>NW_020897742.1:10873931-11473931 GCF_003984885.1 Neopelma chrysocephalum
AAAAGAAAAAGAAAAAGAAAAAGAAAAAGAAAAAGAAAAAGAAAAAGCAGTTTTCTAGTTGGTCAGATCATAGAAGAAGTAATATGTGTAATGGTGAGCTTAAAACACACTGTTTGAAAAAAAAGAAAGAAAGAAATATGGTTTTTTTGTAAACACAGAAATATTTTTCCATTGACTCATAGACATATTGTAATAACATAGTATAAATAAATAAATAATACAAACAAACAAATATATAACTATAAATAAATTGAATAATTGGAATAAAAAATAGTAAAATCATTCCTTAAGAGAATAATACTTTCGAGGCTGACTCAGTTGTTCTGAAATCCTCCACTAGGAAGGGATTCTCTGCAAAGATCTGAATCATGTTAAAGGCAAAGGAGCTCTTTCAGCAGCATAAGCTTTCCTTTGTTGGTGACTTTACAGTCAAATGGAGGTATGGTCTTTTCTCTCATGAGCTGTTTGAGGGAGGAGATTGTCCCACTCTACTCTGCACTGGTGAGGCCTCACCTTGGGTACTGTATGCAGTTTTGGGAACCTCAACATAAAAAGGACATCAAACTGTTTGCGTGCAGAGAAGAGTGACAAAGATGGTGAAAGGCCTTGAGGGTAAGACTTACAAGGAGAAGCTGAGGTCACTTGGTTTGTTCATCTTGAGAAGAGAAGGCTGAGGGGTCACCTCATTACAGTCTAGAACTTGCTCAAGGCAGGCAGTAGATGGGGAGGTGCTGATACCTCTTTGGTGACCAGCAATAGCACATGAGGAAATTGAATGAACGTGCATCAGGGGAAGTTCACACTGGACATTAGGAAAGGTTCTTCACTGACGGGGTGTTTGGTCATTGGAACAGGTTCCCCAGGGAATTGATCATGGCACCAAACCTGCCAGAGTTCAAGGAGCATCTGGATGAAATTCTTAGTCATATGGTTAAAAGTTAGGTAGTCTGTTGAGGAGCAGGGAATTGGACTTGATAGTCATTATGTGTACTTTTCATTTCAAGATATTCCCTTCCACATATTCTGGATTACTGCTAAATGGAGAGGGTAGAGGGGAAAGGACGTATAGTCTATGGGCACCCTTTTCAGGATGAACTAAGGTAATATGTATACTTTGAATAGCAATAAGTTTTATACTGTATCATTTACAGACACTAATACCAGTTAAGATTCTTTTCTTTTTTCCAATAGAAGTAGTGAAATAGTAGGAACAGAAAATTTTTAGACTGAGAGTGATATTTATGTCTATTATTACTGTAGCAGTAAGTAAAAACTTGGAAAAATTCACTGATGCTTGTGAGTAGAATACACTGTAGAAGTACTAATAAAGACTATTCCTCTGAATCTGTGTCAGAGTCTGTGTGTATTGTGTCTGGCTGAGATGCAGTTCATTTTCCCCGTAGAAGCCCACATAGTGCTGCGCTTTGCACTGGTAGCTAGAAAGGTGTTGATAACACACCAGTGTTTTATGTGCTGGCATAGCATCAGTGTTATCTCTCCAACATTCTGCTCCCCATCGGTAGGCTGGGGTTGGGCAAGATCTTGGGAGGTGACACAACTAGGACAGCTGACCCAAAAGGACCAAAGGGGTATTTCATACCATATGATATCAGCTCGGATATAAAAGTTAAGAAAAGGACAAGTAAGGGGGAGGGTATTTGTTATTTACAATGTTTGTCTTCAGAGCAAAGTTTGTCTTTCCCAGAAAGTGGCCAGACATCTCTTTGTGATGGGAAGTAGAGAATAAAATCTTTTTGTTGTTGTTGTCTTTCCTTGTGCACATGCAACCTTTTACTTTTGCTTTAGTAAACTGCCTTATCTCAACATGTAAGTTGTTTTCCATCTTATTTTCTTTCCTCTGTCCAGCTGAGAAGTGGGAGTGTTAGAGTGACTTCGTAAGCACCTGGCATCCTGTCAAGGTCAACATGTTACAGTGCGATAATTCTATCCTGGGCAGTCCCAGTAGAATCCAGCAGGATGCTTCCAACAAATAGGTTCCCTCATGTGAATGGCAGAAACCTCATGAGTTTTGATTGTCTTATTTGCCTGAGTTTGTCAAATGGGGGTGATAAAAATGGCACAGATCCAGTTACTAACTGGCATGGTTGGGAACTCACACAAGCAAGTAAATAAAAAAATATGGTTCCCTTTGCAAAGAGTTACTTAGCTTATAAAATGAATGGAATTTGCTTCGGCATAAAATAGACTGGAGATACTAAACAAGCTACAATGTTTTACTTTGATAGCAACTCTTTCATAATGTGAAGACTATTGGGAAATACAGAAAGATGTAAAAATGTTGCAACTGGTTTATAAAAACATTCTGTAAAGTCTATATTGCAAGTACACACGGAAGCCTCTAGAAAAATATAAAACCAAACTTCTAATAAAAAGGATCCAAAAAGAAGATGGAGGAAATATAAACAGCTTTAAAATGTTATCACTGTACTTGCTGTTGGTTTTGCAAACATTTTTAGGATCTACTGATTCAAATAGCCCAAACCAAACCTGTTGTAAAGAGTCATAATTCACAGTCCACAATCTCTGCCACCCCATACTAACCTTGCAGTCAGCTGAGTCTTCATATCACTGATGCTCAGAAGCAATTCAGATCACTTTTCTGCGATTGCAGTTGTCTTAAAAATAAATAGATTACCCATACATGACTGTTCAACTTCAAATAGACAGCAAAATCCTTAGCAAGGAGGGGGTTGGCCTCTTCTCCCAGGCAACTAGTGACAGGACAAGAGGAAATTGCCTCAAGCTGCACCAGGGGAGGTTCAGTCTGGACACCAGGAAGAGTTTCTTTACTGAAAGGGTTGTCAAGCATTGCAATGGGCTGCCCAGGGCAGTAGTGCAGTCACCATCTCTTGGAAGTGTTCAAGACTGGATGTGGCACTTAGTGGTATGGTTTAGTTGACATGGTGGTTTTTGGTCAAAGGTTGGACTCAATGATCTTGGACATCTTTTCCAGCCTTAATGATTCTATGGTTCCATGATTCTAAAACCATGAAACTTTGCTAGTTTGTTTCTGTAAGCTTTTTACTTTAATGTACAAAAGAACTCAGAGGGACCACATTTTAAGGTCAAATATTTGAATTTTTCAAAATTAAATTTCAAACTGCAATTTCAGTGCCTGTATTCATAGGACACATATGGAGCTTATCCCTGATTAGTTGGTGTTAAAACACTGATCATAGTATATGAACATAGAATATGCACCAGCCCATTAAATATCTCTTGAGTTTCTCTAAAAACACCTGTGAGAAATTGTGCTGAACATAACGGTGACCAAACTTGACTTGGAAGGGAAGCGCTCTTGTGAGGATTAAGGAGGCATAAAAACATTAAGAATTGGAGGGGACTTCCGTAAGGGAAACTTCCAAAAGTTTATAAATACTCTTATGAGGAAAATTATACACTTTGAGAGTAAACTTTCTCTGAGTTGTACAGCTTTACAATGTTTTGAAAATAAAGCTTAATTCTTCATTTCTAGTGTTTAGAATAGTTCCCATTTCAGCTTCTTTACATGCTGTTATCTTACTTTGAATCCTAAATTAACTATTGCATAGCTCTGAATAATAGCACTAGATTATGACGAAACTTGACAAAATAGAGAAAGAAAAAAAAAGAATCCTTTCTTCTAGGCATATCTTGGGGTATATTATAAGTTACATACATATACTGCAATAAAACAGGGGATTTCAGTAGAGATGTATGTGAATTAATTAACTGATAATAATGTTAGTAGTATTGTAATAGTTTGGGAAACATATAGCTCGCTGCAGTAGAGTGGTTTATCACATCTGTGACTGGCATCAGACAAGACTATGCTAGTGATTGGTACGCTTAGGATGTCAATTAGAAGGCCTTTACACATCAAAGCTCTGAGATTAATAGCATTAATGAAACGTTCTAGTAGTTAAGAGGAGCTGAGCTAGTTTATGGAACTCTCCTGTATGTTGTCCTTTGAAAAGATATAACAGGACTGTGTGCAGTGGTAACTTCAGCTATTTTGTTGTTGTGTCTCACAGACCAAATATTCTATAGAAATTACCTCAAACAATTTTAAGACAAAAGGGACATAATTTAACCTATCTTCTGGTTGGCCTATTATATGTTAATAGATGTTATGTTGAGGAAGATAATATGCCAACTAGGAGCATCAGAGAAGTGTAGAGGGAGTATCTTTGTTCAGGGATCAATAGTTGCTTTCTTCATAGGAAGACATGTCTTATGAGGAGCAACAAAAGACTTTGAGCTTGTATAGTCTGGAGAAAAGGAGGTTGAAGGGTGACTTCATTGCTCTCTACAGCTTCCCGAGAAGGCAAGCGAAGAGGGAGGTGCTGAGCTCTTCTCCATGATATCCAGTGATAGGACACATGTGGAATGGTTCAAAGTTGCACCAGAGGAGGTTCAGACAATATTAGAAAACATTTCTTTAGAGCAAGGGTGGTCAAACACTGAAACCGATTGATGCCCTAAGCCTGTCACTGTTTAACAATATGTTTTAATTTTGGTCAGCCCTGAAGCAGTCAGGCTCTTGGACTAGGTAATTGATGTAGGTCCCTTCCAACACAAACATGCTATCCTATTCCTGGGCTATATTTTGACCACGTGAAAGACAGGGATCATTTTATTGAATGCATTTATAATTTTTAGGGGGCTTTAATACTAAAAATCGCTAAAGAAGAGACTTTGAAAGCTGTTATTGCCTTGACAGTTATGAACTGAGAACATTTTTTCAATTTTCATTTAATTTCACTTCCTGTCAGATTCAAGAACTATATATAAGAATGAATGAAAGATTAATAAATTAAAGATTAATATTTTAGGAAAATCTTTAGTATTTTCGGGCATTGGTCGATCTTTTGTGTGAAGACTTAGTTTAATAAAATACAAGAACTTGAAATACAAGTCTGAATGATGGTGCTTATCCCTGATTAGTTGGTGTTAAAACACTGATCATAGTATATGAACATAGAATATGCACCAGCCCAGTGATGCAGTGTAAGAATTCTTAATTGTCTCTTCTGTAAGTCTGTTTTGGTTCCGTTGAGATATCTGGTAAATTCCTCTTGACATCAACAATATAATAATCAGTTGTTTAGAAATGGGTGGTAGGGCAAGTCAAAGAATTGATACTAAGTCATGGTCCATGTTTACAAAAAGCAATCCAGTATTGAGAGGTTTCTGTTTCCAAATCATGAACCGGCATAAAAGTGTGCACTAGCTCTGGCAGGTGCAATTAAAAAAGCATAGCTTTCAAAATTATAATATCACTTGAGATAACTTCATTTTAATCATTTGCTACTGTAGTTTCAAAATTCCTGGTCCAGTCTCCTAAATTTTTAAATAGCAGCAATATAAACCTGCAATGAGTACTTTTACAAGGCATGAAATGCAGAGGTAAATTCTCCTTATTCCAGAACAGCCTCATAAAGTTTCTCATAGACTGTCATGCCCTGGGATCTATTCCAAAAATTGTCTTGTTTTGAAAACTACCATAACCTGAGGGGTTTCATAGTTTGAGTGCTGAGAATGAGGTCAAATACACACAAAAAGAAAAAAGCATAGAATGTCAGTGTTTCAGACATATCTTTTTGAAGGAGGCCATTTGATCAATGCTTTTTTTTTCCCAACAGTGGATAAAAAGAGCAAGAGTTATGTATGCCATAATTAGATGTTGATGATTCTTTTATTTTATTCCCATAAGTGATCACATTAAGCAAGTCCAAAATAAAGCCCTGAAACTAGATACATCTAATCCAGTATGACTATCTGCTGCAGCATACGCCCAAGTTCACAGGTCCCTGCTGCCTCTCGTTAATTTACTGCCAAATGGAGAGCCAGGGTAACAACGTGAATGTCAGGATAGCCTGCTATCACTGATTTTCAACTCCTGATGATGCCTTTTTAGTGTTTCAACAAAAAGGCACTGATATTTTCACAAGAGTTTACACTAGAAAGACAGTAGCAGACAGACCCTTGTGGGTAGCACAATGGCCAGCAGTGGGATCTGAATTCCCAGTGAGAAGGAAATATAAGCCAGCAACATCAGTGGCTGCGCCAGTAAACATCCAGCCTCACAACAGAGTGCAGGGGCTTTTGGGATGTGATTGTCATGAAACCCTCAGAAAACCAGCTCACCAACTCTCCCTCTCCCTCAGTCTGAACTAGTTTGGGTTTATCTCGTTGCTCTTAAAAAGGCAGATTTGTGATTTTTAGATTCAGAAGGTTTGTCTCAGGCATAGTTCCTTATGTAGCAAAACTATGCACGGGAAACTCTACAAATGAGCACCCTTAATCTATCTGACATCACTCTGCTCACATTCATTGGCAGTTACTCATACTTATAGTCATTACTCATTAAACACACTTTGTCTTAATTGCAGTCAAAAATTTGTGCAATGAATATGCCATAATTTGATAGAAATAAAAGTTTTCTTTTCCTGTACATTCCTAACAGAAGGAGAATATCCAGAAAACTATATCTCTAAAACATTCCATAAACAACCCTGTTGTGAAGTGTTGTTTAAAAGTAAGGTAAAGCTTTTTTGCTGCACAGAGAAATGCTTTAAACCATGATCAATAGATTACTTTGCAACTTAATTCTTTTTAAACGTATAATTTCTCATAGATTTTAGATGCCTGTAAAGAGTTTGAAACCTGAAGTACCTCTCCTCCCAAATACTTAATTAAATTGTGGTCTCAGTTATTTGCACAATATTAAGCTGCACTTAGAAATAATGTTTTTACTAACAATTTTAGAATGAAGCAAAATTTGCAAACTGTCTTTAATGCACTACCAAAAATATCAATTTAATTTGATATTTACTGTATGTGCTTTTAAGTGGAAAATAAACATTTTGAGTTACTGGCTCCAAAAAACCCCACAAAATGCAAACAATCAATCAAACAAAATTTTTCATACTTTTATATCTTACCATCTGAGTGTTCTCGGCATTTGGGAGAAATATATTCTGTTTATGCATAGCAGCTAACTGGGCTGAGTTGCAGAGCAGGGATAGAAGAGATAGTGAGAAATAGACATAAATGTGGAAGGTTCACATAAGAGGATACTTTTAATTTGAGAGAAATATTCTTTAGACCTATATAACATACAGTAATGTTGTCATAATGGTAGGCAAATCTGTCATCAGATATTCAGCCTATGCCTTGGCTCTGGCAAAAATCCTTTATGCTGATTTGCTGAGAGAAATGATCTTAAAATCAGCTGTCATGTTTAAGTCCACCAAAGTACCAAGTCTAGTTTTAGGCTCTCTATACGCTAATGGAGCCAGAGAAGAAAGATACACACACCCATCACCATTACACCACAAAGGAATTAATTTCGCCTCACTATTTTAGAAAGACATAAAACTATTTCTGGGAACCTGGGTTTCTTCAACAAATTATAAAGAAAATAGAATATTTGCAGTCTAGAACGCAAGCATTCTATACTCCCTGTAGCAGTCCTTAACTATCCATTGTTTATGGCTTTTAATCAGTAGTTAACTTCGGTAACCTTGGGTAACCTTGGGTAAGATTGTTAAGACTGAAGAAGGGTTGAAAATAAACAAAGAAAAATTGCAAGTGGGCTTGGTAAGCAAAGAATCATTCAGCCTGTGGTCAATGTATTGCATGCACTTTGTAAAGCATCTGGAAATATTCTACAAAATTATTACAAAAAACAACATACCTGCAGACATCATCAGGAGCCAGTCCTTGATGGCAGATGTCATTCATTCTGTTACTGCACATTAACAGAGTAATTGCAAATTATTAAACAGTGGCAATAAGGTGGTCCATGGCTGGAGGTTTGGTTTTTCTCCAGATAAAAATTCATAAATTCAAAACCTCTATACAAAACAGCAACTGCCTCTGTAATGAAAACTGACTGGGCAATCAGCAACCACATGAAAATCAACAAGGGAAAGTGCTGGATTCTGCACTTGGGATGGGGCAACCCTGGATGTACGTACAGACTGGGGAATGAGGTGCTGGAAAGCAGTGCCACGGAAAGGGACCTGGGGGTCCTGGTTGATGGCAAGCTGAATACGAGTCAGCAGTGCCCTGGCAGCCAGGAGGGCCAATCCTGTCCTGGGGGGTATCAGGCAAAGCATCGCCAGCCGGTCGAGGGAGGGGATTGTCCTGCTCTGCTCTGCTCTGGAACGGCCTCACCTTGAATATTATGTGCAGTTTTGAGAACAGTAATATAAGAAAGATATTAAGCTATTAGAGAGGGTCCAAAGGAGGGTAACAAAGATGGTGAAGAGCCTTGAGGGGAAACTGTGTGAGGAGCGACTGAGGTCACTTGCTCTGTTCAGCCTGGAGAACACAAGACTGAGGGGAGACCTCATTGAGGTCTACAACTTCCTCATGAGGAGAAGAAGCACTGATCTCTTCTCTGTGGTGACCAGTGACAGGACCTGAGGAAATGGCCTGAAGTTGTGTCAGGGGTGGTTTAGGTTGGATGTTAGAAAGAGGTTTTTCACTCAGAGGGTGGTTGGGCACTGGAACAGGCTCCCCAGGGAAGTGGTCACAGCATCAAGCCTGACAGAGTTCAAGAAGCATTTGGACAATACTGTCAGGCACGTGGTGTGACTCTTGGGGCTGGTCCTGTGCAAGACTAAGGGTTGGACTCAATGATACTTGTGGGTCCCTTCTAACTCAGCATATTCTGTGATTCTGTGAAAAGAGTAAATCATTGGGAGACCTCAGAGTTAGAAGCACCATGAAAAAAATAATAATCTTCTCAGTTTTAACAACAGTTTGCTGATATTGGGAAGCTATTTGTGGCAGTGGACACATTACCCCTACAGCCATTGTGTTTGTGTTATTATGGGTTTTAATTTTGGATGGTTCTTTGAAAAACACACTTATTTTTTAAAATGCTCTAAGCAATGTTGTATTTTTCTTAAAGTGTTTCTTGTAATCAGACTACCATTTAATCACATTAGCATTTAAAAACTCCCAAACTAGATTCCTAAATTAACATATTCCTGGGTTTTATTCAAATTTTAGCAAGTATCTAAAAAATAAATAAGTAAATGTTAATATTATTGAGAAAATGTAAAACTGAGTGCAAGAAAGAATTACTAACTTCCAGAAAAAGGGCTTGAGAGGTCTGCAGTTCAGTAGAGTATATCTTCTTTCCTGCATAAGACAGATGAAATGTGAAGAGAGATTAGAAAATTTAAAAATGTTTCATATTGATTTATTCCTTTTTCACAGTGGTGTATACTTCTTTGAAGTAGAAACATGCATAGAAACACAGAAACATGCACAGTTTATTCATTAGCTTCTCAAATAACAACTCATGCTGGCAAACCCTGAAAGACTGATGCCTTGTCTTTCTTTCAAAAAGCAGAACGATTCCTTCAACATTCTGTAAATTTGTTTTTTGAAATTTTTTTATTTTTTTAAGAGAGATGAAAAAACACTTAAATATGATGGCTTTTTTTCCCTTAAATTTAAAGTGAATTGCAATAAAAGGTACCAGCTAGCGAAGCTGATCCTTTGTGAGTGAACTATATGTAACTTTATTGATGGACATTTGAAAACAATAACCTAGAAATCTGGGCTTTCTTCAAGGAAAGTGAATGTGTTTTCATTTACGTATTTGATGTTACTTTACAATGAACACTGATAATGTTATAGTTGTTTCTTCCTCAACAGAAAAATGTCATATTTATTTTTCCCAATTGCAGAAAATAGATCAGAGAATCTCAGGTTTTATATGTTTGTTCTTTGTCATGAGACAAAATTCAAATAAAGTTTTCTAAATATCTTATAAACCATCAGTTTATCTTTTCCACTCAGTAATTACCCTTTCATTTCTTTTACATGGTGACATTGTAAGGTAAATTGTGCCTGATTAGGCCTAATGTTGAAGTTAAAAAAGATGTCCAAGACAATTTAGTATTGATTTCAAAGAAAAAGAGGCCTCACTCCTTTCCTCCCTTATTGTACTCTTGACTTTTTTTCACACTTATTTGTAAACTTATTTCACCTAAACAAAGGAAAGCTTTTCTGTGACATGGTTGTTACTACAAACAGTATCCAGTAAGAGTTAATCCAAGTAACTTGTTGATCATGAGTCTTATCACTTTCAGTAGATCATTATAGAAAGACATTTGCATGGATTATCGATGTGTGAATATTTGTAGTCTTTCTTTGCTACTTGTCAATGACTCTATCTTGTTTTCCTTGGAATTGGCTGAGAAAATGCTCTCAAGTGACTTTACAGTTTGCATATTCAGGTTCAACAGCTGAGAAAATGTACTTTCTACAAGTTTCCAGGTCCCCTTTGGTGCTGCTGAAACAGCATTTATGAGCAATATATACTCATTTGGGCATGAGCAAATGGATTATTTTGACCAGTTGTGGTATGCATAAAAATGGACAGAATTCAAGCTAATGATACATGAAATAACAGTTTAGCAAGTGACAAAACTGTCCTGAGATTTGTTGAGATTTCATATTTATGATCATATGATGAAGCTGGAGGTTACCTACAAACTGAATAATGACTGTTTGTGAATATCTCATTGTGTTGTTATTGCTTATATTTCTTGCCATGAGTCAGTGTGAGGACAAACAATTAGAAAAGGAGGGAAGGAGGCAGGGTGAGGAGGGCTGAAGAGAGGGAGGGAAAGGGGAGGGAGAAAGGGAGAAAGAATGGGAGGAAAAAAAGTAAAGGAAGGAGGAAGGGAAGAAAGGAAGGAAGGACAGAAGGAATGGAAAGACTGAGGCAAAACCTGTTTCAGCAATAATAAGAAAAGGCAGACTATCAAGGAATTGTTCCCAAGAAACACAATTCATCATGTAGAAAGAAAGTGTTTGCTAAGGCTCTAAGCTGAAGTATTATCAAAGTAATGACATAAGGAAGAATTTTTTTCCAAGCCATTAAAAAAAAGCAAAACTGTTGTAAGAAACAGAGTCATCCTTCTTTTCACCTCAAAAATCACAAGCAAGCAAGCAAAACCAGTGGCTAATGAAATGAGAATGCTAAAATTCAAAGAGTAGACCAGCTAAAATAGGGAATTCTCAGTATAACTCTAGACAGTAAAGCAGAAATTGTGGTTATTTAGGCTGTTCACATGGAGTGCACAAGGTTGTGGTGATAAAGTACAAGGAGGTAATAGTTAAGGAGTAAACCGGCTGTGTTCTCAAAGTAGCTACACTGTCTGGTTTTGATAGCATTTATTACTCACAGGGAAGTGGCCAGTGTTTGATTATTAATACTGGTTGCTGATAAGGAAGCGATGTTGTTCTGTAAAGATGGAGAAGAGTCATGACCAGCCCAGCATAGACCAACACAGAAGTGGGGGACACTGCTTCTGTTTCATTGCCAGAGAAAGCACATAACCAGTTCAGAAGCAAGTCTGACAGCCATGGAAATTAAAAAACAGCTAGTCCTCATTCTTTGCCAGTTTGTGAAGCAGCTTATTTACAGTTCTAGATTTTATTTCTTTAGGACTATTTGTTGTCTACTGTATAGTTTCAGAGCCAATGTTGGCATGAATTATTTTCACCTAAATCTCTTCTGTGAAAAATTTTCTGTGTGTTGATGAAATTTCCTCTGTGTATTACCTTTCAAAGCAATCCCCTGGGGCAAGTTCATCTCAAAAATCAAGGGAAGAGACAGGAAGGACTAGACTTCCTAAAGTTTTTGTAAAGCATCTCTTTTGACAGACATTGACAATACAGCAGTAATACTCATCAAGGAGTCTTTTTCAGAACGTTTTTCTTAAAAAAAGTCTCTACCTTTGAAACTATATTTCCATTTCAAATACAACCAAAACCACTAATCAGATTCTTACATTCTTATCAGATCTTTAACAAATGCAATGATGGCTTATAGGAATGCTTCAAAATAGAAATTCTTAATATATTATCACATTACTTTCCTTTTTAATTTCTGAAAATACCCTTGCAAAATCAAGACATGTTTTCTATCCATTTATTCTTACAACATAAAATGAAGAAATGTTCTACATTTTAATGTTACTACATTCATTACATGGCCTGCAGGGGCCATTGTGATAATCTTGTCTGACCTGCATAGCACAAGCAACAAGACTTCACTGAGTTCAGTCCTGGAAACAGAGAATATGCAAGTTTTTCTTCTACAAGTATATGATTTTACCACAGACATTCAAAATTTCTATGAGGCAATTTGGGGAAAGACAGGACTGGTGAGCATATATACAGCTGTAACTAGGCATATCCAGAGCTGTCATTGTCCTTAAACTTACACATTGAGGCATCAAACACTTCAGAGTCCTCTCTGTGCTCTGGATTCTCAGCATCTTTTTATACAGTTAGCAGAGATCTCTGAACAGAAACTCCAAGAAATTCAATATGGCATTCATTACATGGCATTTATATATCTAAAATTATGGGTTTGAATTTTCATATAGAACATACTATAAAAAAATGTATTTAAAGTCCATCTATTCCATAAGAACCAAGGGAGGAAATTCCACTTCTTTTCATACCTCACCAAAAAGTATGCAAGACTGTTAAAATAGCATTTATTAAAGTAATCAAGAGACTTCTTATTTTATACATAGGTTTACAAAATTAACCTTATCTTCTATAAAGCATATGAACTATTAAAACAAACTCTTCCATTCCATCTACAAGCAAATAATGTAAGTTATAAAAACTATGTCTTACAACCTTGTCGAGAATCACATATCTGCATCTATTTAGTCCTCAGAATTACTTCCAAATTTTATAAAACCAATTTTTAAAAATGCTGTCATTAACTAATAAAGAAATATATTCCTGACTTCTTACACGAGTGCAAATTTTGGTATTGCCATACCAAAGCAAAGTCATCCCTTCTAGAGTAAAAGTTTATCCACATTCTTATTGTCTGTTCTGATAGTATGACTTGACTACTTCTCAAAGGATAAGCTGGACACATTTTTTACAAAGACTTTCTTTAAATTGGCTCTAGTTAAGCAGACAGTGTAAAAACTAGAATTTTCAATTTAAAGGAATTCATGCACTTCAGTATATTTCTCACATGGTCCTCTACCTTGAGCAGAAAAATGTCCCCATCAGTTGATCTTTAAACAATGTGCTACACTGCAAATGTGGACTGTAACCCATTGATGGGTCAGCTTATGCTTCATAATCATGGGGATGAACAAGACAGGAAAATATGGAATCAGAGTCAGTCTTAGTTATCAAGCAAATATTATGCCTATAATTTTATTTTTGTTATGTAAATAATTTAATTTTAGCATAATTCTAATACTGAAATTGTAGAGAGGTTGGAAAATGTTTTCTTGTTACATACATTAAAGTTGTTAAGGGAATAGTGAGACGCAGTAGTGAAATTTTGCTGGTAAAACTCATTAGTTTTCCCTCTTGCTAGAATATATTATTTGCTTTAAAATTAAAGAATAACTCAAACAGCTGAGTAGAAAGGATGAGGTTATTATTTCTGACTATAAGAAAAGTATTATGGTTTCTCTGCCAGGCTTCCAAAGTCATCTTTAAAATATCTAAGCTAAACATGTTTGTGTCTGAACTCAGACAGAGCACTAATAACAACTGACAGTTATATAGCATATTTCAGGCAAAGATGTCAGTAAATTCTACAAACTAATGAAAAACTGTATTTGCAGGGATCACTTTCCCGTCACTGAAATCTTGACAACACTAGGGTGAAAATCACTAATAACTAAAACACAGAAAGCAACATGTTCAGCATTATAACATTATAAATGTTGTGTCCTCTTGAAATTTCAATAGAAATGTAGACAGGCAAAAAACATAAGCTCTGGTGCAATTTAGCCAGTACATTAGGTCAATGCTTCAAACCCAATCTGTATAATTTTGGGTTTAGAAAAAAGAATGTCTAAAAGAACCAGCACTTTTATCTGCTTTGCATTCAGGGTCATTAACCAACTATGGTAGAGCAATCTATGCATTTCCACCTTGTTCTAAAACTGGAATGAGCAGAGGTGAAGTTGTCTGAAGATTCCAGATATACATGCTTCGGAGCAGTGGGGTTCAGCAAAGGCGATGGGTGACTCATGTCGTGTCCCAGACATCAACTCTGCTTTGTCTGTCCTAGGTCTTTACAATGCAGTAGCCTTAATACAATGTTGAAGAAAACAATGCTGATATTCTTAAAATCCTCAAAGTGTTCTCATGTGGATGGTTTCTCGTCAGCCTCCCCCAGCAGGAATGAATGGACAGTTTTCCTCTGACATGCTGAAGCTCACATGTAAGCACAAATTTTTCTTACAGGCAGCTCAAGGTCATGTTTTCATTTATTAAAGTTTTGTGCAATATTACAATTTTGTACATTCGCAGCCTAGTTAGACCCCAAGAACAAGTGTGTGCCAGGATGTGTGTGTGAGATGCGTGGCAAGGGCCCCTGCAGAAGATGAATCAATATCAAAACATCAGAATAAGGGACTGCCTCCAGGCCTGTTACTGTCTGGGTGGTCTTCCTGTCAGTGTAGGCAGCATAGAACAAACAAAGGAAATGAAAGGTAATTCTGTCATTTAAGTAAACAAAACAGTGTAATCACAAATTTAGGTAGTAAGAAATATTTCACAGGAAAATGTTTTACTCTGTCTTGTTTGTTTGTTTTTTTCTGGGATATTTATCCTCTTTTAGCCCTTTCTCTCACCTCGTGCTATATCAATGATATCAGAAAATATTACCAGCACAGTTAGCTTACCTGTACAAATAATGAATGCTCTTCTACACAGTTAATATAACTATTTTCATGAATATTTTTTAAATTAAGGTTAAAGTGAGTTAGTTTAAAATTAAGTCATATCAAAAACACTATTCTAATTTCATTTAACCTTAATTTATATTCTCTTTTTTTTTTTTAATCTCTTCAAAATAATTGTCTTCTATTTCCTTGTCATTACCTTGGCAATTTCCTTCAGTGCTTGATTTGGAAAATGGTATTCAGGATGGCAGTAGAGAATGAATGGGCTAAGATATAATAATTTTGTTTATTGTTTTATAGATTATAAAAGCAATTTGGTTTATGAAGCAGCACAGAAGAAAACAGGCACTATTCTGGAAATTAAAGGTCTGCCAGTGTGATGCACAATCCTCTCCTGAATTGAAGATTAATTAAACACTTTTTAAGAAATTAAAGTAAATGTCAGAGGCAGAGAGCTGAAATTAAAGAATACAGAATAACTATTACAAGCATAGCTAAGACAAAATTATTTGAAATATTATCATTCATAATGCATAATAATTTCTGTAAAATAGTCTTCTTTTTTTCAGGTCCAGGATTCATTATCAACAGATATTGATATGATAACAATGCTATGTTGGTATGCACTTAATTAATGTGGGTTTAGAATTGAGGATGTTGCTTTCCTCTCATGTATATTAAACTACTTCCAATTTCCAAGTAAATAATAAGTGAATTTATTTATGTAAATGGGTTTGATTGATGAAAGCCTTCTAGACCTTTGTTTCTCCTAGAGAAAGAGGAACTATGAATGTTTTAAATTGAAAAGACACAGTCTGAAATACTGCAAAAATTGTCAAATGTTAAAGGCAAATGTGGGACATTATAAATGAGATTTTTCTCCAATTCAACTGTTTTCCCCATTACTCTATGAATTAAGTATTGACTGCTCTGAAACTTGAGCCTTTTGTAAATAAAAAGGACCAGACCCAAGAGACATTAGAAGGATTTTTTTCAATTTGCACTGTAGTAAAAAGTGTACTAGGATGGGGGGAGAAAGACTGTTAACATTGTAAATATGAAAAGAAACAGAGTAGTTGATTTCTTGCAGCCTTCTTTTCCACCTTTTCTTCCCTATCCTAATCTTTACATGTACTCTTTTCTTTTTGCAATCTTTTGTTTCACATTCCAGCTCTTTTCATCTCCCACTTTCTCTTCTACATATTTTATTTTCTAGTCTTGTAAATTCTGTAATCCCCCTGTTCTAACTTCTCCATTATAATTTACTCTGTCTAGGTCATCAAGATGTTGAAGAATTGTGTAAAAACATAATCTCACCCTTTGCTTGCAAGTTGAGGTGAGCACAGCCCAACTAGCCTAGCATGACCTTCCTTTTAGGTAGAGAGAAAGAGACCCCTTACTGCCTTCACTTGCTCAGTCAGATGCTGACTTGTCTTCCTCCACAGACAGGGTTCTTAATTGTTTATAGCTGTTTACAGCCTCTAGGTTCTGGTTAAAAATTTCCTCTGAAATGTCACATGCCCCACTAAGTAGATGAGGTAGTATTACATGCTGACAGACAAGACCGAATCAAAGGCCCCGCATACATGGGTATTAAAATATTTTACTGAACCTACAGATGAAAGAAGGGTATTCAAGTCACTGAGTACACTCTTCAAAGAGTCTTAAGCAGCAGAGAGCTGTACTTAGGACATAGGCAAAGAGAAAAGGAGGAAATCAGAAAAGAAGGAAATCAGATAGTGTATTGACTTGTGTTGATTAGAAACTCTTTCACTGGGCTTCTAAAGTTAGATATTCATTTGAGAAATGATGGATGATTTTAGCTCAGTGAGTGCGTGCATTATATGCATCAAACTTAGAACAAAGTCTTACTGTGAATTATCAGTCAAGCATCTCAGTTCTCTATGCATCTACTTATGAATTTGCATTTGAACACAATGTGAAGCTGAACTGTATGAAATCTATTTTAGATAACATACTTAAGCTTTGATGGAGAAAACCTTTTGCAGATCTACAAATCTTTTATAATGCTTGTCTTTTTTTTGTTTTGTTACCATTTTAAAGATAAAAGAAGCTTCTTGCTAGAGGTAATTCACTGAGTTGTGGAAACAAGTAAACAAAAAGGTGAAAGAATAAGCATTATATTAATAATGTGGTTTTTTTACAGCCTGGTTATTGGTACATTTCAATGGATGCTGTTGTGTGTGGACCTGTGTGTTTTATGAAACAGATTTTTAACTAAGACAATAAATTGTTAGATAAGATTTCACTGAAGTGTCTAGTAAGCACATCCAGGAGGAACTCTAAAGAACTGCTTATTGAATAAGATGTCCAGAAAGAAGTTTTAACTGTTATGTTCTCTTTTAAATTGTCAAGGGAACACAAAATTTGCATGGTTTGAATTGATCTTTCAAAATACAACAGGAACAGAAAGGAAAGGGAGCAGATAATTGACAAGGCATTCCTACACCTGTCATCTCCTTCTGATATTTGACTATAAGTCACTTTTAAAACACCTTGAGAACCTTCAGGGGAAATTGAAGTCATGTTTGCTTCCCTTCATTTGTTTTCTTTTTTGACTTATCCAACAAGGCAATGCTGGTTAATTTTGCTTCTCAGGATCACAGAATCACAGAATATTTGAGATTGGAAGGGACTTCCTGAGGTCACCTGGTCCAATACCTCTGCTCAAGAAGGGCCACCTAGAGCCATTTGCCTAGTATCATGTCCAGATGTCATTTGAATATCTTGCTTTTCATCTGAATTTCAGTTAATTGATTTTTATTAAACTAATGATTTTTTACTTATTTAAAATTGCTCTTTCTTACTTTAGTAATCAAATGGTTATAATTAACAGTTGTGATCTTGAAATCTAGTGACCACATAAACTGGCAGGAAATCCTGTCCCTGACTTGACATTAAATCAGAAAAGCTCTGGGGAGCTTCGCTGATCTGCCACTACTTGGAAATTTTTAGACAAAAAGTTCTGATGCTTCACACTTAGAAGAAAAATCTTTCTTCTTAGTGTTCTTTGGGGTTTGTTTAAAAGAATCTGTATTATCTCTTGCTGTCACTGTTTTGCACATTGCACATTTTAATAGTCCAAAAATATTGCTATGGTTTATTCACTATTTCATGTTTAAATAATTGCTGAGCTTACACCTATGCTTCATGATCAGCTAACCACACTCAAAGAAATACTCTCAGTAGTCAGGCAAAAGATGTGCCCACACATCAAAGAGATTACAACACATACTGGAAGTCAGGAGAGTTAAGGCTTCTAACACTACCACTACTATAAAGATAACACCCTAATCTCTATAGTAAAAGTAAAAAAGCAAATACTGGTGACTAGGCGTCAATAAATTTGAAGACACCACTACATTTTTTGTAGAGGTAGATGAGAACCAAACTCACTGGCAAACCCACAGATCTTGCCTTCTATATTTTTCAGGCTTTTTGGTTGCTTCAGAAATAAGACTTTTTCCGTTGCATATTTACTTTTTTTCCAGCTGTCTCAAGGATATATGAAGATATGCAAAACAAACCAGAATGTTATTGGCACTGGACTGCAAAGCAGATTTGAGTTGTGCTCTACCTCTACAGTTTTATGTGAGCTTTGACTTTATCCTAAACAATTCCCATAACCCTTCCCTCCTGCTTTATCTGGTGTTCACCAACAGGAAATAATTCTACTTCAGTGGGTACTAAATCTAGCTCTGAGTACATGTTTCAAACTTGGCATATGAAGTCATTTGCTCAGAAGTATTTTCAAGTTAATTTTTTCAACTTGAAGATAATTTATATCCATTATCACACAGTGATTTTCCTATAATGCTTTGCATTGAACCTTTGTACTAATAAGTAAGTGCTAAATTCTTACGTTTTCCTCTACTCCCATTATTTTTCTTGTTTACCTACCCGAGACATAAAAAGAATTTAAGCAGTTAATATATGCCAGCAATGATACAATAGATTTCCAGGTGTGCCAGTGTGACAGATGTGAGTTATTTTTTACACAAAAATAAATCACTATGCTCTTTAGCTGCCAGGCTGTCAGCTTCACCTGTGTAAATTGGAGAGAGCATTTCCTAATTTTCATAAAATGACAGATTTCAGGTCCACAGACTTTTTTGTGAATAATTGCTGGTTTCAAGATAGTCAATACTCTCCTTTCATAATGATCTTTAACATCTTGGGAATTAACTCTGGTTTATAGAAAGCAATTTCCACACCTATGTGTTCAAAGTCTAAGCAATTAATGCAGTCTATGAAAGGGTAAAAAAAAAAGAAGTAAGAACTGAGATTTTTCTAGTATAATTTTTACTTACAGTAGATGTTATGGGAGTTTTATTTTTAAATCATGTCTTTCAGGAATGTGGCACAAGCACACATGTAAGTGTGGTTACCAAGGAATCTAACAGGTTTTAGGCACTTGGGAAATCTTCATAAATTTGACCTCTCATGCTAAATTCACACCATTTGTATTCTGTTGACTTCAAATGAATTCAGAAAAGATAAAACTGATTTTCTTTTTCTTCACTTTTCAGATATGGGATGTCTGCATCACAGGATGTTACATGGCTTAGTTCTCTTATTCATTCATTATTTTTCATTAAATGTTTTGAGATTCTCAAATGAAAGATGCTGAAAAAGTGGTATTTTTTTTCTTATCGTAGCAGGATTGTAAGTATATATGTAAGATAAAGAACAGGTGGATATCTGAAATGTAAGGACATTTGAGGATGTAAGGGTTTTGAGGGTATCTAGCAAACACTTATTCAACTAAGAAACAAAGTCAAGAGACTGGGAAACTGATAAATTGAACACTAATTTACATAAACCCTAATCAGAGAGAATGAAAACAATAACAAAAATGGGAACACTTAGTTCTGATTGATGGACTCCAGAGAATAAGAGTCTGTCACCAGTGACTTCCACCTAATGTACTGGAGAGGACCAGGCAGTCTGTGCTGCTCATGTCTGTGTGAGTGATGGTGTTTGTGTGGGTAAGGGTACTGCTCTGCTTGTACTGGTCTGCGAGATTGCCTGAAAAGTCAGACTCATTCAAACAAACTCATTTCAATGGAGGCCAATGCAAAACTGCTTAGTTCTAGGTTTTCCCTGCAAGGTAAGTAATCTTAGCTAATATTAACTGCCTCAAAATGCAGGTTTGCAGTCAGAAGAATCTTCAGACAGTCAATCCATGTGTGTTAGCAATTAATTGATCATCTTCTGTAGGTAACCATTTCTGTTCATTCACAGTGGAAGGAACTGAGTTGACTTCAGCAAGAAAAGTCAATTTTAAGAGGCTAAGGTTGAGTGAGAGAAAATTGTGAGCGTAGGCACCGAGAAAAGACAGAAGGCTGCTTTTCCAGAATGAAAACAATTTAGAGATCATGGAAATTCCAGTGCAAACCTGTAAATAATGTGACCCTACACATATAAACAGGCTGGAAACAATTAGGGAGATAGTCCTCCATTTGTAAACAATGCTGATAGGATCAATATAATAGATTGTTACCAACAGAGCCTTCTTAAACCATTTGAAGAGGATGCTGATAAAATAGAGATTGAACAGGAAAAGCTATAAAAAAAGAGTTCAAGGGCTCAGTATGCATAGGGTACATGTCATTTCAGGACATGATCACATGAAGTCCTAAGGGTCTCTGGATCTCTGAAACACATTTAAATGGACTTCCCAAACATATAAGGAAAACTGAAATATTCTTTAATTTCTGTCTTAACCTGATTGTTCCAAGTTATATTACAACATTATTGTTACTCATAAAATTCTGTAAAAATGTGGGTTTGAATGTTATTCCTGAGATTTTCCAGAAACATACACATTGTAAAAAATTATTATTCACAGAGTTCATCTACCATTTTGAAATATCTTGATTTATGACACAGACTTTAGTGTCTTGAGGTCCTGAAGTCATTGACGTAACTAGTTATCATCCTTTGGATAAACAAGCCATTAAAAAGCATAAGATACTGAATATCTGTGGTTTACAGTTTATTCTTTTAGCAGAAAAAATATTAAGACTCAATTATCTTTGACTCTCTTCTACCTATTTCACTTTGCCATTGCCAGCCTCATACTTTTTGCAAGCTTTCTTCCACTTCCTGAGTTTTTTTCTGTAAAGAAGGTCTTCTTTTTGTGAAAATTGCTATCTGGCTTTATTCTTTAATAAAGTCTGTAACTTTGATTTCCAGCATCACCACATACAATCCCCAGAGAGATCATTGGCTCAAGAGATTTGTCACTATAACCTATCTTTTTAATGTCTACTTTTTTGACAACCCCCTGACAGTAACTTTTTCCAGGGGGACTTTAGCAATCAATACCATAAAGTTTTCACAGAAAGTGATCAAAAAAATATTGATATTCTAAATAGGCAATATTGTGAATAAAAAACTGCACAATTCAGATATGACACAGGCCATTCTTGATGTAATACAGAGATGTGAAAAACATCACCAGTGATTATATGGTTACTAACTGAAATGTGTTTTCAAGCAGAAGAGAAAAAAATGGAACATAACACTATGGTAAAATTTCACCTCAGGCTGATTCAATTTTGGAAATGTAGTTCGATAGCAAGTGACACTGAGGTGAAACAAGAACAATGAACCCCAAGTGCTACTGTTGGGGGATGCAAAACTAATCCTTGAGAGAAAAGTTATATTCTGACATATAGCAGAGCTTTGTTATTATCACTGAGGCTGAACAATGTTAGTAAGTAGACATGAAAGAATATAAGAAAATATAACAAAGAAAACCCCTTGAGCAAAGAGTTGCTCTCTTTGTCATGGAATTCAGTATAAGCCAAATTAAGGTGAAGGCAGTAGATTACATAATTTTTCAGGAGCTGGTAAGCAATAGGAGGAGAGCAAATAGGAAACTAACCAAATAGCATAATTGTTACTGAATTACTCATTATGCACCTTCTTCATATAGGGCAAACAGATTAACTGGTTGGACACTATAATGTAAGTCAATGTATTTCTAGAGTCATTGTTAATTTGCTTTTCCACAAACACATAGTTGATCATAAGAAAGTAGATCTCATAGTTTAAAGTCCTGAGTTTAGCCCTACTGTCGAAATACATGATGGACCATGATATTTGTTTTAAAAAGTTATATTTGAAGTAGTAGAGAAAAAAAGCACTGATTACTGTACTAATCTCATGTCAGCACTGAAGTTGAGGGGATTTTTAAGAGATAAATGGAAATTATAATTAAGGAAGAGGAGAATGAGGAACACACAAGCTTACCTCTGAGCTTGAAAAAATATTCACTTGTCTCAAAGTATGCTTCTCTAGATTCCCTTTTCTTAAGGCAGAAGTTGATAGGACAGCTGGATAAATGCTTTGCTCTGAGAATTTGCTAATCAGAGGGAAAGAAAGTAGGTCTCCTCCTTGTCCATTAAAGAAGAAAAGGCAATGCAAACCATCTTCCAGATCATAGGTCTGGAAAGCACATCTTTCAGCAAAAGACGTCTGCCTTTTAACGGGGCAGTAAAACAATAAATGTCTTTATAATAGAAAGAGCTGAACAGCACAGGTTTATTCTCTCCTATTTTTTGAATTTATTTGGGATATTATTCTTCGTTTATTCTACCAGTCACTAAAAAATTCAAGTTTCAAAATCAAAACTTCCAGAGATATCCATGATTTAACAGTCTTTTTGAAACTAGCTTACTATGGAGTATTTTTTTTTTTATCATTTACTTTTATCATTTGCCTGATTTGTTTTAAATACTGTGTTTTTTATTTTTAACTTTATCTATGCCATTTTCTAGTTAAAATTTTATGCTATCATATTCTTTTACACACACCCTGTAGAACATCCATTATTTGACAGCACACTCAAAACACCAGATGATACTTGCATTGTTTATTATAGTTAATTTCAAAGCAGTTCCCATCAAACCTATGTGAAGAGAAATCTCTTTATTTTGCCTCCAGCAACATAAAGTGCACACTTTATTTTCCTTTACTCTTGTACTTATCATGCAGCTATATTGCTATTAAGAAAAAGAAGAAAGAGTTGATATATCTATTCTGTTGCGAAGTTTACACTGTATTTAATGTACTCCAAGGGTGAATATCACTCCTATTTACACCACACTAAGTTGTACTTGGAGTGTTAGAGAAAGAAGACACAGGATTTGCCTGACAGAATGCAGGAACTCAAAAGAGAAAGAAAATCCAAAGGATGAAGAACAGAATGCAGTGCAGAAGTGGAAGGGATCACCCGAATCACCATGTGGTCATCTCATCTCCGGCAGGTAAATCTGTCACAGAATGACTTTTAGTAACTGGCCGGGTTCTGCCTTTGTGTTCTAGTTCCCTTCTGCTGCTGAAAGACTCTTCCGGAATCTTGTTCCTCCAGTTGTTAGAAATCAGCTTCTATTTTCCAGTTTAAAGGTGAATAGGGACAACTATCCTTATCATTTGGTGTCAACAGTTGATTTTTAACATATATGTTGTGAGTAGATGGAGCTTAGTGCTGTTCCTAGGCTTTCTTTGAATATACTCACTTATGTCCTCTCATGCTCCCCTTATGAAGGAGCACCATAGATCTGTTTAGGGTTTTTGTTACCTTGGATACAGTTTCATTTTATTTCTTTGGATGGATTTGTGCTGAATTCAGCCTCTTTAATGCTTTTTTTGGAAGTCATAGACAGAGAGGGGAAAGGAACTGTATTTTTTCCTTTGAAGGGAGACACAGATCACCCTTTGGGGAAGGAGCATCCGGTGTAACTGGTGGAGGGTGGCACTGGTGCCCATTGAAAAGTAGGATGAGAACCATGGCAGTGGCATATGGGAAAGAAAATCTAATGTAGAAAGATGTGGAGTTTAGGACTGAAAGGGTTTCATTCAGGCTGTTCTTGGGAAGTCCCTGGAGAAACTGGACTCCTTGGGAGGAAAGAGAGGTCATGGAGTCATCACAAGTATAACAACACAGGAAAGTAATGATGAGGAATTCAAGACAGGAAGACTATAAAAGGGAGGGGAGCTTGTGTATGTCCATGGGGTGCATCCCTGAACACTGCTCTTATGCACACCCTGCCCCACACTGATTGCTGGACATGCTCTTCTCCAACCTCATCATTGGCTATTGTGAGTGATGTGGTCCTAAGTGAAGGATTTCTTGGCTTCTTTCTTTTTTTTTTTAACATGGGTCTATGTAAAAAATAGATGGACCTGTAGCTTCATAAGGGCTTTATAAGCTCTGATATAAGTAAGATGAGTGATTCATAAGACTGAGAATGCTATAGGATATATAAGTATAGATTGAGAAAAAGAACTTTGACTGACTCAGCTCACCTGAGTACTTAATTTTACCGTCTTAAAAGGAAGTATTTCCTCTCTGTTTAGTGATCTACAACACCTTGTACTGCATCTTGTAAAAAAGAAATCTTTCATGGGCATTTTTCACTTTGTGAAGGTTCATGTAAAAATAGCAAAACAGATTTTATTTTTTTTCTTATGCAATCACACTACAGCAAAACAAGAGGCTGAAGAAGAGTGTCCAGCAATCTCTTTGGTGCAGGGTTCAGTGATACTGGCTAGAAGTACCTACGTTGGTACCAAAATAAACCAAGATTTTCCTGGCACAGATCCCACTTCCATACTCTGCTGTTGACTACATACAGATAAGCATAGAGAACATTTTCAGGTGTACATATCTCACTGTTTTCAAAGAAATGCATGTCTGAGAATGTTAAAATTACCCAACACTGGGATTTTGGCTTCTGGATGATTTAGGAAAAAAACTAAAACACCCCTAAATATAGAAATTGTGTAACCATCATTCTCATTGATTAAGACCTTAAAATTCCAGTTCTGGTTTTGAAAGTAGTTAAATCACTTACGCCCTTTAATCACAAAGTTCCTTTCAAAACTATAACACGTGTTCTGTTCACAACTCTGGAAGGTGTGCATATTCACATTATCACCTGCACTAGATGTGGATATAAATATTTATTACAATTCAGTCTCCACTTGGAACATCACTCACAAAACCACAGATGAAGAAAAGCCAAGATGACAGGACAGAGATGAATGCTAATACATTTGAACTTTTGCTAGCAGTAGTCAGCTTTGATATCAACACAATCCCTTCTTTTGTTATGCTCAGTATATGAAAAGCTATTTTAACTGTCTAAATCTAATAACATCACCAGTCATAATCCATTCCAGAATCTGAGGGAAGTCACTGACTTTTTTCTCCCCTCAGTCAGCTTCATCTGCCTAGACTAAACAAGACAAAATTATTTTTACCCATGATGGATTTCATAAATCACTAATACTGTAATAATTGCCGAGTATCGCAAGACTTCTACTGGTATTTAAGGATTTTTTGGCTTGAAATTCATGCCATTGGTGAATGACAAACAGTTTTGAGAGACTGTTTTTAATGTGTTTTTCATCAGACCACTGTATATCACATTGACTGCAAAAGAATAAGGATGATGTAAGTTATACCCTTTATGTTAATGAATGCGCTGCTTATAAGTTGGTGTTAAGGTAAGTGTCTCGGGAAATTAAGAGTGTTTAACAACTATATTGTAATAAATTATGCACAATGGTTCTGCCATGACTCTATAAGATCTGGTTTCCTATTTATTACTAAGACGATGCTTACTGCAACTCCTTCCACTTTTTAGGGCTTGCCAGTTTTGTCATTAAATATCATGGCAGTCTGGAGATCCCTGAGGATTCCCACTCATCTTTTGCACAACATGTTGAACAGTAGTGAAGCAAAAGATATAGAACACATCCACCACCATGTCCTTGATTTTTCACACACTCATCGTAGTTTTGGTGTTATATCATTCAACATGTATGAGATTTGACTTTTTTCTCGAGAGTTGTCGGGATAGGGTTCTAGTCTTCCAAATGCCATGAAATGTTGGGGTGGTAAAATATAATTTTAAGCAAATGTATTAAATAAGAAAAAATAGCAACCAGTATTTTTTTTTTAAATCACATATAAGCGGATAAAGAAAAATATGTCAAGTATCACAGTATTTAATAAATTTATTAGTTAAAGTATGCTGTGCTCAACATTAAGACTGCAATTTACCTTTAGAAGTCAAAAACTGTGAGTAGCCAAGTGCATCACACCATGAGTATGCAATAAATCACCGTAAAGATTAATCCAAGAAAAGCCCATCAGTTAGTCATTCAGATAATAAGTGTTAGCAGAGCAATTCACAACTAAGGGTCAATTAGAAGTCATGGTGCTCTGAAAAGATCAAATAAATCTACAGTCTTTGAGTAAAACATAATCAATTTTATTAAAAATAATCCTTGATCAGTCACAATCAAGATTAATTAGGTAATTGTACAAGGGAACATACTAACTAAGGAATAGTAATTTAACAACACCAAGCAGTTTAGGGGAAGGAGAGGTAAATCTAAGGGGTTTTTCCTGTGTAATGTTGGCAATATCATTGCTACCATGATTTAATTAGCAAATTTGTTCCCAAGAGAAAGAAATGTAGTCAACAAGTACTTGACTGAACGGAAAAATAAAACTTTTTTTTATCACTTCATGCAATTGTCAATGTCACTGTCTTAAAAAATGATTTTATTTGCAAAAAATACCCAGTAAGAATGCCAAGTGATATGCTCTGTCCTAATTCCAAATGTAAGTATTTTTAAATTATGAATATTTAGTTCTAGACTTCAAGCAGAACAAAACAAAAATCCAGAGACCTTTGGATGGGCAAAAATGCAGCAATGTTAGTCAGTTAAATGGTTCTAGAATCCCGGCAAACCTTGGAGACCAACTGTCATGTGCACACACATTCAGAGATAAAACTCCTTTGCTGTTTACACCAAGGGTCCCATAATCAAAGTTACTCTTCAGGCTAAGTCTTAGCTCTTGATATATTCTGAGTGGATGCTAAGGGCTGTACAGGACACAAGAGGTTGGTCTGGGCTAAAACCTTTTTCTGGGATGTTACAGCAGCTCTGCAGTGTAAGCCATCTTCCCTGGAAATGGTGTCTTTCAACCCTTAAGGAAAAACATGAACTCTCTGAAGTCTGTGTGTAGTTCTCAGGGGTGCTCTTTTCAGTTTGTGGCCACAGACAAAGCACTAGAGAGAGTGGCAAATCACCTAACTTTAAACCCCATCTGTAGGCTGGTTCTCTGTGCTCCTATAGTAAAGTGATGCCTTGGGGAAGCAAGCCATCTCATTGCCACACGAGTGGGATGAATTTCTGTAGGATACCTGTCTATAATCATTACCTATAGACAACCAGAAACTCTAAATGTCTAACTTTTGTGAAACTGCATTGAGGTGGAAATATATCCCACCTGTAAATATGACTATGTGTTACACAGACAAATGAAGTTTCAAGGCACTGAAGTGGCTTCTAATGCCCAAAAGTAAGTATCATAGAAAACTATGGACAAATTGACTTGTGGGCCAATTGAAGCTCTGTAACTGCTCTGTGAACCAAAATATCTAGTAATTTCTATTTCATAAGTTTATTGAATGTCTTCTGTTCTTGAAAGTGACCAATACTAGATGAAAACAAATTTATAGTAGGAAAATGGGTGCAAGATCTCAGTTCCCCTGCACTGGAGAACAGAAGAGCCATTTATTAAAAGAATTGCATCACTGAGTTGCTGGCAATAGGATGGGGCTTGGATTTCATGTACCATCAGGTCTGCCTTATTCATATGGTCCTAATAACTAAGATTTTATGTAGACAGTTCTGCATCTTCTCTTAATTTCTTCTGTCCCTGGATAGATGTAACTGTTTCAATATTAATATTTGATTATACATAGATATTACCTACATTGATTTCATTTTAGGTTCTCATCAGAACTAACAACCAGATAAATATGAGTGAATTATATGATCAGTCTACACTTCATGAGTCTAACATAAAATTAAAATTCTAATGAATTAAATGCAGGTGTTCAAGAGCAGACTGTCAGAGATTAAATGTGTTTGTAATAATGAAAGCACAAACAGGTGCTTTGTCAGACAGGTGTAGTTTGACAGTAACTTGCTGATTAATTAAAACTTTTATTTTTTATTGAGTGAAATAGTATGAAACTGGTAACTGTTACTAATTAAGATAGAAATAAGTTTTTCATCAGTGGATTTTTTTCAGTACCCACATTTTCTTGGTCTAAAGGAGTTTAGCTGCTTTTGCCTATATCTATCTATGTTAAACCCATTATCATAGATCATAGAAAAGTTTGGGTTTGAAGGGAGCTTTAAAGGTCATCTAGTCCGACACCCCAGGAATGAACAGGGGCACCTTCAGCTAGATCAGGTTGCTCAGAGCCCTTCCCAGCCTGACCTGGAATGTTTCTAGGAATGGGGCATCCATCAACTCTCTGGGCAACCTATGCCAGTGTTTCACCACCCTCATTGCAAAAAACTTCTTCCTTTATATCTACTCTAAATCAACCCTCTTTTAGTTTAAAACCATCACCCCTTGTCCTATCCCTGCAGGCCTCCCTAAAAAGTCTGTCCCCGTCTTTCTTGTAAGACCACTTCAAGTATTGAAAGGCCAGAATAAGGTCTCCCTGGAGCCTTCTCTTCTCCAGGCTGAACAACCCCAAGTCTCTCATGGCCTCTTATTCCTCACTTAGGTCTTTCTGCTCAGCCTTTTGTGCCCAAGAGTAGCTTTGGTGGGACTCTGTGGCAGAAATCTACACTGTCTTCAAAAAGAAAAATGCCCTGAATTGTCCTCTGGATCAAACATGCTCTCAATACATGCTTTGAACATGGTGACAGACATAGCACAACTCTGTTTCTTCGTATATATGTGCCCACGAACATCCATTGGTAGTTTGGTGACTCTGCAGGTTATCTCCTGTATCTTTACTGCCTGAAGTACTCACTCAAAATCTGGTGCTCCTGTCAGCCAGACATCACCCAGTCCCCAATGGCCCCTCTGACTGCATAAGCTGTGGGATACTCAGAGTGCCAGGCTGCATCTACTAGCTGGCTAAGAGCAGGTGAGCAGGTCCCAGAAACTGACTGTCTCCCACACAGGGCCTGCCACGTCATGCTGCACAGCAAGCTCACGTGCTCACTGCTCACCATAGCATTTGCTACAGCTGTTTGTTCTATCTAGAGGTTAGGATGTCAGCCTTACTGTATCTTTGATATTGGGCTGTTGGGTTTTTTGTGATTCTAACAATGAAATGTTAGAATGGGCTTACTACTGGTCTAGTTTTCAGTTTAATCCTGATAGAAGACTGCCACAGGCTTCATGTGAGACATCAGCCACTGCAATGGAAACGGGTTTCTGTAGTGATTTCAAAGCAGGATTTTTTTTTCTTTATTCTGAAAAGCAAATGTTCTATAAAATATCTGAATCCACTTAGCTTTCTAGGCAACATTCC
Organism: Neopelma chrysocephalum; assembly: GCF_003984885.1. Lineage (NCBI taxonomy): Eukaryota > Metazoa > Chordata > Aves > Passeriformes > Pipridae > Neopelma > Neopelma chrysocephalum. Next base: position 10,903,045 of record NW_020897742.1, read on the forward strand.
CAGTCATTTGCAGCAAACAGTCCACCCCCTGGAACGCAAAAGCCAACAAATTTCCCACCCAGTAGGGGTGGTAATGCTGAGTGTTCTTGCCCACCACAAGAAACCACAAAGCAGGCCACATAAGCTATTTAACAAATAATTAAAATTGGAGGAAAGATGTCATTTTAAGACAAAAGCTGATAATTCACACAAATTCGCAAAGGTCTCACAACCCTGTGAGTAGTCCATAGTATAGTAAATAATTAACACTATAGTAAATGTTTAACACCAAACCTAAGTCTTGCTGTATGACAAAAACAAATGTAATAATACTTGACGTAAAAAAATATGTATGTACTTCTTTTTTTCTTGACACGTCCAACATTATTTTGCAAAGCTGAAGTTAGGTATTCAGGACAGATAAAAATTTTTTGAATATTTATTCCCTTAGAAACATAATCTCCCCAGAAGTATATATAGCCCAATTTCAGCTTTCATGTAGTAAAGGTGACTTATTTTAAACATAAATAGGACCTTTGTGATTCCCTAAAAAGAATGTGACCAAGTCTTTTAAGCCTCATTTCCCAGTTACAAAGTAAGGTATATTTATAGCACCATTAATAATCTAAGCAATAATTTTGCTGCTTTTATTTTAGCAAATGATTATTTTATCTTTTGAACTAACTACTGAAACCATTAAAATTTGATTTCCAAGCTTGTCCCAACATATATGTGGTTCAGATAGAAATATTAAATCACTAATGTGCAATAATATAATTTTTTTACTATATTAAAACATTAAAAGTATTAACAGTTTTCATATTAGAGCTATCATTGGCTGATATTATTCAAAGTCAAATAAAATCTTCCATGCTTATGAATTTATTGCCTCTAACTCTTTTGGCCAGCAGTAATCATAATTAACTAAACACACAACAATGAAAAGATCTCCTAAACCACTGACTAACTCAGCATGATGCACTGGTCTATGTACAGTCACAGAAGACAGAACTCAGTCTATCCAGAGTCAAATGCTGCATTGTGAATAAACCTAACTCTACACGTGCTTGTCACGATGATAAATGTGGTTTACTCTGAGTCATCCCCATCAGTCACTGAGTAGTGACTAATCAGTGAGCTAGACTAATCAAAACCGGTAGATTTTGTCAGTGTTTTGGTAGAGCTGAAGAACTTTTACTTCTGTAACATGGAGTATACATCAAGTGTTATTTTGATGTAGCTGAGCAAAAGATCTCTGGCAATGAGGCATCTCCATGGCCTGTGCCTTGGACTTGTGATTACTAAAATCAGCAATCTGTATTTTTATAAGTTGACAAATAGCACTGAGTCAACACCTCTAATGATAATGATTTTAAGACAAGTCAAGTTATGTTAAGGAAACTTTCCTGTCTGACCATCCAGGAGCCACTCTGGTAGTGGCACTCACACTACCTGAGCTAAGGACCAAAGCCCCTTCTCAATGGGCAGCTCTGCTGCAATAAAAATATAACAGCTTGAGTTGGATGCTTCTGAGGAGGGACTCTGAACAAAGGAAATCCTGGGTTTTTATATCCTCACAGTCTCATAGCACAAAAGCCTGGGATCCTCCAGCAGAGTCCTTGGGTCCTGCTGTGTCTCCAAGTGTTTGCTCACCTGGTTGGCAACAGATCCCCATGCCCTTTGTTACGTCAAGCTTGGTGTCAGTTTACAGCCTCTTGCCTTGGGGTCCCCAAACCCAGAGTTGAATCTGCAGCTGGCACGGCAGCTGGCACACCAAGCTACCAGCACTGACCATATTCCTTAACAACTCTGAGTTTTGGTTGCTCTTTCTTTCTTATAATGAACCCTCAAGCTGTTTTTGCACTGATAATTTACTCTAACACTTTCTTCTTAGAACAATAGCCACAACAGGGTTGTCTTGGTCAAGATAGTTAAAATGGAGCCCTACTTTACAATGGAGACTTGGATATATACAAAAATTTCACTAAAGTCTAAAATGCACCTGTCTAACTTTAAAGGTAAAATCAAGAAGTTCAGATTCACATTCTTTTCATATTAACATTCTCTTTCACTCACTGTCACTGAACTCCCTTCAAAAAGTTTTTGGTCACAGAGCTGTTTAGGTCATAGACCTATTGGAACAAGTGCAGAGAAGAGCCACTAAGATGGTCAGAGCAGGGCTGGATCACCTTTCATGTGAAAACAGGCTGAGACTGTTGCAGCTGTTCAGCCTGGAGAAGAGAAGGCTTTGGTGAGACTTCAGAGCAGCCTCCCTGTACAAAAAGGTTGGAGAGGGACTTTTCACAGGATATGTAGTGATAGGACAAGGGGGAATGGCCTTAAACTAAAGGAGGGCAGGTTTAGATTAGATGATAGTAAGAAATTCTCTACTATAACAGTGGTGAGACAGATAGATGTGAAAGTTTCAAAGAGTTCAAACTGACTTAAATGTTTTTGATGTCATGAGTTGAGTTAGGCTCCAAAGTAACTTTGTCAGTTTCAAAGAATGTAACCATTTACACAAAGACTTTGAGAACTGGCTGATGACTCAGTTTTCATTACTTGTTAAGTTTATAGTTTGAGACGCATAATGGAAACATCCAGAAATCTCTGAACACATTCCTTTGAAGCCAGGCCGCCTTCTGATGTTTTACCTTCACAAACGGTTACTGCTATCAAAGCCACTAGACACTGTTTTAAAACACAGACTATAAAGCTAAGTATTATCCTTCCCTTATTCGCCCCACACTCCCACACTGACACCAAGGAAACTGAGCGAAAAAACCTCATGTTTTGCTGTCTTGAGCCAAGAGAAGTACAAACAGTTGAGAATATGCAACTAAATTATCCTTATTCCTATTTCCTAAATGCCTAAAATATCCTAAAATCAGAAGAATAAATGCTAAAAAAACCCAAACAAAGAAACAACAAAGTTTGATTTTCAAGAATGGAAATATATTTTTTTGACAAGTTACAGAATTATAGTTATTCTGCAGTGTCAAAATAACACAAAGAAATACAATTTATTTGTCAAATAAAACAATGGCTAATGGAAATAGAACTTGATGAGTAGAACAGGAAGAAGGCTCTGGATTCGAGTCCTTCCTTCACTTCTTTTAGCAATGAATTTGTTTGGCATGTAACACCAGCATTGAATGTTCAAAATAAAGCAACCTGCCATGAAAAAATACCAAAGCTCTTAAAAAGTATTTTATGAATGCATTTACATCCATATTTAAATGTTAAAGCTTAATTCTTGGGCTTTAGAAAATAAAAAATTTTGGATTAAATTTAGTTGATGCCAATCATCACTCAAGCAGATGTTGGCACATGGAAATTCCTTGTTTTCAGGTGATCCTTTAAAGTACTTCAAAGTGTTAAAATTTAAGGCTGTAAATACATAAGCGGGATCAAAGAAATCTTTTAGTTTATCAGATACAACTTCCTTATATTAATGGCTACTCTAATCTGTAATGACTTTCATAAAATGAACAATATTCTCCTGAATGTTCAATAGGCTAAATATTCTATCACAAACACTTTTCTGATACAATTTATATTACTACAGCCATGCACTGTATTTTGAAACAAATCTTGATAGTTGGTCCATTATTGACTTTCTTTTCTTGCTCTGATCATTCTTTACCCTTTCTAATTGATTAACTGACTCCTTATAGCAAGAGTTTCCATAGGCTTTGGTTAAGGTCTCGGCACAGGGATGTGTTCACTAATCAGGTCCTCAGAAGCAGATTTAGAGCACTGATTACAAGCAGCTGGACCCTCTAACCTCTTATAGCTATGATTAAACAGTAACTTAGACAAGCAGCTTCCTCTCTGACTACTGCTAAAACTTAGCCAGGACCTATTGTCTTCCAGACAGCTGATTTTTTCTATCACCTTAGCTTACAATGAGATCTTTTACAGTAAATTTTTCTCTTAAACACAAGTGGCCTGATATGCATGCCTCACAAATTCCCTATTGTTTGTTACATAACCCTATACAGGCAAATTAGAGATTATGAATCGATGCCTACTACTTTGACTGATGGATCAATGGAACAAAACCCTAGCTAATAATTTTATTTATTTGATATTCTTTTTTGACCGAAAGAAATGGAAGCTAATTTTATTATTCCTTATGTGATAGTTTTCACTCTAGGCCTCCCTGGAGACCAGCTTGTAACCAGGAAGGAACTAGGAAGGTGACCACGGAAGTATTCCATGCTATTCCTTTACGTAACTTGAGGTATAAATAAAGCCAACGGGAGGGATTTCTCTCTCTTCCTTTCCAGCGAGGTTCGAGAACAGTGGGTCCCTGTCTTGGTCTGGCTTATCCGGAGCTGAGGCCTACAGTGACTGCTGTTGTCTGCCACGTGTGAGGGGAGAGCGCTGGGCCGCGTCCAGCCGTGTTGCTTCTCTCAAGGGAAGTGGTGAGATTTTGCCAGTTCTTTAGTTTGCTGGTTACCAAGATTTTTAGATCATGTATACCTGTTTTGTTTCAGTCCCTTTTCATCCTATTTTGTCCTTTTTCCCTTCTCCCTTCCCCTCTTCCTTTTAGGAAGCTATTTAGGGTTTCTGGGGTTATAGGTGTATAATATTCTCATTGTATATATCTGTTTCATATGTAAAATATATATTTTTGCTATAACTTTGGCTGCTTGGTTTTTTTTTCTTCCCTCTCTGGGAAGCAGACCCTGTTGTCAAGTTTCGGAGACTTGGCGGGAAGCCAGCTCGAAACTTGCACACCTTGGTATAAAAAGCATAGAGATCTTGTGGGTTACTGAAATTTGATAATTCCTAATTATAATTCTTTCAGTTTAGATTGAATTTTGTCCCTTTTTTTTTTGGTTGATATAACTAAGCACTACATACAGTGTGATTGACAACGTGGTAGTTCTGGTTATGTAAGTTCTGCAGGAAAAATAAAACACTTGGTATGAAGACAATCAAGTTTTGCAGAAGGGTAATGAATTTTTTTCTTCATCTTTAAAGAGTCCTTATAAAGGCAATTAGGCTTTTTGCTGTTAAGTAGTTTGTATATTATTTAGATTCAACAATTGAAAAGATGAGTTTTTGTAATAATAAGTGACGCTTCTTTGCAGCTTATACAGAAGAAGTCAAACTGATTGTCCTTTCCTACTAATTCTTTTTCTATGAGATGCTTTTTAAGGCTCTGATGTTAAATACACTTCAGTAACATCCAATTTTTTTACCATATTATTGAAAAAATGTAGGTGTAAGAGCCTTTTGTACGCTTTGTTACTCTTTTTTTATCCTAAAGAGAAGTCACAGGAAATAAAATTTTCTCAGATTTTGGCTCATACTGCAGCTCTTTCCCTTTTCCATCCATTTTACAGTATCCATCAGAACTAGCCATGGCAGTTCAGTCATGATCTCACAAACATTGACTTTTTGTAGACACATGATTTAAATACATCAACTTTCAAATAAATTGTCCTGATCTCTTATTTTTTACCCACTATATTCTCTCTGTCTGGGTTAAATCCAAGTGCATGTTAGTCATATGGATCACTGATAGTGAAAGACAGTCTGGGGGTGCAAGAAAATTGTTTCTCATGCTACTTTTCAGAGAACAGTGGGGTAGATAGGTCAGGGCTATATCTTTGCTTAAAGGCAGAGAAAATTCTGTTTGAGAAGGAGCACAGCAGCCCAGAAAGCTTAGGGCTCAGTGTGTTCTTGAGTAGCCTCATTCCCGCAGGGAAGCAGTGTGCCAGGTATGGTTTCCTTTACAAAAGCAGAGAGAGCACTTACTTCAGTCCTAACCTTATGGTTATTGAAAATTTTCTCCTCCTATCCAGCTAAAGTTTTCTCTTATGCATGACAAGCTAAGCATTTCTGATTTCTGAGAAATTTTCCTTTCCATCAGCAGTGATAGCACAGAGAACAGGAATCCATCAATCTTTATCCAGATCATTCAGTATCTATTACTGAACTGCTAGACCAATAGATCTATAGAAATGTGCATTTCCATCTAAGTATAATGAATATAAGTAGACATGTAAGTCTAAATTTTCTGTATTTTGAAGTAGGAAGCTACAAACATAAAACATAATTCAAAAATAGAACACACAAAGATTTCCTGGTATTTTCTTCATGGCTTCTTGCATTCCTGTGTCACCACTAGAGAGTTTTTTAAAAGAGATAGGTATTTTCTCTTTATTGCCAAAAAACGGCTCTTCTGAAGAAAGGATTGTGGTAACCAGCCTTGAGTCAATGAATCTTTGTCAGGAGGATGAAACAGAGAACTGTGACAGATCCTTTTTCCTCAGCAAGGGCTACAACATCTTGTCTATTCCCCTAATGACAATTACCTCTGTCATGCTGGCACTGTAGGAGGGATCAAGTCCTGCCAACGTGACATGGGTACACAGAATGGCAGGTTTCAGACACTGGTTTCTAGGTCTTATGCAGAGTTATTTTAGATGGTAGCTTTTGATTTAAAAATCTGAATTTGCATAAATGCATAAATCTAGATATATCCCTTGTTAAAAATTTCTCTTGTTAAAAAATAGCTCCTATACTTCTCTGAAAATATATTGCCTAAGTCATAGTTGTGTAATACCTACATATGCAATTTTCACTTGCAACATGTAAACCATTTCAGTTCAGTCCATAACAAATTGTATCTGGAAGGATACACTATTTATTCAAGTAAGGCAATATGTTTTTAGCAAAAAGATACATTTTGTAAGAAATAAAGGATTCTATTTCAATTTTTTTTCCAATTTCCTTGAAACCCTTACACCTTCTGTTTTAGTCAGTCAGGGTCACTATGTACAGCAATTTCAGTAGTAAAAGAAAAAAAAATGCCTACAATATACCTGCTTCTACTTCTGTTACAATAAATAGAAGCTTGCTTTCTTTTTCACTTACTGGAGAGCATATAAATTATGCTGGTTCCCAACTTCTGTGCACCTTTCTTCTGTAGGAATTGGTCTACAATAAACAATTCATAATGTCACTAACAGACATGTAATTCCATAGCATTTACCCAAATCAGTGTTGTGTGGCTTCCTACAATGTTTTGTATTTTAAGCAAACTAAGCAAGCTGAAAAAAGTACTTAAATAAAAGCTGTAGGGGCAAAGAGAGCTATGAAAGAGGATTTCTGAGGTACATAGTCACTGAAACTAAGCTCAGTTATTGAACTTCTCAGAAGACAATGGGTCAGATTCTGTCGGGTATTTTCTGTTAGTGTTCAGTTTGTACTCAAAGCAAGCAGACAAACTACAGAATAAAATAGTAATGCGCATGGCCTTGTAGTGAGAATAAATCAAGTCATTCACTATGCTTTAAAATAATTTAAAATACTCCTTCAAAACATCTTTCAACAAAAAACATGTTTTCAAAGGAATGCTAATTTTGATTCCTGATATCATTTGACTAACAGTATTTTTTGTGCAAAGATGCTTGTCTCACTTTGATAGAAGCAATTCCCACTTTCAGTTTCTGTTTATCCAACTCTCGTATAAAATGACTGAAATAACTTATATCAATACTTTTTATTTTTCAACTCATCAGGAAATGGGAAAAGTTAAAAAGGTCAATTTTCCTTTTGGTCACTGGAAAAAGTATTCTTAAAAGAATAACAATATTTATTTTTCAAAGCTTAAACTTTTATAAATGACTGCATTATCTGTATTTACTTCCTTTATCAGAATTGTTCAAAGTTCAAAAATAAGCCATTAGAAAATTAGTCTCATTTTTCTTATAGGTTATTAAGAGTTTAATTAATGATACATTATAAAATTACTCTCCTGGATTGTTTTTTCTTAAAGTAATTGTTCAAGATAAGAAGCTGTAGTCAAAAAACTTGACTACCTCAGCTTCTGCTTCAGCTATACAGAAACATCTGTCATTGGAACATGATTTTATTCATTTATTTTAACCTACCCTGGGTTTCCTACTCTTGAATTAATTAACTTGTGCAGGCGAACACTGGCATAAAAACTGATTAGAGGACTGAGCCCACTCTTAATCTCTGTGGCACCTCAGGTGTGAATCCCAGCTCTTCTGATTATTTTACTTATGTTTTATTGCCCTTTAACTGCCTCATCACAAAGTGGTTACTCTGGATAGCAGAGACCATCACTGTGCCCTCATCAAGATACAGGAGCTTTAGCTGGGATGTGGGTCTGGCCCTGTGTTTTCCAAAAAGATGAATTTCTCTTCTTAAAATACAGAACGATATGCAGAGATAGAGCCTTTCTTCACACCCTGGGCTCTGGCCTTTCTGCAGTTGCTGCAGTCACTGGGCCAACTGGGACAAACTGGAAGGAGCCAAGACTGTACCTTCAGGAAACGGAGCTGGCTTATTTTTACAGTCATAGAATGGTTTAAGGGACCTACCCTAAAGATCATGTAGTTCCAGCTCCCCCCTGCTAAAGGCAGGGAGGCCACACTTTAGATCAGGTTGCTCAGGGTCCCATTCGACCTGACCTTGAACACTTTCAAATAGTATTTTTAAAATACTTCAGAACAGCCTGTGTGTTTGTCCAGGTACCCCTGCTGTCTCTTTAGACAAGTGTTTGGATTCAGCCAGCTGTTCCTTTTGGCCAAGACCCTCATTAGCTGCCAGACCGTTGTCACAAAAATCCTGAAACAACTTCTCCCCTTTTAATTGGATTATTTAAACAATGTGCTTTACCACTTTCTTCCTGGCATAGCCTTCAAATCCTGTTCCCCTGACTTTGCCCATTTACAGCACAAACCATTGGTGGCTGACAGTAGAGTTCCCCGCTGATGGACTTTCAGCCATTCCTCCTCCCTCCCCTTGTCCCTCGTCACATCTTTTCCCACCTCTGAGCTGTCACCACCTTTCCCTAAGCTGCACCAGGGAGAAGAGGAGAAAATTAATTGTGTCATTTTAACATAACATCTTTCTACAATCATAACCCTGGAAATTCACTCCTTGCAATTACAGTGAACTTGCACGGGTGCAACTTCATTTATTTAAATAGCCCGACATCTGAGTGACACATGCAAGTATGTGAGCAGAATCTTGGCCTACACCTTTGTCACTGTGAGTTATTTCAAATGTAAGAACATTATTTACTACTTCAGTTACATAAGGATAGATATAACTAGACATATATTGCTGCTGTCACTTCTCCCCAAAAATACAGAATTAATGAGCTCCGGCCAGACAGTCCTGACTTGTCTCAGGTTTGTTTGGTGGAGGTTTTGGGGTCAATATGTGCATCCCTTTTTTTTTCAGTAGTTAAGTTTTGAATTTGTTGTAAAACTTTGGCTACAAGTTACTTCTCAGATGATAACACTAATTTTTTTTTTGCTAGAAAGCTCCTCCTTTTCAAACCTGGCCTGTGGAACAGTGAAGCTGTTTTCTTGTGTTTTGCTGTGTTTGTAACTGGATCCATTCAGCCCTGAGACTACAGACTTCCTTTGTTCCTTTGTTGCATTCAAAATCTTACTAAAGGTAGAAGGAAACTCACATTATATCCAGAGCCTGTGATTTATTGCTAAGTGTAGATGAAAACTTCACAGTCAAAATGAAGAAATATTATTAGTCCTGATTTAAGAGAAAGGAAAGGAAAAAAGAAATAAGTAAGAAAATTAAAGGTTCAGACTTCACAGTATCTGCACCTTGATCTACTGTTATATCATGTCACATACCATGGTAGTTGGTTTCAGATCAGGGTGGCCAGGAGCATTGCAGCATTCTCAGTTTTTTACCAGGAGGAGTACAACTTTAATACTGATGGTTTCCTTCTCCTTACTCTAGGGTCCACTAGCATATATTTGTATTCTTCCTGACCCTTTCTATACCTTGTATATTCTTCAATGATCTAAAATACTACATTAAATCTCAATTTATATGGAGTGTGAGTTACCCCAGATACAAGCTCTTTGTTTTTTCTTACCCTTGTAGCTGGTTGTGCTCGACTACCTAAATTGACATTTCTGCAGCTGATGAACTGCAGGGATAGGGATGCAGGATCCTCCAGTGCCCAGCTGTTATGATGCCATGCCGTGTCTATCCCACACAGCATCCCGTTCCAGTTTCCAACACCTTGTTCTCATTCCATCCCTATACTCTACTCTTCATCGTGGCACTGCACCAATGTTTCATTCTACACAAAAAAGCTACTTCTTACTAGTGTTAATTTAAATTCAGTTATAAAAACCTATGTAAAAGTAAGACAAATTAGGTCATAAATTTCATTTTAAAACTGATCCAGCTGACAAACAAAGTGAAATAAAACTCCTGGCAGGACAAGAAAAGCCTAGACAATAAGTCTGACAAGTTCTACTACTGAGACCTTACAAGATTAGTACAAGGTACACCACTCTTGCACACATAGTTTTCTGCCAGAAAAAAACCCAAACAAATGAAATATTACATATCAGTTCTACACTTTACAGAGCAATGCATTATAACACAGCCCCCCAAAATACCTTTTGAGCAGTGACTGACTACATAAGCACCTTAACTCATCTCAAATAATGTATGTTATGAACAAACAGAAAAAACTAAATAGAATTGTTAACTTGATATTGTACCAAATATGTTGGTTGTGTCCTGGTTTTGTCAGATATATTTTAAAAGAACAAACTATCAAAGGTATTCCATCTAAATAAAATTTGAGCACTTCATTACTACTTGTTTGGAAAATTTTTTTTGAACAACAAAGCTGAACAGTCTGCATCAAACAATCATATACCACATAAGTGGGGCATATTTTGGTATGTTATATTATCTTAATATTTCTTGCTAGATATTTTCTGTTTTCAGTTCTCTGTGTTTCTTTTGGATAGGTAAATAAGTACTTAATTACTGAGCATTAGATATATATGATTATTATAGATTCACAGATGAATTTTAAGAAAATTATGGTTTATTAAGAGTTTTTTGGGTTTTTAACAGAATTATAGCCAGCACAGAAAATGGATGAGTTGTAGTACCTGTTGTTTCCATCAAAAATAAAAGAACAGAAAGGTTCTGTATGATCCTATTTAACATCATGTTTCAGTACTGGTCAAGAAATTTATACTGGATAGAATTGAAAAATGTGTCAAAATTAGCTGAGCCTAGATGGTCAGGTAAAGATCAGAGAAGAGACCTTTAAAATGAAGAGACATTTCAAAATGAAGATTGTAAGTGAAACTAATATCAGTTTTGGCATTTGAAAATTATTTTTTTCAGTAGATAACCTTATCTTATTGCAATTTGAGCCAAACGAAAACAGATTTTTTTTAAAATTTTTTTAAACTGCATGTTGGGGAAGTGGGAGGTTGTTATGTAAAGGATAAGCTTCCTTCATGTTGTTTTTTTTCAAATGGAATGAGTGTTTTCCCTTTATTGTTTTGGCAAATTTTATGGAAACAAATGTTATTAAAAGGATAATATTTTTAACTTAAAAATCTTCATTTTATTCTTTTGAAATCTAATCACATTATATATATTTTATAAGAATTCCAGAAATATTTCCATTTTTCTAAGAGAAATTAAAAAGAAGACATAGAAACTTCATTTACATTTTATGAAGCAGTGAATTAATTCTCAGCTAATTTACACAATTTTACTTGCTTTTTCTATGTGAATGAAAATAATTTGTACCAAATTATCTCAGAAATTAAAATGATTGTCTTAATTTTCAGTTCTTCAAGAACCCAGAAAAAAATATTCTACAGTTCTTTTAATTTAGACACTAGAGTATGGAAAACAATAAGTTAGGTGCATGTTTTATATAATTTTTTCTTACCATACTAAATTATAAAATGGTGGCGATAGAGTGTGGATGTTGATGTCATCTAGTTCTTTATGATATTTTCTTTGTGATCTCAGTAACTGTAAATTTCTGATTACTTTTGGAGCTTTAATCTCAAAAATTAGCATAACATCGATTTTTTTTTCTTCAGTTTGAGGAAGAAGCCTGTATAGTTTCTCAGCATTAAGGACAGTTTCTCACATAGTCTTAATCTAGCTGTTTAATATATGATCAAGCTCTCAATCTCAACCAAAAATACTTGAAATTTCCTGTTTTCCTAGTGTGCATTAGCTGATCTACTTCTGTTTAGTCTATGTATCTCTGAAAAGAAAAACCATATTTTTTCAAGAAAAAATCAAAGTCACACTTCTGCACCTAAATGCTCTGGCTTCTCCACCTCTGTTCATGAAGGTGGGTCAGTATATGAAAACATATGGAAATGGTCTGGTATCTTTCACAGCTCAGAGCTGCTTCATTCACATACTTAAAATGTACTTGCAATGTTTTGAGAAAACTCTCAGCAGTACTACACAAGGCTATGGTTGCTGCTCTTTCCATTGTGGGGTCTCTCCTCTTGCTACTATTTATTGTGTTTCTTTTCTACTTCTTTTCCAGCTGACACATTCTTTGTTTCAGTCTCTCTGAAGTTCCCTGGTTACCCTTTAATCCTTCTGTGATCATCTTCCTATTTAAATAGCCATCCTGGAGCAAACACCCTCCAGGCAGTTCTCTGTATTCAATCTACGTGCAGTGTCTGCACTCACTGCCTGATCTTCACACTACTGCTACACAGGCCACTCAAGAGTGGTGGCCATGCAGGCACCCACGGTATCTTTTTGTACTTCAAAAAATTGAGTTTACACTTAAATATCTCTCATAATCAACAATAACAAGAACAAAAAAGGTTGTCACTCCTATTGGAGTTTATACAAAAGTATGTGAAATGCTGTAAACAAAGAAGCAAGACCTTTGCGTCTCCAGCTTTCAAACAGTATTGATGATAGTCCTGCTTCTATAGCAAACGTCATTACTAAATTTAACTCTATAGATGTGTTTATAAAAGTGCTTGAACATCTATGTAGTCTACATTTGGCTCCTGATTTTTTATAACAAGTCTTTTTTTTTGTTTCAGGGGTGAAAGAATTTTATACAGTGTTATTAGTTGTTTGGTTGGGTTTTTTTGATTTTTTTTTGTCTAGAGGGTAAAAATTAAGTATATGAAATATTGAAAAAATGGAAACATATATTATGTTTCAAAGAAAACCCAAATAATTATAAGATATACTGTTTTGCATTTCAGTACTTATGTAGCATTACTTAGTATTTTCAGAACTGCCAGTGCTTTTGGGTTTTTTTCATTCGCACTTTTCCTGACTGCTGATTAGTTACCATACGCTCAGATAAAGCCAAAAACCTCTAGCAACTGAACAGGTGTTCTATGTAGTGTGTATTTCAAGGAATTTTTTTGCATATTAACAATTACTTGTTTTCAGAGTTTCTCCTTTTTAGCATCTTTTAAAATTTATTAGTAACACTAATTCTGGTACTCCACGTTTTGTTGCAGGTAGATATAAAGTTTTGCTGACTCTCTGAATGTCTGTTGTTTATATTTAACTAGATAAGACTGTGAATGGACTACTGAGAAGAGATACATGCAACGGGAAAAAGTGACAGGTACAAAGGTCTTCCATTTCTTCCACAAGCTGATTTCTTTTTTCTGTCTCAAAAGTTCTCATCCCTTTGGATTGGAGACAAAAATTTAGGAGAAGGTGCTACTGAGCTAGTTGCATAAACTAACTTCTGAAAGATTTCACTGATAGATACACCATTGTTGTCTGATATCTGAAGAGCCACAAAATGTTTTCTGGCTTCCAAGACCCAGTGCTCATCCAAGGAACAAAAGGTATTTTGCTTATCAATTGCAAATCCAAAAGTCACTTTCATTTTATTATCAAAAACTACATTATAAGGTTAACTATTATAAAACTATCTTTCAAATTTTTCTTGGTTTTTAACTTTTTTCCTTTATCCTTTTTATCACAAACAGTAATAGCATGCAAGAACTTCTGTAATTTACATCTCACAAGACAAATTGATTGTTACATCAAAAAATTTGCAGCAAATCATTTCTATATGACATCAAAGAAACTACTTTCAAATAACTTTATTTCTTTGTCTCAAATTTCTTTAGTCTGCTGTCAATACAAGAACCTTTCTTATGCAATTACCTCATGGAATTTTAAGTATTAAAGATATGAAGGACAGAATTCATATTACTGGTTTTGTTATTATTTTTATTACCTTGAAATATTTTCATTAAAACATTATCTTGTATAATTCATGCAATATATCTTCTTTAAAAACCAGCCTGAATGTGGAATAAGGCCCTGCACCTTATGTTTAAATTCCTGGGTTTGTTTTGTTTTTCCTGTAGTATCCAAAAAATGATGATTTTTTATAGGATTAGCTGTCCAGATCCATTCACAAGACTGTGAGAAGCTGGTCATGAAGATGTGCATGCAAAAATTCTGACAGCATGATTGAACACTATATTTAGATTCTCTGAGTCTTTCATTATTCTGACCATATTTTTTACTGGGGTAAATGATAAGTTAGAATTTCAAAATAGATTTTTTTTTTGTGTACTAGGAGAGAACTCAAAACTTCACTCCTTAATAGGAAAAAAATAACATGAATTTGAGGGATAATGAAAAAGAATTCTAAATACTTTTGGCATTCATTTTAATATGAAGTGTTTTCTCTCTGAAAAAACTGAATCAAACACCCTAAATTTTAAATTTCTTTTTTTTCAGTAATTCATTTTTAGTCAAGTCTAGTTTAGATTTAGAAGATTTATTAGCTTTACTCTGTTTAGAAATAATTAAATCATAGCCCTCTATTATTACCTCTGGGTTGAGAACATTCTCTTCTGTCTCCATTAGGCTTTTACCCAATTGCTCACTTCTTTCCTCACTAGCAGTAATTGTTTCATGCAGAGAGTCCAGCTGTTAGACCATAATATCATTGTCCCAATCTATCATATTCAATGAGTTCTAGAAAGATAAATCACTTCTGAATGCTACAATTAGGAGATGTCTAAAGATAACTTTGCATATAAACCAACACCAAGCCTCTTGTTTCAATTTGTGAAAACACTGTTTTTTTGTGGTGCTCATGGAAATTCTTTTGCATTTTATTTGCAGGAAAATGTTGTCTCTTTTAAAGGCAAATCTTTGGGGGGATTGCTGAGACCTGTCAGACACATTGCAACTTACTTTATGTTGTGGATTCAAAATCTGCAATGATGACAGATTTCATGGTTTTGTCCTCAAATTCGACATGATTTGAAAATTCTTGGATTTGGCCTGCTTTTATATTCAACAATAATATAACTTTTTTGAAGTTAATGTTTTTCTTTTTGCTTCCTAAAATAATGAGTTTGGTGCTAATATTGCAGCTGAAAACCAAAACTGTAGTGGATGGTCAAATTCTGATATTGGGGAAATGCGGCTTCTAAAAATATTGATTTAAGCGTAAAACACTTGATTTGATTGTAAAACCTTGTAAAAAGTTTTATATTCTTAAAATCTTATGTACATACAAGTTATAGTTGTTACCAGTATTATTAAACAAGTTTAAGCAGCAATAGTTTTTAATTGTGATGATATATTAGAATTTTATAAAAAATAACACATTTTAACTTTTACAGAACTAGGAGCTGACATGATGCTCACTTAATATTCTTTGCTCATGCTGTTGAAGACCCAAGGCAGCCTGTCATCGGAGGTGTATTAAGCAGCATGACAGAGACTATAGAGATATTTTGACACATGTCAAATCAGGGTAATAACTATATTACCCAGGCAGCATAAGGAGATTATTATGAAATTCCATGGTATCGCAAACCTGTCAGCATCTGGAATAGAACCTGAATTTTCACAGAAAAGTTGTTTTTCATTTTTGCAAGTACAAATACCTTGTAAGGAGGTAGTATGTGTAACTCAGTCTACATATATCTATACTTCAGGTACAGAATTTTAGAGCCTTGCACCGATTATGCTATTCTGTAGAAAATGTACAAATCCCGGTTGAATGATTTTCCTGAATTTATTGTGAGGGTTGAGTATACTGAACTCCTATGCCTTAAATGTTCTGATGAGACTACATATGCATAACGTTTATAGCCCAGTTTGAAAGTGGTGAAAAAAACCCAAAAAGTCAACACCGAAGAATGCTCACTTATTCAGATCATTAGTGCTGCGTTAGTGACAATTCAGACATGCTTACTTGTAACAGGATAAAATCACCATGCCAAACTGAACAGGGTCAAGACTCAGGTCCAAGAGCTACTGCTGAACCTTCAGAGCTGTTACACACTCAGAAAGATTTGGAGCTACACTTTGACCCAAGCCAGGAGCCGTCTCTTGACACAGTGGAGGACAAGATCAAACAAGGGACCACAACAACCAGTCTGCCTTTGGCAGAATTCAGCCACCCTATTGGGCAGGTGTGAGGACACAAGAAGAGCCATGGCATAGCTGGCTTCAGAGGCAGAAAAATCTTCCTGAAATTTACATTTACATTTGCTAATAGCCACTGTTTCTGTAGAACAATGCTGTCTTCTGCCATGAGTTGTGTGAGTGCAAGGGAAACAGCAAGAAAACATAGTCTCGTATAGCCTGCTTCTTGCTGTGCAGATGCCTTCCTGTGTTCACCCCATGCTGCAGCCTCCCTAATGTCTTAGAAAACCATAAAACTCTGAGTCACAAAGACAGGCATCAAAAGAGTATATGATGAGATAACACTAAATCATCCAGATTAGGGAGATGGGTCACTGCTATGAAAATGAAGGGAGAAGAAGGTAAGTACTAGTATAAAGGAGCTTCATTTGAACTACTTTTACTCTTTAGCTCAGATCAATGACAAAACTTTTGTTTCTACTCATTGTAAGGATGCATGAATGTTGTGATAAGGCTTTTCACAGAAAGGGACTGAGATCTCCTAAATATCCTCTAACAGGTAAAAATATGATTGTATGAACTTTAGTTACCACCCTGCCTATAAGATCCCTATAACACATATTTTTTAGAAAACTAAAGGGAGAAAACCAAGTGTTCAGTCCTTAACATATCTGTATAAGTCCATATCTTGGGAATTTGTATGGAAAATTGACATTTGTTGGATGAATACTATATCATTTTCCTATGCAGACACTAAATAATTAGAGAAAGAAAGGGCAAAGAGTTGACTGCATTCCTTTACCATGTGATACAGCAGAAAGACAGAGCTGAGCACATTACACTGAGGTGGCATCCACCACTACATCCTGCTTAGTTTCTAAAAAAACTTATAATTTCCATATATTACTTATGGAGTCCTTATAAATATTCTTTGGAGAAAAGGCCTCTTTTCCCGCATTATTACAATTTTATGCAGTGATAATTACTGAATTGACAGAATGGAGTAGAGATGGATTGCAGTGTGGGCAGGCTGGAGAGTGTCTCTAAGGTAATATCAAGTTTGAGGTATGAAGGACAGGTTCCTTGAGCCAGAATTAGTTGCACTTCTTATTTGTGGTATTTTGTCTTTTGATTGTCACAAGTAGATGACGAATTTTTTTTCAGGAATGAACAAACTCAGCAATTTCTCCCTTATGTTTTTCCTTGATAGTGTATAAAATACAAGATACCCAAAACTATTTCTTTTGTTCCAGTAGTTATTATGTTAGCATGTTTTAATTAATGTTAGCATAATTTTAATCTTCTGCCAAACTGCTGTTTCCTCCTTTGAAAACTCTACTTGTTTGAAGAACAGAAAATTATTTGCATTTAAGATTGTTGCCAGTAAGTCCATTCATTAATAAACTTTGAAAGCATTTAATTAGGGCCAGACAAACTTGCACTTAGTCTTGCAAGTAATCACAGTAGGTAACACACAACATAGGTTCAAATCTGCCCCCAAATAAATAATTCCATGTACCGAATAACAAAGATTTACTAGCAATTAAATCAAATGCAAATTATTGAAATAGTTACAAGAATAAGTGGTATTTTGCTTGAATGGGTAGGAAACTCTGGCCCCTTTAAGTGTCAGTGTAGCAGCAAAGAACTAAACAGGCAATATAAATTAGTGAACCATAGCCAGAATTATTAAGGCAAAATTGATTTTTAAAGCCACTGAAAATAAATCTTAATAGCTATGTATGCCACTGAATTTAGCAAATTTCTCCAATAGAATAAATTGATAGATCTAGTCCACTTCATTGCCAGATGTTACTGAAATTATTTCAGGATCTATAAGCAAGAGCAGTGCATGCATAATCACATGTTGTCAAAGACTTGGCAGCTACTCTCATCTTTGCTTCATTGCTTTGCATGGTTCCCATTTGTCATTTAGTGTCACAAACCTTCAAGCATGAGAGATTAGAGCACTCCAGCTAACATGCTGCTACAATGGTTTAAATAAGGAGCAGAAACTTACTTTCTAAATGTAGTCCTTAGAGAGAGACAAGGAAGATTACTCATGAATGCCTAACAGAGTTGATTAACAGGTATGTTTCCAAGGCTCATCTCCTTAAATTAGACCTAAAAAGTGCAGAAAGTATCACATCCTTATCAATTAAGCTAATCCATTTATTAAAATTCTATCTTGAAATGAATATAAACCCATTTAAGGATTATGATTGTACCCTTCTTTCATTCTACTTTCTCTTTAACTTATCATTAAAGTCTTTTATGTCTCTGATTAGTTTTGAACCCATTAATTACAGAGCACTGACTGAAAGAAACTGCCTCTGCAAATAAGTAGCTAAAAAGACATTTTTCTTTTAAGGCAAAATCTGAAATGAAAAAGATAAAAGAAATATTTGATTCAGTTGTTTTAATTTCTCTAAGGACACTGTTAAAACAAAAGAAAAAGATTTAAGTGTTCTTCTTTTAAGGGTAGGCTCTTGTATTTTAGAATGCAGCTTCTAAGATCATCTATAAGGATTTTTTTAAAGCAAACACATACCATAATTTACTGCAGGAGAATCCCTTATTTGTGATTTTAAAATTGACAAACTCTCTTGTATAGCCAAAATGAACAGAACTCACTCATGTTAGCCTACAAACATATTCATGCATACTAGAATTTGCTGTCCTGAGTTTGTATCTTGCTCTGCAGGGATGGCCGCAGATCACTGCGATACTATAGCGTTTCAACAGATGGTGAATGCTTTTATTTTTTTTTTTTCTACTTCCAATTGTGTTATTACTCCTACAAATTGTACACAAGGCTATGGTAAGTTTTTTGTGATTATGCCAGGCATCCTCATATCTTCTGTATAATTTTGTTTTTCTCTTGTCCTTCTCTCTTACCATTAGACTAAACTCATCAACAGTCATCATAAGTTTGTTCTTCTCCTCTGTTTTTTCCACGTGAAAGTACTTGGCAAAAATATGAATTGCTTACTTCTCATAATAAAAAGGAAGCTAGACTTAGATGCCTTTCACAGCACCTTTACCTAAAAACTATTCAAACTATTATCAAACTTGGTCATTCAGCCACGCTGAATTTACTGCCATTTCTCTTAACGCTCCGTATGCTTGGTAATTTGAAATATCGTACACAGTGACATTAATCTTTGTTCTAAATTCACTTGTATTAACCATAATTTTCAGAAGATGTTCTAATTTAATGTGTTGTACATAAATGTTATCATGTCCCTTTTATTTTTTTTTTTTTGCATAGCATCTATATTAAACCACTGCTTATGCTTTAGGTACAAAATAATATACTATAGAAACAAAAAAAATATTAAATAATGAGTCAAAAGACTGTGTTCCAAACTTCATTGGTGTTTATATCAGGCAGACATATAAACTGATGGATAACTCCATTAATCGTAAAAATAATTTTCCTGATTCCATAAGACCTTTAAAAGTCAGAGTGATGATCATTATTTCTTCTTTTGTTATTTCCTTATCTGAGCAGAGTTTTGTACTTAACTGAGCTCTACTGATTTCTGCAGAAATCAGATGCACTGCAGTTTTTCAGTGGCAAATTTTGAAAGGGAAACTACATTAGGAAAAGAGGAATAGATTTTATTTGAATTATGACATGCTGTGGATACACACACACACATATATATAGGTATGTATATATAAGTATATATATTATATATATAAGTATATATATTATATATATATAATATATATATAATATATATATTCAAAATAGGTACTATATATAAATAGAAAATGAGTAAAATATGCAAGCTGTACGTAGAGTTTTCATGTTAGAGGAACAGATGAGTATTTCAAGATCTGATTCACAAGTTAAAGAAATTTTGGCATAGTACATAACATTTTTTAAAACAAAAGGAATACTGTAGTTAATTTATCTTAAAGAAAAAGGATGTAATTCAATAATGCAATTACAACTTTGTACATAAAAGGAATAACATGGAATTAAAAAGGCAAATAATTAGTGGATCAAAACTCAGAGGGAAAGAACGGACTCACTTTGGGGAACTTTGGAGGCCACTAGCTCATCACAAAGACAGCAGCTCTCACGGTTTTTTTAAGAAGGTGCAGATGAAATGTTTGCTATGAAATAAAGTCAGGCAGAAGAAAAATAATAACCTCCAATGCAATACACAGGAAATGAAAATGTATTTCCTGCACTATACCACTATAAAAAAACTGGTGTATTTGGATAAAAGACTCTAGAATTTCTTGTGTTTATCACTCTTGGAAATTAAGATCTCAAACCTGCAGGCGTGCAGTCATAGCTACAGGGGAGTAACAGGTAGGAATTCACCAAGAATGCTAAATGCCATGTGAAAATAATCCAGTTTGCTCAGCCACTGTGAGGATCTTCAGCTTCTACCCATGCTATTTAAAGTGGCAGAGATTCCTTTTACTGCAGTATTCATCACATATATAGGTGACATCATGGAAGACATATCTTAAGAAATGTTTATCCACATTCTTTCACTTTCCTTACCAATTAGCTTTATGTTGCTTTCATGTACTTCTCCTGCAAAAGAGAGAGTTTCTGTCACCTCTCATCACCTCAAGAGCATTTTCAACAAGTCAGAGAAGGTGATCCTTCCCATCTGCTCAGCAGTGGTAAGAGACATGTAGAAAGCTGAGCCCAGCTCTGGGTTCCCTGGTCAATGAGACATGGGCACACTGGAGTGAGTCCAGCAAAGGACCTCAAAGGTGATGAAAGGACTTAAATATCTCTCATACGAAGAAAGGCTGAGAGAGCTGGGACCGTTAGGCCCAGAAAAGAGAAGGTTCAGGAGCAATCTTAGCAATATGTATGAATACCTGCTTAGGGGACATACAGAAGTTGGAGCCAGACTCCTCTCACTGATGTCTATTGAAGGACAAGAGGCAAAGGGTGCCAACTGAAACACAGACAATTCTGTTTAAACGGAAGAATGAAACTATTTACCGTAAAGGTGGTCAAAGACCAAAACAGGTTGCCCAGAGATGTTGTAGTGTCTCCATCCTAGGAGTTATCCAAAAATTGACTGAAGCCAGTCCTAGGCAACTCAGGTTTTGTGGTAAAAGCTCATCTGAATCCAAAAAGGCCTCAAAGCATGTGGGCAAATCCAAATAGTACCTTGCTTTGGCTGCTCCAAGGTCATCACAGGAGTGTGATCAGCCCATCCTGGGTCCAGCTCAACAAACTCAGAGAAGCAGAAGAGCACAAAGGCAGGCAGGAACCCAAACTAAGGACTTAGAAGAAGGGACACTCTGGCTGGGCCCTTCCCAGTGCTTTCCCAACAGAACCTCAGCCCAAGTGCCTGGTTATGAAACCCATAAAAAGGAGTCAACAGTGGAGCTGGACTTTTGAAGCAAGGAGGGTTGCTGCCTTGGGATATGGGGCGCGTTATGGGTGCAGGGGAAGAGCAGTTTGGATATTGTAGAAGATTTATTGTAGGATATTTAGGGGGAGGAGCAGAAGTGGAGAAAGGTATGGATGTAATTACCTTCACAGATTTCACAGAATATTCTAAATTGGAAGAGACCCATAAGGATCTTAGTCCAGCTCTTAAGTGAATGGCCTCTGCTGGGGTCAAACCCATAACCTTGGTGCTATTAGCACCATGCTCTAACCAGCTGAGCTAATTTGTAGCTCTTGTAGCAAACATGGGTAGAGCCCTCCCCAAATCTTCGTTTGCAAAGCCTAGCCATGAAAGAATAATTTGTAGAGGAACAAGGGGAAAATCTCTTTCCTCTATGTGTATGTGCAGAGAGGAGCTTCTGTGGTGCTAGAAGCTCAAGTTAGATGTTAGGCTGGAACAGCCATGAGTCTGTGACACCAGCAACTGGAGAGACTGGACTGAGTGAAACCGTGCAACAGCCTCTGTAGTGGGATCAGGGGTCAGAAGCCTTGATGTCCATTGTGTCAGTGACTGAAGTGAGTGTGGGTGTATGAGTGAGTATGTGATCATTAACAAAGATGAAGCTGCACTTGTTGGCAAGTAGGTGTAGTAACTTAGGAGCCAGGTGTGTCTCTAAAGGTGAGACAATGGGACAGTTGGCTAGTGGGTAGCAAAGGTGTCTCTTCCAGCTTCCAGAGAGTGGTGCAACTCCGTGTGTCTCTGTGCGGAAGTGTCCCAAGGAGTAATGGTACATGAAGAAACAAAGGATTCAGGGACAGCTACTGGAAAGGCTGTCTGAGCCCAGCTGCTGGAAGGATCTACCAAGAACATATGCATATATGTATTTTGCACTAATAAGTATTCATCCTACTCAGCTAGAGAAGGAATGGGATGTTGGTGCCCTGTATGTCTATGTGAGTGTGAACTGTGTCTATGTTATCTGTCTAGTCATCCATCTATATATCCATATATTTGGTGGATATGTGTGTTTGTGTGTGCCTACTGGGGATATGTGTTCAGCCTTGCTACCGGTTGGACCTGCAGACGTGGAGCTGAAGCATACTTGCTTCTTTGGCTGCAGGAAATGAAAAACAATGTTCAACTTTTTGTTGCAGTTTTGCCTCTTCAAGGACTCGAGAGGCATTTGGATTTGCTGGCCCTGAAGGAAGATACCTCCTGGCAGCTTTTCCTGTCTTCTGTGGAGTTCCTGTAAGTCCTGTGGAGCAAAAGGCTTACACAGAAAGTGTGATATCCTGTGGCTTGTTAGGCAGCTGGCAGTCATCCATAGCAGTGCCACTGGGCAGGGCTGGGGATGCCAACTCTACTGTTGCAGTGTTAGACAAGTGTGCAGGAACAAGGGAGACAAAACTGATGAAGCCTAACCCATGCTGTTCTTTGGGATCAGTCCTAGTGTGAATGACATATCTTCATGTATTGTAATTGAAAGAGAGAAAAAAAATCATGAAGACAAAACTGCTTTTGTGGTACAGCATCTCTAGTACCTACATTTTTCTTAGAACAGGGTCTTTTTTCTTCTAAAGAAAAAATGAAAAAAATTGTCAAGTTCTGTGTCTACACATGGTGTGACTATATGTTGTATCATTACCACAGTCTCTGAACACCCTATGGATTTTTAACATTTTTACATAAAAATGTGTTTATCCCCAATGCTAGAAATAATCTTTTTCTTCCTATGTTAACCTCCTTGTTAATTTTCTTATACACTCCCACTCACAATACTCATCCACATAGTTCTTTTGTAATTTTTCCGCATAGTCATTATTTCACTGTGCTCCTATACGTAGCTCATTTGCGTGGTACAACTTCCAGGTCTTATCTGTGAGACTCATTAAACATCATTCAGAGACCTATTGTTGCAGCATGCTGCCTACAAAGGAATTAATGTTATTCAAAGCACTAATATTAAAAGTTTAATATTAGATCTCAAATAATCTGTTTCTTTTTTTCTAACCTTTACCTGTTTGTCTACTCACACTTCACCACAAAATTCTCAATAATGACTCTTTCTGAACAGTAAGTTCGAAACAGATGGGAACCAGAACTAAATATGGAAAGCTGTGGTAGAGAAGATGGATTTCAGATCTGTATTGAACCATCAGAATCTTGTGGTAATGCTGGAATTTGTCCTATCTCCTACTTTAAGGAAGTCCATTGGATTTTGGTCTTTATTATACACTGTGTTTTATATGAAATTTAACAGTGTGTTCTATGAACAAACTGTTAACTGTAACAATGAGAAATAACGAGATAAAGTCTGAATTTCTCATTTGTGAAGATGAGGTCCAAATTCACTTTTAAAAGAGTGACTTCAAGATTGGAAGGTATTTCACTGAATTAGCGAAGGAAGTTCATTGTCACAGTCTTACTAATAATGTTCCCACAGAACACAGAAACACTTGCTTATATATGTATTTAATTATATTGCACCTATAAGAATAGAGATCTTGAACAAAATTAACAAATTAAAGGGATGTTTTATATGGATGTATTTTTCTTGCATTACCTCTGACTGCTATTCACATCTGACAAAATCAGATGACAGTAGTCTCCTGTGGTAGCAAATGGCCTGTTTTAGAAGTCTACTTGAGGATGAGATTGATGGAAGTTCCACTTTATAAGTGCTTACAGTAAAGGACATACAGACAATTAGCTCAGATACAAACCTCTGCTATGTACTAGCAACCTGCTTTTGGTAACATGACTGTCTTGTAGTCCAGCAGAAGAAAATATTTGACTTTTCCCTCCAATTAGGGTAGTTAAATTTCTACTTTATCTAAAACATAAAGCTGGCGAGATCATATTTCTAAGCCTATGTTATATCAAGCCAGATTTCAGCATAATTGTGTATTTGTAGAGCTGTGAAATAAGATCCACTACCCTCATTTGTATCCTACATCTTTAGAGCTTTGCTGTCCACCCTAGTACACTGTTTATTCTTATTTGACCTCATACCCACTAGAAAGTGCTTGAAGTCAAATCTTATACTGATGTGTCTGAACAGCTGGGGGAAACTTTTTACGTTGTTGATCTAGAATGGTCCAGATCTCTGGTGCTTTTATAAGCTGCACTGAACACTTAAGGCAGATACACTTTTATCTGACCCCCTGGGTCAGCTATCTGCAGTCTATTTGGATATGTGTGTGTAGGGCACAGTTCATCTTGTTCTAAAAATCAGATAAATTCTAATCTATAAGTGCTTATTTCTCTCTCCTCATTACAAAAGAGGTTCAAGTAATTACCTCTGAAATATTCATCTCTAGTGCGGACATCTAAAGACAGAAATTCTACTCAAATTTGGCCTAGTCTTTAATTCCTTCATTTGAGGTCACTATTCAGGTAATCATTACTGATGTCAAATAAATGTGCTACATCAGCTTTTATGGACTTACTGTGAGCTTTGAATGGATGCAAAGCTGATCACCTGCAGCTCAGAGTTATTTACACTTCTCATGATATTTCAAACTTTAGTTGAAGGGAGCATCTCCTTTTGATTTCCAACTTCTTTTAAACTTCAAGTAATATCACAAAACTTTATATTAGCAGTATCATGGCATATTTGTTGAATGATTTTTGTGGACATTGCCATTGTTTGCAGCACTAAATCAGCTTTCAGCCAAATCATAAGATGACATTCCTGCCTCAGCTATACAATGTATATAGTATACCATATACTGGAGTTCTCTCTGCCTCCCTCAGATAATCCCATGAACATCTCTACTTTTTCAGACAACAAAACTGTAAATGACAGGATGATATCAGCAATATTACAAAGATCTCTGGGTAGACCATGCCTTCTGAGGCATTGATTGCTCTGTTTATTTTATCTTCATCATCAAAATTACAATGACAGAGCCCAAGTGTGACATTTGACAATATCGTGTCATGCTACATGAAAAGCTGTGTTTCAGCTGAAGTTACGTAAGGCTGAAAAGAAGTATACCTTGAATTACATTCTCATTAACTCTGTTCTCTATGCTCTGAGTTTTGCTTTCTTAGAAATTAAAATGTAGGTCAATGTTTACTTCAGTTCAATATTTTCAGTTCAAAATTCCCCTGGAGCAAAATTAAAGAAGTTGTCAGCTGTTTTTATCAATCCATCTTTTTGTCTCCAGTGAAGATATTAATATAATTAAACCATGAATAGAAGTAGCCAATGGCCTTTGAAACCTTACAACATTAATTGGAAGAGGTGGCCTATAATTTGATTTCTGAATTACTAACAAAAAAGGTACTCCTTTTTAGATTTTCTGATTTCACTCTAACTTTTTTCCCTATTTTTTTTCTGCTTTCTCTTTCCCTTACATTCTAGGACACTGAGGAGCCAGTTTAATAGTTACTAGTTGGAATTATTTCAATACTTGCTGTTTGGAGTGCTAGCTGTGACGGAAAAGGATGGATTTTTCTATGCAGTACTGAAATATTTTGAATTTTAGTACTCTGCAATTTATTCCCTCCCAAATGACATTAGAAAATGAGAAAAAGATTTAGCTTATTCTGTAAAGGAAATATCCGTGGAAAATATACAATTCATTTTGTAGTAAGTGTGGGTAAAAGAGTTGATAAACCTGTGGATACCGAAGGTAAATGTCATTGAAATGAGCAATACCTTAAAATAATGACTTTTTGAGGATTTATAATAGTTGGTATCATCAAAGGATTAACCAACGATAGATTATTTAATTTTTGTTCCTCTTTTTGTTCATCATCATAATAAAGACATAGCAGTTATAACCCTCCTTAAAAAACTAGACAGAAGATCATCAATTTAAAAAAACAAACAGTAAAGATAAGGCACAAACAACAGATGTTTTTACTTGTTTAGGAAAATTATTTCAACTTCCATGTGTTGTATTTTATTATATTTTCTAAATATCTTATAAAAATGGGATGAGTATTTGCGAACTTCAGTAGAGTGTTTTCACTGAATCACATGGATTGATTTATTCAATTTAATTACCAAGTTTTATATACAATCTGAGGGAAGCATTATTTCACTACCATTCAAAGAAAACCCACTAAACTCACAAATATTTCAAAGTCTGCAGTTCATTCAGACCAATGAGTGACTAACTGATTTTACAGCTTTTATTCTGGATGGTATCAAAAGATCTGGGAATTTGAAAAACAGTAGTAAACCTTGTTCAGTGGCCCCTTAATGGCTTAAGTCCTAACATGAGGTCAGCATCCTCCATCAAGTCTTTCAATGATGCAAGACTGGCAGCTGAAGCAAGTTCAAGCACTGATGAAAGATCCACGGGTTCCATGCCAGTGGTCTCTGCCTGGCCCCAAACTTAATCTGTAGCTATCAGAACAAACATAACTTAGATTTATCAGCCTTTGCTGGCTCATGGGCCAAACCCAGAGCCAACATCCACACCAGAAGTAACCACAGTTTAAAAAATTCTTATTAGACTTATTGCAAACACCTCTCCACCAATATGGAGATGATGAGTTAGACCTTGACCCAATCCTAACCGGTTCATGTGTTTGTTTCTACTCAGGTTTAAGACGGTTGCTTGATTTTACTTATTTTATTTTATTTTTCCCAGGAAGACTAAACCCTTATAGTACTGCATTTGTTCCGACTGGTTCCTACTTGATCAAATTCTATTCCTGATCTTAGTCTCAACATTGGTCTGGTAGATGACAAAATACAAGAACCATCACAACCCGTCAGCCTTTCCAGTCTCCACTCAGATCTGTAGACCAGTCTGAACTCTAAATCATCTTCCCCAGCCGAAAAATCTTTTTAATCCTTATCACTGGGTCACCACTGAACAAAGCTCTCCCTTGACCTCTCTCTAATTCTCTTCTATAGATCATTCTATTCCCTTTTTTTTACCATGGCTTGTTTAGCTGCTAATGGCCCCAGTCATAAATGACACTCAGCACTCTTAAAGTCAATTTTGTCACACTGTCTGGTAGAATCTAGATCATTCCAACTTTGTGACTCAAATCTAATCCTAATCTTTAAATTCTGAAGTTCTGTAATACTAATCCTGTAATTCATAATCCTGAAACCAACATTCTTCAAAAAGCCTTTGTTCTGGGCCATACCAAAGAAGCAGAAATGTCTTCTGCCAACCTAAAGTGAGTAATCTGAATATTAACTGTAGGATATGCCATGCTGTGTGTCTTATTCTTTTGGTTAGCCGTAGATGCTTTTCTGCTTACTGCTCAACAATGTGACTGCTCTGATCCTCTGCATAGGGACTAAATGACTCCTAGTCCTCAGTGTTACCTATTTGGATGTATGAATCCTTTACCGGGACTCACCTACAGTGATATAATGAGGTAATGATTTACCAGGTATATATTTTAACTGTGAATTATCTGCACCTTTTCATGCAAAACTATTAAAAAAGAATAGAATAAAAAATAATTACATTTGAAGTTTACAGATTATTTGTTAACGTTGATTTAGAATTCATTCAAGTCAGACAAGTCCCTAGTGGTATATACGTGAAATTGTATTCAGAATAAAAATATAAAGATTTCAAATCGTTACTGAGAATTTTTTCTCTTGTCGTAATAGAATTAATATTTATGCTTATTAGGATAAAAAATTCTTTTCCTCACCACCTTATGTTGGCTATAATTGGGCTGTAAAATTTTCTGTGGCCATTTCTTTACTGTTTCTGATAGCGTGAATATAACAGCAAATAGATTTTTAGTCTAATTGAAGTGTCATAGAAGTGTCACTACTTTTACTTTAGTCATAGATTATTAGGTTCAAAGTTATGGCTCTGAAAGTACTTTAATATAATTTTTCTTGAATTGTTCTGTAGACTGTTATGGCCTACATGTGACAGTACTTATACCCTTTCATGTGATCCTCCTCCCAAATTCATATCATATGTAATTAATTCTTAGAACCATAAAGGTCATTCTTAGTTCTTTCATTGTTTTCTTATGCAGATCGTGACAAGACTTTCTTACAGCACCATTGTGTCTTTATACATGGCTGAAGATTGTCAGTGAAGAATAATTTCTTTCTCATACCCTTGTATTTTAGGGATATATTTTTTACCCTAAATGTTCCATGTGGAGAGAATTTTCTCATTTACTAATAAAACTCAGAAAACTTAAGGAAGATATTGATCATGAGATATGATCTTTGTATTTTCTTGAGAAAGTGGGATACAGTAGAGTTAAAAAACAAAAAGGAATTTTTTTTTAAGAAAAAAATGGTAGGAAAGTGCTATTTGTTCCTTCAGAAATTCTGCCCAGATGAAAAACGCACCAATTAAGAAAATACTTCGGAATAATGAAAATGCATATTTGTCCTGAAATGCTGGGGAATGTTCTACAGGGAGAATGCCACTGAGGTGCCCATCCTCAGTCTGTCAGTAGGACTCCTATTGCTCATGTAAAGAGACAAATAGCCCTAGAAAATCATTTACCCACCTATCTTAAATATTTGTATTAGGCTAAGATGAAATCCAATCAGGACATGTCACTTGCCATCTCTATTCACTGACTTTAGGACCTTAAATTCTCAGCTCTTCAGCTTGACTGTTACATAGCTTGAGACAGACAAAATTAATCTTGTCAGCTTAAGGTTGCATGTACCAATACCACCCAGTTACCAAGAAATACACTTCAGCTGAATCATTCTTGGTAGATACAAGTTCGATGCAATTAAAATCTCCACAGTTAAATAAATATACTAAGCCTTGTACAGTGTTGCATAAAAATCTTTCAGAGCTGAAGCAATGAAAGCAGCAAAAGCAGGGTAGCATTTGATTAAATAAAACCTATCAGCATCCACTGGGAAAGAAAAAAACCTTGGAAACATGTTTCAGGAAAAAAAATATTATGATTTTTGAATCCAAATTCAAAATTTTAAAATATTTAGTTGTGCTGTCTTTAAACTCTCTTTGATCTCCAACTGTCTGAAAATCTAAAGCTTCCTATGCTTTTAAATGCACTGAGTGGATTTTCAGCCTCCAAAAGAATTAATATTTGATCCCAGTTACTAGGAAGAGAATAAATTCTGATAGAGAAGTACTTTTGATAAGATACTCAGTTATTCAGTCTGAATCATGATTGAGTAAAACAGCTGAAAGAGAGATTGTGGTACTAAATGATTTAAGAAAGTTATTTTACTACACAAATACAAGGGATAACATGTGCCAAATGAAAGTGGAAGAGGCACTTTCAGAGAATATGAGGTGCTGTTTGGCTTTTTTAATTGAAGAAGTTAGTTTGGAAGACCCAAACCCATCACTGAAGTCAGAACATAGTAAGAAATTTGAAAAGTTCAGTAAAGACTGGGAAACTTTCTAGGCCCAATATAAACAAAGACATTTTTCACAGCAGTGTGCAGCACATCCATATTTATGATTTTTTAATTTGCAATTAGTTTCCAAAATAATCTTCCATGTACAGTCAACTACACCTTTGATTTACAGTGTATACCAACTAAGCAGTCAGCTGCATAATGCAGTTTGTCTACAATGTTCATGCATAAATGATCACTGTCAGTAATTTCAAATTAATCTTGAAGAACAGACTGTAAAAATCAGTTACTATGCAGAGGAATGGTATTTCAGTCATTCCATTTCACAAGTAAGCATAGCTATTCCAAATAACGTGTGAGGTAATGACATCTTATATTGACCTTCAGTACACAGAGCATGGAAAAAGAGGTGTTGCTATAGTACACAGCAGTCATGTAGGGTTCTATAATACCAGCAAACTTTACATCACTTCTCCATAGATACAGATTAGGGTCTTCTTAGGATAACAAAATTATACTGACAGGCAAATAGGCTACATATATCAGGGCTGGGTTAATAAAAACAGAACCTAGTATAATTTTTACATTGACAATGTTTTGAGTTTCAAAGGAATATTTCATGATTTTAAAAACCTTACAATTACAACTTTTTTTATTGATGTTGATTACACTGTTGCCTGAATATGCATTGGCCCATCATAACTCCTAGGTTTTTATAAATTACTGCAATTTTTTCTTAATCTAAACCAAGGAAATTTATTAGAGATCATGATTTTTTTACTGATTTTTTTACTGATGTTTTACTTCATATTTTACACTTGATTCTGAATTTTGTCAGAAATGTATTAAAAGGACATGAAAAAATAAAATGAGTGGAAGTTTTTTAGGGGATTGCATTACACTCAATAATTTCTGAAAATGCTTCCTGCATTTTACAGAAAACTGTGCATTCTTATACGCAAAAATAGATTTTGGAAATGTATGCTATTACAAGAGACATTAAAGTTTTAGCAAATGCTAAGACATTTACAATTTAACAAGATGATTGCCCCTGGAAGCTGTAATCAAGCATCTGCAGGTTTTTAGATGCGTTTCCAACAATGGATATTTTCTGCCCTAAAATTAGAGAGTCTGCTATGATTTTTAAATTTTCACATTTTACTGGAGAGCTAGGGAACAGTTATAAGATGTTGAAGACAACTTTTATTTAGTAAATAAACAAGCTGAATTCATGAAGATTAACAATTTCAAACAATATATAGGTTTAGATATAGAGGTAATGGATGTTTCATATCAAATCTCATTTACAGTTTAAAGAATCTGTTTAAAGAAATATGTCTCAAGACCAGTTCAAGTTTTCCTATAGAGACACTGAGTGAAGACAATATAAGGATACAGATATCAAAATATAAAGAACAGGGCAAGCAGTCAAGCAGGGAGTGGGGAAAGATTTTGTTTAAGGCAAAATAATTTTTCACAATAAAAAAATCTGTGAGCAGAAACTGGTCTCATTCATGAACATTTACTAAAGTGACAACAGCATTAAATACACTGTTCATTACATTGCTGCACGTGTAAGGGCACCCAGCACTTATCACAAAGGTCATGAAAGCCCTAGAAAGGGAACAGGTTCCTTAAACCATCAGCAACTTAGACTGTGACCACGCAATCCCAATGACTCCAAATCTGATCATCTTGCTCAATTCAAAGTGCAGGTCCTTAAGAAGTCTTTGAGTTTGAAAGCCTGGCACAATGAGGTATTTTATACTTTTGAAGAAGGTGCTACAGAAGCAACAAAATATCAGCAGAATCCACCAGCTTTGAATCCACACATTCTGATATACATTTTCCTTTTTTTCCAACATTGTAGGGGAGCAGTCTATATCTGATTATAAACAGATAAGGCTAATATGACAAAATAGTTCAGCATCGGTATGACTGCAAAGTCAATTTTATTGGTTTTAAGTATAAAAACTGCTCAAATAGACTTTAAATAATGCATATTTGTACCTAAGTAGCATGATCTATATATGTTTATCAAGTAGTGTCGTACGCTTGATGTACCAAAACCAGACAAATATAGGTTAGTCAGCTAATCATGGGCTGTTACTGTAAGTAGCCTTCATAGACAGTAAAACAAGTTTCATGATGCTTTCATGTCTTAAGATGGGGACTAGCTATTCCTTTCTGCCTCTTAGGCATCGAAACCCAGGTAGCATAAAGCAATGTTATTTTTCTCTACGTGCATTTGTCTTTTTGAGTATTTAAGATTGGCTACCAACAAACAATATATTAGGCATAGAATAAGGATCTAACAGCAACAGAGTTTGGAACAGGGGAGAGAGGAGTTTTTCTAGGTCAGTTTCCACCTTAGCTGATCACCTAACCTAAGCATAAATTTAACATCATTTATTTTAATATATGCTGGTTGGTTCCTCCTCTCCTCATACTCAGAATTTACTCTGGAATTAATTCCCATGAGCTTTTGAATCAATATCCTAATTTATAGTCTACACTAGGCTACATCTATATAAACAATGTGCACTGAGATCACAACCCTTTGTCAGAGAAAAACAGCAATTTATTATTCCAATAAGTTATAAATAAGGGCTGTTTTCGGCAGTGGATACATTACATCTTCTATAATGCCTGTGGAGACATTACATCTCATCTATAGCTTCTTGTATTATTGCAAATTTCAAGAATAATTTCTGGAAACCACTGTCTACATGAAATTATTTTTTTAATCATCTGAGAGTTTATCTTCACTTTCCTGTAAATATCATACATTTTTCTCTCTTGAGAGAATTGTAGAATGTTATAGGTTTGGTATTTACAGCACTTTTGCTACTTAAATATTTTCTCCTGGAAAACTGATGTAATGGTGAGAGAATTTTAAGAAGTCCTAATTATCTTTTTACAGAAAAACAAAACAAAACCAGAAAAACAAACCAAGCCAAAAAATGTCAAGCTTATTTAAACAATAATACTTAATATATAATTGATCAGCCTATCTTACCTTAAATTTCATTCTTGAAACAGAAACACATAAAAAATTTCATCAGAGTGTGTATCATAATTCTCCCTGGAATTTTTTATGTTTTTTTTTTTAACCTGGGTCACAAATCTGGTAAGTGCTGGCACTCCTCTCCTGTGCCAGATCAAGACTAGGTGATTATTTGGACACATGCATTCTCAGGCAACCTTTCTTTTTTATTGAGATTATGAAATTTTATAAGATAAATTTTTATATTTTATAAATTTTAAATTTTATACATTTTATATGATAAATTTTATCATCTCCAATTGATAATTCACACAATTGGTTTTATTGTGACACTGAGCTGGGAATTCAGAGCTATCAAATCCTGGTCTGAAAGGTATTTGCTTTGATAAAGTTTGAATTTATTCTACATGGTGTTTCCCCTCACTTCAACTCTATATATTTATTCAAGCAAAACTAAAGTCAGAACCAAAGATCTTTGGATTGTCATTTATTCCCAATTATATGATGTAACAAGGAATGAAAATCCACAAAAGATCATAGTGATATAATCTTAGATGGAAGCTCAGGAACTTCCTACCACTGAGACTAAATTCACAGTATCTACTCTGGGGTACCATTTGAGTCTCTCCTGAAAATAGTAAATAGAATAACTGCTGTAACATCATTAATATTTACCCTTAACGATGGTATTTTTGTTTTCAAAATACTTTATATATGTGTGCTAAAAAAAAAGCCTAGTATTCCTCCTAAGCAGGCATTTTTATTTAAACTAATATTGTCCCTTCATCTTGGAGAAAGTGGGTTTAGGAGAGCTGTACAAAGCCATGCCAAGACTGGCAGCCAGGAATGTTTGATTCCTCAAACACTGTTCCAGGTACTGAGCTAGAAACTGCAAGTTTAATTTAAGCTCCTAAAAAGATCCTAAACATTTATTGTCAGGATTATCATGTTGGATTAGACTTGAACCAAGCCTTGTGCACAATGTGCTGCCCAAGGGACTCTTTCTGTTACCTCAGGAGATTAAGAGGTTAAAACTTAGGCTGAGAAAGGAAACGCAAAGTGTAATATAGTGTGTAGCTTATTTAATCCATACTGCTGTTATTGGACCAGAAATAATGGGCATCATTGGATAAGAATCTGATTTTTTTTCTTTTTTTGTTTAACAGAACATTTATACTGATTCTTCATGGAACAGAAATTATCTGTGAAAGAGTAATGCATAGAAATCCAAAGATTATTGAGAATATTATACTGAAATCATCCAAATATAATTTTCTATGAAAATATTTTTCTGTAATTTCAAATTTCTATCAATTTTCCGTACATGATTTTTGGCCAGAATATTGAACTGCATCATTAAAAAACTTAACAACTGAGAAATGTGACTAAAAAATATTGCAGCAACTTCCATACACTCCACTTCTCTCTAAAGACGAGAGTAGAGCAGATTTCATCTTTCCTGAGAAAATCCTTCAGGAAAAATGAAATATTTCAAGTTTTTTGACCAAAGCATTTCAACCTTCCCAGTCAATATCTTCAATATGCACTTTTCACAGAATTAAGAGAAACAGACCTCATTACATTATTCTATATCAGCCTTTCTACTGCATGTTCTGTTCAGAGGAAAACAAAGATGCTCAATTTCATAGCCTTCAAAACTCATCTATATGGTAAATGCAGAAAATGCTATTGCCAGTCTTCCACTAGGTAATTGTTTGAGGATTCTCCTTTTTTGGATACTTTGGTGATATATATGGCTGATACTTTCATCAAAATAGCTACATACATGAGAGGTAGTTTCCTGCCTTCCCTTGCTGTGTTCTGTGCTGCACAATGTCAGTCAGTTCTGCTCATTGGCTTTGACAGTATCAGTTCATATTCACTGGCACAGCAGACCATCTTTTAGCTGCAGTGTCCATGTTTTATATCTAATGCCACACAGCTGAAGATTTGCTTTTAGCATGTCTGGTTAACAATTCATTCGCTGACCTCTCAGTTCACACATTTTAAAATAAGAAAATAGCTCTGAGCGATCATTTTTCTGAGATAAGCATCAGAGGCTTGGACAAGTGTAGCTCAGCTCCAGAGGAACACTGCCTCAGCATTGCTTGGGATCATATTTGGGCTATACATTTTAACATCACTAAGGGCAGAACTGGCTGGAAGGCTTGATGTGAAAAGTGCTCATTTGTCCAAGCATTACAACCATAGAGAAGAATGGTGACAACCACACAGTGCATATTAACATTTGTTTGAAGTCATATGCCCTTTTAATTCTGGACATGCTGATTTAATCTCTCAAAAGCTACACCAGCTTTTTTTATCCTCTGCATGGCTTCATCATCACGAGGGTAGTGAGAGGGTGTTCTGCCTAACTGGCAGAGTTTGTCTACAGATATCCGCAGTGTATTGCCAGTGCATATGACGGGGAAAGGCAGGGACAGGATTGCTATTTGCCTCATGCTGACGGGCAGGTTGAGATGCTTAATGGTGCAGACAAAGCAGCCAGCAATGAGTTTTGCAGCCTGTACCAGGAGCAGCCCTGTGCTGGCAGGGACCACTCAGTCTGAGTCCTTTTGATCACCTCAGAGTCTCTGTAGGTCAAACATGCCACCATCTACAGTAAAGGATGTTGGACTGCACAACAGAAGGACTTTTCCTCACAGCAGTCATACAGGAACAATAGAGCCTTACTGAGGACCACGTGAAAGAGCAAAACACCCTGGTACTGTTGCTTACTTAAAGATTGTTGCCGTCATGCCATTGTGACATAAGTGAACAATCTGTGACATAAGTTCATCTGGATAACTGAATGAAGTTATTTCTCCAAGAAATCCTGACAGGTAGTCATAGCACAGTCAAAGAGCCAAGATCCTCCACTGACTGACACTCAGAGATCTTCTTTTGTTCTGCACATATCCCTTGAATCTTCATGGCTTAAAAAATCACATGAATCATGCCGTAACACCAGCTTTCTGTGGATCACTTTCCACTTCCAAAGGTTGCAGAGATCTACTGCAGCAAAGAGTTCCCCAATAACTAACAGAAATCATATATTCCAGTCATTATCATACTGTGATGGGACAGATTTCAGTTTGAGAAGGTGAGTGACATGCGCATCCTTCAGCTCTTGTGGACTCTCATTTAACATATAACAGTGAAGAGCTGCAATCATTTGTGATTAGATCTTAATCTTCAGTTTTGTTTATTTTGGAACAAATATTAGCCTTACACTGTGACATCTGTTTCATGGTTTTAAAAGCCTCCAGCACAGTAGATGTTCTGCAGTTTGCTGCCCACTGGATTACGGTTTTCATTCCATCAGAGATGGA
This sequence comes from Neopelma chrysocephalum, assembly GCF_003984885.1. NCBI lineage: Eukaryota > Metazoa > Chordata > Aves > Passeriformes > Pipridae > Neopelma > Neopelma chrysocephalum. The sequence continues at coordinate 10,939,255 of NW_020897742.1, forward strand.
AGACGGAGAACTGCATAAACTGTCGAATGTTTCTACTGGGAATTTGTCTTGCTCCCTAGCAGTATTTTACAATCTTCAGTAACACCAGTGGGGTCTTAAGAACTGTCATTGTTTAACCTCAGCTGGCAACTCAGCCTCACACAGTCACTCACTCACTTCCCCCCATGGCAGGACAGGGGAGAGAATCATGTGAGGGAGCAAGATTCAGGATGGGAACAGTTCCAGGCGTAGAGAAAAACATACAGCAATTGACAGGACTTTATTATATGGACCTTACAGTTATTATATGGACTTTACTGTTATTATGTGGTTTCATTGTATCCACACTACAAAGTGCATAGCCTGGGCACGCTCGGGCTCGCCAGGACTTTGCCTGCTCCCTTCTCCCTCGCTCCCTTCTCTGATAGGTTGAAGAAGCTGCAGAGAGGAGACAGTTCCCATTTGCCCTTTTCCTCCCCCTTTTGCTTGTGTCCCTACCCTGATTTGTTCCCCCGTTTGTCTGTCTCATGCTCCACCCCATGTCCTGGCCTTTTCCTCACCTAAAACTCATAAAACCCCGACACACTTCAATAAAGCATCCTGTTTTGCACCTCTACCTTGTCCCCGAACCCATCCGTGCGGTGTCACGGCCCCATTCCCCTCCCCCCTCGGACCGTGGCAGAATCAGAAGAGTAAAAACGAGAAAACTCACAGGTTGAGATAAAGACAGTTCAATAAGCAAATGAAAAGCCACGTTCACAAGCAAAGTAAGACAAAGAATTCATTCACTGCTTCCCAGCAGAAGGCAAGTGTTCAGCCATCTTCAGGAAAGCAGAGCTCCATTAACAGTTACTTAAGAAAACAAATGTGGTAACTTCAAATCCTCACCATTCTCCTTCTCCCCCCTCATATACTCATTTCTAGCTTGAGTCTCCTCCCTGTGCATCGCTCATCTTCCAGGACAGGAAACCTTTCTTGTGCTTCCTTGAACAGTGTTCTGAGGAGGTTTATAGAAATATTTTAGCCCACCTTACGAAGTACATACATATAATAGTGAACTGATGAATCTGCCATTTCCATCTTTGACAAAACAGATGTACTTTCCTGGGGCATTCTATAGTGCATCTTGGAGACCTTTCATTTTCTATGATTTTGTATTTGAAAGATGCAATAACAAATTTACTTTCCAACATTTTTCTTTTTTTTGTGGCTGCCATGTTGAATGATGCAGTATTTTCTGCAAACATCAGGTAGTTTGGGATATTGTACTGCTCTCTAACTGATGATCTGTCCAGCAATCTGCACCAAATGTGGTCTGAAGAAACCTGACATCACAAACAGGAAAGTGCTTTACTAGGGCACTATCAACAAAATGCATCACGGTGATCATAAATGTTTTTTTAACACTTTGCCCATTTTTTAGAAAAGTGGGCACTATCTACTGCCAATTTTGAGCTCATAATATTAGCAGCAGTATCACTGAAGTTTTTCTAATTGGCAAAGATGTGGGACCTTTCACTAAGTTCCCATAATACATTCATGAATTTATCACTTTGTGGAATTAATTTAAGCACATTTTTTAAGTAAAACTATTACATAGACTGGTACTAGTAGAGATGCCTGGTTAAGCTATAAAAGAACTGCTTTGCATATTAACTGGCATTTAAGCACCTCCATTGTAAATCCAGCTATAACCCTCTCCTTCTAATTACTTATGCTTTGGACCCTTTTATCATGAGCAGAGACACTGTGCAAAAATATATACACATCAAAGCAATTGTGCATCAGCCAACACACAGAAGATAGTTATGCTAATGAGCTGCTGGGCTAAACATTAATATAGTGACCACTGCTGGTAAGATGCTAGTTTAGGATTCGCTGTCTAGAGAGCTGTCAGTCAGATGGGGTAGGATCACTTTCTGCTTCTTTTCAGAAGAGGCTGTGTTGTGATACTACAGAACTGCAGTCTCTGCAGATTCTCTGCAGTTTCGCTGCCTTTTTTTAACTTAGTGTCTTAGAACTTTTTGTGTCAGAACATTTTTTATCATAGCCTTGAGCTGCTAATTATTTTCCCTTTTTTTTTTCTTGAATGACTTTTATTCAAATGCTTTCTCATGTCTTGACAATACTATTCTCAGTAAGATTCAGTCAGTCACAAAGCCATGCTGCTCCAAATTGAATGCTAGATTACAACAGAGTTGCTGGTGTGAGTGATAAAGATCCCTTTCTTCATGGTGCTTTGGCTTTTGATCATAAAAGCTGGGTCTTGGGATCTGAGACCTGGCCTAAACCCCAATTTATACCTTTGCCTGCTGTGTTGTAGATATCAGAGAGAGTTTTGCTAGGATATGCTCTGTCAACATTTTACAAATCAAGTCTATGGACCAAGAAATTCTGAACTCTTTTCAGTTTTCTTCTCAGTACCAAGAACTCTGTAAACGTCTTTGATACAATTAATTGCAAGACCAAATTTAGATGGCTAAGGTAGCTACCAAAATATGCTATAGTTGTTAAATGTCCCATTACTGTCAATTCACACCTAGTTGACATAGTCAACGCAGCTCAGAGAGTTGTTTAGTTCACCAGCCAGAAAGAGAAACACACAGGGAAGTGCAGAAGAGAATGAACATATCATTTTTTTTTAATATCAGTGACTTAAAACATGAGAAATTTGGTATAACATCCTTATGAGTGGCATAGAATTCTAGAGATTAGCATTAATTTTTCAGATCACACATTCCATACTACTCTGCTGGCTATACCAACTGCTCCCAGGGGAGGCTGAGAAAGCAAAAAACAAGGGCCAGAGGAACAAAAATTAAGGAAAAACAAACAAAAAACCCAAACACTCAAAAGAAAGATTACACACCAAATAATTTTTTTTAAAAGAATATTACTGTTACAAGATTTATTTTGTGTGAAACCATCTTGCCAGATAGGTTAGTTCCATTTTCTGTTAATACCTTTTAAAATTAACAGACATGCATGCTCTAGCTCATCACAACCTGAAATTTCCCTTTCCTCATAAGTATCGGGTCTGTGTAAGAAAGTTTCATCCAAGTGAAAATCACTTAGTACAAGAAAAAAAACATTTTCAGAGAAAAGCGGAGAGAAAAAAGGAACTGATCAAACTTATGATCTTGAAAGACAATATTCATAGCATAGTCGCAGTGATCCTCTGCTCCATTTTCTTTATAAGCCACTGTGAGAATATTTGATACAAAGAAGTTCCTTTCAAGTGCTTCCTTTGTACAGTTGTTATGAGCAATTAGTGGAGTCCCACAGTCGTGTGATCTGACTATGGAGTTTTTATTTTGTTCTTTCTTTGGTGAATTCAATGGCTGCTCAGTGTTCCTTTCCCTGTGATCTTCAGCTCAGATGTCTACACATCCATTTCCACTGGGTCTAATTTACTGCTGTTCCACTTCAGTTCTGTGCTGACATAACTCCATGGATTTTTTTGTTAAGGAAGAACTGGAAAGAAAGGAGGACTTGCCACCTGAACTATTCCAAAGCTGAACTAGTTAAGAGAAACAAGAGGAGGATCTGAAAACACTAAATTTTGTCAGAGAAATTTTCATTAACTGATCAAGATTTTATTTTTTAGTTTGTATTTTAATGAAGAATATTGCTAAGGAAGCAAAGGCTCTGAGCCCAGATTTTTGGAATATAGTATCATTTTATGCAGAAATATTTTTATAGTTTAGATTTTTTTTTTCTCTAAGCACAATAGCCTGAGTGAAAGTAAAATTTGGAGTCCAATTTCTGATTCAGCAGAATAAGTAACCCCTAATGTAAACAAATATCTTTACGTGTTTTTCCTGGTTTCAGCAAGCATGACAATGTTATAACTGTTTAGCAGCTTTGAAAGAGATGGCACCAGTCTCAGCTGCCCTGATTTTAATTAAAATGAGTTATGTGTTTGTGGCAAAACATCTTCCCTTTCTCAAAGCAACCAGGAGAGTCAGCTGCACAAACTGCTGTTGTATTCCAGATGGTTTGTGTGGAAAGGAAGAACAATGTATTTCATACTGAAGTCTATTAAAACCCAAGCTTTATTTACTCTGATTAAAGGGACTGTTTAATTGCTGAGTAGTTCACTCAGAGAGGAACACATTGAATACACAGACCCTCACGCGGTGGTACCACATTCTTTTTGTTTCTTGTGGCAGTAATACAAAAAGGCATTTGGTTGTCATTCAACATAAGTGAAGAGACAGAGAAATCAAAATCAATATAGATGTACCGAATTATGGTCTGGAAGCAGAGAGATGTAATCCATTTTTGTTTCACTGTGGACACTGTCCATTTTTTCCTTACATATTAATAGTGCTTTTTTCTGTTATCTAAGCTGTGTACCTTTTGAAACATGGAATCCATCTGTCATATTAGATTTGTTTCTTTGGAAAATTAATCTTTTAAAAAACTTGGGGAAAATTATTCATATAGCTATAGACTTTTTATTATATATTTTGTTTTTTATATATATTTTAATCTCATGTAACCAAATTCCTATACTTCAATTAATTATATTTTTCTTAATTCGATAGATGATATACTTTGAATGTACTTGGTGTAGCAATATGCTAACATTCTATCTCATTGATATAAAGGATAATGAAATCAAGGATAAAGTGAACAGTATATCATTAAGCTCAGTGAGTCTATTAAAATGCTGCCTGTTTGAAAAAGCTCCTGCAAGCAGGCTGTTACCAAATGTCACAAGTATGGAACTCTGTAGTTTTAAAAGGGGTCTTTTTCTAATTTTTCATAACAAGTGAGTGGATAAGTAACATAAAATTAACATTTCTCCTGCAAAATTAATGCTTAGAATTAATTTGTTTCAACTCCAACTGAAAGCAGTAATCCAGGAGTTTTATCTTTGGGATTTGTATTTTTACTAAAACATATAAGCAACTTATTTATAGGGACAGAAGATGAATAAATACAAGATTGGGGATATTAAAAGCGCAGTTAGCATATTACCACTATCTTGAATCTGAAGAAATTTGGTTTCTTAATTTATAATAATAAAAAAAGAAATCTTCCACATCATTAATATTTAAACAATTACTAGGGACTATATCAGGGCTGGGTTTTTTTCTGCATTCAGAGGTGGAAAGCAAAGTCTGGGGTGTAAACAAAGCAGACGTTTTCTAAAGCAGCACCATTGCAGACAATACTGGGCAGATACGAGGATGGCCTATGATGTTGCCTGTCCTGTCCCTCACGCTGACTGCAGCAACTAGTAGATGTCTGTTGTGAATTTACCTTCTCCCTTCTTCCTTCTCCAGAACATCCTGACTCTCCCTCTTTTTTGACAACAATCTGTGCAAGGGAAGACCCCATTGGCCAATATAACTTGCCTCAAAATTTTGACCCTCAACCTCTGTCCCATACTAAAGCCCTTGAAATTAAAGTGATCCATCCCAGGATCTTTTCCACTGACCTACCCCTGACCCCCTGACTCCTCCTCTCTCACTCCACATCTGCCATGATAGAGCTGCCCCTGACTAATTTTTTTTCTACACTGGGCAGAAAATTTCCATGCAGCCTTGCTCGTGGGAAGTCTTGAATTGACTCTGCTTGGTATTTTGCAATATAGCAAACAAGTCAGTCAGGGACAGAGCATATTTGGCTTTTACCTCTAGCAATGATTTTCAAGACTACCCAGAGTGCAGATTTTTGTGCACTCTTACAACTGCAGGTGTACTATTACACATAATGGGTTTTCTACTCTGACAGTTTTTGTTGTATACTCTTTAAATATGTTACCTAAGGGCTTTCTAGAAACCTAGAGGTCAGAAGAAGATCAAATATAAAGGAAAGATTATTTCAGATTTATCAACTGCAAATTACTTAAACTTTCTAAGAAGGACCTGAAAACATTTAACCAAGTTTAAACTGTACCAAAGTAACAGGACTGTGGGTTTGATATGGTTTCCATTGTGTAACTAATACGAACAGAACCAGGACTTAGCTTAACCACTTTATTTCTTTCATACAAATCTAGGTCTATGAGTGGTCTGTGAACATTTTGTAAAGGAATTTTTCTTCTATATTTTGAGATTTGTGTTTAGGAAACACACAAACAACTCTTTGCAAGTTGGCCTTGTGTCTTGTAGTATCTAAACTGGAAGAGACTAAACTAACCTTAATTCAGATTTACAAAACCCAGTTTTAGAGAACATTTCTTATTCTGTCATTATTTCTCCTTTCCCTAGCTTTGAACTCCAGCAAGGAAGTTTATGGAAGCAGTTAGACTTCTGCAAAACCAAAACCTTTTCGTATATCTTCTGCTTTTGTGAATCAGCATCTGAACACAGTTCCTTGCTCACAAAGTTTTGGGAGTTCTTTTTAGGACTTAAATACTAAAAAGTAAATATGGTATTTTCATAATATATGTGTAATAGTAGTTTAACCATAAGGATGATTGCACCATGTCAGATCAAAACTCTATTTAGCCATTTATTCATCTAGCCAATAGCATTTGTCTAAGGATGTAAGAATTAGACAGTCAGAAATAAGATACCAGATAGGAACCAAACACATTACATCTTATAAAGAATAAAGTAAAGTAAGCTTCTGAAATAAAAAGTTCTAAAAATTTGCTTTGAATTGATAATAATCCTTTTTTTTTTGTAACCTTAGCATTCAGAGGCTGGTTACTTCTTGTAGGGACGTGTCCCGAGGATGCAAGGAGGTGCATTCTGGGTATTGAAGTTCCTGGACAGCACACTGAGCACATGAGGAGTATGTGCTGTGCTGTTGTTGGTCGAGGGGGTCACATGTCCTCGGGGGTATATAAAGGGGGCATTTTCCTTTAAATAAACAGATTTGGCTGCTTGCCATCTGAGGTGCTGGATCGTGTTTTATTATATTACATTAATAAGCCACAGCTTCTGCTTACCATTTTCTTTTCAAGTATTTATGTGAATATAATATACTGAATCATCAAGGAAAAATGCTTGGATCATAGGAAAAAAGTAATCAGCAGCTAAGGGTTTTTGTGGGTTTTGCTTTGGAAGTCCTGAAGTTTCCTACCCATTTGCTTCGAAATTCTAACACATTTTATTTCAAGTAAAACTAGAAAACTTTCATTAACTACAGAGGAGAAAAGTTACAGCTAGAATCTCAAACACAGGAAATGTTTACATCTATGAGCATATTTGAGTGAGCTGCTTCTTTGTGTTTAAAACATGGCAACTGAAATATTGTGACCTATAAAATATAATGCATTGTGTTAATGAGAAACTTAAACATCAACAGAATGTTTTAGCAATTGAATGGGACAAGATTGACAAATTATTTCAATGAACAATGTGCCATTGTTTCCTTGAAGACACACTTCTTTTAACTGGAAACTTTGGTATGAAACGTATTTTATCTGCATTACTACTTATCCTTTCATAATCAGCAGGCTGAAACTTTCAGATTAGAAATGAAAACCAGAACAAAAAGCCTTTATCTTCTTTTTAAGAACTGAAATAAGGATCCATCAGAGATGATTAAACTACACCTTGCAAAGAAATATAAATCTCTTACAAGTCCTCTAAATTTTGTGAGGTTAAAGTACAATTAAAAGCAGGTGCATTTAACATGATACTTTATTTCTTAATTAATACCAGAACAAACGCTTTTGGTTACCTAATCAAAATTCATCTGGGTTTTTTTCCTAAATAGAAATCCACTGTTATAAATTTTCTCTGTTCTCTTTGCCATCACTAAAACTACACTCCTTTGGTGAGAAAGAATTGTCCATTGACAAATTGTTAACAGCTCTGAGGCAGTTCTAGTGTCTCCTCATACACAGTTGCTACTTGCTATTTCTAACAGTGTGACCCAAAAAAGTAATCTATAGCAGTAGGCACTACATGGAATAGTTATACAAAGCTTAGCAAATGCAAAAAGAAATTACTCACGTGGCTATCAGTTCCACAAGTTCCCAGATAGTCCCAGATTTACCCAGATACGTAAAGTAGATCTGTTGGAGTACCAGCAAGTTGCAAGACTCAGTTTAGGTCTCCGTTCTTTCTGAATTTTGGAGAAGTGGCACAGAGTAGAAGGAGGAGTGGAACACACAAAAAATAAAATGGGCAATACCACCAGGAAGGCAAAAGACATAGATGCGGGTGGGTGGTGCTGCCATAAGGAGCATGAAGGTAGAGGAATAATGATTTTGAGGAGTATGAGGAATGGTCTGCCATCTGGGGATATTTTATGAGTGAAGATAATAAGGAAAGGGTTTAAAGAATACTTCTAACAGCTAAAATTCTTTTTTTTTTTTTTGTAGAGGCATTCATGGGAGCACAACATTTTTGGTCAAAGTTTCCCAACATTAACTTAAGCAGAGCAAATGTAGATACTTGCAATGCACCTTTCCTGTGCATGCTCGCTACACTTCATGAAATTACAAAATGCTAAAAAATAAACATGGAAGTGGAAAATTTATCATTCTCAATAATTAATGACCATTATTTGAAGAGGGACATTTGCCAGACTCATCCATTTACATATACTCAGAATATTTCATTGCTCATTACAGATTCTTGTGGGACTGAACTATTAGGACATGAATAGAATAAATCAGATATTTCCTTCATAGTAAAAGAGGAAATTAAGCAAAAATTCTAAACTGTTGCAATACCAAATGAAGCTGGATGTTTCTGTAGAACCTAATGCTTTAAAACTGTCTTTTTTACTTGCACTGACTTGAATGCATTTGTATATTATTTTTAATAAACCTGCTAAACTATGACATGAGATTGAACCTATTTCTGTTCTGCAGAATTGTATAAATTTGTACTTTATATATGTCCAGTTAATATATCTACTTTATTAAATTCTAAATATGTCTTAGAGCTTTCTACTCCCTGGAACTCATTACATCATTTCCTCTGTTACCACAGGACTATTTATTCTAGTCCCTGCTGTTTACTATTTTGTCTGCTATTTTTTTAAAGCAGTGTTTCCAGCACTTTTTCATTGATTCCTGTTTCTTTCACTGTTGTGCTTGCCTTTGCTGAAGGATTTCAGACGTTTTTAACCATGTGTTGTAATAAGAAAAATAAAATGTAGCAGACCTTCATCCCAATGTATGGGTGTTTAACTTCTGATATAATAAAAAATCAGACCTTTAGTAGGTTTCAGATAAGCTGAGAGAGTCAGGGATATCTGATGTAATATTACACCTCTGTTAATATAGTCAAATGAATAAATATCCTCTCCCGATTTCTGGAGTCATTTTGCAGCTGGACAAACCTCCCTATCTGCCTTCTACAGCAGAACAGATACTAAGTGCAGTATTGAGACAGTTGATTCACCTTTTCTCACTAAAGATGCCATCTAAAAAATTGAAGCTTATCAAAATAAGCCAGTGGAAGTAGTAATGGTACCTTTTAGGCCCTTACATTTACTGGAAGGACAGAAAAAACTTCCTTTTGTATTTTTCAAATATAGACAAGTTTCCACAATCACAGTCCATTTTTATTTTGATTCTCTGAATGGATGACTGGTGACTGATCAATATAACACATTCCAGAGTTCCCAAAGAAACTTTTCTTCATATGGAAGTGCCTAAAAAGTAGAAGTTACAAGGTAGCTAGGGTGGACTTTCATGATTTTCAACTCCTCCAGAGGTATCAATCATTAGACTTACAAATTGTACCTGAACAAAACTTCAGAATGCAAATAGGAGCTGCATCCCTTCATACTCTCCCAACAGCGCATCGAATAAACACAGCGACATCCACTGGAAAGAAAAAAACCAAAACAAAACATTGCAGCATGAAATTATTTTGTGTCTGACAGGTGCAGATTTTGTGTCATAAACTGGAAGACCTCAAAAATTATAACGAAGCTACAAAGTATTTAAGAAAGATCTTATCCACTTGCAGTCTTCAATGCACTTAAATTGCCCTTTTTAGCTTGCATTTCACAGCTCATTTACAATTAAACACAAACCCTGTTATCTCAAAAAGAACAAAAATAATCCTCACCACAATAACAAAAAAAAAGAACCCCTTTGTCTGATAAAAACAAATCTTCCTCGAGCTTGTTTTTTTTGATGAAAAGTGAGTTTACAAACAATGGTTTCTGATTGAGTGTGAGCACAATGGAGCTTTCCTTAAGCTTTTATCAGTTATTTATATATTGAGAAGCACTTTCTTGCTGCACCCTCAAATAGTGTATTTTCACATTTTGAAAAATCAAAAACATGTTTTAGAGAAAATAAATTTTCCAGTCACCATCAGATACTATTTTTGTAGCTGAGTTAAAAATAGAAGGAGGATCTCCATTTGCAGTTAGACATTTGAACACATCAGTGCAGAAAAATAAATTGCTAATTGTTGCAGCTAATTGTGAAGGAAAGGATAGGTAAGTACCAAGGTCTATCCCATAAGTAATATGGAAAAAAAGGGAGGATTATCAGGGAGGGGTGTGACTTATTAACATCAATGGAGTTGAGAGGATCTATTTAATACTGTCCAGGTCTTCCCTTGAGTGTCTGGTATTGGCAGAACTTCCCATTCATTGCACTTCTTCTAAGCTTACAGTTCATCAAGAAAGTCCTCATGAAAAAATCTGCAAACAATTGTATTTTGGTTTTAAATATATCTGAAAAATGAGGAATAAGGAGGGAGATAACTTTTTTTTTAGCTCTAAGTTTTCAGTTTTTAATTAGCACCACTGTCATGAAATGCTGCATGTCATGCTTTATTCAATAGTTCATCATTTTTTTAGGGACACAATAATCCATAATAAAAATGACAGCTTGAATAAATACAATTTCTTCTCTTTGTTATGGATACATTTATTACAAACAAGGCTGTATTGTATATCCTTTTTTCCCCAAACTATTCTGACACTGAATATAAACTGTTGAAATAAATGGCACATAATGCCTAAAGCATTGAAGTGTCAATTATTTGTGTTTCCTACATAACTTTGTTACAATGATATTTATTTCACTGAGTTTATTTTGAACATTGGAAAAGAAAGAGAGCGTAAGCCAGTGGAAATAAAAAAAAAATGTCAGGAGAAATAAACAAGTTCTCCAATGATTTAAAATACCTGGGAACCAGTATTTGAAGGTGGCAGGCAGGAGCTCAGCTTTGAAAATGGCTCATGTACCTAGAAGCGTATGAGAGACTTGTCTTTCTCAGTATCCTGAATTATAATCTCTCTCTCTACCACAATCTCTCTTACTGGTCTTTATGCATTATCTTGCCTATTGGCTGTCTACGTGGGAAGCCAATGACAAACTGAGTGCATTCTTTTTGTAGACTAAGATTATTTTAGCCCATGGTGGAGTTGGAAAAGCACACAATTTTTTTTAATTCAGAAGTCTGGACAAAAATCATCCCTGAACTATGGTAGTTCTCAACCAAGATGCTGATAATGGAAGGAAATTGTGAATACTGGAATGAGTAAGCATCACTAAAAATATAACCCATGTGGAAATTTTAAACAGCAGTCTAGTCTCAACATAAAGTTTAATAAATGTTTTATTCCAGTGTTAATTATTTTAATTTTCATACAAATACTCTTCGTTTAAATTCTACTCTTTGTCCCTTATATATCAGAAGAGGCAAATAGTTTGTCGGTTTTTCATCATGTTTAGATCAACAGGCCACCTTGTGGCTGAAGCAATCCCATTTCAAACAGTATGAAAATATTTTCCATGTCATAGTTATTTCATTGTGTTCCAAAACGGAAAAGAAACTTTTGTCAAACATTTAGAGAAGTCTCAAATCACATCGAGCCTGACAATGATATTCAACATTATAACTCCGTGCCTTAAATGCTGTTAGGTCAAGAAATGCTGCAGTCTAATCAAATAAGAATAACATCAAATAAGATTTCTTCTCTCTGATGAACAGTGACAGGACCTAAGGGAATGGCCTGAAGTTTTGTCAGGGCCATCACTTGGTTGCATATTAGAAAAAGATTCTTCACACTGAGGGTGGTTGGGGATTGGAACAGGTTCCCCAGGGAAGCGGTCACAGCTCCAAGCCTGACAGTGGTCAAGAAGCATTTGGATGATGCTCTCAGGCACATGGTGTGACTCTTGGGGATGGTCTTGTGCAGGGCTAGGGATTGGACTCGATGATCCTTGTGGGTCCCTTCCAACTCAGCATTCTCTGATTCTGTGATTCTGTAATTTTTAACTGACTATTCATGATGATGTGATGACAATGAAAAACTTAACTTGTAGCTCAGCTGTTTTTAAAAATTTTCTAATGCTAGGATTGCAAGTGAACCATTGACAAATATGTTGGATTGTACTCTGCAATATTCTTACTTACCATGACAACATTGTAATCTGCTGAGAGTTTTTCTAGATAGGATACTAGAACCAGTCTGAGCTCCTTATCCTTCTGATTAGAAGTCAATCCTCCTTCTCTGCATGTGGAGAAAAGTTAATCCTTCTGAACGGAATCAATTATTTCTTGGTTTCACACCCAGCTTTGCCTATCTTTCCAAGCACAGAAGGAGAGAGAACATCTAAATTTGTCTGGACAGGTCTGTATTCTGCCTTGAATTTCACCTTAGGTAGCCTAAAGGAGAATGCATAAATCCAAGATTTTTAGCAACATTACCCATTTATATGTCTATAATATTTGTTTAAAAAAGTAGAAAAGTAACTTGATGAAGTCTTCAATTGGCACAAATAATAAAAAAAAATCTTCGAACATCTGATCATAAAGATCTGGTTTTATTTAGCTTTTGTTTCAAGCAGAAGCAGGGTTATCAAACAGCCTTTTATTCTGTACTTGAACAAAAGTCATTCCAGGCAAGAATTCTCTTTTTATAAACATTTTTATCGTGTCAGACTTGAACAAATGCAGCCAGTTCAATAGACATGAAAAAACACAAGTGTCCTAGATCTTTCTACATTTCAGTGTCTAAGAAGAATGCTAAAGTTTATGTCAGTATAAAGAAAAAGGAGACTATAATGTATGCTACTATTGGAAACAAGGAAGAATTGTCTCTGCTGAAGGCAAGCACCAGCATAAGTTTCAAGAAGAACACTTACACTTGTAACAACGCAATATATCTAGTTCTACAGGAATAGCACTTGTCTATTTCTTGTCTTTAGCAAAGGTTGTGTAATATTCTACTCTTTCCTGATTCTCTCTTGCTTCTCTTTAGCAATCCTACTTTAAAATGAGCAGAAAAAGATTGTGAGGACACTGTTTTTTGAAAAGTTTAAAACTCTTATTTAACCATGACAAGGAGAGATGCCTGTAAATATGCAGTCAGATTTAGAGTGCTACAGCAATATTTCCCCTGTATTTATACTGTGTAGCTATTATATATCTTCTAAAATCCCCGCACGCACTTAGATTGTCTTGACATTTGCCATATGTCATAAGGAATGAGGTACAAATTATTTGGAAAAAAAAAATCTCTGTGACAGAAATCACTATACACTGAGTAAAAGCACCAAGTTCAGTTCTTTCTGCATACTAGGTTTTGATCTGTGATTCTAAACTTCAGCTGCTGAGAGTGATAGCAGCTTGTGCAATGTACAAGTTGTCCCTTTGGTGATTAACACTGATAACCAAAAATAAAAGTTGCATTAAAATTTAGAATTTCATCATGGCTAGCCTTCGCGAACGAAGATCTGGGAAGGGCTCTACCCACGTTTCTTGCAAGCGCGTTGGTGGCTAAAAAGGCCAATATGAGAAAGGTAAGTCCAGTTGCAAAAGACACAGCAGAAAGACTCCTTAGATGGTATACTCTGCAAGGCACAATTCTTTCTGCATTGTCTTTTCTCCTCAAGGGTGATCCTGCGTGCTTTCTCAAAAGCATCAGCAGCGTTATAGATGGTGTGTCTCCAGGCCTCCCGATTGGAGGCCAGAGTAGACCAGTTATGGTGATCAATATGGCCAAGGCTGAGTTGTTGCTTCAGGGAGTCCTTGTATCTTTTCTTTGGGGCTCCTCTCTTGCGTCAGCCAGTGGCAAGTTCACCATAAAGCAGGATCTTAGGGAGGCGATGGTCCTTCATCCTGGAGACGTGCCCTGCCCATCAGAGCTGTGTTCTCAGCAACATGGCCTCAATACTTGTGATTGCTGTCTGTTCAAGAACAGATGTATTGGTCACATAATCTGACCAGTGGATGTTTAGGATTGTACGGAGACAGCGTTGATGGAAGCGTTCTAGGAGACGCAGGTGGTGGTAGTAGATGACCCATGATTCGGAACCATATAAAAGGGTAGACAGCACTATGGCTCTGTAAACACTAATCTTGGTACTTTTCTTCAAGTGTTTATTACGCCATACTCTTTTATGGAGTTTTCCATAAGCACTATATGCCTTCGCTAACCTGTTGTCTATCTCTCCGTCAATCTTACCATCCGAGGAGATGAGGCTGCCTAGGTAATTAAACTGTTGGACTGATTTGAGCTCTGATTGGCCAATGGTGATGTGGGAATGCTGGGGGACTTCCTGAGGTTCAGGTTGATGGAGAACTTCTGTCTTCTTTAAGCTGACTTCCAGCCCAAAGAGCTCAGCAGCATCTGCAAAGCAGGATGTTAAACACTGCAGGGCTGCTTCTGTGTGGGCAACGAGGGCAGTGTCATCAGCGTAAAGCAGCTCCCGGACAAGATGGTTTAAGGTCTTAGTGTGGGCCTTCAGTCGCCTTAGGTTGAATAGGCTTCCATCAGTATGATATCGAATGTAGATACCGTCCTGATCATCATGGTCTGCTGCGGCCCTTTGGAGCATCATGCTGAAGAAGACTGTGAATAGGGTAGGAGCGAGAACGCAGCCTTGTTTCACACCATTCTTTATTAGAAAGGGCTCAGAAAGTGTGTTGCCGTATCTGACTTGGCCGTGCTGATCCTCATGAAGTGAGACGATCATTTTAAGGAACTTGGGGGGACAACCTAAACGTTCCAAAATCTGCCAAAGACCTTTTCTGCTCACAGTATCGAAAGCCTTGGTGAGGTTGACAAAGGTTACATAGAGACCTTTGTTCTGTTCCCTACACTTCTCTTGCAGTTGTCTGAGAACAAATATCATGTCTGTGGTGCTCCTGTTGGCTCTAAAACCACACTGACTTTCAGGTAGAATTTCTTCTGCTATAGCGGGTATTAGTCTGTTCAGGAGTATTCTTGCCAGGATTTTGCCAGCAATGGAAAGCAGAGTAATACCACGGTAATTTGAACAGTCTGATTTATCTCCCTTCTTCTTGTACAAAGTGATGATGACTGCATCACGAAGGTCTGATGGTAGTTCGCCTAGTTCCCAACTGCGCACCACAAGCTCATGAAATTTAGCATGGAGTGCAAGGCCCCCATGTTTCCAGACTTCGGGTGGAATTCCATCAACCCCAGCTGCCTTGCCGATTTTCACCTGCTGTATGGCCTTGAGGGTTTCTCCTAAAGTGGGGGCAGTATCCAATTCGTATTTTACCGGTTGTTGTGTGATGGACTGAATTGCTGAGTCTTGGACTACACGGTTGGTACTGAAAAGAGTCTGAAAGTGTTCAGACCATCGATTCAGAATGGAGGTTTTATCTGTCAGAAGTGTTTGACCATCTGCACTGAGTAATGGGCTTTGGACTTGGTATGTAGGCCCGTATGCTGTTTTCAGGGCCTCATAGAATCCTTTGTGATCCCCCGTATCTGCACATAGTTGAGTTTTTGCAGCTAGATCGGTCCACCACTTGTTCTGGATGTCACGGAGTTTCTGTTGGAGCTTGCTGCATGCAAGACGAAAGGCTATTTTTCTTGCGTGACAGGATGGCAGTGCAAGGTGTGCTTGGTGGGCAGTTCTCTTCTTCCTCAACAATTCCTGGATTTCTTGATTGTTTTCTTCAAACCAGTCCTTGTTCTTCTTGAGGGAGAACCCTAAGGATTCTTCAGAGGATTGTAGGATGCTGCTTTTAATATGATGCCAAATTGTTTCAGGAGAGGAATCTGCAGAATCTGTGGAATGGTTTTCGAGCCTAGTTTGAAGGTTTGCCTGGAATCTTTCTCTTACTGTGGCTGATTGGAGGTCGTTAACTTGGAGTCTTCTCCTTGGGATACTGTCCCTTTTGGGCTTGAATTTGAGAGTGAAGTTGAGTTTACAGCGCACAAGCCGATGGTCTGTTTGGCATTCTGTGCTAGGCATCACGTGGGTGTGGAGGACATCGCGGGCATCTCTCCGTCGCACCAAGACATAATCAATGAGGTGCCAATGCTTAGACCTGGGGTGCATCCATGTTGTCTTCAGACTATTTTTCTGCTGAAATATGGTAATAGTGATGGTAAACTGTTGCTCCGCACAGAATTCTAGCAGAAGTCGACCATTATCGTTACAGTTTCCAACACCATGCTTGCCTAATATTCCTTTCCATGCTTCAAAATTTTTACCTACTCTGGCATTGAAATCACCAAGGATAATGATCTTATCATCTGCAGGCACCTTTTGGGTAAGGTAGTGCAGGCCAGTGTAAAATTTATCTTTTTCAGCAGGGTCAGCTTGGAGAGTTGGGGCGTATATACTAAAGATGACAACGTGATGCTTGTTGTTTAGTGGAAGGCGTAGGGAGATAATGCGGTCAGAGTGACCTGTCGGCAGATTTTCGAGTTTAGGGACAATAGAGTTTTTGATCATGAAGCCGACGCCTGAGAGATGTTTTTCAGTTCTAGACTTACCTGACCAAAAGAGTGTGTAACCGGCACCATGTTCTCTGAGGCTGCCTTCCTCATGAAGGCAAACTTCGCTGAGAGCAGCAATGTCGATGTTGAGACGGGCCAGTTCATGGGCAATTAGGGCAGAGCGTTGCTCAGGACGACCGCTATCCGCAGAATCGAGCATGGTTCTGATGTTCCAACATGCTAGAGTTAATTTAGGTACACCTTTGGAGGCAGGTGCATGCCTTTGTCTTTTGCTCTTTGTGCAACCGCATTGGAAGAAGATGCCCGTCGGTCTGCGGTTAACCAACCGGGTGAAGGTGGAGATGAGCTTTGTTTAGGCCACCTTTTCTAGGCCCCTCTCCGAGTGGAGCAAGCAGTGCTGTCCTTGAAAAGGCTGCTTGGTCGTTCAGGGTGCTGCCCCAAGAGACTCTCATCTCCGTCAGTCTCAAATGACCAATATCCTGAACCGCCTGCATGCAGGGTCGAGTCTGCGGCTCCCAGTGCACCTTTCACCTGCCGTTTCAACCCTCGCCCGTTGCTACAGGACTTTTTGCATGTGGGTAAAGCCTTCAAGCCTGTGCAATGGATTTTTTAGGTGAGATGCAGTATGCACGGAACTGAACCTACCCTTTAATCCTAAGGTTCATCTGCCAGGGCCGAGCAAGCTTGGACGGAGGCAGCGAGGTCCTCAGGACGTAGGTTTGTTTAGAGTGACCTTCTCTTAGATGGATGGCCTTACAGGGCTAAACGAGCTCCATCTGCCCGGGTTTGGGATGAGAGTTGTCCTTCTCCTAGGATGACTGCCAGAAGGCTAATGAGCTCATCCTGCCCAAGAATGTAGTTTATCTGGTCCTATGGTTTTGACCTGTCTGGCATGGGCGACCCTACCGAAGGCATATACCATCGCCAGCATAGCTCGCAACCACATAGGAGCACATAGGCTACGTTCCTGTTAGAACGATTTGGGCAAGTCTTTCATTTCCAGTAACAACCCTTTGTCCTGCCCACTCTTTCAGGGTGTAACAGAGCAAAGCAAATATATCCAGAACATGCCGAACCTGGGCAGTAGCCACAGGTGAGCCAAAAATAAAGAAATAAATATACAAACAAACAAACAAACCAACCAACCGTTCTGGCCCCCGTACCTATCCAAGGCTGGGGTACCTTACAAGGCCCCAGCCTAGCCGGGACCCCCATCAATCTAAAAGAACCCGCTATCCACCCAGACCTTATCCTTCCCCCACTGTATTACCACAAATTCCAGGCGCACTGCTCACCTGTGATGTGATGTTTCATACAGGACAGCCCTGCTCTCCCACCCGCCAGTCAGAGGACCCCCACGGCCCACTTGATACCCTTCCCTCTGCTCCCCCCTCTCTCTCCCCCCAAACCTGGAACGGCATCCTGCCAACTACGTCAGAATTTCATACTCAATCTACAAAAGAGCAAAATGTACTTTCTAAACACATGAAAAAAGTTGGCAGGCAACTATGACACAATCTGAACAGCGTAAGGTGTCATGCTGATCTCTTTGAACCTGTGTTGTGCCTATGGGCTATAGGTCTCCTATGACTTGCTCTTTATCCATGTTTTGGTAGGAGATCCTTTTAGAAAGTTGCTGAGATCCCTTACTTTAAGTTTCGGTTGGCTTTTTTGGATTTTTTTTTTTTTGTGTTAGAAGTACTGACAAGGAAAGTGGCATTAATTAAACAGAACACTGACTCCAGCAACTAGTTGTGACTGCAATACTACATGCCTTTTCCTGGATTTTGGATATAAAGCAGGAATGTAAAGCTTATGTGATTTGCCTACTTGACTAACGGGCTGCAATGCTGAAAAACATCCCAGTGCTCTGCTCTTACTATGGCTACTAAAATTTTACACAGATGCATGAGGTACGGAAGGTGAGGTTTTTTCATTAATGTGAAGATTCAAAGTGAAGGCAACTTCCACTGTTGGGCCCCATCAATAATACTTAGGGTAACAAAAAGCTGTCCCAGGCTTCTGCAGAAGTAACCTTGTGTTCCTCTGCCACAGATAACTGCAAGCTGTGGGACAGAAGCAAATACCTCCTAGTCAGCTTGGCTGTTAGCTGGTGGTGTGAGTTACCCTGAGTTGTCTCCAGGGTTGGAGAGGGATAAACATAGTCTTTTCCTCAGTATGACCATGACCTATTTACTCATCCCACAGCAAAGTACAGTGATGCACTAAGCTCCCTCAATTTTATAAAGCATATAGGGTATAAACTCTCACTTCAGCTGCAGTGGTGCCTGGCAGGGATGAATAACTCCTAAGCAATGGACAAAACACCTTCAGCAGAGGCACATCCGGCATGAACTTCAGCTCCGCCAGAAATCATCGATTTGAAACGATGGCTGCCATCCTGTAGTGAGAGTTGTACAAATGGGCACTGTGCCCTGCTTCTGAACCCTATTGATCTGCATGAATCTTAGGACAGACATGGCTGTGCATTTGAATAGGCCCTAAGGAAGAATTGAGGCTTCATCAGAAAAAATCAATTTGTTATATTCAAAATAAAAAAGAAAGAAGCGAGAGGGTATAAAATCCTACATTTCAAGCTCTAAACCAAAGTCTAATTTACAAAGATTAGAATGAAAGCTGCTTTACGTCTGCAGACTGAGGTTTCTGGCATGTTTTTCTGCAATGTTTGCTACAGATCAACAGTGGGAGTGAAACCACTCTACTAGTCCTGATCTAGTCCAGCAATCCCAATCTTCATAAATGAACGTGACCCCCAGTGCAGTTTAAGCGGACGGTTTTTAAATCAACCGATAATAACAATAGGCAATATTTTAGCACAGGAAAAAAAAATAAAAAGGAAAGAAACGAAAAAGAAGAAAATATATCCCCTTAATCAATGTTTGGATAGAAGAATACATACATTTTAAAAAAAAGAGTTCAAATTGGACACAAAAGCAGAAACTGTGTTGCTGCAAGAGGGACGTGGTCTTGGTTATATGCCTTGTCCAAGAAATTACACTCCTTAGAGAAGATTGACCCTTTTTTCCTTCTTACTATAGTAAGGCATTATCCTACCTCCTAGATATTACTCTGTGCTCTCCTGTAAGATTAGAGAAAAGGTCAGTCCAAAATAAGTATATCTCAAGTTTATAAGGGTTGACAAGAAGATGGTAGGGGATGGCATGAATGCAATAATATTAATTCTGGGTAATGTTTTTCCACACATTAGCAACTCAGCTATTGTGCTCAGAATGAGAATTAAAATAAAAACTGTGAACTTGTGGCAGTAACAAAGAAAACAATATATCCAATGGCAGAGAAGGAAAGTTTAAATGTAGTGTGCCTCAACAGCACTAGCAAAAGTAGCAACGCCAAAGCAGTTGTTCACATCATCAGCAATACAGTGCAGTGATGACCCTGGAGGAAAACATGATGTTTCCCTAGAGATTTCTGAAGAGAGCATTGATTCCCACACTGGTATGCTTTTGTTCCCTGACACCCATTGCGCCTGCATTCTCCCTCATTTAGGTTCACTTTAAGTTCTCTTTTCCCCTTAGGGGGCTGTCATTGTTAGTATTTGCACACTCACTCTCTTTCAGCTCTTGGTCAGCTATAACACTGAAGTAAAACACAAGAGAAGCAATCATCAGAACTGCCCCTGTGATTATTACTTTTTAGGTTTTGACAAGTCATTGAAAACAACTTGAGAAAGAAATGCCTTTTCTCATCATTTGTACCTGCATGAATGTTCTGACCCTGTCACCAACTTCTTTTATTGCAACAAGACAGACATCTACTGTGAGATAATTTGGGATCCAGTTACTCCAAGAAGCAAAGGGAGAGGCACAAGCCCTCCACTGTATTTTTCTTAATAGCTGAGAAGTTGTGGTCTTTTTATATCTACAGACTGTGTCTATGCTTTGATATGTCACTGACAGAGCAAAAAATAAAATATATTTTTCAGCCCTGTACCATGTTTCCAGCATTGACCACAGTGGATACTTAGGGAAAGACTATGAGAATTTTTCCACACATCCTTCCATGATTCATCCCACTCATGAGCCAGTGAGTTCCACCATTAACAATAATCTATAGAAAATACTGGGTTTTGTGTATTTAAATACTGCCTTGCAAAGTCTTGTTTTCTCTCTACTTATTTCTAAGGAAAAAAATGAAAATTGGTGCCTCCTTATCATCTCCATAGCTCTTATGAAAATCAACACTTTTTTTTTTCCCATTCAGTTATGTCTTTTCCAACCCTTATTTAGTTTTTTTTACAACCCCCTCCAATATTTTTCTTTATTCTTCTGACCAAGTTTCAAGCTGGTTTCCCGCCAAGTCTCCGAAACTTAGCTAAAGCCTTTTCCCTCCCCTCACCTTTTGGGCAAAGGAAAGAAAAACTGGAGGAACTGAAAGAAACCAAAACCAAGCAAATTATGCCTATATATATGTATATATACATTTTACATATATCACAGTTATATACAGTGAGAATACTTTGTACAGCCCCCCCCAAAAAAGGAAAGGGAAAAAAGGGAAAAGGGACGAAAAGGGGTAAAAACAAAACAGAGATGCACAATCAAAACCCAGGAACTAACAAAATAAAGAACTAGCAAAATGAAATCTCACTACTTCCTTCAAGGAAAACAGGGTCGCCAGACACAGTGAAATCTCTCCACCTCCTGCGTGGCAGGCAACAGCAGTCGCTACAGGCCTCAGCTTCCAGATAAGCGAGACCAACACAGGTACCTACTGTTCCCAAACCTCACCAGAAGAGAAGCGAGTGAAGGTTTCTCTTCCTTTCTCATTTATAACTCTGTTTACATAAAGGATAGCATGGAATACTGGGAATATAGGGTACTTCCCTGGTTACAAGTTGGTCTCCAGGAAGGCCTAGATTGAAACTATCACATCTTCTCCAAGTCTTTCCCAGTTCTGTTGTATTCGTTCTGAGGTTGGAACTGCATATAACATGTGTGTCATCAACTAAATACTGGCATAGCATACTTGATTTTTTTGCCTCTTTCTAATAACGCCTATCTTTTCTTTTGTTGTTTGACCAGCGCTGAACATCAAGTTGATCTTTTCACTGAACTTTTCATCACGACTCAAAAGTTTCTTTCCGAAGTGCTTTCTTTTCTGAAATGTTGCCATTCTCATTTGTCATGTGCTGAAGTGGTGGTTTTATCCCATATGTTAAACTTAGTAACTTTGAATTTTACATGCCTCCTTACTGTATAATTAGTCAGTAATATGAGATTCTTCTGCAACTTTTTATGGCACCAAGGGCCTGTTCTGAAGTTGCTGAAGGCAGCAGAACCAGAGGGATTACATTTCTAAAGCACTTTCCCAGCACTGTTGACTGATCATTACAGTTATTATCTGAGTGCTGTCGAGGGAAGGACAATGCAGCTGGGCTTAGTTCTACTCACATATGTTTTTACAGCAGGGGTGTTCACACCGTGAGTGATTGCTTACGCAGTACTTGAACAAATTGAGCATCTTTTCACTTGAAAAGATGAAATACAGTTTAGCATAATGTACTTCAGCTGCTTACAGAGTACTGCAAGTAAAAGAAATGGCAGGAATCTGAGAACCCTGATCTACTTATAAGTGTAATGGAAAGAATACTTCCACTAGTGACACTTGGAGATGCTTAAGACATTTTATAGAAGAAATATATCAGATAGAACAACTTGCAAGGTAGATATTTTGTATTTAATGAGGTAACAAGGTCCAGGAAAGAGGTTTTGATTTCCCTAGTTAAAGGTGAGAAGACTTGAGAATGTGGACACCAAAGCAATTAGTGAATAGACATAGATGTATACAGAATCTAATTTTTTTTTTTTCAACAGAAGAGATTGGGGTTTTGCCCAGAAATAACACTGTGCTGTGCACCAGAAAGTCATCAAAATGATGGTCAAAAATACTTGATAAAAGTAATAATGAATGAACTTAGAGCTGAACCATGGGGTTGGAAAATATCCTACAGAAATGAATATTTCATAACAACTAAAAGATTAAAGTAAAAACTTATAGTAGAAAAGCATGGGAAATGGGAAAGTAGAGGGCTTGATGACATGAATGATGACAGATGTTAAGAGTAAGGGACATGGGTAAGATGTGGTAGAGGGAGGAGAGATGCAATCATTTGTGATATTTTCCTTCCAAAGACTGTCTTTCTCACTTACCAGGACCTTTTGGTCTCTTTAGTCACAAACATAACTCTACATAGAGTCTTCAGCTTATTGGAGTAATTTCAAAATTTAGGTATTCAGTCGCTTGAATATGAAGATTGACCTCCATAATTTACTCTAGTCAGTACCCTGACCATATCTTTGGCACATACATTTGGTTTATAGCTCATTTACACTACAAGCATCTTGATTATTCTTTTTGTTCCAGCCCTTATTTATTCAAGTGTATCAATGAATTTCATGTTTAACTTCCATGCAGAGATCACAGCCTGAAGCTTTCCACTTCCACTCAATCAGACCGATCCCAATAGGTGAACCTGAGAATGATCTTACGTCAGTGATTTTAGAGAAACTCAGGAAAATGTTTATTCAGAGATAGTGCTGCTTGAGTAAAGGAATTTCATATTTTTCTCTATACTTATGAAAAACATTGCACCTACAGCTGGTACCACCTGAAAATGGAAAAAAACCCCTAATATTTTGCATTCTAATTGTATAAAAGACACATCTAAATGAAATTGGGGTATAGTTAGGTACATAAGTGGAAGTAAAAGAGACATTCGATTCACATAGAACGGTGACTGGGTCTTCAACATCAACCGTTTCACTTCACATACCCATGAGAAACCACTGAGTTACTTGGCTCTAACACTGCTGCATACAGCTTCAGCATTTTTTAAAGACTTCACCTACTAAACACCAAAAATTCTGAGTGTGGTACAAAGTAGAGCAAGACACAACCATTCATAGTGAAATTTAGGCCTGGTAGAGAAGTTTTGTAACATCTACCTTCCATAAAACATCTTGTAGCTTGTGGCTGCAAGATCCACTGAGCCTGGAGGAAGTGGAAGCCCCTGTCCTGGTATGAGCAGATGGAGAATGCAATGAAGATAATCACTGTTCAGCCAGGAATCAGAAACTGCAAAAAGGAGTGTGGGTGAAGAGATTACATGAAGGTATGCTCCAGAAAAGAATGGTATCCTAGTTCTGGATCCAAGTGGTTAGGCTTAGAAAACTGACCATAGCAAAATTGGAGCAGTGACACCTTTCTGGTAGGATTCTGCCAGAGTTCAATGATCTTGTATAATTAATACTTAATTACAGTTATAGCAAACAGCAACATCAAAAAGTTCCACAAAATAAATAAAAAATTAAAAATTGATCTTGGCAATAATTTTTCTTTAAGTCCTTTTTTTGTTTGCCTTTATTTTCACTAGTACATACACAAAAGTTTGTACAGAGTGCTCATTCGTGACTAAAGAAAAGCATGAGAGTTTAAAGAAGTGCACAGTAAAGAGCCAAGATTTCCAAAGAGACAGGTAAAGAAGAGGCAGAGAGACACAGAACTAAAAAACCACAGGAAACACTGATTTTCATAGGGGTATGAGACACTGCAACTGTCTCCCCATAGAGTTCTGTGGCACACTGATAGGCACACTCCTTAAAGCAGACTGGTACTCTGGGGCTCTTGGATATAAGAGTGGATATATGTTTATGAAAAGACCTAGCATACGTGTGAGGCTGGTTACTGGACACTGGATATAGAATTAACAGGATAGGTTGAAACAGAGCTTTTAATAAGTAAAAAGACATCACACAAGGTTAAATAAAGATTTAGGATTTTATAGTGTTTTTTCAAAGCAGTAAACTGGACTCCTACCAACAAATATGAAGTGAAACAGCTGGCAGTGGCTTACCCAGACTTACAATTAGTATTACAATGAACAAAGAAAGAATGTTATAGTTAGAAAGTTCTTCAACAGAATTGTTTCTGAAAATAATGCATGTACAAAAGTGTGAAGCTACTAATGGCCATCAGTGTGCACAGAGGAACAATAAACCTGTCATCTGTATGCAGAGGTTTCAGTACACACTTCTGTTTGGAACTCCTATTACCTAATCAAAAGAACACATTTCTACTCTAATTGCTTGAGTTTTTCTGGATTTCTAATACAGAAGAGGTAGGGTTGGGTGAGAGTATATGTATAGCCAGACAATCATTAGCAACACACTGCCACTTTTACAGTAATTCTGTTTTGAAAGGTACCTTAACAACTTTGTTTGCTACTGCAAGCTCTTGAAATCTTTGTCAAGAACCTACTGAAAGCCTGAATTACTGCATAACACCAATGTATAATAAACGACATTGTGGTGGGATTTTTGGCTACCTGAATGGTCTGTCTTTAAAAGCAGAATCTAAGAATAAGATTGAATTTTCCACTGCATTTTATAAAGTTTCCTGTTCACAGAATCACAGAATATACTGAGTTGGAAGGGTCATCCACATGGATCATCGAGTCCAACCCTTGTAGTAGTTTTAGTCTAGGCCTTCCTTAGTGACCAGTTTGTAACCAAGGAAGTGGTCAGATTACTCGGTATTCCCTACGATTTTTACGTAAACCAGGGATATAAAAAAGAAAGGAGGAGAGGCCTTCTCTCTCTTTCCTTCCGGTGGCTCTGGAGGTGTGGGTTCCCTGCTGTTGTTTCTGCCGTGTTGGGGAGTAAGGCCTGCTGATGCCTTGTCGACCTTGGGAGGCGGAGGTTGCCGGCGGTCGTTCTAGCGCGATTTTCTGTTGTCCCAAGGAGAGTAGTAAGATATTCTTTTGCTAATTCTTTAGTTGCTAGATCTTGGGTTATTGATCATGTATATTTTATTTTGGTTTTGTTCCCTTTTCCTTCTCCCTTCCCTGTCCCTTTTTCTTAAGAGTTGTGCATGGTATTTCCACTGTATATGGTTGTATATAATATAGATACATTTATTTTCATATAAATTTGGCTAGTTTGGATTTTTCATGTTTTTAGCACTGTGCTGGAGGTAATTTGGTGTTGGGTCTGGGACTTGGTGGGGAGCCAAATAAAACTTAAACAGCTCTGCACAGGACTATCCCCAAGAGTCACATCATGTGCCTGAGAGTATAATCCAAATGCTTCTTGAACTCTGGCAGGCTGTGATCACTTTCCTGAAGAGCCTGTTCCAGTGTTCAACCACCCTCTGGGTGAAGAACCTTTTTCTAGTATCCAACCTAAACCTCCTCTGACACAATTTCAGACCATTTTCTCAGGTCCTGTTGCCGGTCACCACAAAGAAGAGATCAGTGCCTGCCTCTCCTCTTCCCCTCATGAGGAAGTTGTAACTGCAATGAAGTCTCCTCTCAGTTTCCTCTTCTCCAGGCTGAACAGACCAAGTGACCTCAGTTGCTCCTCATATGGCTTCCCCTCAAGGCTCTTCACCATCTTCGTTGCCCTCTTTTGCATGCTCTCTTCACATTTTATATTGTGGTGCCCAAAACTGCACACAGTATTCAAGGTGAGGCTGCACCAGTGCAGAGTAGAGCAGGGCAATCACCTCCCTTGACTAGCTGTCTCATTTCCGTTCTGTTCATTGCTGTCTCATTCATGAATGGCTACACATAAAATCTTTTAAATAATCACTAGAAGTGTGGGTAGGGAGTCAGTTTTGAGACTAAGACATCTTGGTCAGTGAAGATCTAAAGTTTTATTTAGTTGGCGCTTAGCAACCTCAGTTGTGTTATCAGCATTATTCTCATACTAAATCCAAAGCAGAACACTCGGAAGAAAATTAACTCTATACCAGCCAAAACAAGGACAACCACAAAGCATCAATAATTTCTTACTAATTAACCCTTCCCTTGATTCAAAAGTTTGGAGAAGTCCAGTTCTAGCTGAAGATGCATTTTAAAAATATTCATTTTACTAATAAAAAATCAGGCAATAGTCATCTTGGTTTTAATCACCACTAATTTTTTTCACAAATATTTTTCACTTTCTGTGTTTATCTTTCTGTTCTTATCAATGACTTTTTTTTGTCACTGCTTTCATAGACTAGGATTTTAAGTATCATCTGATTTCAACTCTTTAGAGAGAAAAGACCATAGGACACCACTCACTCACCCCATCTGAATTAAGTCAACAACCTTAACACAAAAGCACCCTAGCAGAGTCTTTTTTTCCTTTGGTTTGAAGACATCATAGGATTAAAACATTGCTGCTTCCCTTAGTTTGTTCTACAGGGGACTATACTTCGTAGTGGTGAAAATGCATACCCTGCTTTTATTTGAATTGCCTTACTTTTTTATCAGTGATTTTATATTCACCTTTAGTTATTGACCGAAACAACTTGATATTAAGGAACCCTACTAGGTAAGCTTCTATGCAACTTTGACTCCCCACTGACAGCTCATTTTCCAGTTCTATTCGAAAAGGCAGTTCTTAATCCCTTAAAAAATCTTTTTATAGATACTTCATAATCATATTTTTTGTAGTCAAGGTGTTATAAGTGACTAATAAAGCACCTAAATACTTTTGTTCTTTGCTTTTAGTTTTATGAATCCCAGTTCTAATGACACAAATGACTGAAATCATGTTTCTTTAACAGGACTTCTTTCCATAATATTAAGTTGCCTGGTCTTAATTAGATTATCATCCTTTCATTTTTGGCCTGATTTCCTAGAGAAATAAGACATTGTCTATGCATTTTCTTCCTTGTTGATCAGTATCATGAAAAGGAATCTTGATCTAATCAGTAATTTCAAACATATGTTGCAGTGTGGAAGAGATTCCAGAGATTTGTGTTACTGTTAAAATAAAATAAATAATGGTACAACAATAGAAAAAAAGACATTTTAAAGCACCCATGAGCTCTACTTTTGCTAGATATCAGACCTCCTAGGTCTTCAAGTCTTGGTTATCCAGTCTTCGTTGTTTCTGATACTCACATGACTTGCTGCTAATTCATTGTATCCTGTTTCAGCTATTGCTTTTTGTCTAGTATTCCTGTGTGGCTAACTAACCAATACATAACTGGGTAAACAGCACAAAGCCCACTTTAATTTCTAACTGGAGGGTTCTTTACAATTCTAGAATACCTCTGATAATCTCATATGTATTAAAATTAGTATTCTTTAACTATAGAATCATAGGATCTCATTGGTTCGAAGGAACATCCAAAGCTCATTTTACCAATGAAGTCCTAGTTAGAACAGGCTGTTCAGAGCCTCATTCAGTTTTGTGTGTCTTCAAGGATGGACATTCCACTCCCTGTCTGGAAAACCTTTTTCAATGTTTGACCACTCTCATAGAAATAAATTTTTCCTTACATGCATTGGAATTCCCTGTGCTGAACTTCCCATTCTGCTCTGTGTACATCTGAGAAATATGGCTGCACCTTCTCTGTAACCTCCCAATAAATAGTTACAGGCAGAAATGGGATCTCCCTTTAGCCCTTTTAAGGCTGAACCATCACATTTCTTCTTGCCTCTCCTTGACCATCATCATCTCTTGGTGGCCCTTCACCACACCCACTTTAGTATGACTTTCATGTACCCCAAACCAGACACAGTGCTCCAAATTTCACAAGTGCTGAACTAGCAGAAAGATGGCTGCACTTTCTTGCCAATAGTCAAAGACAGCCAAAGGTGCTCTTGGCCTTCTTATCCAAGGACACACTATTGGTTCATTTTAAAGCTGCTGTTCACCATGATTCTCAGGTCTAAAAAGAGCATGTACGAAATCTTATAATACTTCTGGGCAAAGCTATCTAAGAATTCTTATCTGAAATATTTTTTCTATTATTGCTCTCTTATGAAATTTTTAATCAATGGACTGGAGAGCACTTTGTTATTCAGATACATGATTATATACCCCATTTTTTAAAATATGGAAATTAAAAGTTATTAAATACTATTGTTTTTCATCACAGTTTGGTTGTCTGAATCTTAAAGTATCCTTGAGTGGTACTGGAATAGCTTTCATTCCAGATATACTAGGATTACTATATACGTAACTATATTAAAGTTTATAGTTTGACATTACCATTGCCTTCACAATGGTAACTTACAGGAAGTTGTTCCTGCTATGTTTAGATTCCCTTACCTATTTATTCCTTACATTTATAACTCCTTATATATACCAGTTACTATGGAATTGTAATTTTTATATTTGTTAGATATTGTAATAATATTTGCTACTTCTTCTGAGTGAAGTTGGGAACTTGGGTATCTTGACATCTGAAGTCATCATACTGTGAACTGTAATAGAAAAAAGCTCATTTTGAAAAATATTTTCATTTGTGTTTTCTACCTTCATGATCACATGACTTGATCTTGACTATTGATTTTGGTAAGATATTCCCAAACCTTTTAGTAGGCCCTTGTATACTGGACTTCTCACCCAATTTCATGATTTTCTCCTTGAAGGTATGTTATTTATGGCTACTGACTGAATTGGATTTTTTACTCAGTTCTTTTTCCCTTTGGCAGCTTTTCATCTGTGTGACTGTCATGTATTAAAGAAGTAAAAACCACAGGAAACAAGAATATAAAACAAGAAAAAATTACAGAAGGAGCATCAGCCAGGCTGACTAGCTAGCAGCTGTGAGAGAGATCTTAATAGCAGCTTCAGGCAAAAGAAGATAACCTGTCAACCTCTTCATCATTGTGCTAATAATAAGACGAGAGTTCACACAGATAGCCTTCCTTGTGGTAGAGCTTGAAACAAGCCAAACCAAAAGGAGAAACTGATACAGTAATTATAAGAATGTAGACAGTAACAGGACATTTTATGGCGCTTTGTCCCTTTCACTTTTCACAATTTTGGAAGTTCAGCATTTTTTGTTTTTAAATCACCCTTAAAAGTATCTAAGTCAATTCTTATTTTTCTTCCACGTCAATAATCCAAACATCTGGCAAAGTATAGTTCTGAGTAGAAATGAATACACTTTCTGATGTGGATTTTTTTCAGGATTATTCATATTTGAAGAGATGCAAGAAATAAATTGTCATGATAGACAACACTAATCACCTGGAACATGTTTTGAACAACACTGTAAGGAGTTTCATGCCTTTTCTGTGAACTATCAGTCACCTTTTCTGTGAAAAAAGTTTCAAGAAGAGGATGGATGCTTTTATCTCAGATTATTATCTTTGCTCTTCTTCCTTTAGTTGGTTTCCTTCTTTATTTCTGTGAAGACATCTGAATTCCCTGATAATAATTTTCAAAGCCATGTAGGCATTTCAGGAGACTCTTTGGTTTGCGAGTAACATAAAGACAGTTGCCCTACTTTTGACTGAGACTGTTGCTCCGTTGCCTTTGTGTACATCTACGCTTTGAGTACAGACTTACCCATATCCATATGACATGCACAAGTCTTGAAACATCCCAGCTCAGCTATTATCAAGACTTCCAACTAATACTGATTCAGGAGTTTTTCAGTAAGAACTTTTGGGTGTCCATAATGCCTTCAGATATCCTTTTCACCTATGCAAATCAATTGCAAATTACTTTGGAATGCAGAACCTCTATATCCTTCTCACTGCTCCAGACACATGTACATGCACAGTTGTTAATTCCCACACATTCCTGCCCTTATGCTACTGTGCAACTGGCAGAAAGCTAGAATTCTTTACAGATTTTGTGCAAATGAGTAAAAGACAGCCTATAAGAATTCCATGTAAGGGAGATGTTACAGTGCGATTTCACAGTTTATTGGACAACAGAAAGTTCATGAAGTGAATGTAAGACACAAATCAATAAGAAATGAGGTTTTATTTGTGCCAACTTTGATGGAACCACTGGTCTGACAGTGAAATATGTTCTGATGGGTGCCCAATACAGAGTTCACCAGAGTACCAGCAACACAAAGGTTTGCTAAGGCATTGACTCATGTGCAGTCTTACTGGGATGGTTGAAAAGAAATGTAGTAAGTACATAACAAGGTAGGGTTAGAAATGGAACATACAAGACAGTTAGAAAAACAAAGATAGAGTTGTCATGAGATGAACAAGTTGTACTCTTTTTACCATATCACAAAGGAGGATAAAATTTTGCCAATGAGCAATGAAGGGTAAGTGATGTCACTGTGTTATGGGAACAACTTTTCCACCAGTATATATCCTTTAACTCCGTGATAATCATTAGGTTAAATGTGTTAGAACTGTGTTTGTCTCCAATAAATCTAGGCCACTGTACCAAATCTTTGGCCATTCGTCAAGTCAAATCAAGACTGCTGAGATCTCTTGACTGCAACTTAGCTGGCATCACAATGTTCAGGACCTCATAACTACACATCAATAATTCTCAACAAGGGCAACAGCAGTAGCAAAGTTTATGACACTGATTACTGAGCCTAGTGACAACCTGGCTGATACTGGTAATTCCAATTGATGATTCAGTTAATGGCAAATTGCCACCCTCATAGGCTTTCAACCTTTAATAGTAGAGAGTTATGAAGTCTCCTTTCCACTCTTTAACAATCTCCCCCCAGAACTGGATGAACTATGGGCACAGAAATTAATAAAAACAATCCACAGGGATTTTAAAAAGAAGCAAGCAAGGGCTACCTGGGAAGAAATTAAAAAATCTGTGACACACTTGTTTTGAAAACAGCAAGATTGAAAAAAAATGTAGCATGCTGCACATAACAAGGACAGCTTCCTTTCAAAAGCTACCTTAGTCATCCATGTTAGCAGAGCACATTAAAAAGGGGGAAAATGAGTCAAATAAAACGTTTCAAGTAATGTAAAACTGGAAATCTCTATGTCTAGTAGCAGACAGCAAGCTACTCATGTATGATAAATTCCAAGAAAGATAACTCAAAGCACCACTCTCTATTAATATAACATCCAACATACAGATGCAGAAAAGGAAGAAGATAGCTCTAGCAACATTAAAAAATTAGCTCATAGATAACTGGGCAGAAAACCTTTTGCAAGTGTTTATACCCTAAGGCTGCTCCACTACAAAAGATGGGGAAAGACTCATAACTGTGCTTCACACTAGTCAACAGCCATCTCAGCAGACTCAGTTCTCATATTTCAAGTTTGTTAACATTTTAACGTTTCAGGCCTAGGGGACCAGCTTTCTGCTTATGATGTGTTGTGGTGTCATGTTTTGTAAGCATTGCAAGGTGCTATGTAGGTTGTGAGAGGTTCAAAATGAATGTTGTCAACATAAACATGCTTGGTCCACCTATACTGCATGTTCCTAGGGTCACAGTAAAACAATGGTCTTATCTGACCATCCTTCTTGACCTGGCATACTTTGAAGCTCTTACTAAACACTAGCAGAAATGTAGTTTCTATATACACAGGTGGACAGTCATAATGTTTTGACCTGAGCGTTGCTTGAGCATATGTTTAGCTCATAGAAAAGAAACAGTTATCAATCAACATCTAGAAAATGACAGTCATAGAATATGCTGAGCTGGGAGGAACCCATCAGGACCATGGAGTCCAGCTCCTCACCCTCCTTGCACAGTAATAAGCCTCAGTCTCAAAGTTGTCCCAAAACACGAGAATGTGGCAGTCAGATAAAAGCATATAACTGAGATGTCCTGATAACAAGGTGGGCTTTTGGACCCCCCTGCCTGTGAAGCCTGTGGGATGCCAAAGTCAGGTAAGGATCTGAAAGGTATTAGTACTAATACTACTATCCCACAACATTCACATTCAGGATCTCACAATTTCTCTCTTAGATAGAATCATATTCCCATCTCCTTGTCTGTGTTTTTGGTAATGAACATCTTGGTAGACATAAACTCTAAACTAAGTTCTTCTTTTACCCAAAGTATCCATGCAATAATGCCTCTTTCTTAGGCCTGTTAGCTGCAAGATGTCTTTACTGACTTAATATGCATTCTTGAGTTAGTAAATTAGCAAAAAGAGTCAGGAAGAAGGCTTCCAGTATATTCTTGCAAGGTAACAAAGTTTTCAAGAGAGGACAGCCTAACATAGAATTTTCTGTAGGCTCTTTGGTACTGCTTTCATGAAATAAATACATATTTGATGAATACCTTTTAACTAAGTATTTAAAAATTCTGCACTCAGGTGGATAAGTATAATTACCTGCATTTAGGACAGAAGTATACCTGACTGATGCTAGAAAAATAAAACATATGAGCTCAGCACAAGTGTAAATCCTGTTTATTTTAAATTATTTCTATAAAAATAACTTCTATTTTGTAACTCTCTTTTCTGCTACCTAAAGTTAGATTAGCCCAAAACAACCCTAAAAACATCTGTATCTTAAACTACCTGTATTCAGAGAACTACAGACAAAGAGTAGAAACACTGTATATACCAATAGTCCTTTACAAGTATCTGGTAAGAAATCACAGAGTACAACCACCAACTAATTTTCTCTTTCCTTTAATTAGTGGCATTGATAATGGACTCCAGGTTTGGCTTGAGAACCAATGATTATGCAGCTTAAGCAGACAGAAAAGGAGGGCAAATAACAAATATATTAGAAGTTGTCTTTGTACAATAATTTGTGTAACAGCCAATTAGTATTGATAAGGTTAAGATTTAGAAGTTATCCAAGAGTAACTGTCAGCCAAAAAGTGAAGAAACTTCAAAACAGAAGGGACTACCATGAAGAAGGGAATGTATGTAATGAGGTGATGATAAACAAACTGTGCACAAAACAGTTTGAATGAGTGTGTTAAATTGACTTACAGTTTGACCTGGATTTGCTGTTTACCCACTGCTTGGAGTTTCTTTGTGGAATTTCCAATAAATGCAATAGAAAGAGGGTGCTGTTTGGGGGGGGGGGGGGGAGGGGGGGAGAAAGCAAGCAGAAAAGAGCACTGAGAAAAATCTGAGGAAAGAACAGGAATAAGATTTTTTTTTCTCCAAAGCAAATAGCTGAAGCAATGATTGATGGAAATAGGTATTGATAGGCCTATAGGCATTAACCACATGCACGGTCCCTGTCCTGTTGACATGTTGCAGCTATATGACCATTACTGCCAGCTTTGGGGGCAACATATAAATTATAATAGAGTGAGAAAGAAATTTGCCTCAAAAGAAAAACAAAAGGATCAGCAAAAGTGGTTTTAAATTGTTTCCCAACTCTTGCACTTACTGGCTTAGTAGCTGAGAAAAGCTTTTGTGTGCTGCGATACAAAATAAATTCTGCTTCTAAATACGGCAGTCTTAAGACAAACCTGCCTTTTGCAGCAATAACTTTCACCTAGGACTGTATTTAGTCCTGTAGTTTCTCTGTTGATGCAGTACAATACCCAACCTGATAACTTCCTTTTTAGTGTTATGTCTGAAATCCATGCCACTACCTACTATTTAAAAATAGGAAAAGTTAGTGACAGAAGAAATGAGAAAGGAGGAAAAAGGGTGAAAGTATGAGTAGAACAGAGGGAGTAAATAGAAATAACAATAACTGTCATTTTCCTCTTGTCTATTTAGAGCATTTTGACTCCTTTCAATTATGTTTAATGATATGGTAATGCTTTCTGTCTCTCCTCAATTTCCACATTATTATTTAAATCACACAAACAGAATGCACTTCTCCATTATTACACAGAAATAGTAGCTGCCCTGTAGTGAAGGTTGCAGCCTGCTTCTATTATAAAGCATTATTCAGCAATCTTATTAATTTGGCAAGGAAAATTAATCTGGCACGAAAATGCCTGTGCATACTGTAAAGGATCAGGAGAGAGTATCTAAAAAGACTGAAGAAGAGCTTTCAAATGGCTTTGCAGTGGGTGACTGTGTTGGTTTTGCCTGTGGGAGAATTATTTGTCTTCACAGTGGCTAGTATGGGACTATGTTTGGGATTTGAGCTGAACACAGGGTTGATAATATAGACATGGTTTTGTTACTGCTGAACAGGACTTACACAGAGCCAAGGCCTTTTCTGCTTTTCATATTGCCGTGCTGGCAAGGAAGTTGGGGCTGTGTGGGGGGCTGGGAGGAGACACCACTGGGAAAGCTAACTCAAAATGACCAAAGGGATTTTCCATACCATACGGCATCATGGTCAGTATATAAAGTGTGGGAAAGAAGAAACAGTGAGGACATTTGTCTTCCCAATTAACCATTACACATCATGGGGTCCTGCTCTCCTGGAGATGGCTAAACACCTGCTGCCCATGGGAGGAGGTGAATTAATTCCTTGTTTTGGTTTGCTTGTTTGTGTGGCTTTTCCTTTCCCTATTAAACTGTCTTTATCTCAACCCATGAGTTTTCTATCCTTTACTCTTCCAATGCTCTCCCTGATCCTGCTGGTGGGGGAGTGAGTGAGCAGCTGTTAACAAATTGCTTTTTAAAAGTGTACTGACTTCTGAAAAAAAAAGTGCTAGAACATCAATTTGTTCAAATTTGTTCAAATTGATGTCCCTTATTTCGAAAGAAAGGTCAAAGAAGATCAGATATCTTTAAGAATTAACCTTGTTCAAGACACAATATTAATACAATTTTTACCTAACAAATGCATAAAATATTCCTGTGTACAGGAGTATCCCGCTTAGAGAGAAATACTGTGTTAGTGTATGTAAATAGAAATATGTCTGGTACATTAAAGTATCTATTCCTAATATATCATAGGAAAAATATTCTGCTATGCTTAAACTTTTCCTTTCTCAGTTATATCCCTTTTTCCTTGGTTTAATACACAAACAAAACAAAACAAAAATACAATGGCTATATAAATAAGATTGATCCTTTCTGTATTTTATAAATTTCAAGTAATGATACCTTCAGATTATTTTTGTTACCCACAGACACAGCAACAGGCATCACAGAATTTTATTCTATGATGAAGAAGCTAGATCACATCATGTCTTAAGTTGTGGCAGGGGAGGTTTAAGTTAGATATTAGAAAGAATTTCTTTACAGAGAGGGTAATCAGACGTTGGAATGGGCTGCCCAGGGAAGTCCCTGGAGGTTTTTAAGATGAGACTGGATGTGGCACTTAGTGCCATGGTCTAGCAACAGCAGCGGTAGTGGATCAAGGGTTGGACTTGATGATCTCAGAGGTCCCTTCCAACCCAGCTGATTCTATGATTCTATGTACAGGGCACAACATGCGTGTATATTCAGGCATTCACAAAAAACAACTAGACAGAAATTTAAACCAAGATACCACTTTTCTTTAATGCTCTTTTGAAGAGCAAAGTATTCATTGTGGGTTTAGTTTGGAAAAAAGTAACACAAGTAAAGACAAATTTCTCCTCTTGCTGCTCAGTTACAAAAGTGAACAGACAGGCAGATAACAAACAGTTGAAAATCCTTGAAATCCTTGAAAATCCTAT
This sequence comes from Neopelma chrysocephalum, assembly GCF_003984885.1. Classification (NCBI taxonomy): domain Eukaryota; kingdom Metazoa; phylum Chordata; class Aves; order Passeriformes; family Pipridae; genus Neopelma; species Neopelma chrysocephalum. The sequence goes on from NW_020897742.1 coordinate 10,975,114, forward strand.
TGATCAACGAAGACACTGCGACTGAAAGATTAGGTTATCTATTTAATACTGGGTTAATACCTTTATCCCCAATGAATAGATGTTGGAAGTCTCAGTTGCTGTAAAAATGTCAACTACTTTACAAGTCCTGTGGGCATGCCCTCTCAGAATATCTTTATCTATATGCAATCACTTTACACCACACATTTGACATGCCTGAGGCAATTTCATGGATTTTATACAAAAATGATGCAATTCATGAACTGCACTATGGCTCTATTATCAGAGTGCTATGGCAGGGAGCAGAGAGGTGAATTGCCTCAGAGGTTGTTGCTGGAACAATATTTCCTAGAGAGAACAGAAGCTGACAAGATATTCTGTGAGTCCCGGAAAGACCTGCCAATTTTCAAATCTGCACTCATGAAAGAGGATTGGGACATAGCACATTTCCTTTCCATATACAGAATGGCTTCTTCAGGCTATGGCAGCCCTTGACACAAAAGGAGGTAGCTTTCTCTGGTAAGACAAAAATAATTTAACAGAGGCAGAGATACATTGTGACAAGGCTTTACCTTGCTCTTAGTATCAAAAAGAAACAAACAAACAAAAAAAAGTAAAAATCTCAAAACCATTTCTATTTGCACTCTGCTTATGCTTGGGCCATGCTTCCTCCAGTCACCAGAAAAAGATGTAAAAATAGTGAAATCACAAGACTAGATGAATAAAAGAATATCATAATAGACTGGCTTGGGCTGGAAGAGACCTTAAAGATCTAGTTCCAATCCCCCTGCCACGGACAGGGGTACATTTCACTAGACCAGGATGCCCAAAGCCCCATCCAACTGGCCTTGGACACTTCCACAGATCAGGCATCCACAACTTTTCTGGGCAACCTGTTCCAGTGCCTCACCACTCTCATAGAGAAGAATTTTTTCTCGGTAGCTAATTTAACCTCCTCTCTTTCAGTTCAAAGCCATTCCCCTTGTCCTGCCTCTACATGCCCTTGTCAAAAGTCACTCTCCATCTTTCTTATAAGCCCTCCTTAGATCCTGAGTCATGAAGTGTTCCTGGAGCCTTCTCTTCTATAGCTATCTCAGCCTGTCTTCACAGGAGAGCTGCTCTATACCTCTGGTTAAGGAAAGATTGTTCAATCCTAGTGCCCTGAGGTACCTGTCTCCTAAGAGGCATTTGTGGGCATACTCTACTGATGAATAAGACTTTAGTTCCCAGTAGGTTTTGTGGTTTTTTTTGGCCATTTTGGTGAGGAAACAGATCACGTGGCTGTTTTGCTCTTCTTTCTACATGTGCATATAAGCCTAAAGTAACCACCTAGGGTGTGGTTTTTGTTTCTCCTCTCCAGATGGTGATTATTTAATATATGTCTATTTTACTGAAGTCACCTAATATGCATTAGCATTAAACAGAAACATAACCTCACAAAAAACTGATAATCACAGATGAAGGCATACAGCATGTCTTTCCCTTAATGATAACATCAAGAAACTGTCTGGTTTAGAAGGTTTATATTTTCAATGTCATAGCATCTGAACACCTCATTTTGATTACAGGAACTGAAGGAACCACCCACATTTTCTATTATGTTTATTTCATGAAGCACCAAGAAGACTTACATAACATGTCCAAGCATTTCAGTCCACCTAGAACTGTACTAAAGGCCAAAAACTAGGGCTTACAATGTGGCGCATAAAGACAGCAAAAGTCCTTGAAGATGTTGTCAGGGCAAGAAATTCATTAAATAAAAACTTCAGCTACTGTGTACTGCAAATTATTAACTTCTCATATTTAAAAAGAAGGAAATAATAATGTAACATAACAATTTGACATAAGGCAGTTAAAGTGGCAACTAGTTTAGCTTTATTTTGAGCTTTGTTCAGACTGGGAAAGAAGAGGCTTAAAGGTGGCATAATTGTGGCCTTCCAGTACCTGAAAGGAGCCTACAAGAAAAATGGAGAGGGACTTTTTACAAGGTCATATAGTGACAGGACAAGAGGGAATGGCTTCAAGCTGAAAGAAGGTAGGTTTAAAATAGATATTAGGAAAAAGTTCTTTATTGTGAGAGTGGTAAGACACCATCCCTGGGCGTGTTTAGGGCCAGATTGGATGGAGCTCTGAGCTCTGGTCTAATGGAAGGTGTCCTTGTCCATGGCAGGAGAGTTGGAACTAGAGGATCTTTAAGGTCCCTTCTGACCCACACCATTCTATGATTCCATAATATAGCATCAAGTGCCAGAAAATTTTTAATATTACAAAGACACTTTTACATTTTCTGTATTTTCTCTCAACATCTCTCCAGGTTAGAATGATCCTGGCTGTGATTTGGCCCAGGACAACTACCCTCTTCCAATACATTCCTGGGTGTGATTCAAGTATTAGCTCAGACCTGAGACCATTCCCAGTAGGCAATAGGAAAGTAGCCACTCTGTTCTCCTAGAACTCTGGACGTCATCTAGTCCAACCACCTGGCTCAGAGCAGGGACAGTTCAAGAAAATTTGTTACTGCTGTGTCTAGTCCTGTTTTTAGTATTTTTAGGAAGAAGATCCCACAATCTCTCTCTGTAACCTGTTCCAGTATTTGACTAAACTCACCTTAAAAGTTTATTTCTTAAATTTACACAGAATCTCCTATTTCAATTTGTCCTTATTGCCCCACGTCCTGCAACTGGGCACACAACTGAGAAGAGTCTGGCTCTTTCACCTTTACTTCCCCATATCCCCTCAAGCCTTGTCTTCTCCAAGATGAACAATCTCAGATCTCCAGTATGTAAAATGCACCCAATCCCCTCATCATCTTAGCGACCATTTGTTGGACTTGCTCCAGTATGTTCATGTCTAATATACTGGTGAGCCAATGATTACATCCAGCACTCCAGATGTGGCCTCACCTGTGTTGATTAGAGAGGAAGGATCATCTCCTTTGACCTGCTTTGGAAGATCTTAGAGTTTAGTTGTATAGTTGTGGCCAAGAGTGCAATAACTGGTTTCAGAAAGAGAGCATGGACCTGGACCTATTTAACTTACTGTGCATCTAAACTGATAATTTATATTACTGTTCATTTTCAAAATTATACTGATGTAGTAGGGAGTTATCAAAAGTTAAAAATAACTTGTGAGTTCACAGGAATGGCAGGGGTTTCAGGAATTCTATGAAGTAAATCCCATTGAACAACATAAAAATTAAAGAAAAACTGCTTTTTCTCCCGGTAAACGCCAGTTTGCTTCAGAAAGTGAAGGTGTGTGTAAGATATTATTGTTCAATGCTATTTGCCTTTTCTGTAGACCAGCAGTTTCAATACCATCTACAGCTGCTGTACACATATTGAATTTTAGCAGCCTCTCAAAACTAAATGTTAGAAGTCTATGTCTGTTTTAATGTGATAAGATGTTGCCAACAATCTGGTGAACAGCACTGTTGTGGTCAAAAGAAAACCTCTATTCATAATGTTATACTTCACCTTGTTATCTCATGTCTTAAACAGTGCTGAAATCAGTTCACATACCACTCTTCTAAGTCCATGTAAGAATCAAGTATATTAAATTATCTTTAATATTTAGAGTAAAATTGTTTGTTATAAGTCCACAAACTTTATGTATCATTCCTACTAGTTATCTACTATTTTTTCCCTCAACAAGAATAAAAGATCCCAAGAACTTTAGATTTAAAATATGCTGCAATTTACAGTCCCAGGGTTTGTAAGATAAAGTGAGATCTAATGTATTGAGAAAATCAACTGGCACAAACAAAATTAATTAAAATAGGTAAAACTGAGAGACACCTAAGAACATAATGAAGGAATTGGAGAACAGGATTTCAATATACAACAAAGAACATAGTTTTCCTAATCCCTATGAAATCTTTTCTATATTGTTAAGAAAGTAAATAATTTCTAAATCTGCTTTCCTTAAGGCAGGAATTGGGAATATACCTTCCACACAATTAGTTTAAGCTCCATAACGTGAAAAATAAGAACTAAGCATTCACCTCTAACAGGCAGATCTAAAAAAATTGAGGCTTTGAGTGTCTAAGAGGCCTGAGAGTCAGAGAACTGAGTGGGTTTAAGCATGACCCACAAAAAGCTGTTAATTTATGTTAAGCAAAAGCCCAAGAACATGGATGTGTCTGATTTTTTCTCAACCCCAGGAACACAGAAACCTGAGTCAGGGTTGCACATTACATATCTTTTCTCCTTGAAATCTAGGGAGCCACCTCCTACCAATATATTCTTAAAAGACCACTCTTTTTAACACCTAAGGTGAATGGTGAAGACAGACTTTTAGTCATAACATTTACCCAGGATGCAAGAGACGGGGTTCTAGGTATCTTCATCCTAAAGGGATTAAAGTTTGGTACCTCCTGCACCAAATAGTCACATTAGAAAATCACCAAATAAAAAAAGCACAAGTGGGTCACAATTCTGGCCTTTTGCTGCCAGCTGAATACATCCAGTTCCAGAATCAATTACTGGCTCCACCCCTCTTGCTTTAGCTGTACAGACCTTAAGGTGTCCAAAAGCATATGCAAAATGGTAATGACAGACTTGCAGATCAGCTTCACATCCTAGGCTAGTAAATTCAAGGAGATTAATGACTATGTGAATAAAAGTTTTTCGTGTGTGGATGAGGGTCATATATCCAAAATACAGTAGTGGCTATGGTTTATTGAAGTATATTGACACCTGACAGGATGCACCTCTCTCAGAGGGGAAAAAGAGTTTTAGCACAGGAGCTAGCAGGGCTCGTTGATAGAGCTTTAAACTAGCTTGAAAGGGGGAAAGGGACAAAACCAGGCTCAACAGTGATGAACAACGGGATGGTGTGCCAAAACTGGAGAAAATGAGCACTAATGGAGTCCCTCAATCTGACTCGAGAGGTATTGGATAGAGTGTACTACACCTGAAATGTTCCTATACTGATGTATACAGCATGAGGAACAAACAAGAGGAGCTCAAAGCTTTGGCTCAGTCTGAGAGATTTGACATCAGTGGAAGAAGTGAAACCTAATGGGATACACTGTGACTGGAGTGCCCTGTTGGATGGTTACAGGTTCTTCAGGAGGGATAGGCAGGGTAGAAGAGGTGGAAGGGTGGCACTGTATGTTATAGAAGGGTTAGAATGTATGGAACTCCCAGCTGGCAGTGGCACAGTTGAGAGCCTCTGGGTGAGAATCAAGGGACAAACAAATAATGCAGATGTCACTGTGGGAGTCTGTTATAGATGCCGATGAATTATTCTTTGAGGAACTAAGGGACACTTCCAAGTCAACAGCCCTTGTCCTTATAGGGGACTTCAACTTGCCAGAAATTACCTGGAAGCATCACACAGTGGGTGTCCCAACATAGGCCAGAAGATTCCCAAAAAACCTGGATGATAACCTTATGGAACAGGTCCTAAGGGACTCAGAAAGATGCTCTCCTTGATCTGCTGCTTGTCCACAGAGAGGATCTCCTGAGCAATGTGGAGATTGGTGGCCGTCTTGGCCTCTGCAACTACAGAGTGATCAAGTTTAAAATCTCTATTGACAGGTGGAAAAGTGCCAGCGAAACCTCAGCTCTGGACATGAGGAGAGCAGACTTCAGGCTGCTCAGGGAATTAGTAAGTAAGGTCCCCTAGGAAAATATTTTTGCAGGTACTGGAGTCCATCAGCAGTGGTCACTTTTCAAATATCACCTCCTAAGGGACAGGCGCAGGTTATTCCCAAGTATTAGAAGTCAAGCAGGTGAGGCAGAAGGTTGGCCTGGCTAAGCAGGGATTTTCTCTATTTTTGGAAATAAGGCAAAAAGGAAAGTATATGCCCAGTGAAAGCAAGGTCAAGCGACATCGGAAGAATAGAGACATTTTTCTTGCCACTGCAGGGAGAAAATTTGTGCAGCCACAGCTCAACTGGGGCTGAAGCTGGCCAGAAATGTGAGGGACAATAAAAAGAGTTTTTTCAAATATATTGATGGCAATAGGCAGTATAGAAATGAAGATGGTCACCTCACAAACAGGGACAAGGTAGAGGTGTTTAATGCTTTCTTTGCCTCTGTCTTCAACATAGATTATGGACCAAGGGGGTCTCAGTGCCCTGAACTGAAGAATCATGACTGTGAGAATGATCAACTACCAGTTGACCCTGAGATTCTGTGGGATCTGCTGCTCCAGCTGTATCCCTACAAATCTATGGGGCCTAATAGGATTCATCCCAGAATCCTCAAAGAACTGGCTGATGTCATTGCAAAACCTGTTTCAAAGAATTTTGAGCGGTCTTGGGAGAGGTTCCAACTGGCTGGAAGCTGGTGAAGGTTGTCCCAATTTTCAAGAAGGGCAAGAAGGAAGACCCCGGAAACTGCAGGCCTGTCAGTGTCATTTCAGTGCCTGGTGAAGTTACGAGGAAGATTGTTCTGGGAAGTATTGAAAAACACCTAAAAGAGAACACAAATACTGGTCATAGCCAGCAAGGCTTCTTGAGAGGAAACCCCCACTTATCAAACCTGATTTCCTTTTATGACAAGGTAACCCACCAACTTGAGCAAGGCAAGCCAGCTTATGTCATCTTTTTGGATTTTAGTAAAGCTTTCTCACAGCATCCTTCTGGGCAAGACATCCAGCACACAGCTGGATAAACATGTGGGATAGGTGAGCAATCGGCTCATGGGTCGAGCACAGAGGGTAACAGTGAATGGGGTAACATCAAACTGATGAACTGTCACTAGTGGGGTCCCACAGGGTTCCATCTTGGGCCCTGTGCTCTTCAACATCTTTATAAATGACTTGGACACAGGACTGGAAGGGATACTAAGCAAGTTTACAGATGACACAAAACTGGGAGGAGCTGTTGACTCCCTTGAAGGTAGGGAGGCCCTGCAGCAAGACCTCAACAAATTAGAGGACTGGACAATCATCAACCACATGAAGTTCAACAAGGAGAAGTGCAGGATTCTGCACTTGGGATGGGGCAACTGTGGATGTATGTACAGACGGGAATGACATGCTGGAAAGAGGTACTGTGGAAAGGTACCTGGTGTTCCTGGTTGATGGCAAGTTGAATATGAGTCAGCAGTGCCCTGGCAGCTGGGAGGGCCAATTATGTCCTGGGGGGCATCAGGCAAAACATCACCGGCCAGTCGAGAGAGGGGATTGTCCTGCTCTGCTCTGCTCTGGGGCAGCCTCACCTTGAATATTGTGTGCAGTTTTAGGCACCACAATATAAGAAAGTTAATAACTTCTTAGAGAGGGTCCAAAGGAGGGCAACGAAGATGGTGAAGGGCCTTGAGGGGAAACTGTATGAGGAGCAGCTGAGGTCACTTGGTCTGTTCAGCCTGGAGAACACAAGACTGAGGGGAGACCTCATTGCGGTTACAACTTCCTCATGAGGAGAAGAGGAGGAACAGGCACTGATCTCTTCTCTGTGGTGACCAGAGACAGGACCTGAGAATGGCCTGAAGTTGTGTCAGGGGAGGTTTAGGTTGGATATTAGAAAAAGGTTCTTCACCCAGAGGGTGGTTGGGCGCTGGAACAGTCTCCCCAGGGAAAGGGTCACAGCGCCAAGCCTGACAGAGTTCAAGAAGAATTTGGATTATATTCTCAAGCATATGGTGTGACTCTTGGGGATGGTTCTGTGCCAGGCCAGGAGTTGGACTCAATAGTCCTTGTGGGTCACTTCCAACTCAGCACATTCTGTGATTCTGTGACAAATCACAGCTAAAACTGAAATTCCACCTGCATAAAACAGATTTTAAGAGCTCCACGAAAAGAGTGAGCAGAGAGTTACTAGCACTTCTTTTCAGATTCAATCTAAAAAGCTAATTGCTGAAACTTTCCCATATAGTTTGCTTTGGTTTATTATTGTACATTGTATTTAAACTCTTGGGGAAAAAATAAAGTTCTTTTTCTCAGCACACAAGGTAAATTCTAAACCTCTCCTCGGCAGAATACCAGATAATCTGTCTCAATGAAAGAGATGAGAACTTTTTCAAAACATGACTGCTATTCACAGTGTAAAACTAAAAGGAAGGAAAAAGATCAATACAGGCTTCATAAATCTGCATTACAGATAAGCAGATTATGCCATCCTCAGTCACACAACTTGTCAATAGAGCTGGTTGTATTATTCAACAACTACAAGATCAATGCAATTCTTTTAAAACCGTAAGAATGAGAAACATAAGACTAGACTCTGTAAAATTTGCCTGGCATATTAGAGCTTCGCATAAACATGCTGTGGCCTAGGTAAAAATTAATTTCCATTTACCAGTTAGGGATTCTGCAGTGTGGGAGAGTTAAGTTACCCAAAACCAAGAGGAAGCCAAAATGAAAGTTTAAGTCTCTCTGCATGTTATAACAGACAGCATAAGATCTCTAGAACAGTGTTCTGAACACATTAAGGTGATGTATTTAAATTCACTTAGGGCATAGATTTATTAATACATTTTCCTTATATGAAATTGAACAAATAGGAGGGAAATTTGTTACCACTTTAGCAATGATCAAGAACTATAAATGCTGGGGTCATCTTTTTGTAGAACACACACACACAGAACCTTTTCCACAGACAGCAAAGCAAGGCCAAGAAGCGTACAAGGTACAGATAACGTGCTTCAATTTAATTTCACTGCATCATAAAGAACTCTCCTAAATGCAATCAGTAATCCTTGAGATAAAATGTTTGAATGATTCTTTTATACTCTGTGTACTTAGTTGTATCTCACAATCCCAGCAGTGCAGATTAGTGAAGTGCAATGGTGCTCTGTGAAAAAACGATGGATATGATGAAAAATGCAAAGCCACAAAAAGAAGCTGACCAGAGTAATTTGTATTCACACAAGCTCTGCTGCCTTTCTTATTCATTAATGCACAAAAAAATTTCAGACATTTGATATTTTTTCTTTTCCTCCCTTTCTTCTTCCCTCTTCGTGAGTTTAACTATTATTGACTGTTGCTCATCTAAGGGAAATACCTTGCAGAATATGCATCTGTGCATCCAGCCAGTTTATGTTGCATGGAGTAGAGACAGCAAATTCTCCTCACTGATATTGATGCCAGACTTGGTAATCAGATATTTCTATGAAGTATATTGGATGGTGTGCCCCATATCATTTACCTGTCCCAAACGCATGTAGCAAAAATGTCATATGCTGCTAGGGAAAAGGTTTAGTAGGATGTGAAGATGATACTATGAAATATGCACTTCACTGATCACAGCACTGTTTATAGATACTGAAATCAAGAACAAAGCAATAAACTGTGTCAGGACATTACGCAATGCAATTTTAAATCAGGTGGCATAAGATGTAATAAAGGTGCCTTTAAATAACAAAACATAGCATGACTGCTTAGTTATATATATCTGGTACAACATAAAAATTGTGCTCATAGAATTTCAAACCTAAATAAAAGACTGAAAGTTGTTTTATAAAAAATGTGACTCATTAAAAATTCTAGACTGGACAAAAATTTGTTAATTTGAAGGTACAATATAATAATAATAATAATGGCCAGTCTTCGCGAACGAAGATTTGGGGAAAGGTCTTTTACCTTTCCAGCCTGCGCAATGGATTTTTTAGGTGAGACACAGCCTGCGCTGAACTGAGCCCACCCTTTAATCCTAAGGTTCATCTGCCGGGGCCAAGCAAGCTTGGACAATGGCAGTGAGGTCCTCAGGACGTAGGTTTGTTTAGAGTGACCTTCTCATAGATGGATGGCCTCACAGGGCTAACGAGCTACCATCTGCCCGGGGGACTTGGGATTCGAACCCGTGGTCGCAGCAGTGAGAGTCCTGCATGCTAACCACTAGGCCACCAGGGGTCCCTAAAGGTACAATAATAGGATTATATATATACAGTAAAAATAAAGCATGATAGTAATCATTAAACACTATCAAGTTCAACACATAAATTCTTTCTTAAATAGTGAATTTGTGATGGAAATTAACTCTTTATGAAATAATCATAGTAAGCTACAAGGCTTAACAACATCTCATTTTAATATTTAAGATAACCTCTGTTTCTTCTCAAGACACTGCACTTTTTATGGGCAATGAAATTCATAAATTAATCCTTTAGATGAACCGTTCATCTTCTGTTTAGTCTACCCTTTTCTTCAGCATGATGCTCCAAAGGACCACGGCAGACCTCGATGATCAGGATGGTATCTACATTCGATATCATACTGATGGAAGCCTATTCAACCTAAGGCGTCTGAAGGCCCACACCAAGACCTTAAACCATCTTGTCCGGGAGCTGCTTTACGCTGATGACACCGCCCTGGTTGCTCACACAGAAGCAGCTCTGCAGCGTTTAACATCCTGCTTTGCAGATGCTGCTGAGCTCTTTGGGCTGGAAGTCAGCTTAAAGAAGACAGAAGTTCTCTATCAACCTGCACCTCAGGAAGTCCCCCATCATCCCCACATCACCATTGGCCAATCAGAACTCAAATCAGTCCAGCAGTTCAATTACCTAGGCAGCCTCATCTCCTCGGATGGTAAGATTGACGGGGAGATAGACAACAGGTTAGCGAAGGCATATAGTGCTTTCGGAAAACTTCATAAAAGAGTATGGCGAAATAAACACTTGAAGAAAAGTACCAAGATTAGTGTTTACAGAGCCATAGTGCTGTCAACTCTCTTATATGGTTCCGAATCATGGGTCATCTACCGCCACCACCTGCATCTCCTAGAACGCTTCCATCAACGCTGCCTCCGTACAATCCTAAACATCCACTGGTCAGACTATGTGACCAATACATCTGTTCTTGAACAGGCAGCAATCACAAGTATTGAGGCCATGCTACTGAGAACGCAGCTGCGCTGGGCAGGGCACGTCTCTAGGATGAAGGACCATCGCCTCCCTAAGATCCTGCTTTATGGTGAACTTGCCACTGGCTGACGCAAGAGAGGAGCCCCGAAGAAAAGATACAAGGACTCCCTGAAGCAACAACTCAGCCTCGGGCATATTGATCACCATAACTGGTCTACTCTGGCCTCCAATCGGGAGGTCTGGAGACACGCCATCTATAACGCTGCTGATGCTTTTGAGAAAGCACGCAGGATCACTCTTGAGGAGAAAAGACAACGCAGAAAGAATCGAGCCTTGCAGAATATACCATCCAAGGAGTCTTTCTGCTGTGCCTTTTGCAACCGGACATGCCTTTCTCGTATTGGCCTTTTTAGCCACCAACATGCTTGCAAGAAATGTGGGTAGAGCCCTTCCCAAATCTTCGTTCGCGAAGCCTAGCCATGAATATTAATCTATTCACTTTGTATCTCATACCACTAAAATATTTCAGTTTTAGTTCCCTCATTTAATGTGTTCTAGTCTGGAACCTCTTTTATCACTTACCTATCAACATATTACTGGTTTTGTTTATAATGCAACCCTTGTTTCACATTAAACATAGTTCAGTCAGAGGCAGCTCTATCACAGAAGCCAATACAATTTCTCTAGCTCCCCTCATACAATCGATTTCAAATTTGCTGTTTTGTACCCTGAAAGACAAACTGTTCAGTGTCTCTCTCTAGAAGGAATTTATCTCTCACAATGTTTTAAGCCATGTAACCTTCTGAAAGGTCATTTTGCTCAAAATTTGGGAAAATGTTTTTAGGTAGTCCCAAAAATAGGTGTTTGATAATAATCAAGGCAGACAATTTCAGGAGTTTTATTAAATACTTACTGTACTTACCTTTCATTTATGAAGGTTTGTTTATATTGTGGCTTTTTTTTTCTTTTTAAACAGCAAGATATAAAATTAATTCCAGTTCCTCTGTGTCTCTTTAATTTGGTTAGTATCTAGCAAATATTCCATCACTCTCTATTGTCTCACCAATACTATCTGATGTCCTCATGCCCAAACAGAATTCCCTGACGCACACCTTTATGAGAGTTCAAACTATCAACCTTAAAAAAAAGTCATAGATATTCAGTGAAATGTTTTGAGTTTTTAAGTCTGTATCACAAGCTTTTTATTCCCCCTCAACATCAAGTTGGGAGGAATTTCTACACTATCATATTGTGGTATAAGGCATTTCTTACTTGACAGGGGAATTCACAAGTTCAGTCAGATTTTTAAGCTTACCACCCAGCATTTTCCCTCATTAATATTTTTACTACTTGGCATTTACTTCTTTATAAGTACCTTGGTGATCTGACCTTCACATTTTTATTTAAATTCCACATACCTAAAACTTACCAGCAGAGTATGATACACAAGGACATCCAAGTCGATCCAGAGCTAAAATTAAAAAAAAAAAAAAAAAAAAAAAAAGAAAAAGAAAAAATCAGAAGTCTGGAGTCATAGAGGAAGGAAATAGTAATATTTGTAGCAGGTGTTGGCAAATTTCATTGTTCCATGTTACTGATTTTCCTGCCAGTACTACAGTGAGTGATGAAATCCAGAGCTTGGGTTATCTACTGCTGTGCAGTGCAATTAGCTACATTTGTTACACTGAGCAAGCAGAGACAATCCAGCCATGTGGCACAGGAACTGTTTGATCTCCTTTCTCCACATCTTCTAGGTAATTGCAAAAACATGTTCTGATTAATACAGTCTCTTACAGTGGCATTCTGCTGACTACTATTTAGTAAAGGCTGTCAATTTAATGATGCTATGTGGTGGGCTATTTGTGCAGATGACTATTCTTACAGATATAAAAACATACACTCAGGGTTGCTTTGAAATTCATTGCAGAGATATTTCATTTCTTGGAAATATTCATTCTGCAAAAGCAAGCACCTACCTTGTTCACAAAAAGAAAATAAAAAAAATAAATAGAAAACTCATTTTGTTCTCCTTTATATAATTTTTGTTCAACTTGTGCAACAGCAAAATTATAAGACTTTGTTTAAAATAACTGAGTCAGAATAATACAGGATTAAAATCTATGGAGCATGAAAGCATTCTTCACTTTCATCTGATTCCTAGAACCTGAAGCACAGAATGATTTCAGATGACAGGCTTTCCAGTGAACATAAGAGAAGAGAATGAAACATTGCCTGAAGAAAAGCATAAATCTTCTTTGTGAGAAAGTTCAGCCAATGCTATGCTTAATATAACTCAATTAGTAACAGAAAAAAAGAAGAAGAAAAAAAAAGAAGAATCACTTATAATATGTGACTTGATTATATAGGGTAATTTTAATTGTATTCCTATGGAAGAAAATAGTAAAAATTCCCCTACCAGTAGAACAGCCAGTCATGCCTCTGGTATGAAAGTAAAATGAATTACTTAGTTGTCCTATATCATAACCAAGCTGAGAACATAATGGTTTTGTTGGGTCTATTTCCTGTGCCATTGGCATCTGCTTGTTTGTACTCATTTCTTTTTTTAATCACCCAAAAAAAGGCAGTTAGTTTTTTAGTAAGTAGCAATATGATCTTTAACATGGAGTTAGGAATTGCCAGCATATTCCAGCTTTCACCACTTTCCTTCTTACTTAGGAATCACTAATGATCTAAGCAAATCCTGTAGCAAATCTGACCTCTCAATCCACAGAATCAGGAGTAATTACTCAGTCAAAACTATCTTTTACTTTTTTCTTTCAGAAAAATTTTAGGTTAAATTTTAAGATCTATATTGCAATTTAGCAGTCTTCCTTAGGGAATGTCATGTGCAGAAGAAACAACTCACTTCTATTGTGCCTTGGGCCTTGAAATTATATCCCAAACAATCCACAAAGCGGCAACGATTTGGTATGCGACTAACAAAGTATGAGATAACCTGTACCTACAGCAGATGTATTCATTTAAATAAGTTTGTATTAGCAGCATGGTGTGCAAAGTGTAGATCCTTGCCTGTTTCATGCAGGGCACTTGTTTGAAATGTAAATGTCCTTTCGATATTAGATAGTAAAGAGATTCTGGACTGAAGTGAATCACCATTATCATTAATGGTGATTAGCAAATCAGTGTTTGTTACCTGGTGAGATGCCCCAATGCTACAAAAGCCTCCTACTAAAGGACAGTCCTCAGCAAACCACTGAGATGTTTTCACCCAGCTGAACCAAGGCTAACAGGACCCCTAACAAGTGCCTACTCACAGTCTGATTGCTGTGCTGAGCCTCAGCTACTTTCCCCCTGTTTCTTCAGTCCAACTGTGGTACCACCCATTTTTAAACAGATTTCATGATTAACAACTCAAAGCTAAACAGTCTGGCAAGTTGAATGTTTTCATTTGAAAAAACTAATATTATTCAATTTGATGATGAATCCAACATCTATCAAAACTCTTTTGGAAAACAGCCATAAATGCTTGACAAACAAGGAAAAACACACTAAAAATTATATGCTGGCGAATGGGTGAGAAGAATTACTTTATTTTGGATACTCTTAGAATCATATATTTTTCTTATGTAATTCAAAATTAATAGAATTATGTTATGCACAGATTTTGCCTATTTTATCTATTGACTATTGAATAAAATGTGACTGTAAAAAGAGAGAGAAACTTTTTAACATCTCTGTTGTACAAACTTACACAGGACCATGTAGGACCATGCAAAGATACAATGATTTAAATGAAATGGTTTAGGTGTGGGAATCTATGAACCTACATTCACAGCTACAAAGCTTAATTTTATAAAGTTTCATAACCAGTTAAACAAATCAGTCTGAAAAGCTCTCCACACTCAGCCAAGCACACAGGAAGGCTTTCAACATTCTTGCTAGCTCGTTCTGAGCTATGTCCTCACTGCGTCTCTGCTGGTGCACAGACATTCCATAAATAAATTTTGGCACCATCCAAAGCCCACTGATGCTGCAGAGAATACATCTATTGATTTTGATTGGTTTGGTGTTTGCCTTGCTGTTACTATGAAGCAGAAATATTTTGGGATGTTAAGAGATTGGTCAATATTGCAGTGTATCAAAAACGTGAATTTCACACCTTAAGATTAGAGAGAATAAATGGTCAACTGTTTCAAACTAAAGAAGAAGTATGTCTTTGTCAAACTAGAGCACCCATCTTAACAGAACACACAGAAGATGGCTAATCAATGGAGCACCTGTCAAACAGCCTCAGGATCTGCTCTAGAGTTGACACCCACATGGTATTGTGCTCAGACAGGTGTCACTGGCAACACCAGAGCCTGATTCACTCCTGATGGATGACTCTAATGCTAAATTAGAAGTGACAGAGGGAAAGAACATTAGGGAAGCACAATCACAGAAACTAAGCATTAATTTTTCTTAGTTTCCAGTTTTGCTTTGGCAATTGCTTTCCCTCAAAGCAACATATAGAAAAAAAACTCTGAGACTTGTCAGACAGCAAGAACAGATATAACAACAAAACAGACCAAGGATCTCTCTGCTAATACTCGGATCACCTGCCTAAAATGTAAAGACATACAGGGAGACCCATATCATTAGCAACCACAATGATATCATGTGACTCTTCAAGTAAAATCTAGAACAAACTAAAGAGCAGACTTAAGGCGCTGTCAAAAGCAGTGAAGGCTACTGTGAAGAATGGTGTACAGCAATCAGCAATGACTTAACTTCAGCTCCAGCAATTATGGCTGCATATCCACAGAGATAAGAAAAACAGAAAGGATAAGCAAAGAAATATGGCACCTCACAAAGGAAAATTCTGCGAAAGGAAAATCTTGAACTGGAAGATCATTGAAATACTACAATGGCAAAAATAACAGAAAAACAAACGGACTAAACAGTTCTCTTCGAAAATCCATCTAAAGATGCTTGTTTGCTCAAGGCCTTTTACAGATGTGTGAATGTGCTGGTTTAAAAGTTAACCAGCAAGGCAAAATGAACTCAATTCAAAAGAGAGATTTATAAGTCAGAATAACAATTTATTAAAATAATGCAATAAGTACAATTATACAGACAGACAATTGGTTTTAATCCACAAAACCCAAATGTACAAACCCAGCACCCTGGGGTATGAACAAAAGTGGTGTACCTTGGCCCACCCCCCGAGTCCAAAGCAAAGGGAGAGGGAATAAACCTGCTGGTGGGAGAGCTGCTGCAGTCTGGTCAGAAGTGGTGATTGCAGTCCAGTCGAGGGTGGTGGTCTCAGCCTGGTTGGGAGCAGCGGTGGTCTGCTGTCTTCCTCTGGGTCCCACGAGAGAGAGCCCCAAGGCTCTGAAACTCCCAGTTATATACTCTCCAGTTCAGGCGGGAGTGCTCAGTCCCTCCCTCAGAGTAGGGAATTCCATAAAAGGGCATGTGGATGCTCAGTCCCTCTTATCAGAGCGGGGAATTCCATATAAGGATATCAGAGCGGGGAATTCCATAAAAGGGTACAGGAACATCTTCCCACCTTGCAGGCCTCTACTGACAGCAGTTTTTGGGAAATGGCATGGAGGCTATAGAATACACAGTTTTGGGTTACACCCATCCAGGGATGAATTGGTCCCAGCCGTTCTAACCAGGACAGTGAAGTACTCTGAAGTGATCCACAACAACACATCAGATTGGTAAAATAGGTTCTTAACTGTTGTTTGGTGTTGCTGTAAGTGGGATAGCACCACTATCACAAAACAAAAACTGGGTTGAAAAATAGCGGAGCAACTGCATGCCAGGAAAACCACATGTCAAGGAGAAAGCAAAAACTTAAATAGCAATAGGAATTCATCTATCTCTACAGAATAGAAAGGAAGTGCTCAATAGAAAATGATGTTATAGGCAGGAGAAGGTGAAAGTAAAGATACACAAAACATCTGCTTTTTTTTTAGCATAAACTTAAAATATAAAACAATCTCACTGTTAAGAAGCAGTTATGAGACCTGGAGACCTAACATTAGAGATTAAATCAACATCTAAAATTAACTACAAATTGTTGTGGTCTGGGTGCTGGATAGAAAGGCTTTGTCCTTCAGTGAAGAGATATAAGTGATTACCAACCAGGAGGTTTTCTGCATCAGAAAGTGAGACTGAAAATATTTGAGATATATATGTTCCAGATGCTTGACACAAAAGAGTCTCCCCAGTGAACTTGATAAATGGAAACCAGCTGATGTGAAGTGACATAAAGAAGAGAAATTTTAAGCAAAGCCATTGGCAGCAATGGCCCAGCACAACAGTGAATGTCTGCTCTAGAGAGAAGGCAGAGACAATAGCGAATGACCCAAAGGAACAGAAGGGACCTGTGTACTGGGCAGGTTTATCGCAGTAATTACCAGCCACACTTCAGGTAACAATCTTCATGCCTGCCACAGTTTATATAATACGAAACAGTATTGAGAAGCAACTAATCTGTGGTTTTGGCTCAATATTATGATAAAAGATGTTTGTTTGAGTGTTTTTCCTGTTTCGCTTTTGTATGAAATGCAATATGACATGTTCAATCAGGTCAGAGCATGCTTCATTATAAGCACTGGCATTACCTGACGTTCTTTTCTCTGGCCCAGGGGAATTGCCACAATCTGCAACCTGTCATGCAAAATGTTACAAACAAATCTGTTTGTAAACAAAAGACTTGATGGTTCACTATTATTCAGACAGCTGGTGTGCTACAAAAGTCACTTTAAACATGAAAATAAAGTGTTTTGGGGGTAACTGGTAAATAAGCAAAATCTTACCTTGACTACTCAGCTTCTGGGTGCAGTAGATTAGTCTCACACTAAAGACTACAAGACAGGTTTGAGGCAGTGGGAACTATTAATCTCTCTTCTTTGAGGGGTAACAGTGTCTATTCTCACTCTTCCATCCCAGTATAGTGTGTGACTATACTTGCATGCAAACATTAAGTGCATTTGCATGCTATGATGGTGTCTTTAGTCATTTAAATAAGATCACTAATTAAGTATGCATGCTTCTTCATTTTAAACTTTAATCAATTGTGAGATGGTCTTTTTTAACCAAATATAGAAAATGTAGATCATGCTTCTTAGTATTACCCATTATCAGTTCTGTTTGAGAAGACAGTCCACAAAAGGAAATTAAAATCAAGGAAAGAAAAATGTATATTTGTTCATTTACTTACTTTTCATCATGTAATTTATTACTATAAAATTGCCTTAAGTTTCATAAAATCTAGTAGCCAATAATGTCTTTAAGATATAAAACCAGAGCTACACATTAATAGAAAATCAAAGAAGTTAATTGCAACTATTTAAAAGAAAACTCTCTCCTGCTCTCCTGTCTATCCGCAATTGCAAAGATTACATTTTTCCCTGTCCAGTAACTCTCAGATGCATTTAATACGTGACAGAGTAGCATGGAGCAGGTGGTGAGAATTTAAAGTATTTGTGTGTTTAAATGCATTTAATGCCAACTCTCTGTAGAAACAGACTGCCATTTACTGGCCTATCAATACCATGCCATCAAATGCTTTTGTTCCCTTCCTATATGCCCTGTCAATTCATTTGGTGGAATATTACCTCTCCTAGATTTTTTAGCTCTAACAGGGTCAATTTGTTCTTTAACACCTCTACTTAAAGAAAAAATTCAACACACACAGAAAGTGCTGTATCATGTCAGAAAAAAAAAAGAAAACTAAAAGAGAAAGGAAAGTGTGTGAAAGTTTTAATTCTTGGCAGTGAGTTATGTAAACTTTGAAAAACTACCAGACTATTCATATTGTAAGTATCTTTATTGGTCAACAGAAGCTTTTTCCCTTCTTATATTTGTCTTTACTTAGAACTACGACATATTATATGCTTCACTTAAGCTTTTTATACTAAGACTCTTGTAGGAGGGTAATGAAATATGAAAACTGCTACAGAATTTGTGATTTCAAGAGCATCTATTTGCCTCAGTGTTTCAAAATACAGAACAGAAGTAGGACATGTAATTTCTGCATGGGTTATTAATTTTTCTGTTTTGGAGTGGCAACCAAGAGTGTTACCTTTCTTACTATGATTAATCAACCCATCAGTCATAATTTGTTAGGAATCCCCTGGTGATCAGCATTCACCCAGACTTACAGGCTGAAAGCAATAAAGAGGCTGAGGTTTTTTGAAAGAAATGAAAAAACTCCGCACTTGGTGGTTAACTAAACCCAAGGGAGGGTTGCTCCCAGATTAAAATATAGAGACTTGCTATTATGCTCTGGAGAATTACATAAGGATTTATATCCTTTCTAACAGCTCCATATTTACCATTATAACTCAAAATATTCATAGTATACATATGAAACACTGGTTAGTTTTTTCTAGTCCGTAATATTTTTTCTTCAGTCACACACTTTGGCAATCAATTACACATGTTAATTGAAGTCCATGCAGTAAAGAGCCCTGTCTTCCTTTTTCAATATGTTATTTTACAATTCCAATAGAAAAACCTTGGTTTTGTATAATGAAACATCCCAAATGGAAATTACAAACCTACTTTCTCCATGCCATTTATTGTACTGTGTTATGTACAGCTTCCTGTACTCACCCCTAGTTTGATTCAGTCTTTTTACCACATTTTTGCCAGTACATTGCAAGCCCCTCAATACCAAACCTTCATATCATCTTCTTCAGTACTAAAGTGTGAGGAGACAGAGCTGTGGGCTAGCTCTGTTCTCTCTTGGATTCACTTATGCAACACAGGAATGACTTATTTTTGCATTAGAGATTAGTGATTATACTACAGACAAAGGTGTCAGAGACAGAGGTCAGTTCCCTCATCAGAAAAAGATGTGAGAAATATTGTCCAGTTGATTAAATCCCAATAAAAGTTGCAAATTGCGAGTTCTGCCTTTGAAAGGTCATCAAGATGTATTATAAGGATTCTGAATGAATCCCCAGGATGCATAATTAAGCAATCAGATACATTGTATTATCTATTTCCATAAATTAACATCTGAATCAGAATAGTGTGCTCAGTCAGTGTGTCACAGAGGAAAATGGAAGATCAAGAGAACCACTCACCAATCAACATCCTTCACTTTCCTCAAGGCAGTTCTAAAGTAAGGTTAATATGACATTAAAGTTGATGGAGTCATATTTTTAGTGATTCTAGCTGATTACAAACATTCTTCTGTTCCATGTCATATCCTGTCAGTGGAATTTCCTTCTGTTCCAGTTGTATGCGCTCCATTTTTCTTACATTCATATTTCAGATTCCACTCAATGAGGGGAAAAAAAAGCTGAAGCGGTTTTCATCATAATTTTACAGCTTAATTTTAAAATTCTTATTCCTACTTTCAATTTCCATTATCCATGCAGTTTCATCTACAAATAAAAAAATAACTGGTAAGGGAGGAGTATTAGACATAAGTTTTATGTCAGTCTCTATATTTACAACTACAAAAAATGTTCATTATACACAATTCTTATATTTCTGATTTTCCAGAGTATGACGAGTTTCAGTAAAGATCATGACCTTTTTTGCCTACAGAAGCTTCCCTTATGTCACATCATTCATTAAAGGAAAACTGACAAAAAGGATAGTTGTGGAATGAAACCTGTGCCACCTCTCATCATAAAACAGTTCTGAATGTAACATAGTAAGAAGGATCATGGTGTGATATCCACATGACAACATAGAAACATAACCTGGCATATTTCTGCATAAAGCAATAGTTTTCTGCAATGATTGTACACTGCTAATTATTACATATATTATGTAAGATAAAAATCATGTCTTCACATAGGTATAGAATATATACATATATATATATAAACAGGTATACAGACTGATATAAAAAGTATATAATTTACTTTTTAAAAGATGAAGGAGTTCATGTTTTGAATTCACATACTTTCTTCCTAAGTACTTGACAATATAAGTTCTAGAGTATCTTGTCTTTTAGTGGCAATTAATTTGAAAAAAGATTATGTGTTTGCCTGCTTAGAAACAAGGAGAATGTCTATTCAGTATCCCTGTGGCCTACAGGCAGCCCTCTAGCTCATTCCAGACAGCAAGGCTGTTTGAAGCAACTTTTTGTTCATCTGCCAAATGCATGGCCGTGTCCCACAGCCTCTCCTTTATCCCACAGCTTCTGACTCCAGCCACAGACTTGGTTTCTTTGCTCCCCAAAATACCTGTTTCAGTCACCTTCAGTTGTTGCAGACAAGCCAGTATTTTTCTCGACTGATAAGTTTGTTTGGACTGGCTTTAGACAGAGAATAATTCAAACAGGACACTGTATTCGTTGAAGAATTCGCCAGCTGCTCATTAGTCTTTTGAGATAATAAAACTGCAATATGGCTAACAAGTTAACTAAGATCTGGTTTCCTAATGAAAGGACACATTTTTCTGCCTGTTCAAAGGAGTGGTGCCCTTATGTAACTGAGTTAGTTTTTAAACAGAAATAACCTGGACGCAATTTTCCCTTTTGTGCCTTACATAACAGACAGAAGCAAAAGTATTAAACATTCTCAGCTAGGGTAAATGGAGCAATTATTAAATTTTATATTCCTATTAGTTTTCTTCTAAAAAGACAATAAAGTGATATTACCAGCACACATTTATGGAAGTACAAGTAATAATATTAGAATATAAGCAATAAAGCCGTAATAGAGTTTTTATTAAAAAAAATATAATAAATTCTACATTTCTGGAGCAGAAAAGGAAAAACCTACAAACAACTCCCTAGTACTTACGAGTAATTTGACAAGAAGATGGAGCCAGACTCTTCTGTTGCATCTGGTTGCAGGACAAGTGAGAGAGACACAAATTAAAATGAGATATTTAGACTGAATATAAGAAAAACTTTTCCATCATAAGGACAGCCATGCAGTGAAGCAAGTTGCCCAGAGAGGTTTTCCAGCCTCCAGCCTTGTAAATTAACAGGTTTAAACTAGATAAAGCCCTGAGCAGTCTGGTCGGATCTTACAGCTCACCCTGCCTTGAGCAGGAGGCTGCACTAGAGACCTTGTTATGATCCTATGAAAGTTTAAAAAAGGTGTCCGTATCTTATCAGTTTATTGGCATTTAGCCTGAACATACATCAACGCAGACAATTTCCTGGAGAAGATGTGGTAACACAAACTTTGGGAAAACTTCCTTTCCTTAGAAAGAAAAAGAACGGGAATTAAAACACAAGGAAATGAATTACTATAATAATTTTTGAGATACATGTGGCCTGCACACCAGAAATAAAAATAGTAATGAGGTAATCTTGAAATGTTCAGGTACAAAGCCTCTATCTATGGTTAGCTTTCATTCTGAAGCAAAAAAAATATGAAACAAATAGGGCAATTGTTCACTACATGAAGCCTTATAAGATTTCTGGCACGGGAACACAGGCTAGACAAAGATGTTGAAAAAAGAGCAATTGTTCTTTATTGTTCAATTATTTCATTGTTCAACAACACACAGTAGAAAAACAAGATTAACAAGAAAAAATGTAGTGCTACTTCTACTGTTATTCAGTTTGATTATTAGTTAACCGACATAATAAAACTAAAGCACATTCAGTTACACTGTAGGGTGGCGATACTAATGTTATGATAAAGATGGATGATGCAAAACATTACTGAAAACATTGCTTTTTAAAGAACTTTTTTCTTCATAAGTATATAATCAATAGTGATTTGAAGCTCTTTGCTTTGAACCAGTTTGGATACTGCACATCTGAGTTGTAGGTCAAGTGAAATTTGGGCCATCTATAAAGCTGAAAGTATCTTCACTGACAATAAATGCTATAAAACTAGGTCAAAATCCTGAAACATCCTCAATTATACAGGAGGCAAGATTTGGAGAGAGACATAATATCTTTTATTAGACCAATTGATAGAATCAGAAAATAAAGACTTAATGCCTTTAATTATAGAGTGCTTTCTCCAGGTAAAATTGGCTTACAAGTCTATACCAAAAATAATTTTTAAATTTTTAACCTCTGAGAACCTTGATATCAAGGGGCTTCAAGAGACAAGATGCTGTCTAGTGGCATATTGTTACATAAGTAAGTCCACTATCTCACTCATGAGAGAAAGGGGATAGCTGTCAATGAAAATCCAATCATTTAAGGAAATAAAACTGTTAATTTTTACTTAAAGGCACTAAGATCTTATCACTTTCTCCCCAATAGTTTTCATGTAATAATTTTGGGGCACGCTGCACAGCTGATTTGCTTGTCTAAATCAAGCTCAGAACAACCATGGGATGCTTGAATGGAACAACAGAATCACAAAACGGTTGAGGCTGGAAGGGACCTCTGGAGATCATCTGGTCCAAACTTTCTGCTCAAGGAGGGCCACCCACAGCCCGTTGCCTAGGCCCATGTCCATATGGCTTTTGACTATCTCCAAGGAGAGGGACTTCACAGCCTCTCCAGGACGTCTGTGCCCTCACAGTAAAAAAGTAGGTTTATAAACTGCTGCATTATGATGCTGTTAATAAATAAGGTAGAATTTCCCAGAAAAGTTTATTAACAGTATCTTTAGAACACATCAGTTGGACCAGAGAACAGTCAAAGAATACTTCTTAAGAGAAATGTGTAACTGTAAACTGTAAAAAGGCAAATCTATACAAGAATTTAAACTAGCTCTGCACTATGCAAGGGAAGAACTCAGAATAAAATCAAAACATTTAAGAGATGCTATTTCTCATTTTTCATGCTAGCCATTCAAATTGTTAGTTAGAGACCATGTCCTCAACAAGGCAACTTTTGCTTGTTTACAAAATGAAAAATCTCATCACATTTATCAGTGGATGGTGGAAAGCAAAGAAAACTGAAGTGAATATACAAAGTGCACTTAAGACCTCAGGCACTACTATAATCTAACTTCTTTGTATCCTTCTCAAACCAGCAACTGAAAAGCAGGCCCTCATGCAATTTCTGATATTTTATTTCTCTTGACAGCAAAAGTTGCTAATCTGATCCATTTGCAATTTACTTCATTGCTTCACATAACATTTTGTCTTAACAAGGAAGCTAATTTGCAACAGCTGTATGTTGACCAGTTTGGGCAAGTCAGAATTAATAGAAACTGCATTATGAACATTTTGAAAAACATCCCTTTTAAAGTATTTTTCACCTTTTTTTTTTTTACTTGAAAGATATTCTTTTTGAAGAAGTGTTACATGCATCTTTGAGGAAAAATTGCTGCTATACAAGATAAGTAGGCATTTTCTCGGTAATCAAAGGCGATAACATGTCCTGTGGACATGAAACAGTGTTCTGACACTTGGAGATGCACATACACCCACAAGAACATGAATAGAGCCAACAGCGCCTCTAACACAATGATCTCCTCTTCAGAAAGACCCCAGATGGTTCTGATGAGAAGCACGACAAACCAAACATGTGGCTCATTAGGCATCTTGCAGCACCAGCAAAATCCCAGGATTAACTGGTACAGGGAGGCCCCAGTACCACAGGATGGGATGGAGCCTGCAAAATGATTTTAAAAATATGAGAAAAGACACCAGATGGAACAGGTTCTCTTTAAAAACAAACATAACACAAACTAAAAAACAAATCAGGAATGAGTAGTGTTGATCTCCACTGTAACAAACGCAACACTAAGTTTCATGTGAGCTCCTCACTTCCAGGTAATGACACATACAGAAGAGGTTTCCTAGCTATAAGCAGTCCCTGAAGAGCCTCTTCAATTCAATTCTCAAAATAATCCATATATGTTCCACGGAAGCACATCCTTTTAAACCTGGATCTCTTAAAGCAGTGGATGGAGAAACTGAATTTTTGTTAGGGTTCCCATAGCTCTCTTTAAACACAGATCTACATCCATATGAACAGTACACCAAGCTCTGAGCGTCATTCATACTACATTTACATAGTACACAGAATTAATCTGTACATTTTCATATTACAATACAGAGATCTTCTACGGAATGAAGTTTCTTTTAATTTATGTTGAAATTTCCTGTAAATCACACTGTCAAGCTCTCCACAATGACAGCTGAATAGCTTTGAAAATTCCATGTCCTATTTTTTTGACCTGCACTAGCACTCCTTTAACCTAAAAATTTCATTACTTGATGACTGCTGTCATTCTCAGGAGGAAAAAAACTGAGATTCATGTACGTTCTACTGCATAGCTAGAATAACTTCATGTTGCTTCCTTCTTGATTAAGTTTTCTTCACTTCTTAACTACTTCCCTGTGATAGAGGCACCACATAATAGAGCAGGAAACTTCATTTCACTTACTGCTCTTCCTTAGCATCCTTTGATAAGGATTTTTTTTGCCAACTTTAATTACTGCATCTTTTCTTGATGCAGTAATCAGAAGACATCTCAGCAAAAGTTTATATGCTGTAAAAAAAGTGCACAAGCAACATGACTATGTTTTGTTGTTTACAATTTTCTGTCTATACCAGTTTGTTTAATTTTTTTTTAATGTTTGCTTAATAGATAAATAACTTTTTATTATCTGCTGAAACCTCATAAAAGGCAAATAGTACTACCACCTCTTATATACAGATATCATTTTATAAAGAGTCCAGTAATATTTGAGTCCAGTATTTTTGAGTGAAAGGGAAACAGCTTCATTCTATGAGGATGTCTAGGTTTATATCTTCTGCAGTGGGAAGGAAGGATCTGTTTTATATCTACTAATAAACTCCTTAGCAAGGAGAAAGGACAACACAAAGAGGGCAAAATGTTGTGGGCATTTATCAGGTTTTGTAGAGAGTAGAAGTCTTGGAGCAACTAAGCAATTTTGTCTCCAGCATTGAGGACACAAACACAAGAAACTTTATAGGTTAGATGTGTATATCCTTGTTCTTTTTCTTGGTAATGTTTCAGTTCACATGGTAGCACAACTAAAGCATGCTTTCTTTAAAACTTGTGAAAATTGTCTATGAAACATGGTAATGAAATCAATCACCACTACTCAATAAAAGAAATACTATGTAGGGAGAGCACTTGCAAACACAAAAATATTGATCAGTGTTGACAGTGTCAAAATATTGACAGAAGTCATTCACTTCAGGGTCATTTGCTCCAAATGACTGATAGATCAGAATTCCTTCACACTGTGAATACCCATGGCTTCTAGACTACTACCTTCAAGTATCATTCACATAAGAGCATGGAAAAATTCTCAGAACTCTCCATTTTGGAATTAATAATAATAAAACACATCAGAGTAGTAACCATCATACTATGAGGTATGTTCTTTGTTTACAGATAGCAAAACCAACTCAAGTTTGCAAGTCAGTAAAAAAGGGTGTTAAACTCCTATTCAAAAGACTGAGAATAATGACCCAAGCTTCAGATTTTTTTAATAAGCTGATATTCCCTACTCGCAGACCTGATTTTATCATACTAGAGGAAATAAAGAAACATAAGCAGGTTAAGAGGCAATGTCTGCTTCTAATGTCTGCCTATAATAACTTTGCAATCCTTTTCTCTATCCTTCTGACAAGGCTACTGCAGTAGCTGTTCTTCAGTAACATCAGGTGCCCAGGTTGGGATTCGTAGAGTGTGGGGCTCTGACACCTTCTCAGCCACCCCTCCCAGCCGCTCCTGGCCTCACCAGCTGCTCCTCTTCACCCTGCACTCATGCCCTGAGCTACAGACTACCACCCCTTGTGCTTTCAGCTCCTCAGTCAGGACAAGTGTTAAGAACAATCTGCCTCCTGCCTCCTGGAGATCCCTAAACATTCCTGTTTCTCTGATTATTCCACACAATTTATGGTTACATCTCACAATGCAGTCATATCAGATGGGTGCAAATGACGAGTCAGATCCAAGATCAATCCAGCAAATCCAGCCATGAGGTGAGGAAACAGGGTTGGGCACTGGCATGACCAGTTACAGTCAGTACTGGGGGCCCTGGGATGAGTGAGAATGGGTCTCCTGGCTCCTTTGGAGGGGGAAAGGTTAGTCAGGGCCAAGAAGGGCTATTAATTTTCCTTTCTTAGAGTTGTAGGTTTAGGATGCTGGGATCGCAAGCTGCTAAAACATGGGTGGCCATGAACTTGAAGAACATTTAAACACAACTAGCATGCTTGGTCTTTCATTTGTGATAGTAAATTATATAACTATCAACTTTCACCACCTATTTAGCACGCTTCCCTTTTTAAACAGAAATGTGTACCAAAAAATAATCCCAAATCCCACCTATAAAGTAAACATGTTTCATGATTGCTCACTGGAATATCTTCGCTTATCTCTCATTATCTCCACCATATGTCAGTAGCAGAGCTCGTACTGGGCTCCAAACTACTCCTTTGGGAGGGAAAAAAAGATTCATGTCCCTTTTAGACCTCCGTCATCAGGCCTATCCTAATCACTACTAAACCATATTATTCATGGTAAGTTCCATGTTCTGACTGTTTTTTTTCATCAACAAAATAATGCCAAGGCATCTTACAGAATTATCCCAGATGGATAAAGTATTTTAGGATGTAAAATTTATAAACGTGTCATATATATTTTCGGATATATTTTCTCCTGCAACAATCCATGTTCTCAAGTCATAAATGAGTATTCACTGAGTATCCTCATTTTTCACAGAAACATGTAGGAATTTCGTGAACTACATGAGAAAGTTTCAGGCCTCAATTCACAAGGAATTTCTGGGCTGTCATACCTAGGTTTTAAGAATCTGACTGGGAATTAAATCCCTAAACCCCATACTTAGTTGTTTTGCCTCTTTATTCGGCAAAAAATCAGGCAAGTCTCAGCAATCCTCCTAATACCTAGACATTACAGAGACAGAGGCATGTCTGAAATCCCTCTCTCCCTGAGACTGGTCTTATTTCTGCGTTAGGGATTCACAGCCTGAACCTATTCCTTCACTTGGATGCCTTTGGATCTATCTTTTGTGTAACACAGCTGTTTCATGCTTTTATTTTTAAAACACAGAGGAGCCTTCTCTATAGCTTGAGATAAAATAAGACCACATCTCTCATCTACTGCAAAAGTGCTGCAGTCAACAAGCCGAGAGGTCTCATTATCTCCTGGCAAATTTGTGTCATCATGTAGCACACAGTGCAAGAGTGATAGTGCCAGACGGAGACTAAGGCTGAGGTTTGGTATGGAGGGCTTGCAATTGCTTTTTATGTTGTTGTTGCTAGTTCTGAACAGCTTGTGGATTAAAGAGCCATTTGTCACTGAACATTGCTTTAATCAATACTGAAAAGCATATACTGTATTAATGTCAATATCTTGATTGACTTTCAAACTGTTTAATGTAAATTTCTTTTAGTTGCCACAAAAAATACCTTGCTGTGAGTGGGTAGATATTTTTCTCCTTCCAATATTTTAGAATTTTAGAGTACCACTGCTACTGAGATCTTCATTAAGTTCTTCATATGACTTCTTAAAGCAATCATTTAAAAGACACCAGTCAAAACCTGGGTTGGAGCTCTATGTGCAAAATGATACATTTTTATTTGCTCATGAAATTTCAGGCTATCCATCTGCTTGAAAACTCATGTAACCTCTGTCACTGACTTCAGCAAATATTGCTGAAAAAAATGTGATCTTTACTTAAGATTTCATCACTGCTTTATATTAGAAGATTTAAGTTTTTCAATAAATAATTTTCCACCTACAAAACATGATTTGCCACTAGCAGAATAACTTGAAAAGCATATCTATTTCTGATGGTAAATCTATACCATGAATATCTTTTTTCTTTAAATCTTCACAGAATTATGGTAGCGTCCCTTTTTGCACTCTGTCAGTACAGAGGTTTCTTCGATTTATGCATTCATCTGTTTGTCACAGAATCATTTGAAGAATTAAGAGCAGTCAAATGACATTGTAACTAATATTTTCAAAGATCAATTAAATAAAAATAATACTAGAAAATCAGAAATTTACCCTGTAATTATCCAGTAATTACCTAGGTAATCTAGGTATTACCCTTTAATTAAAACAATTAACAATCTATCAATTATCTTGAGTATCACATTTACCAAGTGTATTATTGATAGCTGTGAAGATGGTATTTCAATATACTTCTTAGCATATAGAAATATTCCAACACAGGAGAACAACTTACTACTACTCAAAGCAAATATAAGTACATCATAATCACAGGCAAAATTTTAATACAGACGATGGAAGCGAAAGACAGTGAGTCTAGATGACAGTTACTGGGAAAACAAATATCTTTACTGCAGGTCTTCTCTTTACCATAGAATAAGGAATTAATTGGATCCATCATACTTGAGTCTTAGCCAGCTTTGCATCAAAAAGCCTAACATCTCAATTCTTTCGCTGCAACAAAACCACTGGTAGTTGAGCTGCAAATACATGCAATTACCCTGGTGAATGTGTCCAATTTTCTGTACCAAGTTTCAGTCAAGATGAGCAGAAGATTCACTCAGTCTCAACAAACTACAAAGGAGGTCTGCAATATGACAGAAAACAACAGCAATAAATTCAGAACTAGACAGTGATTTCTGTGGAGGAAGAAGTATAAAAGCTTGCATACAACTAAAGAGCATAAAGGTTACCAAAGACTTTTCAGAATATATTAAAAGAAACTTCAGTAGGAACAAAAAAGTAAAGCCTTATCCCAGTGGAACATAATACGTATTTCTTTCAGTTCTTAATGAATATTAATGGAAGGGAGGAATATAAGTCTTTGACACTAGAATATTTTCAGTGTTGAAAGACTTTGTTTGAAAATAAAATTATTTATTCACAAAACAGTTGACTCTGGACCCACTGAACTTATTGTTAAAATTACCTTGGTCTCCATGCCTATGGCCTGCAAATAATCAACAGCAATTTTGATAGCACTATGTTAAAAGGGCAAATAAAAAATATAAAAATACAAAAAATTACATTAAATCAAGGTTTTGATGGATTACTCTATGGTGAAATGTTTGTGGTTTTTTGAGAAACAGACAAAAGGTCCTTACAATAAGTCAGACAGCCCAAGAATTTTACTGGAGTTTGAACATGGAAACACACATCCAGATTAGTCTGTGGAAATCAAGTCTGGTCTTACAAAAATTGTCTCATGGACTTCAGTGGAAATTTTAACTAATAAGAATAAGAGACTATTGAAATAGTAAACTAATCTAAACTCATAGCCCCAAACTGGGATAGCAAATCATTCCCGAAGTGTGATTCAAACCATTAATCGTGGACATCTAAATTGCCATTGTAATTAACAGAGCTGCTTAGAAATGTGGTCTCATATCTTTTATGACCAAATCTGTTAAATGCATTTCTCCTCTCTCATTTTGTCTTTCCAAGTGCAGACCTTGCAGAACAGACATGTTCTCCCATACTCCTACCATTTCCTTCCCAGAACTTTGATCCAAGCAAAACTTAACTGGTGTTATCCAGCTACGTCTCCATGCAGTTGTGATGCCTCTCTCCACATCAATGTTACCAATCAGTAATTACAGTAAATTCATGTCATTGTCTGATTCAAGACTACTCCCCATCCTTGAAAGATCAGACACCAGCTAATGTAAGTCATGAATTCAAAGCCCTCACACAGCAAGTTGGCTGGGATATTCAAACTATGCCCCCATCTTAGAGCTTGAAATTGTTTTATTTGACTACTCTTTGACATACAGGATATCCTTGGAAAACTGCTGAAACAAATGAGCTATGAGAAGTACACATTCTCTACCTTTTTCCTTTGATTCCAGATGAGAAGACACAGCTCGTCTTGTGGCTTGAGGTTTTTTTCCTTCTCAAACACCATTTATTACTAGTCACTATTTATTAATAGTGCTTGACACTTCCAAAAAACTTGTTAGAGTCCTAATAATAATAATAAAAAAGTTCTTTGCATTTTACGTGCAAGGGACTACCATTGTGACTGTCTTGTACAGAGCCAGATAAATCATGTGAACCAGGTAAATCATGCCTGGTGCTAGTAGCTGAGAAGGAAAATTAGAGTTAAAAATAAAAAGTTCTTTAAAGAACTAGTGAACATAGTAGGACAGTGCATCTTTCTTTCTGGTGAGTAACTCTGTCTTTTTCACTATCTATTTCCTGTAGAATTAAAATCTCTCTCAAATGGAGTAGCTTAATCACAGCATAATAAAGCGACAGAATTTCCTCAAGAGAACAGTTGTGCCTACTGTCTGGCTTTTTTCTTCTCTTTAAAACCTCTCCAGAAGCCCACATCACCATTAATATTGACCAAGAATAGTCAGCTTCCAGGCAGGGGACTCTCATCTTTGCATTCCTTTGCATGCAACATACAACTGGTTTATTAGAGATCTACCTGCATGACAGGACATTCTAAGCCCCAGCACGGAAGGCCTCACATCATTTTTGTCCTGTTCCCTCCCTCAGATTCTCATTTCCCTCTGATACAAGTGGAATCATCCATCTTAAAATTGACTATGACAGTATTTCCAAGACAGCAGTGAGGCCATCCTTGGATAAACATTTGGGCACTGATTTCTGTTACCATCATTCTGTACAAACAGGGTCCACACCTTCAGTGTAAAGCCAGTCTAAGACACTGGTTCAAAGATAAATGTTCCACATTCATCAGACATTTATACTCTTATCAAGTACAGGAATGGAAACAAATTATGAGATCGAAATATGAGATCGAAATTCCTTGCCATTTCTCACAATAAATTGTGGGTTGTTGTGGTTTGAGCCCCAAAAATCCAATTTCCAAGCCCCCCGCAATTTGTTTCAGTGTGAGAAAAGTTTTCAGACATGCACAACTACCAACATGGGCAATTATATCAAATTTTATTACTAACAGAATGAAAACTATAGAAACTAAAAAAGCAAATAAATACACAGTATTAATACAATATCTACCACCCCTGGGGCCCTCCCACATCAATCCAGAAGAAGAACCTTCAGGACAATAGCTAAAGTCTCTCTCTCACTGGAGTATCGGGGAGGAGTCTTCTGCACCCCCACCAGCTGCTTGGCCTCTGCCGAGGTCTCCTCCTGGACTGCAAGGGAACACTTGCTACACCAGGTCTGCATCACGAGCTACAGGGAGTCAGCTTTTGAGTCCTTTCCCCCTGTTTCATGAAGGTTCCTCCCAGGGAGTAAAATTTAGGGTCTTCTCCACTTCGGGTCCACTCTTCTCCCCAGGTTGCAGGACTCTGGGTTTTTGCTCAGTCTTATACCCCAAATAGCTTTCATTAAAGTCCTTACCCAGAAAAAGCCTGCTTGGTTTGGCTTTTCTCTTAGTTGCAGGCATCAGCTCGGCTGCCACATGGCAAGGGGGGGGCCATTCCCCGCATTCTTCGTCCTTTGGTTTTCAGCTGCCCTCGTCCAAACCCCACGAAGGGCACCTCTGAGCCCCTCGGCGCATCTCTGTTGCTCCAGTCTCAGCTCGGGTCTCTCCCTCCCCCCGCCATTGCGGGGGAGGTGGCAGCGAGACTGCTTGAAGTTTCTCTCTCCTCTGCCTGGGATTCTTTCTGCTCTGCTTCATGATTGCCGCTGCTGCCTCCCCCGCTCACAGGGGGGGAAAACAGCGAGGAACTGCCACAGCCCTGGTCATGGCACCAGGGCTGCAGGGTGCCCAGGGGCACCCCCAAACTCGGAGCTCCCCTCGGCTACCTCATGGCTCCAATTCTCTCTGCCATCAACTTCTCTTCCGGTCTGTGTAATATGCTAATTTCGCAGAGATAAATTGCAGCTTCTAATTGGCTCTATATCAGAAACTTACTTGAGATTAATCATTTCCAGCCCCAGGGGAGGCTAGACAAGTCAAACCACGACAGTTGTCAGAGATTACTTTGGGTTTGCTACTTAATGTGAATTTAGTGGATTCTGATGTACCACTATACCCTGAAGAAGAGTGTGCCAGGGAAAACAGGTGTCAGTCTAAGCCTTGGGGAAATGGGAAGGGAAGACAAGGAAGGAAACCTCCAGAGAGACTTGGTTTCATCACAAGGCAAAACCCATGAAGCCTCGATGTTAGTAAACCAATGATTCTCTTCTGACCAGATGTGATTGAAGATAAACAAAAGCAAATAGTGAGTGCATAAATGAAAAAGGAGGTGAGGAAATGTAGCTTTACAGTACATACCACTGCTTTTAAAATGTAGCTATCACAAGACACACCCTTTCGCCCATTTCCTTTCTCTGACCATCCACCTACCCTATCTCCCACTTACTCTCAGTACCACAGGCTGAAAAACATCTTTCTGAAAGTCATATACCTGATGCACGATGCAGTCTCTAAAATCTATTTACAAAAATCAAGAACCAATTAACCAAAATCAACAACTAGCTTTGCAATCTGGTTCCCTGGAAACACCAAACCAATTCCCTTTTGAAGTCTTTAGCACACATGCTCTCTAGTGCAACCAGGCAGCTCGCTCTCTCTCTTACCTGTTAATCTGAGTATTTCCATCCTAAAGTCCTGAAACCACATTAAGGATAAGTAATGAAACATGGATTTGGGTGTCTTTGAATTTCCCTGTTTATAGCAGTCACCACTTTCCATCCCCAAGATTATGACCAGCTAGTGCACAGTTTTTAATGCATTTCATTATTTGTTAGCTCTCATCCCTCACTGATTTGGTCTCATAGGTAGTATCTGTCAGACCTCATAAAGAAGATGACCAACATGAGGAAAGCTGAATAACAAATCAGAATGACCATACCTCAGGTGTCTCTCAGTTCAGGTGTCACCTCAGGTGTCTCTCAGTTTAGTCCATTAATGAGAAGAAGGTCTCTCAGAAGTTACTTTGATGTGCTGAAAGAACGAAGCATTAAGCAGAAGAACTGGAGCACATAACAGACAACACCTTCACTAAGTAAGACTGCTACCATTTTAGGAACAGACAGAAGATTCCCTACTCTAACTAGAAATGGAAATATGGTCAAAAGAAGTGCACAGCTATGGAGGCTGTTGTCACATGGAACATACAAGGAAACAGAAAGCACAAAATCATAAGACTCATGGGCAACTCCATCTTCCTTTGGACAGCAAAAGGTTTTAATTTATTCCTGTGGAGCAATGAGATACTAGAAAGCTCAAACTACTCAAAGTGTCTATGGGAATTAAGACCTCAACCAGAAGAAATCAACAAAAAGCAAGGAGATTTAATTCTCTTTAGTTGCTTCCAGGAAATATTGATGACTTAAAAAAAAAAAGTGTCCCCCCCCTTCTTTCATTGAATTGACCTTTCTTGAGACCTTTCATGCCACAATTTTCTGGCCCAGCAGCCATAAGTCTAGCCTCTGTATTCACTATCAGATGAATGTGTGTGTTCCTCACCCACATTAATAGGTGGTTTTTTTGATAATAAAAAAAAATTTGCCACTGACTAAATTATTTTCACAAATAGGGGATTTCTAGGGAGGCAAACATATCTGACAATTTCATGTAGGGATTCATATACCTTTGTTGGTTTGACCCAACCTATAAAGTAATGCATACTTCCATATCCATTAAAAAATCCATTAGCATTAGAAAAAATTACAGTACTGACTTCTAAGCAACGGAAAATGCCATTATTAAGATAGAAATTATGTTAATTACAGTGGTAGAACAGAAGCACCTTGTAGAAAATCTATATACTCAATGCTATATTTTTTCACCAGTCCACATGATTGAAATAACAGGTCATAATTTGTAAAACTTAAATGGCTATTCAAGTCATCACAAAGAGAAACATTTTGAATATGACATGCCTTTGCTCACAGTCAATCAACCACCTGAAACTCTTTAGCTCAGCTATTCCTTCCTGAATTACATCAAGAAACACTATAAATCAAAACTTGTGGTTAATGTATAGGGATATATATAATGATAAGGGATTGCAAAGAGAAGTATAAAGTAAATGTAACATCTAACAACCTCTATTACAGAATCAGCGCAGGAAGCAAAGAGAAAAACATGATAAAATGCATACAATTTAGAAGAAGACTGCTTTCACACTATTGTTCCTTAGCTGACAGCTTTTTCACCGAAAACCCCAAGTATAGCTGGAAGACAAAAATTGTGACAACAATATCTACTACCACATTTTTCTCAAAAGCCAGCATTTCTAAATGTCACATAAGAATATATCTAATGAACTAATGGGACTAGAAAGAAAGATGAAAAGAAAGCTCTAGATGTTTGTAATCTGAGTGTATGGGTCGTTCCAATTACACATTCTATCAATTTAAATTCCCAGATGAGATAAAACCTGAGGAAGTATATATAAATTCTGTATAACACACAAAAGCACACTCTGTGACTTGCTTTGCAATACCTGGTTGGCTGTGATAAAGGAATTCAGTGTCAAAAAGTGCAAATCACATCTCTTTTAAAGCATGTTATAAAAATGTATGTTGCAAGCAGCCTCTCCCCTCGCAGACTACAGATACTAACCCAATGCAATTTGTCTGTTTGTGCAATTTTACTAGTGTTGGCAGGAAACCAAAAATGCCTCTTATGGAAAAAAAAATCCAAACCCAAACCCTAGTTGATGTTTCTTCTGTGAGAATGAAAGCTGATTAATCTTCTGGTGCCCAGAAGTCAGAAAGTCAATAATGCCTAAGCATTAATACAGTCTGTTTACTTTTGTAGTCTTTACTGACTTTGTTGAACTGTAATAGACCCATCTTCCATGTCACTAGATAGTTCAGAGTTTTCTTCATACTTCTGATCCTTTGAAACATTAAAATGAAGATGCCCAACTGACATCTGGTTTAGAAGAAACACACAAAAAGAGACCATAAACAGAGATTTGACAAAGGATATGGACAAAAAACCTCTCAGGTACAGGCAACAGTGCTTTCTCAAAAGAAGAAATAACTGTGCCCAAATCAATTACAGTTATTTAATGTAGTGTAATTTTATGTACCATATAGTCATAGCAGTCTCGTTAATTTAAGCACCTCTCTTTTGATATCAGGCATCAGGCATAAGTTCCTATAAGCTGTTGGGCAAGGACTTTTGAAGCGTTTCTGTGACCTTTGTAAGTGTTTCTGTGGTTTACTTCCTTTTTGAGGGCTGAATTTATTCACACCTCCTCCTGGTGAACTAGGAGAATAAACTGAACAAAGAACTCCAGGAGAAAGTGATTTCCAACACCCTCTCAAGTCTTCCTGCTTCTCAGCCGCAATGCCCTCAAACTATTTTGAATTTCATTCACAGATTATGACAGAGGACTGTCAAGTGAGAAATCCAGACAACAGAATGCAGTTACGCTTATGACCTATTTGCTTCACAGGGAAGACACGGGGAACAGGGGACATTCCCCATCTAAGCCCCTTCTAAATTCTTCTCAGATACAATAAGGGACCATTAATTGCATTTGTAAAATTTTTAGCAAGGTGGTAGAGGCAGTCTGGCTGAAAGCTTGTTCTCTCCTTCTGCTCCCTGTAAGTCTGATATGTAGTTCTGCTCTTTGCTAGCAAAAGAGTGTGTCCCTGAATTGCAGTTATCCATTTATAGCTCTGGTGTAAAGGTATCAGCTGTGGGAACATCTAATACTTACACCTGTTAATACAGCCCATTTCTTTCTTGGAGAAGGGAAAAGCATATCACAGCCTTTGAAAAGAACTAAGAAAAGGTGGTTTATAAGTCAATGAAATTTAATCATCATCGGAATTCTAATAAATAGCTAGGAATTCAGTCTGAGGTTTGTCTGATTTTGCCTTCTAGTGTCTTTTGGAATCTAATTGTAGGAAACAAAGATGATATTCTTACTTCCCTTTTATGAAATGAATCCATTTTAACACAGGTGTTGAGAGTGAGATGAGCTCAACACTTGCATATACAAAGTATTTCCTCAAATGCCAATGAAAAATAGAGGCAAGGGAAAGCAATTTTCCTGAAGGTCTTGAACATAAAACCATAGGAATATAGGTGTCATAGGTAGGTAACTGCATAACCCTTGTGTATGGAGTCTGGTTGAGATGGAGTTCATTTCCCCATAGCAGCCCTCACAGTGCTGTGCTTTGCATTGGTAGCTAAAAAGGTGTCGATAACACACCAGTGTTTTGGCTACTGCTTGAGCAGTGCTGGTGCGGCATTAGAACTGTCTTCCTACATTACCATCCCCTTCCCTCCAGAGCAAGATTCTGAGAGAGGACACAATCAGGTCAGCTTACCCAAACTAACCAAAGGAATATTCCATACCATATGATGTCAGCTCAGGTATAAAAGCTGAGGAAAGGAGGAGGAAGGGGAGGGAATTAATTATTTACAATATTTGGCTTCTGAAGCAACCAATATGTGTACTGAAAGCCCTGCTTCCCAGGAAGTAGCCAAACATGGCTTGCTAACTGGAAGTAGAGAATAAACCTTGTTATTTTCCTCTTTGCTTGTGTGTGTACAAACTTTCACTTCAGTAAACTGCCTTATTTCAACCTGAGAGTCATTTTCCATCTTATTCCCTCTCCCCTGTCTCCAGCTGGGAAGGGGAGGAATAGAGCAGCTTGGTGGGCACCTGGCAGCCAGCCAGGGTCAATCCATCACACCTTGCCAGCAGGGAAGCTCAGAGTACTCCTACCTTCTACCTATAACCCCTTGAGCATCTGCTCCTACAGGGTATAGAATCAGGAAAACAAAGACCACCCTGCAAACAAAGTTAGAAAATCTCACTTAGTAGTCCAGACTAGAGAGGGGCTTCCAGCCTCTAAGATTTGCATGAAATAAGAAGGCAATTAGTGTGATACTTATTTTAAAAGAACTAATTTCAGAAGACCTGGTTGCTTGCTATAAATACATCTAAGAAAATGTATCAGGAATGGAGAATAGCTATTTAAAATAAAGAACAGGGCTCCAGAATATACAGGTATGAATTAACAGTGTGTAATTTTAGGAAGGAAATAAAAGAAAAGATTAAACAGCATTTTAGGAGGGAGACAGAACAAGAAAAGGCAAGACAGACAAATAAACTTCAGACTCAAAAAGGTGATATTTATGAAAAGAATTATAATCTGCAGTTTCTAACTGTAATAGCAGGGTACTGGATTTACAGTCTAGAAGTTTTCTGCTGTTTGTAATTTCTGCAAACACTGACATTACGGCAATCTCTTCAAGCAGAACTATATACCGTAGCTGTACTGTATTCTTTTTAATATTCTTTATGCACATATGTTATCTGGAAGCACAATTATAAATACAATTCTTCTTCCAATTGATTTAAATCAAAATAGTTCTTCAAGCTATTTTTTTTTACATTATCCATTTGCTTTTTTATCTAAGGCAAAAAGAGTTTTTAACACTAACTTTAGAAGAGAATATGAGCTACTGTCATCCCTGAAGGGTTTCTTTTTTTCAGGAGTTCTAATAATGGCATGAGACTTCAGTAGAAGTTTGAAACACAACCAGAGTCTAATTCTGTAATAACAGAAATACCTTTTACATTAAAACTTCTTACAGAACTCCTAAAATCTCAAAACTTTCTAGTTACGTCTATTGATTTCTAAAGTCCATACAGCTGCCCAATGCTATAGGAAACCATTGCACAGGACTCAGTCTCTGGGCAGGAGATAAATTAAGGTATCTTTTAGCTATCATCCACACAATGCCAGTGAAAGCTCACTGAATTTAACAATACGAATTATAAGGCCACACTTTTTTCACTGAGCTGTAACAGCTGAATTCACATAAAGCTTCTCCACAGACTTAGACTTGGCCATTTTACTCTATAATAGAGCAAACAATATATTCCCTGTTTCAGGAATGGAGGAATCCTACCTATGCAGTTTACAATCAAGCTGCTCAGAGAGCATTGTCTAACGAGGCATAGAGTAGCCTTGTACACCACCACCTTCTATCCAAGGTCTACCAATTCATATTTGGGTCTCTTTTGTAAATATTTTTTAGGGGTTTCAAGGGTTTTTTGATGAGTTTCATTGACAGGATAAATTTGCTGTTATAGGAACAATGAAATAAGATGCCATGAGTGGTTCAAGAGACAAAGGACACAAACTGAAAAACAGGAGATGCTCTCTGAACATCAGAGTTTCACACTTTGCTACTGAGAGGATGACTGAGGACTAGCACAGGTTGCCTGGACATTTTGTCAAGTCATTCATTGGAGACATTCAAAAGCTCTCTGGACAAAGTCCTGGACAACCAGGTCTGGATGACCCTCCTTGAGCAGAGGAATGGACCGGATGACATCATGTGGTTCCTTCCAACCTCCAACCTTTTTTTCACACACTTTTTTTGCTTTTTAAAAAATCCTATTATATCAAATTTTAGGAAAGTGAGAGGAAAAGAAAAAAACAAACAAAAAAATTTGAGATCATATTCTTCCTGATGGAAGGACAAATATTCAGGAAATATGATAGTTAAGAATAACTCTCCAAACCAACTTTTCAGTACTTTCAGTACAACTGTACTTTTTCAGTATAGTTGTGTTTTTTTCACAGGGGCTCCTGCATCAGGTACAGCCTAACCATTGATCATTTAAGGAATTCTGATTATACAGAAAATGAAGCAGCCTCTCTAGGCACCCCAACTTTATTAAACATAGATACTGGAAACTGCAAACATCAAATATCAGTAAGCAAGTTTCCAAGGACAAGCATATTTGATTTATTAAACAGCTATCAACCATCACCCACCCATTTTTCCTCTTCAGTTATTTAATAGGAACAATTGATTTCTTATCAAAACTTCCACTTTTGCAAGGTTTTTCGCTGTTCTTTGTGAAATAATTAGCAAAACTCTTTAAGACTTGAAGGATAAAAATTGGATGACACACAGATGCTAAACAGTTTCATTAACTGATTTATCATTCTGGGTTTACAGATACAAGAAATCCCAAATTAACTAAACAGAAAATGTTAATGTACAAAGTTAACTACACTATCAGTTTAATGTGCAAGTAATATTTTAAATTGCTTCTTTAAACAACAAAACACAAGATAAAAATTAATATCTTTAAAAAACAGTATGAAGTGAAAAAAATATTCATTGTAGAAATACTGTATTAAGGTTTTAAAAAAACTATTTTTAGCAAAATTTTAACCAAAGCTGGTAGACATTTCTTATTTATACAGGAATTAGACTAACTGCAGTTTATAACATTTTTTGTAATCTTGCGTGCTATTCTATGGACTGTTCTCAATGGTCCCCAAAACAATTATAATGAACTGAAACAATTCAACTTCAGTTTATCCTCAATTACATGCAGCCTGGAAAAATGTAAACCTATATCTTTCTAAACCCTACAGAACACAGTAAATAAATTAAGTCCCTGAATCCAACATCCTTATTTTTAAAAAATGAGTTTTCCCCCTCACAGTACTTTCATTGACTGACTCTTTTCTTTTTAATATTCTGCATTTGCAAAAATGGTTTCTCTACAGTAGCGAACAGATTTTATCCTGAAAGTAAGTCACAGAGTATTAGCAACATTTTCTTCAAAGTGATACGTATCAAAATACATTCTTCAGCGTTTTCAAGAGGAGTTTAAAAACTGATGTTTTCATTAATTGAAATGATGCTATACTTTATTTTGAACCAAGTGTGCCTCACCCGTCATGAAAATACTGGATTAGTTTACTGTTCTCTAATATTAATATTGACAGAAAGCAACCAGTATTAGTATAGCACTTTAAAAATTTAAAATCTATTCTCTAGTCAGTGCCAAGTATAAAAAGAATTTATCACTCTGACGTATTTACAAGTTAGGCTTTGCCACACATTTTCCTAAAATGAAAACTGAAAGGCATTGATAACTTCTGGTGCCTTGATAACTTCAGTTAGCGGCTATATTAACTTAGTTTGTTGTACTAAGGTCTGATGTTGTTTAAAAGGTGAAGCCAATGAGATAAACCTAGGAGCTTATTTTCTCCATATTTATAACTTTAACTGCTGCTTTACCTCAAAGTATTAGAGCAGACAGTTCATTACTACCTGAAAAGGGCTACTACATTGTATGTGAGGAGGTCATCTGAAACTGATGACTTTTAAAGGTCATACACAAAATGAATTTTGGCTTTGCTGAAAGACTCTCCTTTGCACAGTAAAAATCTTATTTTAACAGCAGCTGTAAATGTTGTGTAAGTAGAAATGAGAGATTTCAGCTACCTTTACCTACTTTCACTTTGCCATAAATTTACTTTTAATCCAATTGGGAGAATACTTACTTACGGTGATGTTAAAAGTCACTTTGCTCTGGCTCATTATTTGAGTGATGAGTTGATAGTTTCAATGGTTTTGTTTCATTTTTACTGTTTGTTTTCATAAATGTCCTGTTACATATATACTTTGATAATGGAAAGGAACTTTTTCCTTACTTCTGTAACATCAAGGAGCTTAAAGACTGC
The DNA here is from genome assembly GCF_003984885.1 of Neopelma chrysocephalum. Classification (NCBI taxonomy): domain Eukaryota; kingdom Metazoa; phylum Chordata; class Aves; order Passeriformes; family Pipridae; genus Neopelma; species Neopelma chrysocephalum. The sequence goes on from NW_020897742.1 coordinate 11,016,077, forward strand.
AAGATTTGTGGATGCTGCAGACTCAAAATTGGATAGATAGGCTGCAAAATAACAAAATGAAAGATGTTTCCTTAGTGTGTAACTTCAGCAATTTCCCCCATTTTTTTCTCCCTTAGGCTATGTGAAATTTATGGAATGTCAGATCACACCTGGCATACAAGCAAACACATATACAGTCTACTGCTTTACTTCCCTTGTGGTCACATACATACAAACATTTTTGTTCCAGTGGATTCCAGCACTTGAATCCTTCCCACATAATAATGGCACTTAATTAAAACACTTAAATTAGAGACTCAACTCCCTCTATAGTCAGTAAAGAAAGACTGTCACTTCCAGAGAATGACTCAGATTTTTCCTATTCTTTTCCTCAGTCCTTCTTCAAGACCCATCATGTAGCACAAATCTGGACTAACAAATAGGCACTGGTTAGATCAGGACCACCAAATCAGGGGGGAGAAAATATTCTTACATATACATGTGCTATCTTGACAGGACACACAACAATACAAAAGCAAATCAATTTAACCTGTTCCAGGGGTGCTAACTGCAGGATCTGTACTTTAGGTACTTACCCATGGTAGGAAGGAAGGAGGCAGTAAAGGGAGAGAACTGTTTAATCCAACTAAGGAATGTACTTCAGGCCCTACATAATGCATACAGAGTTTAGACAAGCAAAAAACCAGTCCAGCCTGCTGAAGGTGGAATATCATGAATCATAAACTAGGAATGGCAGGACATAAGGACAAATGTTTGCATTGCACTCAGCCGTTGTATTTAAGGGGCAATATATATTCACTGACATAAATTGTAGGTTTCTGTGGTGCAGGATGAATTTTACTTATACAATGAACAATCCACAGTGACAAAAGCCTTGGGACAGTGGATGATGTTTGATCTTTGTGATGATGCTAAACCGGCTGCTATAAGAAGCCAGTAAAATGATCAAGAAGCCAGAACAGCCATTGAATCATGTCTCAAACAGCTCTGAAATACATAAGGCTATGTCTGGATCAAGGCTAGTCCTGAGAATATCATAATATAGCATAGCAAGTCTAGGGGGTTACATAGGGATGCAGATTTCTTTGAAAACACCCAATAAGGCTTCTGCCAATTGGATATCATCCCATTTTGGAACATATGGATGCTACCTCTCCTTTCCTGGCAGATGCTGCCTGAGCACACTTGCCAAGTCCACCTTGCAGTTTTGTTTGCCTCATGCCTTTCCCTCTGGTCTTTCTGTTGGCCAATTCCCTTCCAGGAAGGTAATTCCTGGACTATATTTGCTGCACCTGATCAAGTGATGGCACCTCTGTGCCTTTCCAAGCGTTGCAATAAACCTGTTCCTGTTCTGCCGGTCTATCTCACTTTGAGGCTAAAATACAGCATCCCCACAGAGTTCCTTGCTCAGCCTACATTGAACAGATTTTACTATGGATTCTCTGAAGGGCAGTGGAGACAAATGCATAAGCTGCCCACTTCCATGTCAGTCGTGACACAGGAAGGTACCTAAAGCACATTGCCCCAGTGGGCATGTACTCCATATCTCCATATCCCTACGGAGATAGCGCTGAAATTCAAGTGACTTTTGAGCATTTCTCTCTATTTGCATAAAGAGAAGCTTTGGTAAAGGACAGATATGACTGCTGCAATCTATCAGATATTTGGATCTATGAAATGCTAAGGTTTTATGTAACTATAAAGCTTACTGGTATCTAAAGGTCACAAAGTGCCAAACAGCTGCATCGCATCAGCTTTCACTGTGTGGATTTGCCTCTATATGGTTAGAACATTACAGCTTCAAAATAAAAGTGCCCACATCTCTCTCAGTTTTTCATATAATGATTTGAAAGTGAGACAAAGAAGAATTTTAAACTTCTGGAGAATGCCTTATCTTACCCCATTTCCATTGACATTTCTAAACAAGTATTTGGATAAGCTTTCAGTATGCACAAAGAATTGAATTAAGACAATTTTTTTATGCCTACTGATATTCATGCAAAGTAGAGAATGGAGTCAAAACACAAACTCATCTTTAATGCCCAAAACTCTGCCTAAGGAAATAAGCAGAACCTTAATTTTAATAGCATGAAACCGCTTTGTTTCCATGCACCTCCGATCAAAGTTCTGTAGCTTGTACAGAAATAAGTAAAAGACAGAGACAAAATATCTTGGTCTTAATTCAAATAGCTGAAAAGAAAGAACTATACAATTTTTCATTTCTCCTGCAAAGTCCAGAAAAACGTGACACACAGCCCACATTACACCCCACATAAGGAAATTTTAACTTAAGGAGGTCCTGAGACACATGGCAAAAAAAAAGTTAGTTTCAAACTACATTAGCATAAAATTGATAGGCCAAAAGGGAGTTGAAGGGTGATGTTCCATTGAAAGCTGATGTTCCATTGATAGACCCAAATGGAGTTGAAAGGTGATGTTCTATTTCATGACAGCACTTACTCATGTTGGGAGAGGAATATCTACCCCACAGAATGTGTAATAGGTCTATACAGGTAGACATGTGCCTATCTAAAGAATTCTCTCTGAGAACAAATCCGCCATTCAGAGTGATGTATGAAGACACTGTCAGGGCTTTAGAATTGGTTGCTTCTAGTATTTCATAGTTAACTTTTTGCACAGTATGTCATTAATATGTGAAGAACATTTATGCATATACAGAAAGTGGGTTCTCATTTCACCCCTGAAATGAGAAGATCATATTCAAAATAAGATCTTATATCTTTCTTTTGCTATCAAATCAGCACTCAGTGATCAAAATCAGCACCCAGGGACAAGAGTAAGTTACAAGTTATCTAGCTCACTACCTTGAGAATTTATGTCATAGCTGTTAGTCAAAAATTCCTTTTAAAAGTTTTGGGAATACAATGATCATAGTGCATCTCCATGTAACAGACTTTTCAGCCTCAATTCCTCATTTCCACTTTCCTCTCCTTTTTGAGAAAAAAGGAGTGCCCGAGAATTATGAAAGGCTTATGTTGAGCGATTTAAACCTATTGCTTCTTGAAATAATTTCTGACCGTGACACAGTGTAAAAAAACAAGTTAACAGAGGCTTTGATGGAAGAATCACTGTTTACTTTTAGAACGCAAGCCCTACTTCATGAACTATGAATTTTTTTGTACAGTCATATACAAAGAATGTTATTTTATCTATGCTCATGTGCAATTACAACAGCATGGATCTTTTGCCCAGGGTCCAATCAGCTTTCTGGTCAAAGGTTAGTAAGGTGGAACTTTAAATAATGGATAGCCTTGGTCATATTCTTAGTCTTTCTTTTCCCTTCAATTGGTTAGTAACACAAAATACATCTATTTCACCTTCAGACAAACTGTGACATTGCACTATCATGCTCAAGCAACAGAATTTTTGGGAATATGTGTTGTGACCTAAAACTTACTTCTTTGACTTATTGAGCAGCACCTAATTGCCAAGAACTACACAGATAACTTAATGGCCAGTCTTCGTGAATGAAGATTCTGGGAAAGGTCTTTTGCCTTTCCAGCCTGCGCAATGGATTTTTTAGGTGAGACACAGCATGCGCTGAACTGAGCCCACCCTTTAATCCTAAGGTTCATCTGCCGGGGCCAAGCAAGCTTGGACAATGGCAGTGAGGTCCTCAGGACGTAGGTTTGTTTAGACTGACCTTCTCATAGATGGATGGCCTCACAGGGCTAACGGGCTCCATCTGCCCAGGGGGACTGGGAATTGAATCTGGGTTGCAGCGGTGAGAGTCCTGCATGCTAACCACTAGGCCACCAGGGGTCCCAACACAGATAACTTAAATACAAAACAAACCCTTAAGCCAGGGAAACAACTGGAATGTCCATAATGCCCTCTGAATGACTGCTTGCTTTGTTCTACACATTGACTGGGAAACAGGGAGAAAGACATTCTGAAGATTGTAAGACTGACAAAAGTATCCTGATGCATATTTCATACAACTAGGGAATCCAGGCTACCACACAAAATACCTAGCAGCTTGCGAGAGATGAGAAAAAGATACAGTGTAAGCATGGGTATGTCAACACCACCGTAGGATAATTCTTTTTCAATATGGATAGTTTAGATATTTAGAGTCACACATTTGCTGTGCTTAATTTTGACAACACTTCAGTAATATTGAGTAGGACTTAACGGCTGGATTTGGTGTTTAAAAACTAAAATATCATTACTTGTCTTGGAAACCTGGTAGTTTTATTGTTGAATTTTCTGTTTACTCTTATTTAAACTCCCAAGTCATACAAATAAATTATGGGTTTAGACTGACCTTTATCTTATGTTTTGAATTTTGCATGTAAACTTGCTCAGTGTTTCAATATACTTGAACAAAACAATGGTAGTGAAATGAAAACATCATTTGATTGAAGTTGGTCTATAACTGTGCTATTGTTTCCCTGGTTCCCAGTTCCCCAGATCTCAGCAGTAAGCTGTTCTGAAACACTCAGACTCCACATCCCAAACACCATCATCTTCCCCATTCTCTTCTAGGGAAACTATTTAGTAACTGCTTCACATTCCATTTCAAGTTTTATCATGCGTAAAAGAGAAAAATTGCTGACAAATGTATAGTTTGGGTCAGCATGCTTTTGATGAAGACAGCACAAAATTATTCATAAATTTCTAAGATTGCAGTAATTTTTGACAAACAAACCTTTTAATATCAAGATCTGAATCTACTGAAAAGGTAGAAGATAACTTCTCAGTGAGTGTGTGACTTTCAATGGCATAAAAGAAACAAAAGATCTATTTTGCCATCTGTCTGAACTGGACGGAAAAGTTGCTGGAAAACCTGGCATACCAGCTCTGTCATGATCATCTCCTGAGACAATTATGGATGTCTAGGGATCAAGTATTTAAGGTATGGAAATACTGTGGGAGCTGTTTACTTTCATATGGGAGCTAAAGGATATTCATGTGAGAAAGAAAAAAAAGGAAGAAAAACACAAATAGAGCTAGAAACACAAGTATCCTTTTAGACATAAATTGATTGATGCTATTATTAAATGAAAAAAATGCTCCTGCCATGAAAATCACAGGTTTTGTTACTACAGGAGAATTTAAATGGAGCTGTTGACCTCACATATGTGTCTGGTTTTGAACCTGAATCACAGTTGACAGGGTGCACTTCAGGTTAGGAAGTGAGGTGGTGAAACTGCCTAAGAGGATTTCAGCTACGCTTAAGCCTGGATCTTAATTCACCAACCACTTACAATGTTATAACTCTTATTGCTTGCAACACTGATGCCTGTGAAAATACTCAGAAACCACCCAGGAGTACAAAGCTACAGAGGAGCCATGGACCTTGTGGGAACATGTAGCACATTTTAGTAGGAGTCACTTTCCACAAACTTAGTTTTCTCTTATGACTTCTAAGATGAGCTGCCAAACAGCTCCCTGTTGCTGCACAGATAGGTAACTCTGGCAGTGGTATTGCCACTGCTGGTAACAGGATAAAAGCTTTATATTGAGTTTTCAAACCCTCAGAACTAAGCTTTATCCAGTTGTGTGAACTTTGGTTTACATGGTTTAGCTATGACTGCAATTTCTTTATCTGGCCGTTTGTCTGTATGTAATGTGTTTTACTTCTGGTTATATGTGCAGAGTGCAACCACGGTTCTAAATGCATAGCAGTAACACAGACTATATCGAGCTATTAGACAGCATTCAAAGGAAGGCGATAAAGATGGTGAAGGGCCTTGAGGGGAAGCCGTCTGAGGAGCAGCTGAGGTCACTTGGTCTGTTCAGCCTGGAGAACACAAGACTGAGGGGAGACCCTGTTGTAGTCTACAACTTCCTCATGAGAGGAAGAGGAGGGGCAGACACTGATCTCTTCTCTCTGGTGACCAGTGACCTGGTGACCTGAGGTCACCTTCTCTCTGGTGACCTGAGGGAACGGCCTGAAGTTGTGTCAGAGGAGGTTTAGGTTGGATATTCAAAGAAGTTTCTTCACCCCGAGTAAGAGGCACTGGAACAGCCTCCCCAGGGAAGTGGTCACAGCATCAAGCCTGCCAGAGTTCAAGAAACATTTGGATGATACTGTCAGGCACATGATGTGACTCTTGGGGATGGTCCCGTGCAGGACTAAGCATTGGACTCGACGATCCTTGTTGGTCCCTTCCAACTCAGCATATTCTGTGATTTCTGTGACTTATTAGAGGTAGAATTAGATATTTATGACTAGCATAATAGATTTATAGAAAAACTTGCATTGGATGGGACCTTAAAGTTCATCTAGTTCCACTACATCAGCTTGCTCAAAGCCCATCCAACACCTGGCCTTGAACACCTCCAGGGATGGGGCATCCACAACTTCTCTGGGCAACCTGTTGCAGTGTGTCACCCTGTTCCAATGTCTCATCATCCTCATATCTAAAAAATACTTTCTTGTATCCATTCTAAATATGCTCTTGTAAAAGTCTTTCTCATCTTTCTTATAAGCACACTTCATATAGTGAAAGGCTGCAACAAGGTCTCCCTAGAACCTTTTCTTCTCCAACTCTCTCAGCCTTTCTTCACATGAGAGATGTTGCAGACCTCTGATTCTTTTTGGTACCCTCCTCTGGAATTGTTCTTTCTTGTACTATAGGCCCCAGAGCTGGATGCAACACTCTATGAGTAGAGAATCATCCAGCTCAACTTTCTGGTCATGCTTCTTTTCATGCAGGCCAGGATACAACATATGACATAATGCAAGAACTACCAGCCTGGCATGACTGCACAGGCTTTCAGAAATAGAGGCACAGGATGTGGTACAGGAAAGTACTGGCATGGAGTGGTAAGAGGTGGGGCATAGGCTTGGCACTGGGGGGTCCACAACTATGAGCAACTCATCCATAGTCAGTTAAAGAAATGCAAACCTGGAGCCCAACAAAAACAGTTTTGGGGTAACAAAGAGAACAAAGACATAGTGTCTAATGTATAAAACAGTCATACGCAGTAAGTTTAAATGTAACGTGGAGCTGCAGACTCCAGTTGGTCTGGAAAATGAGAACCCTAGTCAAGGTAAAGCAAATATAACTACAGCCTGCAGGATATGTGATGCATACTTTCCACCTTCCCCGGTCTTTCCAAGGCCTCATCTGAAAGACTATGCAATGGAAAACACAGTTCAAGGAACTGGAATATGCAAGCCACAACAAAAGGAGGCTTAATCACAAAAGAGGAAAAGACAGGAGAGATAATTGCCAAGTTCACAGACAGCAAACAAAAGGTACTAACTCCACTGCTGCCATTTTTTACTAAAGAAACATTACTTGCATCTAGAAATTTCAGGTACAACTTGTACTGCTAAAAGTTCCCAGTCCTCCACCTATTTCTTGGAATATGTTTTCAAAAGAAGGTATTGGTCAATAATATCTGTTACTTCTTTCAAGATGTTTTGCAAGAAAGGAATGGAAGCAACCAAGGAAAAAGAAGCTACTCCTGGTTTGATTAAAAGTACACTGAACAAGGGTGCATTACATTCTTCTCTTTGAAAATTTGCAGCAATAAAATAGACTATCAGCTAAACAAAGGTAAACTAGAATTTTGTACAACCACACTTACAAAAATCAAAGGTAATTTTGGTGAAGCCAGAGACCTAAATCAAAGCACTACTGTGATTTTACGTTCCCATAAAATGTATTGCCTGCAGTCCCTAACTATTTTCTTCTAAAATTTTACATCAATTAGCTCACATCCTGCTTATAGCATCAAAGTATTTCCATGCTTTGATAAATCACAGCTGAGATGTCAGGGGTCATTGCTCCTTGAATGAGCCATGTAGATGTAAAAAAGGCAATGTTGCAGGTGGTTAGAAATCGGGAAAAATCTTACCTCACAGGAGCTACTAAAAAAGAAGGCAGTGTAGGTATGAATCATGTTTGCTGAGGGTATATCACATTATTTTTTTCTCTGGTTCCATCAATAGATCACGTCCATTCTCCACTTCTCTCAGACATCACTAAAGTTGCCAGAGATCACTACAGTTACCAACTACAAGCGATAGTTTGTCATTGGTTTGTTTTATGGCTTCTCTTGGTCCTTAGATTCGAAAAATCAGTTACAGAAGGAAAAAACAAAATTACGAACTCATAGAATCATAGAATTGTTTAGGTTAGGAAAGATCTTTAAAATCACTGAGTACAATCACGGCCTTCTCGGCCACCTGGACACACTGCTGGCTCATGTTCAGTCAGCTGTCAAACAGTATCCCCAAGTCCTTTGCCACTGGATAGCTTTCCAGCCATTCTTCCCCCAGCCTGTACTGCTTCATGGGGTTGCTGTGAGCCAAGGGCAGGACCTGGCACTTGTCCTTGTTGAGCCACATACAATTGGCCTTGTCCCATCAATCCAGCCTGTCCAGGTCCCTCTGCAGAGCATTCCTATCCTCCAGCAGATCAACACTCCCACCCAACTTGGTGTCGTCACCAAACTGAATGATCCTCTTGTTCAGATCATTGACAAAAATATTAAACAGAACTGGCCCAAATACTGAGCTCTGTGGAATATCTCTTGTGAGTGGCTGCCAGTAGGATGTAACTCCTTCACCACCACGCTCTGGGCCCGGTCATCCAGCCGGTTTTTACCCAGAGAATGGTGTAGCTGTCTAAGCCATGAGCAGCCAGTTTCTTCAGAAGAATGCTGTGGGAAATGGTGCCAAAGGCTTTACTAAGGTAGACAACATCCACAGCCCTTGCCTCATCCACTAAGTGGGCCAGTTTGTCATGCAAGGAGATCAGGCTCATCAAGCAGGACTTTTTACAAACACGTGCGAGCAGGGCCTGATCCTCTGGGCCTTATCCTGTGCGTGTGTGCTGTATGATGGCATTCAAGATGATCTGCTCCTTAAAGAGGTCAGACTGATAGGTCTGTAGTACCCTGGATCCCCCTTCTAGCCCTCACCACCAAAGGATGTGTAGGGCTATTACTGTTATATGTCAGCAGAATATTTCTACACAATATGTTTTTTCTGAATAGGTAGCGAAGGGAAGTTTGGAAGGTAGATGGCAATGGCAGATTAAATGTCTAACTGCCCAGCACTCTTTTTATGGATAATGGATGTCTGTGTAGTCCTTGTCTAGTCAAAACACTTTGCTAGCTGCAGGCAATGGATGGTTCCTTCTGCATTTGTAAATTTTAGATAATAGGCTTCTAACATTCACACATTCCACTTCCACTTTTTTTCTCTGGGCTCTGCTAGAGCTCACATTAACATTTTAGTTAACCTGCTAATCTCTTAGCACAAACACAACAGGCCACATTATACAAACAACAGATGGAAATGTGAGAGACATAATGGCTACACGATGTAAAATGCCCTGCAAGCAGCAATGACTCCCATATATCTTTAGTAATAGTCCTTCCAGAGTCATTCAAGTTTCCTCCCAGAGATGCATTAAGTTCTCAAGAATGAATTTAAATCCACCAAGTGAGAACTGTGGGGTTTTGATATACAACACTGTACACTTTACTTTCAACAGTTCATACTTACTATAGACCAGCTGCTGAAATAATTCCCTTTATTGCTGTCTTTGGCTACTGAATCATCTGAAGGACATTATTACGTATTAGTGGTTTGCACTATCCCTGGCACAGCAGTCAGGGAGAGCAGCTGCACTCTGTATATGAGGTGGTTTTCTGCAACCCAGTGGTGAAAGGTTCTTTGTGGATGCTTCTCCAAGACCACAGCCAATCACCCAGTGGTGTACCAAGACACCCTGTGAGAAAATTCATTGTTGCCCATGGATTTTTGGATTTTTAGCTTTTTGTAGATTTTAAAGTAGCTGTATTATATCCCTCACCCTTTATCACAGTAGTTTACACATTTTCCCAACACTGTTACCCCATTCCATATCACTCCCTCAAAATTCCATTAGCTTGTTTAGACTTCCCTCAAGGTAGGTCTTCATTCTGTTTAAGAACATCTGCACCCTGGCCTGAAAAACAAGATACTGTGCAGGCACAGCGACCTTCAAACCCAGAACTTTGGAGGAGCTCTAAGGACTCAATGTGCTATGATGAAGAGGAAGATGGGGAAGAGGGGGTCCCAGAGCCCCCTGCTATGGCTTTATTAATATATTAAATAAATAAACCCATACAACCTGGCTCGTTGGGGGTTCAGCAACCAAATCATTTTATTGGAAGCAAACAACACCTTTTATATGCACTTCAAAGCAACATGTGACTCTCCTGACCCATCACCATGGGGTATCTCACTGCCCATGTCTATTGGAGTACATTTGGGACTACATCTCCCAGGATGCATCATCCATCATCCCTAAAAAATATTCTTCACACCTTGCCTCAATTTCCAGAGGGGTGTGCCAGGGGAGGTGCTGGGGGGCAGATAGATCTGGGATTGGTTAGGATAATACCTTAATTTGTGAAATCCCATGGACACGAGAGATGGGTCATGTGTATTCCTGTGGGCCTCAGGCCTGGAATTAAAGGACCTACTCTCTTTATCTTATATACTAAGTTGGCTCGGAGTCCTGTTTTCTGTGGTCTCTTAAGGCAACATCATGCAAAGGTGTCATGGTTTGAGACCCCAAAAATCCAATTCCCGAGTCCAAGCCCCTCTCCCATAACTCACCCCCGTGTCAGAGGGGGTTTTCCAGACACAACACAAGACTCAATATGGGGGGAAGGGAATTATTTTACAATCACTACACAAATAAATATTATACTACATTATATACACAATCCTAACTATCTCTCCTATCATAAACCAGTATTTACATTGGATCAAATCTCTTTTCCCTCCAATAAAAGTCCAGAAGGGAAGAAGAAAAAGATCCCTTTCACCTTTAGGGCAGCAGTCTCTCCTCCCCAATGCAGCAGCTGTAGCTGGATTGTTGTAGCTGGATCTCTCTCTCCATTACACAAAAGGCGGGTCTCCTCTCACCCCTCTCGGCCCTTCGACTCCAAGCGAAGGTCTCGTCCGTGGACTGCGATAGCCAGGACAAAGGCTCGCCTCACCACGTCATATCATGAAGTGCAGGGGTCTTCGTGACGGTCCCTTTCCTCAGGGGATTTAAGTTCCCCCTGAGTCAGAATGTTAGGGCAGCTTTCAGTTGAAAGTCTTTGCCTTAAGCATTCTATCAGAGCTCCTGTGCTCTGTCTCAGCTGCCAGCCTGGCAGCAGCGGGGGGGGCAAGGTCACCCCCTCCGCATTCCTTCTGGTCGTCCCGGTCCAGCTTCCAGGACATCTGAGCTTCTTAGCTCCTCTTTTTCTCTGCCGCATGCTGCATTTTAGGACTCCCCTCAAGTAGGAGTCTACCCCCTCCTCTTAGGAGGGGTCTCAAAAGAGTTTTGGGGGGTTTGGTTCAGTTCTTACCCCAAAACTGTTTCTGTAGAGCTTAGTCTTCTCTCTCTCTCTCTCCATTAGACATCTCTGTGTCTTCCTGCTTGGCTGCATGCTGCCTTTGCTGCTGCTTCTTATCTCTTGGCTTTCTGCCACAGTTCTTTGCTCAGTGCTGTCTCTGCCGCCGCTCCTGCTGCCCACTCACAGTAGAGAAAGACTCCCAGCTTTTCAGTTACAGACCTCGGTCCAGTTTAACACTTTCCAAGTTTCTGCAACCCCATCTGGGGGGCTGGGGGGCTGTGGCCCCCAGTGGGGCTCCCCTCGTGGTCTCAGAACATGGACACTTCTCCTCCAACCAACCTCATCATCCTTCTTTTCCAGTCTGGTGTGATATGTTTAAATTTTGCAGGGGCGCTGATTGGATCAACTTCAAGGGACACCACCCCCTCGGGGGTTACCATTTTTTTAACTCCAGGGGGAAAACCACCTTTTTTCCCCACCACAGAAGGAAAGCAAAGTAAAGAACAGCAGAGGTTCAGCTTACAGGCAGTGAAATAGCCAGCTGAAGCTCAGGGAAAAAGTCATCTTCTGTTTGCATATTCTGGAAAACTCCTTAGTAGACAATTACTTGGCAAATGGATGCTATCAACTGCTCTGGCTCAACTCATTAAATATCTGGTATTCAGCTATTATATTAGGAATATCCTCCATCCAGACAAGGTGCACCAAATCAATCAAAGCTTTAGAGACTCCTACAGCAAACATGTCAGAGCTGGCTATCAGCTGTCAGTTCCATTTGCTACTGTGTAGAGAACTGCAACTATTTTTTCTCCAGCGATAAAAGACAGATCCATTGCTTGAGCATACACCAGTGCATAAATGACACACTTATTTCATCAGTCATGGTTTCTGCTCCACCTCAAAATCCTTTTCTACAGGCCTTCAAGAGAAGGTGGCAAATGGCTAACAGAAGCTCATAATTGATAATCCCTAAATTAGCATTCAGTTAAACTCCAGGTGCTGGCCAGTGTGCACAGGACTCTTCTGGAAACTGTTCCATGGATAGCAAAATATCAGCCTGGTAAGAACTCCACAGATTCTGAGATTCTTCTAGTCATATTCAAGGAGAAAAAATTACATATATCTGATCATTAAGCATTGATATCAAAAGCCTCCACATAAAAATAAAACTATTTTAAAACTGAAAAATGTATCTGAGTTAGTGAACACTGCACAAGCCTTGTTTAGGTTTTGCTGTGACAGTAATGATTGGCATACCTCTCAGTTATTTCGGACATGTCAGGACATTAAAACTGGGATCTAAATACTACTGAAATTACTACCATGGGCACAGACACAGATCTGGAGTATTTTCTGGCATGCCACAGTGAACCATGGAAATCACAAGCTTAGTCAAATTCCACACAGATATGGTTAGTTCAAAATGCAGTGCCAGAAATCTCAGATTCAATTCTCTCTTCCTATAACTGTGTCCCTTCCTATAGCAGTTCATTACTCAGATTCTAGTGACATTTTTATTGATTCAGTGACAAAGGATTAGTGACAGACTGCCACAAATTCTTCTGTCCCTGACATGTAATTATTCCTGAAACAAACTAATAGCTTTCATTTATCTAGAATAAAAAATTTGAGAAAAAGAACTCAATCACTTAAAATGTGCCTGTTAGTTCATCTTCCTCTTGTTCTGATATAATTAAGAGATAATGTCAGTGGAAGAGATGCTTGCTGTGGGATCCACTACAAGATATATAGCATGGTATTGATCACAAACTTCAAAACAAAGTAGTTATTTTCAACATGAACGGACAGTTTTTGAGAATTGTTTGTTGCTAAATCTTTAACTGTCCTCCTGCCTTCTTTTATTTCTTGTGTAAAACAGACTCAAAGTTAAAATAACTTGATAATGCAATACAATTAATTTCCAAACTATAAAATAAATCAGAAAATAAATCAGACTCCTTCTTTTTTCCCCTAGTAAAGCCTTCACTTTCTTTAAGAAGTTTAGTTTTTTTCACACTGAAAACTTAAGCGAGGGGATTACTCATAACACATATTTTTTAGTAGAGTTTCATTGCATTAGTATACTAATTTGGAATGCTTAATGACACCAATTATACAAAACCAGATGCTTAAGTGAACATTATTTCATAAACACTCAGTTTCCCACAGAATGTATGTATGTAATATAGTTTTCAGACAGGAAAGACTATTTTAAATCCAGTAGATAGCAAAAAAAAAGGTAAGTATGTAGCAGTATTCTTCTGAAAACAAGTGATCAAAGGGTATGGGTAGAATATGCTATTCATTTATAAGGATTTAAAACTTGAGGTATCTTGTAATGAAAAATAAAAACAGGGTAAAAAGATTTTTTTCATTTTTATAGTATTTTTGCCCTAACACCTTGCTTTTTTCAACCTGTTGTATGTTTTGATACTTGAATCCGCTCCTGATAAAAGTATGTGAAAGAGCTTTCCATGCTACAATAGCACTTTATGCCCTCAACTGAACAAGCCAGCATGGTAGAAGACAGATGCCAAGAAGTAAGCTAGTTATTTGCAGAATACAGGAGAGGGAGGGAGTACTTGTAGCTTCTCCAGATGTAACTGCAGTGTTTGGCATCCAGACTGATAATAAAAAGAAAAAAAAATCTTTTCACACTTGACACTCATAGAAATTGACCCTGAATATGAGAGCCATAAAAGTGATGCTGACTTTTGTCTAAACACATTAGTTGAATGTAGAAGACTTTGTATTGCAACACGTATTTAATATAACCACAAAACATACACTAAATAAAATTGGTCCAAGGAACTAGAGAAAGTATCTACAATGTGCAATGACAGAGTCAATTTTACTTTGCTCTGTGGTAAAAGAGTCATCAGATTCAAGGCAAATACAAAGAAATCTATTAACTTACATGCATACCATGTAGTGAGTTAATTTGCTATTGCTTCCCTCACTACTGTTTACAGACATACAGAAAATTGGAAGGTAACCTCCTGCCTAGAGAAAAATCAACATAGATCTCCCATACAAATAAAATGTAAATACAGAAATATTTCTTGGGTGTTGTATTTCTTCCAGATTTCCATTCTGGAAAGGATTAGACAAAAAATAAACAAAAAAAGCACCATTGTATATGTTAATAGATTCCAACTTAGAGGAAAAAAAATCAGCACAGCACAAAGAGAAATATCTATAGAAAATGTAAACCAAACAACCTCTATATACAGGTGTAGTGGGTTGACCCTGGCCAGATACCAGGTACCCTCTAAAGCCACTCGCTCACTCTCCCTCTGCAACTGGACAGAGGAGAGAGAAAAAAAACAGCTAAGAATTCATGAGTAGAGATAAGAGCTGGGAGAGGTCAGTGACTGATTACCTTCACAGGCAAAACAAGACTCAAAGTGGGGACAGTACTTATATTTATTACTAACAGGATAAGAGAAAGAGTGAGAAATAAAACACTTAAAAAAAACACCTTCCCCCCACCCCTCCTTCCTTCCATGTTCTCCCTCCTCCCGCCCAGCAGTGCAGGGGGATGGGGAAGGGGGGTCCCTCCTACAGGAGACAGTCCTTGATGGACCTCTCCAGCATGAGTCCTTCCCTCAGGAAGCAGCTCTTCCCAAACTGCTCTCCTGTGGGTCACTCCTCCGTGGGGTGCAGTGCTTCATGAACGAGCTGTACTGACGTGGGTCCCCCACAGGGGCCACAAGTCCTACCTAGGAAAACCTGCTCCAGCATGGGCTTCCCTCTCCACGGATTGCAGGTCTCTGGCAGGACCCCGCTCCATCCTGGGCCTCCCACAGGGTCACAGCCTCTTTCATGCATCCACCTGCTCCAGCAAGGGCTCCCGCATGGGCTGCAGGGGGGTCTCTGCACCCCGATGGTCCTCCATGTGCTGCAGGGGCACAGCTGCTCCACCATGGTCTGCACCACAGGCTTCGGGGGGCCTCAGCTCTGGTGCCTGGAGCACCTCCTGCCCCTTCTTCTGCACTGACCTTGGTGTCTACGTTGTTATTCCCATGTTCTCACTCCACTCTTCCTTGGCTGGAATTTCTTCTGTGCAACAATCTTCTGTTCTTAAATATGTTATCACAGAGGCGTTACTATTGCTCCTAATTGGCTCGGCCTTGGTCAGCAGCAGAAGTCCGTCCTGGAGCTGGCTGGCATTGTTTCCATGGGACAGGGGAAGCTTCTAGCAGCCTCTAATAGAAGCCACCCCTGTAGCCCCCTCCGCTACCAAAACCCAGCCACAGAAACCCACTACAACAGGCATTTCAGAATATTGATATGGTATAGACCATATCAACAAAGACAACTAAGTTAAAATAGAAGAAAAAGAGGGGAATCATAGAGTCATAGACTAGTTTTGGTTGGAAGGGACCTTTTAAGGTCACCTAGTCCAACTTCTTTGGAATGAGAAGGGATATCTTCAACTGGACCAAGTTGCTCAGGGACCTGTTCAACCTCGCCTTGAATGTTCTAGGGATGGGACATTGATCACCTCACTGGGCAACCTGTGCCAGTGTTTCACCGCCCTCAGAATCTACCCTCTTATTTTAAAACCATTACCCCTTGTCCTGTCACAACAGGTGCTGCTAGAAAGTTTGTCCCCATCTTTATTATAGGCCCCTGTTAAGTATTGAAAAGCCACGATGAAGAACAAAAAGCACAGAAAAAGATCACCAGAAGAAGACAAAAATCAGGCTCAATCAAGCAGCAAGATTAATAATAATGGAGAAATTTGGCTTGTAATATTAATCCTCAGATCTTGAAGGGTTGATCTTTATTGCAATTAAGATTAAAAACCCCACATTTTCATGGAAAAGGTGACTTTTAAAATCTGTCTTTGACGTGATCATAAGTTTGATTTATGTAAGGAGCTAAGCCGTACTAGGAAAACACTGTGAAAAGGATACATATATTTATAAAATGTACAGCTTAACAACATGAAAATAATTTTATATAAAGACAGTTTTAAAATACTTTTTTCCATGCTAAAAGATGTTTCTCTAGTTCAGCTGTTTGATCTACATAGCAGCTTCAAAATAGAAGAAATGTAACTATCAGATAAAATAGCATTAACAAGCATAATCCTATGTTTTGATTAGAAGAAACTTGATGAAAATAATTACTGTCTTGAACTTAATTTTGGTTTAGCTGAATAATGAATATTCTTCTTCTTTTGCTTTTCTAGTTTTCAATTTTTACAGTAAAGTTAGTTGCAGACTGTAATATATTTGTCTTGCCAGGTTTTGAATGAGTGATCATACATACTTTATGTTAATTCTTTTTAGACTTTCAGTAGGGTTGGAGTTGTAGAAAATGTTTTGGGCTTGTGGAGTTTTTTTCCTTCATTTGTAATGTAATCAGAACTTTTCCAAACTGAGGCTAGCTGACAAAAACTTATTCCAAGGCAAGATCTATTTCCATGTCTTAAGTAAAAGCTGCGCACTTGAATTGTCCAGGAACATTGAAGACACGTACTTTAAGTACGTCTATTTAAATTTTAAGCTTTTATTTATTTTTAAAAGTTGCATATTAACTGGTAATTAGGAAAGTCACGCATAGAATATTAACATAATGCATAATTTTATAAGATAACTTTTACAATTATATAAAATTAGGTTTATGTTCAAAATAAAGTAAAGAACAGAGGCTGCCATCTAACTGCTACTAATATAGCATATATGAATATTAGTTGGATTAAATCTCTGCAGTCTCTAAGCTCCTGTTTCCCTCAGTTCAATAGTCAGGGCCCAATAGCATGTAATACATTAGGGATGCTTCTATGTCCCTGTTTGCTGAAGAGAAAGGAACCAGAGGTTACCACTACTATCACATGTCCAGAGTGTCTGGTCTTTCTGCTTGGCTGCCTACTGCCAACACCAAGGTCTGGGAGAGAAGACTGAGCAAAGCTGCAAGGGGCATCAGCCCTTCTAGACTTTCCCATTCACTGTAAAGAATATTGCAGCATAGACAACAGGGTCCTTGCTTTTACCCTCTTCCAAATCTCCAGCTTTTGGTCTCATATGTCATATGCCTTCTTAGTGGTTGGAGGATCAAGTTCCTTTGCCATTAGTCCTAATGATGTTGTATTTTTATATGTCACTTGCTTCTGTGCCAGGAGATGAGTCAGACTGTGAGGTGCACGTGATACTGTGCTGAGAATTTGCCACTTTACTTTTGATGGGGATAAGACCACCAAAGACCAAAATACCAGAGAAACTTTCAAAAACATCTGAAAGAAGATCGCTAGTGTGGTCAAGATTAGATTCTCTCTTATTTTACTGAGATTGTAGAGCTTCGTGCAGAAAACAGTGACTTCATGAATGAATTCAGTTCTCCACCACTCACCCAACTCTGCATCAGTTCATGGTAGAAGGTTGGCAGATGGTAGACTATATTTAGTGTCAAATCTGACTGCTGGTCTCAGGAGTATTCCTCCCTTCTTGTGATCCATCTGTGTTACTTCAGAGTAGAGAATAGGAATTTTGAATAGATACTACATACTAAAAGCCAGTTCCATTCAGTCAGTACAAATGGCTTTGGCTCTCTACTGATATCCTGAGTCATCCTTCATCTGCCCTCACATAAAATTCTTGCATTTGCTATAAGATCTCCCCAGTGATGGCATGAATTGCCCAAAATCCTACATTCTCAAAAGCCCTTCATACTAACCAGGTTTGCAATTTCTTTCAAGAGAAGATCTTTTCAGTGAAGCCTCACAAAACACATCCTCCGTCCTCTGAAGGATTAGTGACTCTTTATTGGAAGTAAACATTGCAATGCAGAAGAATTAAGATTTATTATTATGAAACTTAATCATTCACATTTTGCATCTTATTGACTTTAAAAACCCCATTCATTAGGCTTTGAAATTGAAATGCATTTCCTACCTTTTGAAAACTTTATTGAATTTAGCTGATTTTTCTTCCATAAACTTAGTAATATAATTCTGGCCTAATATCAAACCTTATTTGATATTTGATAGCTACAAGGTATATAGTTTAGTCTTTATATCTTAGTTTTGGCAACTTTTTTTGTTATAAAATTATGTAAGGTACAATAATGTCCCTTACCAAGTAAACACCTAAACAATTTTCCTTAAACAACAAGATAAGTTTCTGGTTTTTTAATCCTCAAAGGATACATGTGTTAGCTAGTCCTAATGCCTGGCAATATAGCACAATCAAGAGTGCTTATTAAGCACATTTTATACAGCTGCATGCAACATCAGTCCTTGAAAGAAGAACTATAACTGACATTTAAATCATGATAACTGTATGCTGGAATACAGTGCCCATGAAAATGCCACAGGGAATATATGCCTTGAACAATTTCCCCTGAGAGCAAATTAGTGTGCCACATAGCACCTTCCTGTGAAGACCACAGGAAGAGTACAAAAGGTGACATCCTTCCCACTATCAATACGACAATGAAGGAGACTCCACAACTTTCTTCTCAGCAACCAGCTGCTGCCTTGCAACACTCAGTAGATGACAGAAATGCCACTGAAACAATTATATATTGGCTATCTCTGATAATGCCAACAGGAGGCAAAAGAAGCAGAGCCAACAAAATAACAAATGCTCAGGATTTATTCATGGTAGATGTTAACTTTCTCTGCTGGAGTAACAAATATCAAGCGTCTTCCCATCTGTATCATACATCAGTTTAGATACAAGACTGTGATTTCCAGTCAAAGAAGGCTCCAGATGTAATAGAAAGGCACTCTTCAACTCCTTGTCAGCTCTGTCTCAAATCGTACTTGGACTGATGCTGAGCAACATGCTTGCAATGCTGCGTTAGAGGAGATGGCTTCTTGAATGTTCAGCCAGCCAACTACAGCTGACAATGACAGATTTGGATTTGAGCACACGATCTACCAGAGGACACAGTAAATATTTATTCTGATCTTTTCACCCACACAATAGTAAAGTTTATCTTTGACAGTCAATGCAGTTGCAAAAGAAGGAATTGCCTTAAACATACTTTTTTATAGCCATCAGCCAATTATGTAGGCTTGGGCCATTATCTACTTCAGAAACTTCCTACATGCATTAAGACATCCAGGTCTTGCTCCAGAGTCAGATCATCAATTTCTATTAAACATGCTAAGTAAGGTAAGACTGATTCTCTTCAAAGGTTTATTGTGCACCCCTTACATTCACTCAACACACTTTCTAATGCATGTTAAGTCAGAGAAAAAGACAAGACAAAAACATAATACATTGTTCTGGAAGTCACTGCTGGCTGAGAACTCTTTATTGAAGTGGTTTGGTTTTACCAGATGAGTGTTTGTCTTCTCTTCTCAACTGTGCATGATAACCATGTGGGTGGGTACACAGCATCCTATAATCTCATTTAAAGAAGAAATAGAAACACATATGAAAAAAAAGGGTCCTCATGAAATGCAATTTGGCCAGAGAAGCATTTATGAATTCATAACAGAAGTATAACATGACAAGGAGCATGATTTCAACACGAGGGCTCTTAACAGTGCATCTATCGTGTTATGCTGACTGACCATAATTAATTAGCCTAATGAGGAGCAGCAAGTTCAAAAAGAAGGTTAAAAAAAATTATGATTGACTTCAGCATGGTAAAAGACAACTGCTGGCACAATATCGATTTTCAGAAAATTTTCTAAGTGACAATTCCTCAGTTGCTTTGCTACTGTAAGATACTGGATACATGTAAGATTGTTTAAGAACCTTATGCTGGCGTACTGTCCTTTCTATGTCACAGTAGAAGTGGCTGGGAAAGAAGTAGGAACAGCAGAGCTAGATGAAGACCTCCAGCCCTGAGACTACTCAGCAGTATGGGTATGAGTAATTATTTCACAAGGAAGCCTCTTTTGAGATCTTGGCAATACAAAATTCTACATGAATCTTTGTATGTTGCAGGTACAAAAACGTATAGGCATTATGATTTTTCTTAGAAATAACCATAAATATGATGCATTTCCATTTCTGGGGACTGTGTGCAGCTATAGTGCAGTCTCTAAGAACTCCCTAATGTCAATTTAATAGTATGGAAAATTACACCCAGTGCCCATGCTTGTACTGCTTAGTTTACTAATAAAAAGGAAGACTTCCTTCCTCTAAGTTTATAACATCTTTTTCATATCACTTCCTCTTCTCCTGGCTGGCCTACTTTTCTATCAGAAGGCCCCTGGAGATCCAGGGGCTGCCCAAGTTGCTTGAATTGTTACTGATGTACTGAGACTGCACACATTCACTTCAGGAGTGCTAAATTAGCCTATTGGGATCAGGCTTCTACTGCTCCTCTAATTAAAATTTTGCAAAACTTAATCTTTAACAAAAATATATTAAGACTGATTTCTATAATATATAAGCTTATTGTTTCAAATTGACAGTTTGAAAAAGTCTTTTGTCAACTTGACATGTGTTGCTTAGCATTAACTTCATTAAGTACTTTTAACATCTTGCATCAGTTAGGACCTCATTTACCCCCGATCAATACAAGGGGCCAAAATCCTGAGTCCTCTTGTTCAAACTTCTTAAAAATATTGGCATTCTGCTTTTCTTTTAGATCTCTTGAATTTTGTAAAAACTTCCAGATTTGTTGGAAGAACCATTCACTCTGCTCTTTTAAAACTCCTGTATGTAAATCACCTTGGCCAGATGATTCCAAAATGTTTCATTTCAGCAGAGGTTCTTTCACATATTTCTTAGTTATTATTGGAATAGGATGCCTCTTATCATTATACTCTAAATAAACCAAGCCAGTCTTTTTTCAACTATAAACTAGAAATATCATTAAATATTTTTGCTGTCTCACCCATAAAACTGTCAATTTATCCACCTCTGTCTAATAACAGTTAACACTAAATAGAGTTAGATAATAGGTAGAGATAATATTAAAAAAGAATAGACCATAAATAACTTGGAATATATGACACTAGATGGAGCTTCATTTCTTGATTTAATATTTATCTAATGATTAAACTGAGCAGTAATGTTTATCCTGCTTGACTACTTACTTTAAAACACTCTTCTTACTTGTAGCTCCAGAGCAGAATCATGTGACATGTTCCTACCCCATTACCCAGTCTGTCCTCACCACTCCATCTGCCTCCTCATTTCTAACCTCAGTAATACTCAGAAGCAATATTATAAAGGACAACTTTTCTGGATATAGTTAGAAGTGATTCTAACCTGTGCCCTGATACACTACATCATGTGCAGTATATGTGGGTCATAGAAACATACTTTTTAGGTGAAACCGAATGCATGGGTTTATAATTATAATATTAACATTCTAACCAAATAACTATTAGTTCCGATATAACCATTACAGAAAAAGCAAGGAAGAACACAAAAGAAAATTCCACTGTTAAATTCTCAAAATTATACAGTTAAAATTGCTACACACACATACATACACACTCCTATCTCTGCTGTTATACCAACCA
This sequence comes from Neopelma chrysocephalum, assembly GCF_003984885.1. Lineage (NCBI taxonomy): Eukaryota > Metazoa > Chordata > Aves > Passeriformes > Pipridae > Neopelma > Neopelma chrysocephalum. The sequence continues at coordinate 11,037,846 of NW_020897742.1, forward strand.
ATTACTGCTTCAAATTTCTTCATGAAGAAGAGGAGGAGAATCAGCAGAGGAGAATATTTATATTGGTGGTGGGGTTTCTTTTCTCCTCACTTAAGAGTGTATTTGACTGTTCATTTTTTTATGTTAACTTGCGCTACACTTTGCTCTTTTTTTCATGTTCCATAATTCGAGATCTTTCCTAAATACTATCTCACATTGGTCTCTTTAGCCACCAGCGCGCTTGTAGCAAATGTCCTTCCCAAATCTTCGTTTGCGAAGCCTAGCCATGATGATGATGATACTACATATCCTGAGTTTTATATATGTTGGGTATTTGGGGTTTATTCTGTTATCCTTAGTGGTTTTAATGAGTTTCCAAGGTGGCAATACTTTAATGAGCTATAACTGACCACCGGTGATTTGTTTACAGCCTCTGGCATCTTCCTGGTTTTGTATGTTCAAGGGCCCCGCTATCATCCTTTACGTGTACTCCAATTCATTATGTTATTATTCGAGGGTCATAGACAGTTCACTGTACACAGAACTGCTTGGTATTGCTATCTGTAATTTGCAGGACATAAAAATTACTATACCACTATGAAAGTGTATAACGCTAGCTAAAGCTAAACAAGTTACATAACAGTTACCTGATTGTTAAACTACTGCTGATTTAACTAAACAAGCTAAAATAAAACTCCATGTAGGGCAGAAGAGCAAGCACGTAGTCCAGAAACTTTCCAAAGTCAATACAAAGCCTGCAGTCTGTTACCAGCAACAGCAGCACTGTATTTAAAGGGCTGTTCAATGTACAGCTATCTCCATTTCCAGAATCACGCTGTGAATTAGAGTTTTAGACCGCTCAAAGAACCACCAGCAAAGGTATTGGCAAAAGCAGGTGTAATATTTAAGTGAAAGCATGACAAGGTTCATTGGAAAGGTTCACTCTACTCCTTACTAGATGGTTAAAGCACACATAGAAAAATTGAACTAAAATCTAAAATATATCAATCTAAACAAAAGATCAACCAAATATGATCTATTTGGAGGCTGGGAATGGGAAAAGATAAGGATAGCAAAGGGTAAGGATAAAAAGGATAAGGGAGACCCACCTGCTGAGTCACAAGGTTCAGAACGGAGCCCCCAACTTGACCAACAGTATAGGCCTTAAGGTTTTAACAACACTTATATTAATTGATAGCCTAATTTAAACAATTAAACAAAAGATTCTATAGAATTTACTATGGGCACAACTGCAACTCACTTATAGGCCTAAGTTACTTATGAATCTAGAGTATTTTAGAATCTAGGAGAGCAACACTCATAGATTTGCTGTAGGATATTCTCACTTGCATGCTCACAGACCTAAGGGAGCGTGTACAAGGTTTACCAGTGAAAAATTCCCTTTTCGTTCACTGAAGTGCTGACATTGGATGTCTTTCCATCTTCTCCATCAAGAAATGGGGCTATCAGCCTAGCAAACTGGAGAGTTCACTAGCTCTGAAAGGGCCCACCCAGAAGGTGGTAGCAGTCCATTGCAGTCTAGGAGAGGTCAAAGGGTCTCCCTTAGGACCACTGTTTGTAGGGTCATAAAAGAGTTGGCTTTGGTCGTAGTAATTTTCCATCCTGGCCCCAATTTGGGTTGGTAACTTTCTTTGAGGTCAGTTACTTACTTTGAAAGTTTGATAATAAAAATATTGTTCCACTTGGGTTGTTATTCAAGCAAGAAAAATAAGTTTCCAAGGCTGTTCATTAAAAAAAGAGGAGCTTGTAGCAGCAAATCTGGTGAGAAACTGTTGTTTAAACGTGCTTCAAAATGGCTTTTTGTAGTCTCTTTGCTGGCTTGTGCTTTCTTTTTCCCAAGACCCCCCACGGCAGTGTTATCTCAGGAACGTCCGGAGAAGATTTCAAGAAGTCTTCTCATTGGACTGTTTTAACCCCTTCCTATTGGTTGTTAACCCCTTCCTGCGACTTGTAATTGGTTACTCTGTGAATCCTCCTAAACCCTATAAATGTAACACCCCCAACAATAAATATCTCTCTCTTCTCCTCTCCACTCCTGGTGTGCTGTCTGTTTGTGGCTGCCATGGGACCTCGTGGTTTGGGGGAGGGGTGAGCAAGCTCTCCCCTCCAGCATCCAGGACCTGAAGAAACCCCTGGTGCTGGAGTTTTCCCCCTCCCTATCCACCCTCAACCGTCGGAAATGGAACCCCACAAGGGGAGGAGAGCCAGTTCTGGGGCTCCAGGTGCGGCACCTGAGCCCCTAGAGGAGCTCATTAGACAGCATAGGTTCCTGGAAGCAGTGTTTCTGATAAGCTCAAGAGGAGCTGAGCCCAGGTGCTGTTCATCAAGGCTGAGCCCTAATGAGCATTTCTGAGATCATAGTGCAGTCAGAGGAGATAGGAGGAGGGGATGCACCACCACATCACGGAATGGGTCAGGTTGGAAGGGACCACTGTGGGTCATCTGGTCCAACCTCCTTGCTCAGGCAGAGTCATCTTAGAGCACATTGCACAGGATTCTATCCAGATGGTTCTTGAATATCTCTGGTGAGGGAGACTCCACAACCTCTCTGCCAGTCTGTTTCTGTGTGTGGTCACTCGCACAGTAAAGAAGTTCTTCCTCCTATTCAGGCAGAATTTCCTGTGCATCAGTTTCTGCCTGCTGCCTTATGACCAATTCCTTGGCACCACTGAGAAGAGCCTGAGTCCGTTCTCTTGACACCTTCCCTTCAGATACTTGTACGCATTGATGAGGTCCCCTCACAGCCATCTCTTCTCAAGGCTGAACATGTCCAGTTCCCTCAGCCTTTCCTCATAAGAGAGATGCTCCAGCCCCCTAATCATCTTTGTCACCTTCCACTGGACCACTCCTCCTACATTACCTTGAGGTATCTATTTCTTCTGCATCTTCTCAACACTGTGTCAGATTTTATAGGCCACTTATAGGTGATGTTTACTAAGCAAAGCCTAGGAAAAACAACCCATTCAGCTTTTAAAGTTCATAACTCTAGTATGCTGCCAGGCAAGTAGAGGGATCTCAACTCCAACTTATCAAGATGTCAACTGACCTCTGTCACCCCCACAGAAGAAACTCTACTTTTGCTCAGTTCTGGTGAGAGAGCATGTCATCAGAATGCACAATCAGTGATGAAATAACAGTGGTCACTGTAGGTGGGAAGGAAAAAAATAAGATGTATAAGGCAGTTCAGTAAGAGCTGAGCCAGTTGTGTATCTGGCCAATTTAGAGTATACAATTATACCCTATATCGTAAATTGATTGCTCCAGCGCTCTGCCACAAAGGTCAAACTACATTTTAGTGCAGAAGAACCAGCTTTTCTCTGCGCAGAACTGCAAACACAGTACACACAATGAAGAGGAGTGGCAGGGAAGATTATTAGTACCAAAGAGTGAGCAGCGCAGACCTTTCACAACACACATCCAGAGTCCCCTCTCTCCCTCCACAATGCACAGAGACAGGACAATAGCAGTGCGTAAGGAGAAAGTACACTATCAGAAGATTCTTTATCTGCCACTAAGAATAGGAAGAACACCTTTGAAACCTACTCAACCACAAGTCAGCTGGAGGCCTATTTATCTGCAAGCACTTTGACAACCCTGAATTTATTATCACAGCCAGAGATGGCTTGCTACCTTAGGGGAAGATGCCTGGGAGTGCTGCCTACTTATTACCACATTGGAGAAGTTTTCTTCTTCCCAGACATACACAAGGGCAGGAGCAGTAGTGAGAGATTTCTATATTGATATATTGTGGCAGTTTGAGCCACATTAGAAATCCAAAATCCAATTTTCAGGCTTCCCCCACCCCTTCCCACAATTTATCCCAACACTGAAGACAAAACTTTCAGGCCAGAGGCTTCTACAGGGGAAGGGGGAAGCATATATACATTTTATTTACATAAATAAATACTATACAAGCTAAAAGCAACTATATATATATATATTACACTTCTATCAGTCCCTTTGAAGCTTCTCCTTTTAACTTTAGTCCAGGAAAAGCCTTTGAAGGCTGATAGGTAACCAGTCTCTCTCTCGTGGGAGTGTTCGGGGACCCGAACACTCCCCCCTCACCAAGCTCCAGCTGTTTGCCAAAGTCCTTCCTTCCTCACGAATTCCAAGAAGGTAGCTCTGAGTCCTTTCTCCTTGGTCCTGTGTAATTTCTGCTGTGTGATCTCTCTCTCTCGGTCTCATACACTACACTGCTGCTGTAGTGTAGCTTATCACGCATACGCGTCCCGGAATGTTCATTCCTCCAAGTCAGTTTTTGGCTGCCCCCGGTCAAACCTCGGCAGGGCAACTCCCGAGCCTCTCTCTCTCTGGCCCATCTCCAATTTTGCCTGGGATTCTTCTCCCTAGCACCGAGCTGCCCCGTTATCAGCCCAGCCACTTGGCTCTGCTTCAATGCTGAGCCTCTCCTCCACTTTAGAGTAGAGGGAAAGAAAAGGCCCCCCTCCACAGCTTAACTGTAAAAGGGGTGGGGGAAAGAGGGCTTGGCTGCAAGGCCTGCCTTCTCTCTCTCCCACTTACCAGTTGTTTGTGAGCTGTGTCCCTCACAAACATACACTCACTCCAATGCTGTCTCTAACTCTGGCTTAGGCAGAGTTGGGGGGCTACAGGGCTCCCCTTCCCCCCCCCGGGGCGGGGGGGAGAAGGAGGCCTAGCCACTCCCTGGCCTTCTACACCTACACGCAGCAGACACCGACAGAAAAATTGCCAACAGCTTCCGGTGCTGTGTATATATGATTTTTCAGCAGAAGTGAACAAGATGGACGGTGATTGGCCCTCCAGGGAACACTGCCCTGGCACCCATCACCTCTGAGCTCCCGAATCTCAGGGGGGGCAATCTCAAACCATGACACAATGCCCAGCAAAAGCACCATCTTCCTCCCTCTCCTCACACTCCCACAAGCACACATAAGTACATACCCACCAGGGATTCTGCACATGGCCATGGAGCAACACAGCCCACCCTGCTGCGAATGCATAGAAAGCCTATTCTGGGCCAACTTGCCTTCACAGACAACATAGGGAGATAAACCTCTGTGCACACTCAGACACTCCAAAGAATCACAGGTGGTCACTCCACAGGCAAGAGGCTTTCACCAGCAATCTGAAATTGGAGGCAAAGGAGTCACAACCAGCTCCTATACTCTTTCTTACAGCCGGCCTTCCCAAAGGGGAGGGACAGCTTGGGAACAATAGGCGACTGCTGGACTGTCTGTACTTGTAACACCTACTTTTAGAGCCTGTACAAGCATGGCACCATTCAGCCACTCTCCTTTCAAGCCTCACATTACTCTCAAGAGTCCCAGATGTTAGAGAGAAATGCATTGGCAGAGTTGCATTATAAAGATGAACTACACAAATAAAACAGCTAATGCTTCTTCTGGAGGCATTGTAAAGGGAAGGAGGAAATAGGTTCTTCAAAGTGATTTTGTAATTTTCTGTAATAAGTTCAGAGAGACAACTCAAGATATTTAATCAAGAGGATGACTGGATATCACATTCAGTATCCCAGCAATATTATTTACTTTGTGAACATTGAAGCAGAAATTACAAAAAGGCAAGGATGTTTTGGTAAAGAGTGTGCTGAGGCCTCTGTGATGAAAACTGTAAGAAAAAAAGCACTATTTGTGGCCAATGGCAGACGTTGCTGTAATTATGCAGGCTCAGGTCACACATAGGATTCTTGATTTTCTCTGCTTAAGGATTGCTTTTCAAATACTTCACAATGGGACACCACCAGAACCAGTTACAAGTCATTAAACATCCCATTGGAAATAAATTATTGAGCTACTCCCTCTTTGCCAAATACCTGAACAGAATTCTATGTTTGATGGAAAAAAAGGACAGTGTGTCCTGGCAGCCAGGAGGGCCAACTGTGTCCTGAGGGGCATCAGGCAAAGCATCACCAGCCGGTTGAGGGAGGGGATTGTCCCGCTCTGCTCTGCACTGGGATGGCCTCACCTTGAATATTGTGTGCAATTTTGGTAACTGCAATGTCAGAAAGATACTAAGCCATTAGAGAGAGTCCAAAGGGGGCAAGAGGATGGTGAGGGGTCTGGAGGGAAAGCCATATGGGGAGCGGCTAAGGTCACTTGGTCTGTTCAGCCTGGAGGAGACTGAGGGGAGACCTCATTGTGGTCTTCAATATGAGGGGAAGTGGAAGGGCAAGTACTGGTCTCTTCTCTGTTGTGACCAGTGACAGGCACAAAGTTGAGTCAGGGGAGGTTTAGGTTAGATATCAGGAAATGGTTTTTCACCCAGAGGGTGGTTGAGTACTGGAACAGGGAAGTCACAGTACCAAGCCTGACAGAGTTCAAGAAGCATTTGAACAGTGCTCTCAGGCATATGATGTGATTCTTGGAGTATCCTGCACAGGGCCAGGTGTTGGACTCAATGATCCTATTGGGTCCCTTCCAACTCAGCATATTCTATGATTCTATGTACTTTCAAGAACCTGGTGGGAAAGTGTGGCCACATCATGTACCATACAAGGCATATGATAAATAGAAGCATAAGAATGATGCCTACTGAAGCAGCAGCACACAGATATCTATAACCAAATTATGCGAATAAGTATAAATTCTCTGAGAGAACCTTAAGGTACAGTACTATTTGATTTAGATAGCAAATTAAAATATTAAATATAAATAAAATATTAATAATAATAAAAACAATAACAAATGAGACCAATGTGAAGAAAGGGAAAAGACAGCATAGAGCAGTTAACAACTGTAAAAAGATATTCATTGCAATCCCTGAAAAGATATAGAACTCAACTGCTTCTTCTGTCCCTGGTAAATGCTTTTTGGCACAATTGAGTGTTTCTAAGTGTCTCCAATGAAATTGAAATGAAAACATAAATTTATAATAAAAGCACTGGATACTGCTGTTCAGAGACTTTCATTTACAGCAGAGCAGCCTTCATATTATTAGGTTTCCATGAGATTTCAATATAACAGCAGCCACTCCTTGAAGCTACGCACTAATGGCTGGCATCCTGCTGATTCACAATGCTACTGAGGTGATAACAAAGCTTTTCCCAGCTAGAAAGTATGAAAAGCATGAACAATTAATACCAATGAGAGTTAGTACATACTCATGGTTTGTTAGAGGTGCAAAAAAAAGAAAAAAAAACAAATGGTGGGAGACTGCTGGGCAAAATGGTAGAACTTCTGGAACTGGGGAAATGTTGTTTTATCTTCTTCATTTATGAATATTTGTCTAACCAACTATGAGTGCCTGTGCCCTACATGCACAATAACTCCCCTCTACCCCCTGTGCCCCAAGCCACATTGTATGGTAGATGAGTTGGGAGGGGGAGATCCTTCAGGTTTGGTTTCAGTCCATACCTGGAAGGAGTATGCCCTTCCACCCTTCCCCCCACCACGTGGCCCTGAGACCCCACAATGGAGCACTCACCAGACCACCAGGGGAGAGACGGACGAAAGAGGAAGTTTATTGTGGGATGGGGGCTTATATAGCCCTTGGGAGGGTCAAAGGGGACCAATCACAGATGAGGGGTCTTGCAATCAGGTAAGGAGTTTACAGCCAATAAGGAAGGGGTTAACAAAGGACCAATGGGAGCACCTTGGGACATCTTCCCAGGACACTCCTGCCTGAGAGATAAGGGGTTACAGAGAAGGTATCGGGGAAAAGCAGTGACTCTGCAAAGAGCCATCTTAACACATGTTTAAACAACATTAAAAACTTCTGATTCACCAGTCCATCTTTGGCAGGACTTTTTCCATACATCCATTGCTACAACATTGCTTTCTCACCACACCATACTGCTTATCAGCATCCTATACAGAGTAAAAAAACTGCATTGACATAGAATGTGACCCCATCTGTTTTTTTAGTTTTATCATTGATACTGATAGATTTTATCTTTTCTAGAGCAAACAATTATGGTTGAGGCATCAGACTGTTCAGGACTCCATAATGAGTTGAAATGCATGATTTTTCCAGTGCTTTGCATCTTGATGGAAGTTATGAATCTCTGTTTTGTTACTTACAAAAAAAAAATCTTCCAACTTGCAGCGCAGAATCTCCAAACCTGGTTGAAAATAAAGCTTCTCAACTTTCCATTAGATCTGAGGAGTAAGGCAATAACCTCAGGTGTGTTTCAACCCACACAGAAAAATAGAAGCTGTGAATGAAGAAATTCCACTTGGCAGATCTACACCTAGATATTGGCTCAAATGCACAGGTAAAGGACAACACAGAAACTTGGCTAGGTATTGAAATATATCACTTTTTTTTAACCTTTTTATCTTCTTCATTTATGAATATTTCTCTAACCAACTATGAGTGCCTGTGCCCTACATGCACAATAACTCCCCTCTACCCCTTGTGCCCTAAGCAAGGAGCTTCCATTCTTAGGAGTTTTTCAGTCTGCTGTGAAAAGAAGAATGTCATATGAGTTTTACAGCTTTTCTTTACACCCATTTCTACATTCCAAGCTCAGCATGGTCCTCTAGTAGAGTTTCTTCAATTTATCCTATCTCAGCTTCTAATTCCACAGGCCAGGCTACACTCTTCCAAATAAACCCACTCCAATCTTAGCACAAAAGGAGCTTTTGAGAAAACTTAAGATTTGCTGTAACTTGTGCAAAATTATGACTATTTGTTTTTATCTGCATGGGCTCTTTACATAACACACAAGGCAAACTCCCATTGTGCACAAAGGCTTGGCCCTGGACAACATTCCCTCCAACATCATGTCCTCATTAAGGCCTGTATCAAAACCCAGAATTTCCCTTAAGTTTGTGTTTGAGTATCTCTGTATCATGACATTAGTCCTGCCTATATTCTCTTATAAGCTGCATAGTTCAATGACCAAACCACTCAATAAAAAGTTTGTGCTGCTAATTGGAATTCTTCATATGTTGTCATGTCACTCTCTGTTTTTGTACTCTTCCCCCTCAGAATTAAAACAATTACCAGGGGCTCTGAAACTGGAAAAAGGTAATCCATACAGAGAGGATGAGGGATCATGCATATTCTTACAGGTGCTACTAAGGCTGAGTCTAACATAACTACTCTGAGTTATGTAGGTTCACAATCTGAAAGTAAAGTAAATCCAGGATGTTTTTTCATCTATGTATTTTCATAACTTTCTTATATGTGGTTTCAGGGAGTACACTATAAATCACATCTGATTCAGACTACAAAACTGGGGACCCTCTCCTGTGCAGGAGATAGGAAGTGGTCATGTAAGGAAGTGGTCATGGAACATAAGCCTCAGGAAGCATCAAGGATATTCATCCTTCTAAGGGATAAGTCTTTTGGATCCAGCCTGATAGAGCAATTTCTTGTTCCTATTCTTACAGACTTGCAAAGTGATAGATTTCTCTATAGGTGGTCCTGAGAGTTTAGAAAGTGACAAATGTCTGACTGACTTTTGTACTTACACATGAAAAAAGATCTTGTACTTGAAAAGTTGTGGGTTTGGGTTTTTTTTACCAGTTAGTGTTTTCAGGCTACTGGCCCAGATTACTGAATCCATTAACATTGTTATCTCTAATGTGAATTCATCCCTTACACCATTATCTTCACTCAGCTCTATTCCAGGGTCACAGTAAGCACACATATCTGCATTAAAGCAAACGGAGATCTTAAAAAAAAAAAAAAGTGTTTCCTTATTACTGCAGGCCTACTGCAGGCAGTACTTGTCATTAATTTATCTGACATGTATAACCAGAAAAAGAAGAAGGAGCATAACTTGAAGGCAGGAGCAGACACAACTCTCATGGCTGGGAGGCTGATCTCTCCTATTGCTCATGATGCTCTCCTGTCTATAATGAAAATTGAGCCCTGCAGAGAAAACAAAAACATCCCTTTGGAAGCAGCTATTATTACTTGATTATGCTAGGTCTCCTGCGTTATTAATACTTGCTGCCTGTGCTTGCTATTAGCTTCCATCAAGTTTAAATAATACTTTCTGAAGCAGAACTGCAAACATTTCTCACATCCAAATTAACGTCTGATTATTTTCAATCTAGTGAGGGTGGAACTAATACATAAAGTTTTTTTCAATTTCAATTTTAGAACAAATAAATGTGGTTTTATAAAACATGACTGTGCAATTGCTATTTTTCAAGTTTTTGATGCCTCCTAAAAATCTGCATGACTTTACTTTACAAGTGTTTTTCAGGGATAATGGCAAGTTGCTTACCTTAAATGCCTTTCAACTTAATCCTAATTGTCATCTTAACCAGAATTTGGCAGTGAATTCTTAACTCGGAGTTAGGGAAGCTACTCTGCAGTGGATTCAGGGACAGTACAGTAGGGACTACTCCAAACTAGCCTGGTTCAGGCCTCCCACAATGAATATTAAAAGTGCTTTTGTGCCAAACACCTGCCACAGATCATCAGTAAAAGTTTTTTGGGGATTCAAGCTGTTTTTATAAAATCTCTCTCCATTTCATCCTAAGGTAGGTCTATAAAAGCAAGTGAGATGAAGTGCCTTGGAGATGTCTGTTTTTGCTGTTGAGTAAATGAAGAGATGAAGGTTACTCATGAGGCTCAGACAACAAACTTAGACTTCAGACTTCAAATAAATGAATGCAGTGCACAACAGCATAGCTACTATACAGGGTATTTGTTGTCTACCTTATCAACTTGAAGTGTCTATGTGAAGATAAAATCCCAGGAGGCTGAGTAAAATGGTTGTTTTGTTCCCATTAGAAGCACAAGAAATAAAACTAGTCATTGCAGTTGCATGGGCTGTATTAAAACCTCTGAAATTCTTTCTTGATTTAAAAAAAAAATCTAAAAATATTGCATGTTATTTTACTGCTCCTTTGAAAAGTTATTAATTTAGCATTAGAGCACATCTACATCTCAAAAACCAGCAGGATTGCAATCAAAAGCAAGTTGGTTGACAGTTTTTTAAACAATTCCTTTCTTTAACAATCCCTTATGTCATAGTTCCAATTACATACTGCATGACCTTACATTAACATGAAATGGTCTATAACATTTAATGTGTGTTGGTGGATTGATGAAAAGACTTGAAGAAGAGAAGTATTGATTTTTAAAGTGTTTGCTCTACACAGCATATATTTTTCCTTAGTAAATATAACTACTTATGACAAGTATCCTTGGATCACTGAAGGCGCCTCTAAATTTCATGTCTGCTTGGAAACTGTGAAAGAAAATGGTTTGGTTTTTTTTCCACATAAATTACGAAGTATGTGGAGAAATAGATGTGCATTAAATTGGAGCAACACAGTCAACTATCAATCAGTGACTGACATAGAACTAGTTGGTTGCAACTATTTAACTGGAAGATAAAGGAGTTGCAATTAATTTCCCAGAGAAAGATATCTCAGCATGGTTTTATGATTTGCTGTCTTTTCCTTTTCCATCAAAATCTCTCTAGTTCTATTGTTTCATCTGGATATTTTCTGAGGTTCCTTCTCTTCCCTGCAGCCATTGAAAAAGACTGATTTTCAGTGTACTTCATCCTCTGTCTTATCTGCTATCTCTAAAGGTTGCCCTCCAGCTGCTGTCAGATACTACATATCTGACATAACAGATACTTCAGGGAGGATAAAGTTAAGAGATTTGATAAGGAATGGCTGAGGAATATTGCAGAACAAAATACCTCTGGGGCAGGTAGATTTGCTGAGGTCTGGCAACAGACTTGCTGCCCTTTGAATTGTCTTGCCTAAGAGAGCCATGACAGAAAAGCACTGACCCACCAGCATGATCTGAGTTTTCCCTAATGCTGGCTGAACAGAAGAGCAGCAGGTCTCCCATAGATACATAGTAAAATGCAGGTATTTTTAACTGTTATACAACTTCATCTTGAACTGTAACCTCAGTCCACACAAAATTATTTAAGTTTGAATGTCTCCTTATATACCTTCTATTTTCATTTCAAATGCATCTGTTGCTAGTCAAAAATCAGGGTTTTTTTTAGGGTAGAAATCTTTTATTTGGCCCATTGTTATAATGGTGCCTAAGAGACCTCTTGCCTTCAGTTGGTCTGAAAAAACATGTCAAAACATCATTCCAGATGAAAAACTGACAAGAATTATCTAAGCTCCAGTTTCAGTCCCTGGAAGTCAGCTGCATATTCTAGGGATTCAGCAAAGACTGGCCTGGGTATCAGTAGACTGAAAGTAGTGCTGTATTTGGAAGGTAGAGAGAAAATAAGGAAAAAAAATACAAGTATTGAAAAGCAACTCAAAAAATCTCTCATAACTAATGAACCATTTACCTGGTTGTACCTCTATTCTGACAGATTCTGTTATAGATTGTTTCTCATGAATTGCTGACTTATGCATTATAAAGGTATTGAGACCTTGTACTCATTCTCTTTTAATGTATAGAAAGCCTAGCTCCTGACACCCTGCCCCTTGACCAATATCACCAGCCAAGACAGGCTCTGACGCCCTGTCTCTGACCAGCATCAGACACACTGACAGATGGCCAACACCCTGCCCCTGGCCGACATCGGCAGCATAGGCAGGATGCCACCCACATTGTTCATCTAAAGTAGGATTCTCTCACATCACCGAGCCAATGATTCAGCCAAAAGGTGACATGATTCCTCCTCACATTCGAAGGCATTTGCACAATTGGCTGCTGTGGCTGGATGATTCCTACACCAATTCCACCAAACCCATGGCATTGCTAATGATGTTGTTCGCTAGAGGGGCTTGGATGAAGTGCCATGTGGCTGTGTCATTGCTCATCTTTTCCATTGCCTCAAAAAAATCTTGGTTTATAACGTTGTCAAGCTCCATTACTGTTCAATTCACAAATGTATAGAAAGCCTCATTCCTGACAAGATGTATACATTCATAAAAATCATTATATATGTAAAAGAGATGATCATAGGTATATCTTCCAGTAAAACAAACAAACAAACAACAACAAAAACCAACAAAAAAGAAACCCAAAAAATCCCCCCAAAACACTCATTTATAAAACATTTCAATTCATCAGCAATATTGACATTATAGCACCAAAATTTCAATGTTAACATTATCAGCCTTGGTCACTGAAAGCAGAAGGTTTCGAAATTTTTGTATATTTTATTTAATACATATGTGCTGCAGTCCTTTGCAGAAAGGGTCTTTGAAAACTCAGGAATCATTGAGGACAGCCAATGTCAGCAGAAGCAATGGTTTCATCCTATTCAGTTTCTGAAATGATGCACAGGAGCTGATGCACTGCATAAGGGACTTTGTAAAACAAAATAGTCAGTGCCTGTACTTTATTATCAACCTACTCTGCAGTTCAGCAGCTGTGCTATATATTGCTTAGTTGCAGGTTCTTACTCTGGTAAAGGACAGATATAGTATCACATTTTTAGTTTGAAATACCATATGAGTCACATTAACAGAACAGCACAGCACTAGTGTACATCTAGCTTTGTCTGCTGGGGCAGATTATGCACAAAATGGACATAAAAGAAACAGGAAAACATTTATAAAATTGCAGCAACAGGGAAAAGCTGTGTTTTCTTTCTGTAGTGATGCCTATGGATTTTTGGATTTTTAGTTTTTTGTAGATTTTAAAGTAGCTGTATCATATCCCTTACCCTTTATCACAGTAGTTTACACATTTTCCCAACACTGTTACCCCATTCCATATCACTCCCTCAAAATTCCCTTAGCTTGTTTAGACTTCCCTCAAGGTAGGCCTTCATTCTGTTTAAGAACATCTGCACCCTGGCTTGAACAACAAGATACTACGCAGGCACAGCAACCTTCAAACCCAGAATTCTGGAGAAGCTCCAAGGACTGGACATGCTGTGACGAGGAGGAGGATGAGGAAGAGGGGGTCCCAGAGCCCCCTGCCTCAATTTCCAGAGGGGTGTGCCAGAGGAGGTGCTGGGGGGTGGATAAATCTGGGATTGGATGGGTTAACACCTTAAATTGTAGAACCCTGTGGACACAAGAGGCACATCATGTGTATTCCTGTGGGCCTCAGGTCTGGAATTAAAGGACCTACCCTCTTTATCTTATCTTATACACTAAGTTGGCTCGGAGTCCTGTCTTCTGTGGTCTCTTAAGGCAAGAGGAGGGATTAAAAACAGCTCAAGGAATGAAGAACAGCCTGTGATACTTCAGAAACAACTTGTCATATCACCTCCTATCCATGTAGTGCTATTGTACTTAATGTCATTATACAGTAGTGCCGTCACGGACAAATAATATGGTCAAAGCACATTTCAGCATCCTTCAGAATTATACCTGTGCTTTTGACAACTAGTTCTCCCTTTTGCAGTAGTATGATCAGCCTTCTTTTATCTTCTGGTCAGTTGAAGTGGGCAGAACAAAAACAGTTGGCCATCTTTTTTAAGATGCAACTTGAGATAAAAACCTCAAGCCTACATTACAAAGACTTTTGTCTACCTAAGTAGTCAAGTGTAATGTTCTATGAACTCTTTTCATAGTCACCAGCTGCAGGTTTGGAAATGCCAGGCATCCTCCTGATTGTTCTTCACCTTGCCTCCTTCCTCTACCCTTCTCAGAAACAAGAAAGATTTCCTGTGGCTGGTAATGCTAAAAACATAAAGATGTCCTTTCTGCATGCCAGGACAATGTGCAAGAACACAGTAACACTGAGAAGTCTTTTAAAGAAAAGTGGATTTGTTTCTTGCCACAAAGATATCTCCAACAAAATTCCAGAAAGAAGACAATGTTTTCCTAAAACTAGCCATGAAGCTCTCAGGGACTAGAAAAAATCGCATGGAGCGTGCAGGTGAAACAAGGTGTCGAGCACCATCTGAAGCACTCAAAGGGTGTCTACATCGGCAGCTTAGTGAGCAACATAGACTCTTTCTAGGTGTGACTTCTACATATGTTCATAGTTGGAGTTACGTTTATTCCAATAACAGGCAATATTGGATCACATAGGAAAAGTTGCTCTTCCTGGTGGAACCAAGCAGGAAGCTGCACACTCAAGCCCACGTGAAGTGCCCCTTCTGCAGTGAGGACACAGAATACTGCAGTTCAGGGGGTAGGGCACCAGTCTTGCATTGCCCTAGCAACGACTGCATGGAAATACAATACTTGAAACACCTACAGATCATGCACATCCCTCTCAGATTACCTGTGCAATGAACTGCTGTTGGTTACTTGCAGCATGAACTGATCAGGTTCATCTGGTGAGAACTGGATAACAAATATACCCATTTTTCTGAAACATACCAGGGTAGAGCCTGAAGAGTAACATAAACTATAATTGGTAGCAACCTCTAATTGGCCTCAGTGATGGAAGAAGTTCAAGAGCTGGTCGGGGGCTACAAAATTAGCAAAGCCTTTAGAAAGCAATAAATAATTATGGCACTATCTGCTTGAAAGAGAATCATAATACACAGATGTCTAACTTTTACAGAAGCAAAAGTGCAAGGAAAAAAACCACCATGTGCAGGAGTTGAGCTGTCCACAGTGGATGCAGCACATAACCAGTCAGAGTAAGCACCTTGCTTCCCCATTGGTACTTAGGTGGTCTAAACCAGACTGATGGGGATGAAGCTCTGATTCTTGTGTACATGTGCACGTTGGTGGGAGGGAGTGAGGTCTGCTCATAGAGCAGGAATTGCTATACCTGTGCTGCTGAGTAAGTAAATGTATATATCACTGAATGGTATAGTTCTTTTCTAGCAGCCACAGCACCCTGACTCTGCTAACATTGGCAGTCAACATCAAACTTAGGAAAAGTCTTTAATTTTATGGGTTTTTTACCGGTATGTCCAAATGAGATAATAAAGGTATTTGGACCGTCTCTACTGAAAAAGAATCTCGTATATTATCTTTAATAGTAGGCTGCAGTTTACCTCAGCCATTCATGTGCTAATGCTGAGAGTTTATCTTATTTGGAACATGAGCACTGTACTGGGATGTTTCTCTTCTCAAGAAGTGAATTGCCCTTCACTGCTCTCCCTGCTAAGGAAATAAGGAGCTAACAGGAGAGGTTTTTACACAGTGAATTGCTCTTGTAGGGAGTAATTGCCAGTATTTACGCTTTACCTTTGGCAAAGAAATGGACGAATATTCGGTTAGGGTAGCTATCTCTTCTAGGAGGACATAAATGCACAGGTCATTGATATGAAGAGCCAAGTACAGGTGGGAATATCCAGAGTGCTATCAAGCACATTTTTCCTGAAATAAAGGGGTTGAGAAAATCACCTTTAGCAGACATTTGGTCATTCATGCAGCTGTGATTAGTTCCAGTAAGAATCATATTTTGCTCTTGTTTCATTAAACAATATCTCCTTTTCCCTACTGCTAAAATCTAGACTGCCAGAAGAAAAAAAAGCAGAAAAGGCAGAGGCAGACATATTTCAGCAGCTGCATGTGAGATCTCCTCCTGCGAACAGCTTCCAACTTTCTAAATGCAGAGCAGTGGAACACCTTAACCTCACCCCTCACTGTCCAAGCTTGCTGAGCCTCCTTGAAAACAGTCAGTCACTACTCAAAGAAATCCCCTCACTTCCCCCTCTCTCTTCCCTCACAAATTTTATGATGCTGCTCCTCTGAACTGAAAGCAGCTTCCTTCAGCAGCACGTAGCTCTCCTTCATTAAGGTTTCTTATATTTGCAAAGTGAGTCTCAGTCACATTGACAGCAATGTTTTGGGGTTTTTTTGGCAGGGGGGTTCCAATATGTGTTTTCACAGAAGCTCCCCTTAACTGTAATTTTCTAATTATGCAGTTCTTTTTTGGCTGGCAATCATCTAAAGTGCTGCATGACTTTCCCTCCCTCTCTGGAACGATGTGCTCCAGCACAGTAACTGTCAATCACCGTGTTATGTTTTCCCAGTTCCTCTATCCTCTCTGTTTTTTCAGCTGTGTTCCAGAATGTACTCTTTGCCAATCTATCTCACATTCCTCTTCCTGCTCCTCTTTTTACCCCTGAAATACAAACTCTTTGTGTATCAATGTCACTTCTTCTTCTAAAAGGAGACCTGTCCCTCCCTGCCACCCACCACAGGTGTGTTATACTCCTTGCCACCCACCAACAACTCCTCTGTTCAAACGAGCTCCTGTTCAAACGACACATGCATTCCCTTATGCATCTCCACCATGTAACCTCACTTTTGGACAAGTTGCCCATCCTTATCCACAGCTGCTGATGGAGATATGGGTTCTCTAGTTTTATGTATGTCCTTACAATCTGCTGAGCTACACACTGATGAAAAACACGCTACGAGTTCACACATAAACATCTAAGGTGTAGGTCTCTATGTTGCCCCTTATACTGTCACTCCAATACCTAGATGCTCATGGCATATGACTAGGCTGCTGTTCCATCGCACTCACTCCAAGGTTTCTCCTCACAATCACAAATTTTCAAGCTGATTTTTTTTCTCAAAAGTATCGTGGTAATTTCTTGGTTACAATTTCATCATAATGAAGGTCATCTAAAGCAAACTCAATCACTGTTGTTTTCTTCCTAGCAGTATCAGGTTTTGGGCAAGCACACCTCAGAATAGTTTGGGGTATTGTGTTCACTCATTCATATTTCTGTCATATCAGCTGTTGTTACACAGACTGTATTATCAAGAAAATGTCATACAGGTTTCCACACACACTGTAATATGTGTGACCAGAGCTGGAAACCCTTTCCTCTCACTGCTCTATAGAGGTATATGTTATTCCCAGTAAAGGTTATGCAGTTTCAACTGTCATATATGTAGTTTTGTTAAGAGATTACATCTATAAATTATCCTTTAGAATAGACTACAGCAATTATGAAAGAGGCATTTACATTTTCTTAAAATAGGGAATTTCTCATTTCATACATACTCATGACAATGCCAGTCTTTGCGTAGATTCTGACTCATCAAAGGCCAGAAGACAAGACAGAAAGCAATTGAACTGGAAACTATCACAATGGTGTCTCTGAAAACCAGCATGGATTTACAAGACAAGTAATTTTTTTCCTAAAATAACACTTCACTAGCAATCATTTAATAGATTTTTTTTTAATGACAGGGAGAGTTATCACCACTATTACTGATAAGTCTGCAAATAGCACTTCAGATTCTGAGATCCTCCTGTTTATTACGTGTGCTGCAAGTAGTTGCTGTAGGCTGGGAGGAGAGCTGTTGCAGAAACTGTATTCCAGTCACAGTAAAATCTTTCTCTTGCATCTTCAGATTGGTAATGAAGGGCAAATCAGGCTTCAATTATTCACAAAGTGTTCAAAACATTGGCACTTACAAATCCCACAGCCATCTCTGCCTGCAGAAAGACTACCAAAGGAATGCTCCATCACGCTGTGGCACAAGAAAAGTGTATGCCTGAATTGGCAACGTGATCCTTTACTGTCTGGGTAAGGTTGTATTACCCAGTGAGAAAGAGGATTCACCCCATCAACTATATGCAGATAAGCACTAGGACTCCATTAATTACTTTTGTCCCCATTTGGAAAAAATAACGATAAAATACTGCAGTATTCTTCAAATCTTATGCAGTATTCTTCAGATCTAGGCCATAGGGAAGACTATAAACACCAATATTTTTCAAACAGGCATGGCCCAGCATGTAGCGACAGCATACATACCCTCTCTGTCTCCTACATTTATTGAAGAAAGCTGCTAGAGATGTCATGATGATTGTATTGGGTATACATGGTAAAGTGCTGGACAGCGGGGGCTGCAAAAGCAGTCACTGTGAGCAGAGGACAGGGCTGTCCAGTACGTGACACAGCTGGTTCCAAACGGCTCCAACCAATCCACCAGAGGGCACAGCTGAGCCCCACGGCCACGATGGTGGCACCTCTGGGAGAATATTTTTAAGAAAAGGCAAAAACCACTATTCATTACTGTTAAGGAAAACACATGAGAAACAGCTCTGCCAATCCCAAGGTGAAGCAGACACGGAACAGATGCTCCACACATTGGAGCAGATTCCCCTGCGGTCCATGGAGAAGACCATGGAGAAGCAGGTTGTCACCCTGCAGTGTATGGAGGATCATGTTGGAGCAGACATCCACACTGCAGCCCATGGTGGACACTGTGACAGAGCAGATGGATGTGTTCTGAATGAACTGCAGACTGGAGAGGCCATGCAAGAGTGGCTTTATCCTGAAGGACTGCAGATTATGAAAGGATCCATGCTGGAGCAAGGGATAAGTGGAGGAAGGAGGCGTACAGATGAAGTGCTATGAACTGACTGCAATCCTTATTCCCCATCCCTCTGTACTGTTCAGTGTGTGGACAGAAGGACATAGAGGAAGCAGTAGAGGAGTGAAGTTTACCCTGGGAAGAAGAGGGTGGGACGGAAGTGTTTTAGTTTTTGTGTTTGTTTCTCACCATCCAACTCTATCTTTAACAGACAATAAATTAATGTTCCTGAAGTTGAGTCTGTTTTGCCTTTATGGTAATTGGTAAGTAATCTCCCTGCCTGTATCTTGACCCTTGAAAGTTTCTATCTTATTTTCTCCCCCTATCCTGTGGGAATCAGAGCAGCTGGATGAGTGTCTCGCAGTTGTCATAGTCAATCCACCACAATGTTTAACCATGGAAAAGTAAATGATGATGCAAAATCAAAGTTTGCAAAAGTGTCGGTTTCACATTGACAAAGGAAAAATTTCTAATATGAACAGTATGTGGGTCGTTTTGGTTGAAGCCATAGTCCTCCCTACCCAGCTTCTTTCTTCTTAAAGCATTTCTTCTCTTTGGTATTCAGCAGCTCTGGAGGACTGCATGTATTTGAAAATCACTCACTGGGATAGCTAGTTCTAACTCATTGATGCTTCTGGCTTTTTTTCTGTTTGTTTCTAGACCCTTAGTCCTAGTCCTTTAAGAATGCTTTCTCATTGCTTCCTTCTCTTCACTACTGCATGCCACACTCTGGCTTTTGCCACCTCCTCTTCATCCTGCCCCAAACGTGTTAGTGCCTCTTATGTTTCTGAACTCCTTTAGCAATGGAACATTACTGTCTAGTACTGTGTAAAAAATTTGATGGCTAATATTAATCCATGTCCCCTCTGCAAGACTGAATAGCTTGCTACACTACATTTCATTTGATAAGCTGTTACCTTAAATTGCAACAGCACCTCAGTATCCCACTGAAATTATCATTAAAAAAAATCAAATCACTTTTTAATACTTTATGACTTCACCTCACTCACAATAATGCAACCACCAAAACCAGGGTGATAATAAATAATAGAAACAGTAGAAAATTGGGTAGCTGCTAGATCTTTATTTTGTGCTAACCTCCTTTCCTGTATTTTTTCATAGCTTTCTGCTTTAAATTTTACAGCGCTGAGCTTGCTTTAGACAAGCTAGCAGAAATAACTTGGTGCATGCTTTCTCCCCACCAAGAAAATTAAAAACTACCCTCTCATGGCAAGGAAAGAAGAGAATGTGTGGGTTTGTTCAGGATGAAATATTAGTAATTACATTCTGTCATTGTCTCACTGCATGTTTGAATTGTACTGTTAGCCTTTGGGTGGCACTGGGTAACACTACAAAATACACAGTAATTTGTAACTTTTCCTGAACTGACAATGATATTGACTTCATCTTGATGTAAAAAAAAATTATCTGAACAACTTTTATAAGTTTAGCTTTTGAATTATTTCTTCTGTTTTAATATTGCATTTTTATATCTGTTTCTCAATTCCCATAATAGCTTTTAAAATATAATTCTTAGGTGTAATCCTAAACAGCCTTTGTTATTGGTTTCGTGAGTGGCAACATTTGACTTCAGCAAAGGTGTTGTTTAAGCACTGCCAGAGAGTCATTTCTCAGTTTATGTGTTCTCTGTTATAAGAACCTCACAGTCTCTAAAATGATGCCAAGAATTCTCAGCAATCAGCCTAGACTCTGAAGGACTGGGTATGTCTTGATTTGGGTCTAGGCTCTAGATAACTTTGACTTGAGGGAAAAATGCTAACTCAACTAGCATTTTGAGGAACTCTTATACACTGGGCTGTCACTCTGCCAACACCTTGTGTCTGATTAATTCACATTTCAGTAGAATTATCAAAAAGGCATTTTCTCAAAGCTGAGCATACACACCTGGTTAAAGGTCCTTTGGTGAGGCTGAAGAAGCTGTCTCATGGCTGCCACCATGCCCTGATCCTGGAAGGGCCTCAAGCTGCATGCAGACCCCTCCAGTTCCTTTGTTCCCACCCCTTCTCAGACACCCTTAACTCTTAAATGGCTTCTTTGGGAATTCCCCCTTGGTATGAAATCTGTGTTATCACCAAATGTATCACAACAAAAAATGAACATTAAACTCTCTCACTGCACAAGAACAGTGCCTTCTAATACATTAAAAAAAAAAAGAAAGTGAGTAATTAAGAAATGCTTGGAAAGCACATGGAATGTTTCATGACTAGCAAATGGGTACTGATCATGTCTGTAAAAGTCTGTCTTCTTTAAAAGAAATCTTATTTGACAAACACTATTCATCATCAAGGTGAAGGAAAAGAAAGGAATCTCCTCATTCAAGAAAAAATCAAAGAGAAAAATTCTTATAATATTTGTTTATGGAAAAAATTGTTATATATGCCTTATACTGAAGGGTTTGTGTCAGAATAGAACTGACTTATCTTGTCCTTTATAAAAGAGGTATTTTAATAGTTGAAACTGAATCTTCACAATAATACAAAAATTCACAACAGAAGGGACCATGGAGGCCATCCAATCAAGCCTCCTACTCTCAGCAGGGCTAATTTCAAGGTTAGGTCATGTTGCTCAGAGACTTGTCCACTCAAGTTTTGAAAACATCCAGAGATGGAGATGCCATATTGATAGCACTCATCTGGGAAAAAAAAAATCCAGTGAGGGAACAGTGACATTTTTTAAATCCTTAGTTATGCTCATTGATTCTCTAGACCAGTATTTACAAATCCATGTCCGAAGATGGGTGACTAAACAAGGTACCACCAATTTTTTACTTTCAAATACATAGAAAACTATGGAAAACTGAATATCCCCAGCAGTCCAACTGGCTAGGAACAACAGTTGGATATTCTACTTATTGATTTGTCTGAAAAAGGTGGATTAAGTGTTTACTTAGAGAATGTCCTGCACAGGGCTCTTCCTCCTTGGGTTTATCCCCAAACTTAGTCTTCTTAAAGAGAGCAGGAGAAGAGAAGAAGTAAAATCAGAGAACTGACAAAGTCTTGCACACAATTCCCATAAAAGTGAATTGCTGTCAAGGCTTTCAGTAGTCCTGCCCCTTCAGCAGCTATAGTCAAACCTCTAATTAGTATAGCCTAAATTAATTAATAATTCTTATTTCCAGCAAATGTCTGCAAGAAAACAGTGTTTTCTGTAATTAACACTTTTCTCTCAAACTTTTTTGTTAGCAGAGAACAAGTGCACAGACTTTCATGCACATACACTATTTTAAAAGAATCAATACAGTAAATCAATAGTTCTTATTTTCTGACATTGCAATTCAAGTTCCTATTTCTAATATTTTCCTTTGATATTGAGTTTTCCTTGAATATCAGCTATCAGATATTATTTCATTTTCATGGTCATACATGTAGTACGTGTCTGAACTCCATCTGTTTTTAAACATTTTAATTACTACAATTTCAGACAGACCACGGTATCTTTAAGAAATAAAATTGTTTCAGCTTTGCATCTCCCATTAATCATTACACTGTGAATGCACTAATTACAATATACAAGTTACCACTGAGATTGCTTACAGTTGATGTCAATATAATGGAATTGCAGTCTATCTTACCATTTTTTTTTTCAATTTACTACAGGGTTTCTTTGTACACCACTGCCAAATTGTTTACGGTTTCCCAAGAAAATGCGAAGACATGAAAACCCCACTCCTCCTTCATTAGCTCCTTATTCAATAAATAACATTCAGATATTTTCCATCAAATGTTTTCTATTTACCTTTTTTTCCTGCAGAAATGTTAATTAGAACTCCTAAAGATGTCCATTTTTTTAATATCTATAACCAAGCACTTTCTTTATGCTTTGATGCTTGCAACTAACTCAGATCTTCACTGTTCATAACAGAGTGCTCTTCAAACCAGAAGTCATAAACAGTAGTTTTTCCAGGAGGCTGATATTGTGAAATCAAACACTATGTTCTGCAGTTTACAAAACGAACATTTAGCTATCACAGAAAAAAAAAAAAACACACCCCAAAACAAACAGAACTTTATATTATACAACTTTCAGGTCCTATTTTTCATGTGCACTTAAGTTTTGGTTTTTCCTTTTTCCCACATTTGGGCACACAGTCAGACTGAACTTTGCTGCATACCAATACATTTCCCAAACAAGGAAACAGGCACACAGAAAGGTCAGCTTGTACTTCACCGCTAATCCCACTGACAATATATACACAAATTCAACAAGATTGGTTTCATACAGGGTTTTCAATAATCTTCAAAGCCATCTCAATAAGCCAGAGAGGCACATGTCCCTCCCCACACTAAACCCACATTCTTATACTACTGTTCACCATCGTGCTAACCCATTCTCTACCAAAACTTGCATTCTCCAAAAGGTGGGAAATACTCCATTCATTCTTAGGGTAGTTTCTCCCTACTACATCATCCTGAGTGTCTAGAGACTATAAGGAACTCGGATTCTTGTGAAAGCAGCCCAACAGCACCTGTCTGATAATCTGCTTTCACTTAACAGATGGCCAAAACCTGCTTTAGCCAAACACTTGAGCACAATATAGTCAAAATCAAGAAACTACAGGAGGATGAACTACTTACCTAATAAGTCAGATCTTCCCTCCTTTGTGAAACTAAATTTTATGCCAAGATTCAACTGTCCATCACATCATCACGTGAAGGTTGTCCACTTCTGTGCAGCTAGCAGAGTTTCCAGAGCCAGCCTCAACAAAGATACCAAGAAGAGGCATCGGGATCCACATTTTAAGTTGCACCATGAAGAGTGGCAGAATCCACAAGAAATCAGAACTCTGAGGTAATTCCTTTGTCCCTGTAAATCTCAAATTATTCTTAGATAAACGTGATAAGTGTAATATGTGTGCTTAGAAGGCAGCAGTGACCAAGTATAGCACAAAGAAATTCTGCTTAGTAAAACATGTCACAGGGCACTACTAGCTAAATACAGTTAGTGCTTAGGCTTTGTGTGTATGGCATGGCTAGAAAGCTCAGAATCACTTTGGCTACTACCCTCCTGTTCACCAGCTCTCCTGTGGTTCAAATTCTGACTTACCTTTCATACTGGTAGCAGCAAGAGCTGTAGGACACAGCATGACTGAACCAAAGCAGATGCTGCTTCTCATGCACAGCATGGTAAATTGTGCATGGGGCAGACACACTTGCAGTAGCTGTTGGCTTACAGAAGGCACTCAGAAAAAACAGTAACAGTTTTCAGTGTTTCCAACTGAGATGCCCAACACAGTTCTTTAAGTCTTACTGGTGGCATTTATTTTGCTTTCCTAATCCTTACGCGCAAAGGTCTCTGCCTGTGCTTTCTCCTGATCAACAAGGAGGGTCCAACAGAAGTCTGCAGTGTCTTCGTACCCACAGAATATATTTAGCAGTAGGGACTAAAAGAGCTATTATTAACGCCTGCGGGAAGCATAGGTGCTTTTCAACAAACTTAAAAGGATGAGGATCTATAGCACAAAACTGCCTTCATCTGAGTGTATCTCAAAACCTGTTTTGTGAACACTGCTCCGGGGCTCCTGAAAAAGCGGTGTCCTGAGGAAAAAACAAAATCAGAGCGCCACCTACCGCTGCTGTTTAACAGGACGGAGGTGCTGGATGCCAGCTTCTCTTCCTCACCTTTCACTGCGCACTGAAGTACACCTGGACTCACAATCAGCTGAGTGAGATCGGGTTTCTTGCACATGTAGTTGGACACCAACAAAAACCTGAATCTGTCGTTCACCAGGAATTGGTTAATGTTTTGCACTGAGCCTTTAGCAACTTCAGTTTAACTTGGTCACAGAAAATTTCTCTCATCTCTCAATATGCAAAAGCAAAAAGCTGCAAGACACAGAGAGAATTAACTGGGAAAATATTGTTATCTGATTGTCCAGTTCTTATGTTCTTCCCTAGGAATCTGCTACTGGACACTGACAAGTGCATCTTAATGTTGTACCAGTTAGTCCATAAAAGTGGATAGTCCATAAAAGGAAGGCTTTCCTCTAATAACCTTAGCCTGAAAACAGTACGACAAAATAATAAGAGGTAAGCCCTCAAAAATACTCTGGATATCTGCGAGAAAAAAGCAATGATTAGTAGTCAATAGATACTAAAGCCAGTATTTTGATTTTTCTTCTATATGTCTAACACATCAAACTATCAAACACACAGACGAGCATTTAATTCCCTCAATTTTAACAGAAACAAGCTAAAGTACATATTTCTCTGACTGTTTCCATGGAAGAAAATTCTCGCAAATTTCTTCAATTTTTCTGCATTAGGCCTTCTTCCTCGGACTGCCTTTAGAAATCTTATTTTCCCCAGTAAAGATGAACTTCTCAGTTATTTAACTAAGCATAACATACTTAACTTTAACAGTTAAGGTCAATCTGCATTAGTGGTTTATTGAGCAGCATCATGTCTCCTAGGTATTAATGTGCTTAGTATCCCCGCTTGGAGTTACAGGGAGCATACTTTGGGTACACAGCCTGTGCACAAACTGTGGTTTCTCTCTTGATCTGAGCAGAAAGCTTCACACTGAGATGCAATCCAGAGTGCCCAAGGTTAGTGAGGACACAAAGTACAGCCCTTAAAACAATAATTCAGCAACTCTGAAGTCCTCCTGTTATATGCAAGCAACAGTTTTCAAAACATTTATGTCTTGTCCTTCCTCTGTAGCTGAAGGTAATCCAAAATGGTCAGGAAGGTAATGGGAGATGTCACAAGCTTCCGGATCTTTCAAAAAAATAATTAAAAAAAAAGCCAGAGCAGCATCTTGGTGGGATCAGCACTGCAAACTGCTAGCTGAGACAAAAACCCGGCCTTTCCACTTTCAAAGAGGAGAACTTTAGCATAGTATTTATCCCACCAGTGTAAGTGGTCTTACATCTTCAGTTCAGGAGAACCAAAACAAGGGTAGCTATTGAGTGTATATGAGGTATATCACCCTCATTCTGTCAAGAGATTGTTACTCTGGTGAATTCAGTCATGGAAAGGGCCAAAATTTCATTGGGAGGTTGAACAATCAGATAGTAGCCTGCACAGGTCACAAGGAAGGGCACTGCAGAGTTCCACCCTACAGAATCAATGTTGCATGAAGTTAAAATTAAAATGAAGAAAAAATTTGAAAAATAGGGACAGAAACTAAGTCTGCTAAACCCAGGCAAATCCATCTCTATTACAAAGAACTGAAGAATTTTGTCTGCGAGAAGGAAAACAAGGCTACTGCACCACTCAACCTGCAGCCTCTGAAGCTTGGAAGAGACTACGGACCCTCTTGAGAGATATTCGAAAGCTTTGTAAAAAGGAGATTAACCACCCTCCCCAATGACAACATCCTAATACTCTGGAGTCTCAGCACGGGCATTTCTGAAGCAGAAGAGATGTGATAATGTTAGAGCTCTGTGACTCAATATTGTACTGATGGGAGATGGTTAATTCCTATGGTTCATGATGTCTGCAAGATTGCCTATCTACTGCTAGTAGTGAAAGCTTAGACTTAATCTGTAAGGAAAAGATCTCTGCCTACATCTTTTCCCTATCAACAGCTCATGACACAGGGAAGCCATGTTTCCACATAGCTGCAATAGTTTGACTTCAGGAACAGGGATCAAGGAAGGCAGAGTAGCTATTTTCATATGATCAGACTTTTATTTATTTTTCATTAGGACAATAGTGAAACAGTTTGTCTCCCTGTCCCTAAGTGAATGTGTTATCCATACTCATTTAAATGCAGCATCTGGCAATACATTACGATAGTCTGTTCTGAAACCATAGACAGACAGTGCTGTTAAGCTGTTAAACTGGGTAAAATTTAATTCCACTCCAGAGAAAACGGAAGTAACAAGGAAAAAATGCTACAAGGAAGACTGTTCCACATACTGTTTGCTTTGTGTCGGGTCAAGAACACAGAGAAGCATTATCCTTTAATTTATAATGAAGACTCTAGAATAGATTTTTAGCGGTGCCCCAGGTGGCACCATATTTTGTCATTGTCCTTCCTCTGATGTGATTTTTCTTTCTTATTCTGTATTTTCCAGTATGCCACCAAAAGGCACTGCAGAGGATAATTATTTTTTCTTTAAAAAATGGCTACTACCATACTTTCTGGCAGTACTGTTTATGGTACAAGCAGGGCATGGAAGGACTGGACACAAAAAGTAAAAATGGGAGGGAGGAGGGAGCTGGAGGAGGGGATCTCCAGGTGTAGAATACTTTTCTGGGAAGGAAGTATAGGATATAGTTATTGGAGAGAGATATATTTTTTGCTGAATTCCTCTATTTCAAGGGAACATGAGCTTTTTCCATCTAAACTCCACAGCTCTGATTTTTTAAGTGGCTACCTTTTGCATTGCACAGCTCTTCAACATGTCCTACATACAACCACTCCCACGGTAGTCTTTCTTTGCCAATGGCAATTGTAAAACAGATATAGTTGTATGTGAGTGGGGAGTCAATAACTAAGCAATTCCAGGTATGGGGTAAAAACTGGAATACTTTATTGAACATGCAAACACAACTTAAGGGCCTTGGGGGTTGGACGTGTTAATGAGGAGGATGAGCTATGTTAACTACAGAATTACAGAAGTTTTTACTACAGTTACCCAATGAATTAATATTTTCCTCAACCAAGATTACATGGGGGAGGAAAAGGATTAAGGGGTTTAAACATGGTCTGATACAATCATCTACAAGTCCTTTCTTATTTTGCTGCAGGAGTCAGGTTAATCCATATGGTTGAACTTCAGCAGGTCTTGTGAGGAAGGTCCAGTCCTTCAGGTCACGGGATTCCTCTCAGCCCGTTTTCCAAGGTTTATGGCTCAAGCCCTCTAAGCTCCTTTCTGCTGACAGCTGGGTTTGGGCTCCTACATATGTGTTTCACTGTCCCAAATATCACACAATCCTGCAACTGCAAATATTAAGTTTGCAACTGCAAATATTAAGTCTGCAACTAAGAATTCTACATTAAAGTCTGCAAATCTTTGTTCTGCGGCTCTAAAAATTAGTCTTTGCCCAAAATATTCTATGCAGTCTCTTCCTTGCATTCATCATTGACTTGGAATTTTGCAACTTGACCTTTCCCACAGGTTTTTCAAGTATGCTATGTGTTAGCTTCCTAAACCTTTTTTCTGATTTAACTCTCATACAGTTCCCTTTCCAGTGCTTCCATCCATATTAATTCCTTGTGGAAGGATGATGTTTCAGCTTTTAGTGGAGTGGCAAGTCTCTGTCCCTACCACAGTATAACAAGCAGACAATATAGAAATGCCAAAAATAATGTTTCACCATTGTTTCTGCATGTCAAAACTTCCTAACAAAAATTCTGTCAGCTTTTTGCCAGAAGTCCTCACCAGAGCTTCCTGCTGGAGTTTTCCTGCCAAAACATCCTGCTGTTGTTTATGGTTATCATATCTCTTTGAACATCTGAATAGGGCTACGTGCCAAGAAATCACGTACAACCTCCTTTGAACACTATAAAAGTTGAGGAAAAATTTTGGAAAATCAGGGAGAGGAAAGGAGAGAGAACCAGTTACCTTAGCTGAGAATCTCTCCCCACCTCCTCCTCACCTTTCCTCCGCCACCGCATGCTGCCTGCCTGCCACTGGAGACTGAAACTCTGCCAGCCCAGAGAAGAACTGAAACCCACTGTGCCACATGAATGAGTTATATTTTCTCCTTCTACCCTGACCATATTTCTGAGGGCTGAAAGGTGCTGCTGAATCGGGACCCTGCATGGCCTGGGACACAGCTCAACGTGAGCGAGGAAGCCACACATCCTGGCTGCATTCCAGAGAACTAAAGCTGCTAAGACTCCCCACAGCTAAAGAAGATAACATCAAAAAGCGGCAGAGACAGAGAAAATAAAGGCAGAAACTGCTTCTCCCCCCCCCCCCACCAGCTCAGCAGAAAGGTAGTTTTGGTGGTATCTTTCCTATGCTTCTAAAAGTAATCTTAGCTTTTTCCAACTTTTTCTTATTTTTTCCTCTTTCTTTTTGCAACTCTTACAATTAATAAAAATATCAGGTTTTGGTATCAACAGATTACTTGTTTTAATTTTGAGTGTTAATTTTGCTCAGAAGAACATTTGAATCTGAAGTTCTTTCTGCAACTTTTAAGCAGACTGTAACACACAGACACCCTCAAAGCTGGGAAATACTTGTAACTCAAACTCTCTGATGATTTAATGGGAATTTCTGACACAGAAGTGTCATATAAAATCCATGTACAGAACAGTATCTAAAACCTCTGTCATAATCTTCCAGCAGTGGACTTGTCAGCACTGGTGTGCTATTGTGAGAGACAACCTTGAATTAAAATACAAATATCACACATTGAAGAGTGGTGTGTGAACAAGTCAAAACATCCCCACAGCAACACTCCCAGCCAGTCAGGAATAGACCAGCAAAAGCTAGAGACATATCCCACCAATCATGAGGGAATGACACTGTGGAACAACTCATGAATCTGCAAAACCTCAAACTGAAAAAAGCTGGAGGAGGATAAACTGACTGCTTCTCAACACTTCTGATGCAAGATGTTGCAACAGAGCTACCACACCTGTCCCAGAAAATTGCAGCGTGAATACTCCCAGGTCATATGCTTTTAGCTCACAGATAGTAAGAAGAAGCTGATAGGTGCTAACTCAGTACTATGATGTGTTAAATGTACAAATGTTTATAGCTTTGCAATTATCACTGTATTTGAAAGTATCTTACATAAGGGCTTATATGTATGTCTTCATTTCTATTTCCAGAGATCAAATCTTAACTAACGAGCTCAATCTGAGCCACGCAGTCAAACTATACCAACAGAGCTGTGGACTGCTGAATATATGCAATAGACAAACATTAGAAAGCAATGACCATGGATAGCTCCAGGATCAATGGCTGGATGTGCTGGCTTTCTAGCTCTTGGTTGTCTTTGTTGCTGAATTACCATAGTTTTTCCACCCTTCACTCTTCATTCATTAGAGGAAGATGATAAACAAGAAGCAGCAGGAGCCCCAAAGTACCAGATTTATAACAAATGTTCAGTCTCGGAGATGAGAAGGCTGAGATCCCTCAGAACAATGATTTGTTCAAATAAATGTCTCTTCCAGTTGCTGATCCTGTTCCTGCTGTTCCCTGCAGCTAGTACTTCCCCTGCATGTTAAGAATGACAGGCAGGAGCAGCTAGGATGTGCCTTAGGGGCATGCCCTTAGGCAGAAAATGCAATGCTGACATCAAGCTCCTCAGTCAGATCAGATACAATCATGAAAGTTGTCCTGCACATCCTAAATATTTCTTTTCCGCCTTGCAATAGTTGTGTTGCAACTTAAATGCATTGTATTATGTGTCCAGTTCAACACAGTCACACATCAAAGAAATGTAAAGGTGCTTAATTTCCATACCATCCCACAGAATGACAAAAGGTGGTGCTTCTAAGATCAAAAACAGTCAATACAGCAATTCTATGAGAAGAAAACTTCAGAGGGAGTCAAAGAGAAAGCAAAGTGTATAATTAAGAACAGGATTTGAGATTGTCAGGACTGCTTTTTGCTTTCAACTACTCTTGGCCTCTTCCAGCCTGACTGGACAATGATCCCAACAGAAATAAAATCTGGTTGCTTTGCCAGAACACAGCAGGGCTTTGAAATAATTCTGAGATCTTTGGTGGGATTAGTGGAACAATTTAATAGGCAGTCTTGTTAGTAGGTAGAGAAAAAAAAGACATTTGCATTTCAGACTGCCTGTAAAGTTTGGGAATAGCAGAGGAATAAAAATAAGCCTGAAGATGTCTGAAACTACTCTGAAATGAGGGAAAAAAGCCCTTGCAGAAACTGGATGAAAGAGACGATGTTAAGGGAATAAGATTCTGAAAAAACATACAAAAGCATTTATTTAACTTTCAGGTTAAAGTGATACTTGTTTAGTGAACACAGCTAGACAGTTGATTTTTCTCATTTTAAATTGTGGAATCATGGAATCAGAATAATTCAGAGTGGAAGAGACCTTAGAAACTCATTTCAATCTCCTACTCAATGCAAAATTCACTATGAGGTCAGACTGGGCTTTATCAACCTGGGTCCTGAAAATCTCAAAAAAATCCACAACCTCTTTGGATACCTTTTCCATTATTTGATTGTCCTCATGAGGAAAAAGCTTTTCCTTATATCCAGCCCAAACTTCTAGTTTCAATTTATGTGCACTGCATCTCATTCTCACACCACACCACCAGAAGAGCCTGGCAGGTTGCCAGTAAGTTTCCCCTAGAGCCACCTCTTATTCAGGCCAAACAAGCCCAACTCCCCCAGCCCCTGCCCCAGAACAAAGGTTTCAACTCCCTGAATATTTTGACAGCTCTCTGCTGAATTTTCGCAGTTTATCATTATTGTCCTTGTATTTGAAGTATCCAAAGGTAGATGTAGATGTGTTCTAATGAATGGTGAAACCATTAATCTCCTGAGTATGCTGTTAACATAGCCCAGGAAACTGTTGGCACTGTTTGCTGCCAGGTTACACTGCTGGTTTATTTTCAGCTTTTTGCCCCCCTAGGCTCAGCAGTGGTGCCACTCAGCTAATCAGTCCCAATCTATATCACTGGAAATTAAAAATTATAGAGTAATGTAGGTCAGACCTCTGGAGGTCATCCAGTCCAACTCTCATTCTCAAAAGCAGGACTAACCTCAAGCTTAGAAGAAGTAGCCTCCATCATCTAAACCCGAAACCCACAAATGATATACAAAAAACTATCCAGAGTAAGTTTTAAATTCTATTTCTAAAGAAATCTTTTTAATACTATGACTATTATTCTTTTTTCCCAAGTGCATCATAATCAATAAAAGTTGCTACTATAAAAAGGTAAAGAGATGACAGAAGCTGCAAAAAATAATGGAGGCACTCAAAAATAATCATTTGATAATGGCAAGGACAGGGAAAGTGAAGGATTTTAGTGAAACCTGTATTAGAATGAATACCAGACCCAGGCTCACTTCAGTTGCATTGGGAAGCAAATGCAAATTTAAGGTAACTTTTGAGCACAACCATGTATATAAGGAAAATCTTCAGGACAGATAAAAATGAGGCCTGGAAGTGACCACAGCAACAATGATCCTCCAGACTCCTCTCCCAGGCTCAGGTTATTTTCATAGTGAAACTGCTCATGCCTCTCAGAGCTCTGAAAAGACTATCCAAGACAGTCAGTACAACATTCGACTCCCCAGGAGCAAGGCTGTGAGACAGGCAGGAGATGCAGAGGTGAGCAGTCCCTGTCCTCACAGCAGAACTCAGCAGTGGGATCTCTGCAAAGCACAGAAATTGGGTGTCCCTGTCACTGATCGCCTTCTATGTTTGCCCTGATTGATGCTCTGGTGGGGGACTGCCCCATTCCCTTGCTTGCACATCTTCTTACATCTTCTTGCAGAGAGTCAGAGCTGCATTCCCTCAATAGGAAGTATAGAAGGCACTTCCAAATGGTTTCTAGTACAGCGCCATATGATCTGCTAGCAAACATGCATGTAGGACTACCACAAGAAACATAATTCAGCATTTGTTTGGGATTCCCCATCATATGTAGGTTTTTACAATCCAACTTGTTTTTTCAGCAATCTAAACTTAAGATGTCTGATTTTAGATCCTTTCCTAGGTAAAGCAGATGATGTTTTTCTGTTGTAAAAAGGGAAAAAAAATTCATTTTACCAATCAACTCTTTTTTTTTTTTAATTTTTCATCCAATCTACTTGGATAATATTGTAGTGAGGAAGGAAAGTACATAGGAATCTGAATCTTACAATAGAAAACTGAGACAGCTTTAGAAACTACTTAAGTTACTTATAATAACAAGAACAGAAATATTTATATATTATTATTGGTACAGTATATTTATAGTTAGTAGAGTATTTTAAAACTTAGGATCTAACTGTAGCATGCTGGCTTTACAAGGAAACTACAAAAGGAAAAATACTCAGGTTTTTCCCTATAAAAGAGTAAGGTACCTGTTTATTGCCTTTTAAGTATCTTCTGTTCACATTTCGTTCTCCACTAAAAATAAATGAAAGAGAACATATACCACACAAAGGATCTGGTAATACTTATGTATCTGCTACCATCTGCTGACAAACAGCATTATCAACTTTATCCTAGTCAAAGAAGAAACTTCTACTTCCCTATAAGAAAGTTTCCACTGGTGCTACAGTGGCTGACAGTAAAAGCTACATGCAGTTTTAATTCAGCATGTTGTAGCCATAGTAAGGCAATATTTTTTTATCCATCAAGCTTGTCTGCATCACAGATTAACTACTGACCAGTATATTCCAGTCATGTAGCAGTGGCTGTATCCTGCATTTGTTGGAGCCCTTCAGCTGTTGCAGATAGTTTCTGTAGTCAATTACTGAGCAATTACAAGAAACTCATTCCTTATTTACAAAACACAAGATCATTTGATTTGTTATTACCTGTGAGACTTTCCAAACAACAAGTCACAGAATCACAGAATGACAGAATGGGTCAGGTTGGAAGGGACCACTATGGGTCATCTGGTCCAACCTCCCTGCTCAAGCAGGGTCATCCGAGAGCACATTGCACAGGATTGTGTCCAGATGGTTCTTGAATATCTCTGGTGAGGGAGACTCCAAAAACTCTTTGGGCAACCAGTTCCAGTGTGATCATCTGCACAGTAAAGTTCTTCCTCATTTTCAGGTGGAACTTCCTGTGCATCCATTTCTGCCCATTGCCTCTTGTCCTGCCGCTTGACACCACCAAGAAGAGATTGGCTCCATCCTCTTGACACCCTCCCTTCAGATCCAGACAATTGATGAGGTCTCTTCTCAGGTGCCTCTTCTCGAGGCTGAACAGGCCTGGCTTCCTCAGCCTTTCTCATAAGAGAGATTCTCCTGTCCCCTAGTCATCTTTGTTGCCCTCTGCTGGACCGGCTCCAGGAGCTCCATGTCTCTCTTGTACTGAGGAACCCAGAACTGGACACAACAGTCCAGATGTGGCCTCAGTAGGGCCGAGTAGAGGGGCAGGATCACCTCCCTTGACTTGCTGGCAATGCTCTTCCCAATGCACCCCAGGACACCATTGGCTTTCTTGGCCACAAGGGCTCATGGACAGTTTGTAGCCCACCAGGACCCCCAGATCCTTCTCTGCAGAGCTGCTTTCTGGTAGGTCAGCCCCAGCCTGTACTAATGCAGTGTTTATTCTGGTCTTACTTCCCTATCTACAACGTGGAATCAAAAGATCTTTTTCCCCGGTCTTAATTTTAAGAGCATAATGGTAGTAAAAATGACCACCTTTATATGACCTTACTTAATTTTACAATGTTTTTAAGTGAAAGTCTTTATTAGCCTCCAGATACTATTGTTGTTGGGAAAAAGATTAACAAAAACCTAAAGCAAAAAAGAAACACAACCTCAGTTTCAGGTATCTCACACTAAATTGCAGAAGTCCAACAGTGAAGAGAGACCAGTGCACAGTGATGACCGGCATTTGGCTATGTGGTAGACTAAATGAAAAGAGTGCATGTAATATTTACTTATACAGCAAGATTTTTTCAAAAAAACATTTGGGAAAAAAAGCCAAAGCTTTATATTTGATAAGCCAAAATGTCAGAAAAAATGATTTAATGAAAACAGAATGTGGAGGTATATATGACATATGGTTTGTTTGACAAAGCTAATCCTTTTAGATTTCACAAAGTCTCCAGGTTTACTTGACAGGAATCTGAGTTTGAAATTCTCATTAAGTGGTAGGTCTTAAGAATGGCTGGTTCTTCCAGACCTATGTACACTTAGCAAAAGGGATCATAAATTAGGATGTTTAGCCTTTAAATGTGTTGTTGACCTTCCATTGTAATGATTTCTTTTTTTTTAAACTTGGAAACAAGTATTATGTTTTCATTTGACTTAAGTTCCTGCCTGGAGTGCTCATCTGTGTTTGTTAGGAAATTTCCAGCTGGGATTTAAACTCCTTTTTTTTATCTGCCCTTCCATTGCTACAGGCAATAGTAGGTGTTGCTGAAAGGAGACTAAAAAGCCAACACCAGTGCTGGGCCACGGACCCTGAGACCAGCCTGGCCCCACACAGCAGCTGGTGACACTGGTGGCTTCCCAAAGGCAGCATCAAACGCCGGACACAAGGCCAGAGCTCCCTCCCCGCTAGGAAAAGCCAGCGCCGTTTCTGTCAGACACACAACCAGGAGAGGCGGTTCTGACCTAGTGCCACCCTCAGGAGGAGGTGTGAGAAACCACTTCTGCTCGTCCCCCAAAATACGGGACGAGCCGCCGTCCTCTCCCTCCCGCGGGATGCGGGGCCGCGCGCCAGGAGCCGCCACCGCCCCGCAGGGGAACAGCCTGAAGCCCGAGTCTCGCGAGAAGCGGCGCCGCCGCCGCAGCCGCCATGGAGCCGCCGCTGCAGGGCCCGCCGGGGCTGTCGGCCGTGCTGGCGGTGAGGGGGAGCGGGGCCGCGGGGCTGCCGAGGGAGCGGGGCTGCGGGGCTGTCTGAGGGAGCGGGGCCGTCCGGCGCGGGGGGAAAGAGCCCTTGCTGTGTGCGCTCTCCTTCCCGAGCACGGCGCGGGAGGGCTGCGGGGCGCGGTCCGTGACCGAGAACGGCCGCGTTCGGTGAGGGAGAAGGAGCGAAGGAGCTCCGGTCGCGGTGGCTCCCGGCGACGCCTCTTCTGCCGCCGCTGCCTGATGCGCTTTCGTTCCTCCCGCAGAGCACGGACTGGTCCGAGCCCTGGCTGCTGGGGCTGGGGGCCTTCCATCTCCTGTGCTTCCTCCTGACGTGCGCGTCCCTGCAGCACCGCCGGGTACAGGTCGGGCACTTCCTCTGCATGGGTGAGTGCACGGGCACACCGTGCTGTGCTTGGGAGCAGATGAAGTCTTCGCAAATTCGTATTTCTCTTGTAGCAGTGCATGCACCTGTAGATGATGATGTGCTGTAGAACCTGCCGTGACCTGTAAATGCGTATTTATTTTCTTTCCAAGAAAATGTATGAGGTATTGACTTAAAATTCTGGCGTTAGCGAGGATCTGGGATGAGTAAGGTTTCTGCAGGGTCATTGCCGCGTGTATCACAGCTTCCCAGTAAATTCTTGCTGTGCTGGAGAAGAAGAAAAGAAGTCGACTGAGCACAGTTGCTTTCTACTCTGCCTTGTTCTAATGCTGCAGTTCAGTGAATATGGTCATCTTTAGTTTCCATAGCAAGTTCACCACGTGCCCTGCTGACAGCCATGATAATGGCATGAGGAGTAACAACTTGTATTATCTCAGGGTTTAACAGCCTTCAGCCTGAGAATCCACAGTGACCTTGCTATATCAAAGCTATATCTTCACGGCTGACTAACAGAAGAACTGCTAGCTTTGGTTTAATTGAGATCACATAGATTTGCATTAGATCCATGTATTATGAGCACTACCTTGGTTCTAGCCATGTGTTGGATTTTCTGCTGAGTAGTGTTTCTTTACACAGTACCACAGCTCTGTCATGGTTGCAGGGTGGAGTTAGAAGAATGAGCAATTGGAAGAGATTTGCAGGCAAAAAATACCATTTATTGACTTTAAAAATACCATTCATTTGGTAGTCAAATTGGTAGAGGAATTACAGCTTCTTCAAAACAGCAAATAACTCAGCTAAAGCTAAGGTTTTAATAATATGTAATACCCCCAAAAAGGAATCTAGAAACCTTTCTGTGCTTCCACCTGTACATCCAGTTGTACCTGGATTTATTAAATGATCTACAGAGGGCAAACTAACAATGCCCTGTTCATGACACATCAGGCCTGAAGTTCCCTATAAGAATACAACCTTTTCTATGTTAGTATTAGACATTCAGAATTTCCAATGGCATGCTGTTTACTTTAGACTCCTAGGAATGATATAAACTTACTGATAATACAGAATGCATAAAACTACCCATATTGAGTACAAGCCTTGTTTGTACCTGAGAAACTGAACCATTTTTGATATGTCTGCAATAGGAATTATTTTGTATTGTAGATAATTAGAAATAGCTGAGGAAATTATGAAATTATCACATTGGTCTGCCTTGGCAACCAAGCAGCCATAGGTATCTTTATACTGTACAGTACCAAGCACAGGTAATCCAGCTGATGGCACATCAAGATAGCACTCCTTCAATCACGAGACTAGTTATTGAACTGCCTTGTGCAGGTCATCTTTAGCCATTGAATCTGGGGGGTTTTCTTTGTTTCAGGTTTAAAATTTTGTAGGTGTGTTACTTTTCTGTTAAATATGATTGTACTGAAAATTGCCATTTTTTAATGTCTCGATGGCTTCATATTGAATGTAATTCAAGTAAGAATATGCTGAACTGAAGTAAGAAGATGCTTGTTTGCACCTGATTACAGTAGACTACTCTACTGTATACCTGTTGAAACAGTTTGTATTTTACCAAAGTGCTTGTATATTATTAGTACCCAAACATGAGATAATAATGTTAGATATAACAGTGTGACACCATAAAATCTATAATAATAACTTAATTCCATACCGACTTTGGGGAGCGCTTGCATTTCTTTTTACAGACATAACTTGGAAGTAGTCACAAAGATGATTGTTGGGAAAAAAAGCAGTTTGGTGTTTGGGTCTTTTCATTAGTATTAATTTCTATAAACTGAGATGATTAGGATTTTGCATTTGTTTGTTTGTTTGTAATATAGGGGGTATGTTTTGTGATCACTTAATACTTTTTAGTAACTATATGACACATTTAAATCAGAATTGGTTTTGTGCAGTTAAATATTGAAGGATCTTCTGAGGATCAAGGGATTCTAATACCTGATATGTACACATCTTTAGTATACATCACAGAACTGATGGCAGTATTTTTAAAGAAATACTGAATCTAATATTTTTCTTTTGTTGTACAGTGGGCTTAGTGTACTGTGCTGAATACATCAATGAATTAGCAGCCATGAATTGGAGGTAACTGCTTTCACTTTCATTTTTTAAATAAAACTATACAATACAACGTAAATATCACTTAGCTTATAAGAAATGATAATTTTTGGTAGCTAGCATGCCTTTATTTTACTGCTTAAAATCTGTGTCTATAGGTATGGTTGTAAACTAACTGGTCAGAGAACTAAGAGAAAAGCAGAGTGCTTTGCTTAAGAGGAAAAGGGTGCAAACTTTGGGGTTTGTTTTTGCTGGGTTTTCTTCGTTAGTTATTCACATTTAATAAGCTGAAGAACCCCTTCTTAAAAATATCACTGCTGCTTTATATACTTACTTGTATGCATAAAAAGCATTAAAATTTGTCTGTTTTATTAAACTTGTATACCAGAATTAAACTGATGGCTTATTTTGATAAAATTGAACTAATCTTTCCCTGACAAAACTGCAAATTATGTGTTTAGAACTACTTTATGCAGGCATCTAACTGTAAGTCTTTATGTTTCACTTCAGGCATACACGATCTAAATTATGGCTTTATTACATTTATTATTTCTGTTTTCTTTTCTAATATAAGTAAACGAAATACCTAAGAAGGTAATTTCAGGCACTTTAGGATAAAAATGATTTCTGAGGTACAAATATACGTACTCTTGTAGTCGCATTGCTAAGTTTCTTAATTTATAGTTGTTTTATTTAGTGTTTTGCAATAAAACTTTAAAGACTAGAAATGCTGGTATTGTAATAAATATTCATAACTGATGAGATATCAACTGCCTCTTTTTTCTGACTTAATACAATAGAATGCTGGCCTATGCTTGGGGATCCCAAGAAGTAGGATGATGTGTACAATGTCCGTGTTAAATAACTACTGTGAAAGTCTAATGTATGAACTACACTGAATAAAGCTTCCTCTCTCGTTTTTACTGTATTTCTTTCAGGTTGTTTTCTAAATACCAATACTTTGATTCAAGAGGAATGTTTATTTCGCTTGTATTTTCAGCGCCACTGCTGGTGAATACTATTATAATTGTGGTATGTATATGTTCATTTATATGGGTGCTTTCATTAAATTGATAAGTGGATGTATATGGATTAGTTAAATTTTATAATATACTTACTTTTCAGGTCAGCTGGGTTTACAGAACTTTGAATGTAATGACTGAACTAAAGATGCTACAACAGAGAAGGAAAGCGGAAAAAGAGAAAAAGAAGTGAAAGCACCTTACACTATTTTTTTCAGTTATAATAGTGCTTGTCCGGGTAATCAGTCCTTCTATATGGTTATTCAGAAACAGAGATACTTTTGTGTCTGATGTCAAGAGGACTTTGTAACATGTGCCTGTGGACAAGGTGAAAGCAGGTATCTACAATGCATTTGAATTGGCTGTGAAATTGAGAAACCAGTCTTAACAGTTCTTTGTGCCCTTCATTGTAAGATACTTTTCCACTATGACTGAGGTGACACACAATGTTCCAGTTAGTTTCGACTTGCATTTGTGATTTTTAACTGTATCTTAACTCTGTGTTTATCAAGTATCCATTCTTCTGCTGCTTGAGCCAATTGGAGAAGTGTTGTGAATTACAGTAAATGAGAGATTGTGTTCAGAATAACTCAGGAATCCATGCTTCTGTGAAGCATTTCACTTCTTTATAAATCAAGTTTCATACTTTCAATGTGTATTGTGTGCCAGTGGCATTTTATAAATAAAACTATCCACTGTGTCTTACATTAATTTGTATTAATTTTTGATCAGACTTTTCCCTTTTTTTTTCTTAAAAATTCCTTTAGCAAAATCTTGTACATAATTTGCATAAGTAATTCAAAATGATCACTGCCTTTTTTTCAATTTACAGTTCATGGTTTTAAGGCTTATAGGTAAACATTTTTTCTTAAAACTAGATGAAATTTTTATAGTTTTTGGCTTGTTTATAGAACATAAAGGAATGGGAGAAAATATGCAATTTTGTTCCCTCTTTTATGCTTTTCTCTTTTTTTAATAAATAACTGAAAATGAAAAATTAACTGGTAAAAAGAAGAAGACTTCACTTTTGTTTCAAGTCGCCTGTTTTTATTGAATTAAGGAAATTTGAAGAGGAGGTGTGAATACAGGGCAAACTGTCTGTATATTTAGTAAAAGTTGTCTCTTTGTTTGGAGATGTACAGTTCTATCTAAAGCAGGTTTCATTTAAGATATAGGGAAGATGATCTACAAAACTGAACTTAGACTAATGTGAAAAACACTTGGGTACAAAACCCCAGACCATTGCTAAGTTTATAAGCTAAGTAAGTATTTCTGAAGTTAATTTTAATTACTTGAATAGTGTTCACACCAGTGGAAATACAAACTCAAGGGAGATATGCTATCTAGGAGACTCACACAGTTTATGAGTCTCCTAGAGAAGGAGGAAGTGAAACTCTTACTTGAGGGCTTTACAGCATTGTGGAAGGGTAGTGAAGTGTTAATCTTGGATCCATTTCTTTAACTTTCCCGTGACTCTTTAGCATTTTTCTCACTCATTGCTCCATCAAGAACTACTGACTGCTTTATATTAGCAAACTAAATAGATGTAGGTTTATATGTTGTCTCATTCTGACCATTCTCTTTTGACCCTTGGTGCAGTGTTGGGTAGTGTCAACTGCATGAAGAACACCTCTAGTGGTCTGGTAAGACAGCATGTGCCTTTTGGGAAGGAATGAATAGAATCTGTCCAAATGTGACTGCAAGACAGGCTGTGGCACCTGTCTTCAGGACCAAGGAATAGATCTTTTTGATTTATATAGATAAGATGTCCTCCCAGACTGATTTAGAGAAAGTTCAGCCTTGCTTTTAGGATTTGATGGGGAGAGGGGCAGTTTTCACATATGGTCCTAAGCATGACCACACAAATGTTGTGCTCCTGTCTTTCCTGTTGTGAACTGTTCTGAAACAATACCAAGGCGCAATTGTTTTAGTGTCACACACTTGGATCTGTAGTACAGCTGATAACCACCTGTTATCAGTAACCTTTGGCTTTCCAGTGTGAAGTGTATGAATTTGATTCACAGTAAGTGAGGTGGTTCAGAGCAGCTAAGCAACAAGTCTCTTGCAATGGAAAACAATGTACCTTATTTTGTAACATCCAAGGCAATCTCTCCCCAAATAGTTCAGTATTTTGCCTTTCTTGTGTGTGAGATTGGTGTTTTTAAACCTTTCCTCACTGCTGAAACTGTATAAAGTAAATGTAACAGTTATATGAGATAAATTTTCACAAACATAAAAATGTGTTTTCCATATATCACAGGAAGGCTTGGGTTGAAAGGGACCTTGAAAATCATCCATTTCCAACCCCCCTGCTGTGGGTAGGGATGCCACCCACTAGAGTGGGCAGCTCAGGGCCTCATCCCACCTGTCCTTGAACACTTCCAGGGAAGGGCATCCACAGTTTATCTGGGCAACCTTTTCCAGTGTCTCACCATTTTCTGAGTAAAGACTTTCCTCCTAATGTCTAATGTAAACCTGCCCTCTTTTAGTTTAAAGTTGATCCCTTTCATCCTTGTAAAAAGTTGCACTCCCTCTTTTTTGTAAGCCCCTTTTAACTACTGAAAAGCTGCAATTAGGTCTCCCTGGAGCTTTCTCTTCTCCAGGCTGAACAATCCCAGTTCTTTCAGCCTGTATTCATAAGTAGAAGTGCTCCAGCCTTCTGATTACCTTTGTGGCCTCCTTTGAATCTGCTTTAACAGGTCCACATCTTTGTTGTGGTGAGGAACCCAGAGCTGGATGCAGTGCTCCAGATGTGGTCTCACAAGGATGGAGCAGAGGGGCAGAATCACCTCCCTCGACCTGCTGGCCATGCAGCTTTTGATGCAGCCCAGGATACGATTGACTTTCTGCTGCGACTGCACATTGTCAGCTCATCTTCAGCTTTTCTACCA
Source organism: Neopelma chrysocephalum (assembly GCF_003984885.1). NCBI lineage: Eukaryota > Metazoa > Chordata > Aves > Passeriformes > Pipridae > Neopelma > Neopelma chrysocephalum. The sequence continues at coordinate 11,079,752 of NW_020897742.1, forward strand.
CAAGAACCCCCATGTCCTTCTTGGCAGTGCTGCTCTCACTGAGTTATCTCCCAGTTTGTACTCATATCTGGGAATGCCCTGACCCAGGTGCAGCACCTTTCACTTGAACCCATTAAAACTTGTGAGGTTGTTGTGGGCCTGCTTCTCAGACTTGTCTGAGTCCCTCTGAATAACATCCCTTCCTTCTTTTGTGTCAGCTGCACCACTCAGCTTTGTGTCGTCTGCAGACTTGCTGAGTGTGCAGCACTCAATCTCACTATGGAATTGATAGACATTAAAGAACACCAGTCGCAAGGCAAGGGCCTTGAGAAACACCATTCATCACCAGCCTCCACCTGGACATAAGCCATTGACCACAGTTCTCTGGCTGTCTCCATCCAGGCAATTTCTTTTTCACCAAATAATCCATCCTTCAAATCCATGTCTCTCCTGTTTAGTGATAAGGATGTGTTGGACAATGTCGAAGGCCTTACAGAAGTCTGTGTAGATGACATCTGTCAGTCTTCCCCTGTTGACTGTTGCAGTCACTCCATCATAGAAGGCCACCAGATGGGTCAGGTATGATTTGCTCTTGCTGGCTGTCTTGGATGACCTTGTCTTGCATGTACATTTATGTTTGTCAGGAAAATATTCCCATTTTCTACATTTTGGAAAGACTCAAACTTAGCTAACCCTGCCTAAGAAACACTAAGTTCAAGAGTTAAGTTTTTGTGGGGGTTGTGGGGGTTTTTTGTTTGTGGAGGGTTTTTTTGTTTTGTTGTTTGTTTGTTTTGGGGGGTTGTTTGTTTGTTTTCAAAAAAGTAGGTGTCTTAAACCGTAACAGAAACCCTCAGTAAGTGAAGTGTGACTTTTCTTCATCATGAGTCTAGATTTATGAAGTGATACTGCAATAACATGAAGTATGGGCCTACTTGCTGACAAACCAAAATAATTAGATCATGAATTTAGAGACTGTTTTACCTACTTAGAATTTATGAGTAAATGAGAGCCAAATGTTTAAGGTTGGTGGAATACCTTTGCTTTTAATTGGGAAACCTGAATTTGGGTTGCTTGAGAAGGAGCCTGTTTATTTCATTTTCAAATGTGAATACAGAAAAGCTGGTAGCTGCTCAGTTGGATCCGATGGAGAGTAAGATGAGACAGAGGTGATTTGTAACTGGTCTGTGTATCTTGCAGGCAGTTACTTAAATCTTCAGTCTTCCTTAATGTGTCTGTCCACATGGTCTCAGCCAGCGTGGAAAAACTTTACAAGGGAGAAAACAATATTAACCTGGCAATTTTATCATACTAGAAAGCAGTTTTGTTGCATATAAATCTGTGAAAATATAGATTATCAGAATTTAGTTGATAAACTTGGCTGGAGGTTGAGGTTGGCCTCATTCCCTATGAAAAAGTAATAACTTATATGAGTTTCCAAAAATGAGAACCTAGCATGCTCTCTTTTTCCACATCCACAAAATGCGATATCCTTAACTTGGATGTTTTTTCGCTGCTTTTTGGTCCAATGAGTTTCATGATTTTAGACAAAATGTAACAGATGCAATAAGGAATTAAAATTTCTGTTCCTCAGCAGTATTTTCTAATTTAGTAGATATGTGTATCTCCATCTCACATAAAAAAAACCCCACCTATTTCCAAAAGGCACAGAAGGACAGTAAATTGAGGTCTCTTACAGTCTTCCATGTATTCTAAAAAAGAACTTTGAAGGACAGTCTTCCTACTTTTCAACAGCTGCATTTTGAAAGGAGGGATCTATTCTAGAAAAACCTGTTAGAGTTAGATGATGATATGCTGTGGCTGTGAATCTTAAATGGAGGAAGAGTCTGTGAAGAATTGCTTTGTGGATGTTGAGAATCATCATCTCAGATCTTGAACTCTTTTATAGGAATTGGAAATGTCAGGAAAAGGGGAAGTAGTGATTTTTTTGTGTGAACAAGGTAGAAAAGAATACAACTATAATGTAGAGAATGTTCTTTTTCTTCAAATACAGCTAGACATTTTTGTTTGCTTTTATTGTAAGCTTGATTAAACCATCTGACACAATTCTGTGTCAATATGCTCTAGGACAATGCTACTTAAGCAGGGAGGTCTGACCAGATGACCACTGTGGTCCCTTCCAACCCATTCTGTGATTCTGTTATTTTTCACTTCAGATGGACATACCATTTTTATAATTAATGTATCAAAGTATTCTTTGTTTAGGAAACTCACATACTGTGTATATTTTTCTATTTAAATGGTTTTTAATATTTTAAAATATGTTTTAAATAATGTGTCTCAACAAACGCAAGTATTGATATTTTTCTGTGCATCAGGAAGAGGGGTAACCAAACTCACCACTGGATGTCACTATCTCATGCAAAAGCTGATTCAAAGCTTTCCTTTTGAAATGGTTCTGTAGAGCTTTTCACCATACTTCATAAATATTGCCAGCAGCATTTTGAAATGGCCAGGAAGCCTTGAACTGTAGCCTCTGAAAGCATAAACTGTTTTCTGAGCTCCAGGATGCATCTCCAGTCACTTTCAAGTGTTTATTGACACTCTTGCATTTTACATTAAAAAGTACTTCTTTTGCATAAATGCACAGTGATGATGTGCATATATACTTCGAGTCAGAACTGTGGAGGTGTTTTGTGTTTAAAGTTTCTTAATGTGGCAAGGGAATAAATACCCTGCTTGCTCATAGCTGCATTTCATATGGAGGAGCCTGTCTTCAACCAATTAAGAAGAAATATAACAATGAAAAATAATTATATTATTGTGTGAACAATATGCAGGGAAGTTCACTGAAGCAGTCTGGTTCATGAACTGTTGTGTGTCTTCTATTTCTTTGTGATTTACCCTTGCATAATACAATATTACCAGGTCTGCCCTTGATATGTGACATAGCTAGCAGTCACTTACAGTCATGACTGAGGTTTTCAGAAGTCACTTTCTCCACCACCTGGCAAACAGTGCTTTGGAGTGTTGAGGGGCTTTATGACTTCATTTGAGAAGGTATATATGCAGTGTTCTCCATTTGATCCTCTCCTTTGTATACTGGGTTTTAAGTCTGTTTTTATTTACCTTTGGAATTCATCCACGGTCTGTTTCCACACACCGCTTCTTGAAGAATGTAGACTTACATTTTGAATGGTCTTTGGCCCCCTTCCTGTGAGTTACATGCTTGCACATACACATAACGACTCCAAAAAGATTAGGCACTTATAACCCACAACATGCTTGAGAAATGCCAGCCTCGTAACTCAAAACTGATGTGCTTTAGGAACCTCTGTTCTGTAACCTACCTTCTTCTAACCAGGTCCTCCAAATTGTGGCCATACTTACACCACTGTTTTGCTGCAACACCAGAACAGTGTTGTACTGAATAGAAAATACCTCAGAGGACTCAAAAGGAAGGCCTGTACATTTCCTATATTTGTGTTTATTGTTTCATATAATTATGATCTGTAGGAACCTTTCTCATATAGTTTCACAGGCATAAATAAAACCAGGAAAAGAGCTGTAACTGGTAATATGTTACACTGCTACAAGCGCTGAGTTTAAGTGGTCCCACTGAAATCATCGTCCTGTTTTCTTTGGCACTGTTCAGAGTTAGAACCAGTTGAAACTAACAGGACGGGATCAAATATATTGCCTTTTTCATCTGAAAACGTTATAATAATTAACAAGGCATTCAGCAGAACTGATTGAAACAAGACACATGGACAAGTTCCAAGTGTCATTTGTAACACACTTGTTAATCCAACCCTGAATCAAAGAAATATAATCTTGTATACCCTTCCTCCCTTCTGATCGAGCAAAAAGAGTTTGCACAGTGACCCAAGAGGATGCAGAATGAAGTTCAGCTGGACAAAGAGTTATCTAGGCTAGGACCCTTCACTGAAATCACACTCATCTGTCAGTATTAGAATCGTGTAATAAATACACCTAAGTAGTTTTAATCAACAGAGCAGGACATGAAGTTCTTCATATAGTTAGTACCAGTATCCCTTGATCTTAAAGACACTAAGCTTGGAAGGGGCTTAATTTGGTAGGATCTAAAAGATGTGAACCATTTTAGGTCTGTAACTGTAAGAGTTACTCTTCACCTTGATTTAGGGATTAGTGAGAGTGATCAGCTTCCTATAGCCATCCTGGAGAGAATGTGATTTGTAAGGTGTGTACTTAAGCAAAAGCATCACAAGAATCAGGAAGCTGATGTACCAACCAAATAATATGGAAGCCTTTGGCTCTTCATGGCAAAGTATTTTCTAGCAGAACCCAGGACACTGCAAGCCTTTTTGTTGTTTAAATACATTTGTTCCACAGCGGTGTTTTAAAGTGGGATTAGATTTAATGGCATTACTTTAAGATGTTGGATTTTTATGTTGATAGTGACAGCTTTTGTAAGTAATCAGAGTCTGTTTTGTTTGTTTTAGTTTAAGTCACAGAATCAACACAAACAAAGCAGTTCAATTTTATCTTTTTTTTTATTGTTTCAATGCCCCTAAATCCTAAATTAGACTAATCATTCTGTAATGTTATCAGAGTGGGACACAACACCCCTCTGATTAACAAGAGCTAATTTATTAAAAAAACCTCATGAGACTGATTTCTTTCTAGCAAATTGTTTTATTGATTTTTACAATCAAAAATTCAAATAAATTAGTATATAGTGTATGTTATCCAAGTTTTCTGCTTCCTTCATGTTGTAGAAGGAACAAATATAACATAAAATTAGCTGACTGGATTTATATGTGAGCAATAACAATTATAATGGTATATGATTTCTATGGAATTCTCTTTGAAATTTTTGTAAAAATATTCCAAAATATTATTAAATATAGCTCCTTCAGAAACTGATTTGTCAGTAACTGATATTTACAAAAAAGAACTTGAAGATGTACAGAACACATAGCTTATAGGTGAACTGTGGTTCCCTAAACCATTACCTTGCATAAAGTTTATAAAAAGTTTGGCAAGTTTTATATTTGAATGAAAAACACTGAAGAGATTGATTTATATATTTATGTCAGAAAAGAAAAAGCACATTCTTCTCCAAGCTCTGAAGAAACTCACAGAATGACAGAATATTCTGAGTTGTAAGGGACTCGCAAGGATCATCAAGTCCACCGAAATTTCAGAGAATTATAGAATGTTTGGATTGGAATGGTGCTTGAAGATTACACCCCTTCCATGGGCAGGGATGCTGCCCACTAAGACCAGGTTGCTCAGAGCCCTGTTCAACCTGGCCTTGAGCACTTGCAAAGCTAGGACATCCACAGCTTCTCTGGACAACCTGTTCCACTGTCTCACCACCCTCAAAGTGAAGAAACACTTCCTAACTTAAACCCACTCTCTTTCAGTTTGAAGCCATTGAAGCCATTCCACATTTTCCTGTTACTACAGGCCCTTGTCAAAAGTCCCTTCCAACTCTCTTGTAAGACGCCTTTAGGTACTGGAAGGTGCTATAAGGTCTCTCCAGAGCCTTCTCTTCTCCAGGCTAAGTGACCCCAACTCTCTCAGCCTGTTTTGATTTTATGACTTTCAAGACTTCAACATTAACAGAAATCATCCAAAAAGACACACCATTTTGACACTTTAGGTGGAGTGAAATATATTGGAGTCTTTCAGAATTTTTTTGTAGTATGAATTTCAAATCATATCATTGTATTTATAAAGGGAATAGTAAAATAAATTGCAATCGGATATGTCTATCTTGTATTGGCCTCATTAGCCACCAGCGTGCCTGTAATAAATGTGGATAGAGCCTTCCTTAATCTTCGTTCGCGAAGCCTAGCCATGATGATGTGATGATGAGTACAATAAATGCACTTAAAGACAACTTTTCATGGTTGCATCATGATCAAGAAATATAAAATAAATGCCAAGTTAAATTGCAGAAAAAAATGGATATTATTATTGCATTTTTCAACTTTCTTCTCTAATTCTTATGGATGTTAATACATATCAATATTGACAATTCCAGCCTCCTAGAGCTCAGAAATATCACTTGAAAATCCTTTCAATTGAAAAATGGAGAATATGCCCTCTCAAATAAAAGCGACCTTCTTATAAAAGTGTAGCTGAATCTTCACACAAAATATTGAGTGAAAATGCTAAAAGCGCACCGACGGCTTCTGGCTTTCTTGTATATATGGTCATTATGTAGACACATATTAATTCAATTCCAGTTGGCAACAACCATTATCATTCAATATCATAACGTAGATCGGTACAGTAGAATATACCCTTTTAGAGTGGTCATGTCATTTAAATTTAACACAGTAGCATGTGATACAGTATTGTTGTATTAACTCATCAAAAAAAAAGATAAACAGGAGAATATAGATAATTGTTTCAATTAAGTACATGATTGACCATATTATAGCTTAGCTAGAAAGCGATCTGGTTTTTTTGTAACCTTTAGAGGGCTCCATTGCTATGTAGTACTGGAAAATAGGCTAATTTGACATCTTAACATATTCTGACATCTACTCTAATTTAATTTAGGCCTTCTATTAGCTCTGTTTACATGGTTTTAACTGTGTACAGAACCTTCCAAGCTGGTTAAAAGGTCTGATGATGTAGATTTAGGATTGTGAGATGATGGAGAATGTCTGCAATGCTGTTATGTATAAATTTAATGGAATTAGTATCAAAAATGTGACAGAATTCTCAGTTCCCAAATTTCAAATGCATGAGGACTGGTCTAGAGGCAAAACAATTAAATCATTACTTAATAGTTTCCCATGATTTTCTGAATGCTTCACTGTCTATCCAGAGTGTCCGTGTGTAACTTGCAGCATTGCAGTGCAGCATTTTCTCTAAACAGGTTGAGGCAAGGTGTTGCCTCCAAACAACAAATCTCTTACAAGTGTAAGAGTACTTCCTTTTCTTCCTTCCAGGGGATTCAGGTGTGACTCAGCTCCTTTCTAGAGGCACAGAAACAGCCAAAGATAACAATATCTCTAGCAAAAGGCTAGCATCACAAATAAGAAGTACTTGATATGAAAGAGAAGAAAGAGCATGGATGTGGTAACAGTCAACTTGCATCCACATTTTGGCTGTCTAGAAAATGCTGTTTTAAAGGCCAAAGTGAGTATTACCACATTGTCTGAGACATAGGAGTCCTTGAAGGACAGTTTCAACTTCACCGACTGTTCCCTTAGGATGCCATGTGTGCAGCAAATGGGAAGGGGTTTGGAATGGAACTGGAAGTGAGGCAGGCGTAGAAACAGATCTGGGGAAAGTGGGGCATTAAAGTCAGTTATGCTTGTTTGTTTAAAGCAGTTTTTTAAAAAAAATCTAATATTGTGAAGGAAAAGAAGAAAACCAGAAGTTAGGAAGAAAACCAAACCACCAAGAAGAGAAAAAAGTGCATGGAAAAGGAAGCACATGATAAGGTGGAAGTTTTTGTGGCAAGTGGTGAATATAAGAGAGCTGCCATCTGGGATGGGGAAAGGAGAAGGCAGCTATATGAAGGGAAAGAGAAATGGACAATAAAGTAAAAAGAAATGTTTCTCACAACCTGCCAGCTTTCTCTGGGAAAAATGGTGCATTCATTGCATAAAAATCCTGCACAACGGCTCCTGTGAGAGAGACCAAAATGACGTTGCACTTGTAATCTGGAAACTCTTCTAAACCCATGAAATCATGAGAATGAAAACTCTTTTTCAGAAATAGCAAATGAAGGCTTAATAAATAGGTCAGTGCTTAGAGTTAAATGCCACTTAACCTCATGCATTGCCTCCAGCACTCTGCTGAAGAGGAAGACTGACCACAACATATTACTCCCTGTTCCATTACTCTTTGGATTAGGCTGTGCTTTAAGTCTCAGCTCAGTTCATCTAAAGCATGAAGAAATTAGCCATGACCATTTTAGCACACAAATCAGGCAGCCATGAAGAATTGTCTTTGCCAGGTTCAATACTTGCTGTGCATTTTCAGACTCGCATGATTTGAGCTCACTAAAGTGAAACCGCTGCTAGCATAGTCTCTTCCTCGACTACCTTTCCTTTGCCATGGAAATAGGAGGTCCTGTCTTGCTCCACCCAGAAGTTGCTGATGGGTTTCCTTCAATAAGCCGTGCTCTAATCACTACAGGATTCAGTATCAGGAGGCTACTTCAGAAGGTTGCTGGTTGACCATGTATCCTGGAGCATGCTACAGAAAAAGAGGAAACTACCCACCTTGCTAAGATTCTTTCATAGTCTTGGTAAGAATGGAATCTATAAACAAAAACGTATTTTTATGAATATTAGTTTCTATTCTTGAAGGAGTTCATTTTCCAAGAGAAGAGAAAAAGAAAATAGGCAAGAATGGGATGTTAAGAGTATGAAACCAAAATTGTATGCCATCTTAATTTAAAGTATTTTTCTAATACTCATCAGCCTCCTATCTAAAATAAAATAAAAAAAAAAATAAATTTAAAGGTGAAATGAATTACTGTAGTGCTAGTAGGGGTAGAATAGTTTAAGGTGAAAAATATATATGGGATATATCAAAGTTCCAGTAAATTTAAAAGAAATAGGCAGGAAGGAAGGAAAATTATTGCATGAATCATACTCCCTTGGGTAACAGTGTCAGCAGACTTGAAATCATCATGTTGCATAGGACAAACAGATGAGCAAATTGATGAGTAACTGACAAAAACTTTTTTTTTCCCCTGAACACTGAACTAGCAAACAGTTCTTTTTATATAATAAAGATGTGAGGTAATCACATCTCACTGAAAGTCAGAGCTATAAAGAAGGATATAAAGGAGCAGATGGTATGGGCTAACAAATAGCTGCAGTAGCAGCCATGCTGCTGCAAGAATGTTTTTTCATGGACCTATTTAATCATAGTGGATGAGTTTTGCCCTTATTACTTTAAAGCAGGTATTTATGGCGTGGTTTAGCTCATTATGTTTGTCTCAGTTCTTTATACCCTGTGGCTCAAATTTCTTAACTAGAAGGGTTTGAATTTAAGCTGGTCTCTTGCTGGGCCTAAATTCATTCCTGTTAGGCAGTGTGAGAGCCAACATATAAGCAGTTTGGATAGTCAAGGAGTATAGGCCATAGGCTGACAGTATGGACCAGTACTTTTTAAAACCATTTGTAACTTTCTTTTGTTTGTATTAGTCTTGGTGTGATCTCCCACACTAATTTTTTTTAGTTCTCTCTTGGTTAGGCAGAGGGGTAATGTATCAAATGTATTTCACTTTGCAAGTTTGTATTGATTGACCAACCTTAAAGTGATGCCAGCAATTCCCTTCCCCAAGCAGCACTTCAGTTAACCTTGGAAACTGTCTGGAAAGAACTAGCAGTAAGTTATTAGAACAATATTATAATTCTAATGTGAAAAAATAACCATAAACAGAAATAATTTGCCACAGCATTGGTACAGATATCTATAAGGAAAGGATGGACACTGAGAAGATACAAAAGACAGTAGAAACCAGAGGGCAGCCACTGGGAATATTCCCTTTTTTCTCTGACTTTTCTGAATACTTAATATTTTCCTCTGATATGAGATTTGCAGCTTGAAAATATTGATAAATGCTGCACTACAGCAAGATTTCAGGACATCTCATGTCTTTTAAACATTGCACATTATGCGACCTATGAACTTTAGTTATGATTTCCCAAACTGTAGTGTGGGAACAAAAGATGAAAGGTTCCCAAATAGTGTGAGAACAGTTGTAGCCTAGCTCCAATATGATAGTACACTCTTAGCGGTTGGGATGGAACTATAAATGGTAAAGTGTGAGGAAACTGAGAACAAATCTATGTGGCTAATATTCCAAATAATGGGGGGAAAAAAAGAGAAATTGATAATAGGTAATAAAATTAGACCTGTTAGAGTGGGTACAGAGGAGGATAACAAAAATGATCAGGGTTGGAGAATCTCTACTGTGAAGAGACTGAGAGAGTTTGGGCTGTTCAGCCTGGAGAAGAGTAGGCTCTGGGGAGACTTTAGAGCAGCCTTCCGGTACCTAAAGGGGGCTTACAGAAAAGATGGAGATAGACTATTTAGCAGGGCCTGTTGTGATGGAGTAATGGTTTTAAATTAGAAGAGGGTCAATTCATACTTGATATAAGGAAGAAATTTTTTACAATGAGGGTGATGAAACACTAGAACAGGTTGTCCAAAGAGCTGGTAGATGCCCCTTCCCTGGAAACATTCAAGGTCAGGTTGGACAGGCTCTGAACAATCTGATCTAGTTGAAGATGTTCCAACCAAATGGTTCTATGATCTGACCTGCTTTACTTTGCAAACCTTTGAATTTCATATATCAATACACAGACAAGGCTATAATCCTCATTCTCAAAGAATATGACTATAAAATAGCATCTGTTTCAACACTTCAATACCAAGATAATGTTTGCAATGTTTGTTTCTAAGACTGCAGTCTCAAGTGTACCTCATTTGCAATTATACCTTATGTCCTTTTTATAGCCTGTGGAATGTCTGAAATCCAGTCGTCCCCTCTAAAATGTACCATTTAAACGTATTAAAAGGACAAAATAAAGAAATAATGATAAATAATGTCACAAAATACATTTGTGGTTGTAACTTTCTGGTTTTCTATTAAAAAGGCTACTAGACAAATACAATTAGACAAACATAGACTTCTATGACACAAAAGGCAGAAGGGTAGCCTAACCCTCCTAACGAAGCAGGAATTAGAAGAGAGAAATTATAAACCCTCTTTCATTTTAAATCTCCCTCTTTTAATTTCTTAAACACGAATTCTTAGTTTAAGGTTCTTAAATGAAACACCTGCAGAGATTCTATTTTTTAAGTACATCTGTGTAATCCAGTGCAATAATCACAACTCACATATCATTCTCAGCTGGATCTCTTTGCTACCTCTGCTAGGTCAAGGATTGATCTTGGTGATCTTAAAGGTCTTTTCCAGCTTTAATGATTCTATGATTCTATGATAGTGGAGGAAACACACAAATGTGTTAATTAATACCACATGGGTGGCAAATGCTGAACTCTGGGCTGTCACAGAAAAAAATAGCAGAAGCCGTTCGGTGTCCACGAGATTGAATTTGTGTTTCTTAGTAATTGCTTTCTCCATTTAAATTATTTTTTAATTTGATACTAGAAGACATAAAAAAAAAGACAAGTTATTCCAGATTAAAATACTTCAGACATACCTGAACCTTCAGCCCTGGTGTATTCAAGAATTTTTCTGTTTTCAAATAAACAACAAACTCAACCCTCAGAGATACTGACAGTTTTAGTGTAAAAAAGTTCTGTCTTCTTTGCTAAAGGCTGGGAACTGAAGTATACTGCATGTTTACCAGATTCTGCATTTAAGATGTCCAGACATACTGTGTATACTCAGGATATACACTGAGTCCTCATTTTTGTTCCTTCTAGAGACATTTCCTTCACACTTTATTTTCTGTGATAAATACTGATAAAGTGCTATCTTCTTTTGGATTTCTATTTTGACTACAGTTTGAAAAGTTTATTAGAATCTATCCCAGTGTAAGGAAGAATAGGAAACCCTATCAAGGATGCCAACAAGACATCCATTTCTTACCCTCCCTTAAGGCAGGAGAATCATCCAGACTAAGGAAAACTGACATCCATGAATTTGATTCCTGATGGAATGCAACTTTGGAGTAAGAGGAATTGTGTGTTTTTCCTCACCCTCTGTTTATCCCCATTTTTACTTTAGGAAAGTGGTTGTAGGTTGGCCTTTCTGTAGGTGTTCTCACAGATGGGAACTCCACCTCTTTCCAGTGGCTGACAGTTCTGGTTCTACCTACGGGCTCCAAGCAAACTGAAGATGCAGTTTGCTTGAAGCTTGAACCTTCTCATTGAAGGAAAGCAAAAAGTCAAGTAAGCTTACATACTGCTTTCCTTCTTGATTTTGAGACCATCCCAGGAATTTATGCTCTGCCACCCTACTTTTCAGGAGTGGTTATCTTTTCCCCTTATTAGAGTTTGTGGCTGTCTACTTCATTTATAAATAAACTAGAAATCTGTTTCATGCTATGGAGTGGACACCACTTGCACTATATGATACCGTCATTATTCAACATTGAAATTCTGCTCGTCTTTTTGCTATGTAGGTTACGTTTCTTGGTTTGCAAAAGGGTAAATATAATTGATTAATAAAGACAATATGATATTCCTGTACTAACAGCTGGTAGGACAAATGAATAAAATAAAGGCTCTGCTGGATAAGAACAAGTCCATTCCAGTGCTGTGTCTCTCACAGTGGCCAATAGCCGTTCCTTTGTGAGGCATGTAAGAACAAAAAAATTATATGTCCCAGAGTCCCGCCACACACCACCTGGTGAGTTTTGTTGTGGGATGTCCTGGAGAGAACAATTATGTTAAGTAGTCTTTAACGTACTTTCTTTCCCCAAGATTTATTCTCACGTAGAAATGTCATCATTTCAATGAGTACCACTTCTGTTTAAGGGCAAATTCAACGGTTCTTCTTTGGGCTAATCTTGAAGCATATTCAATCACCTTTTGTAAATTGCAGAAAATCCCTGGTTCACCTTTTCCTTTTGGAAGATGAACTGAACCCACTGGCTATTTATAGCCTAAGCCAACTTTGTGAAGGCCATGGATCGAGTCCAAACTTACCAAGTTTTTTAACTCATTAAAAATTTTAGTAGTCATAATGGTAATTTGATTGAAGTTCTTTAGCATTTTCCAAGCTTTTAATGACCTCAAGTCAACTCTGAAAGCAAAGTACATGAATAATGTGAGCTTGATACCATGTTCCAGAAAACTGGACTATCTGGTTCCTGTTTAAAACAATAGGTGGATGCCAATCTGACTTACTGCCTCATAGCTTGACAAAATCAATGTGAGTGAATAATATATCTACTTTTTGTCCTCTTAAGTGGGGTGAGATTTTTTTTTTTTTTGACGAAGTATGTTGATTGGAACTGATGTTTTGGGGGTTTTTTGGGTGGGGTTGGGCTGGATTGTTTTTTTAAGAACAAGCTTTTTTTTAGTAAAAATTTTGTTCATAAAGGTTTCTCAAGTCTAAGCTGAAACTGCTGATCATGAGGACCAGACAGAGTGAGATGGAGGGAACCTCCTGGTAACTCACAGCTCAAAGAATGGGACACTCATTTAGAAAGTGATGTAAGTAGATTCACAGTCCTGACCTGGTTAAGACATGAGTTTGAGACTCACCACAGTGGAGTGCGCTTACCAGCAGCCTCTTAGATCTTCTTGGGCTGCCCATTCTTTCTATATCCTGTCAAGGGCTCTTTTAACCCAAGAGAGAGAGCTCAATTATTAGACAGTGAGAAAACCTGGTTCAAAGCCTCACCTGATGTGACAAGGTGTATATTTTGGAAATGCTCTAAGGAACACTTGAATAGATCTTAACTGATTCTTTAAGTATCATGCTGGAAATAGTTTTTTATTGGGATTACTAAAGAAATGGAAAGAGAGATCACTGAAAAATATGCTTAGAAATTAGTTGTATTAGCTTAAATATTCATAATAAAACCAAGAAACCTTTGAAACAAGTTGTCAAAAGATATAGTAGCAACAATTCAGAGTTAAAACTATTATTTTTTCAAAATGTTGCTGTACAACTTCAGGGGAAAAAATAATGTGCTGCAAAATCTTAGGTATATGCATAATTTTTTAAAATACTCTTAGTTCTTGCCTGATTATAATTATTCATGTACATGGGAAATTGTAAGGTGATGAATGTCAATATGTACAGTAAAAATAACTTTTATCTACATGCATATGGCAAGGAAGGACTGTTGTTAATCTTTTTGTAACAGCTTAAATGATCATAATTCTTGCTTTTGTTGATAGCTTTTTCCTGCTTAACTGTTGAAAACATTTTTGTACGGTATGGTGGCCTTTCTCCAGGTTTACAGAATATTGTTTTCTTGTTTCAAGAGGGCAAATTTACATTAACTTTCATATATAGTAATTGACATTTATAGTGCATGTGGGATTGATTACTTTACCACATGAGAAAGCTGCAGCCTTAAAATATACAGAATATGAGACAATATCATCATGTTCCAACACATTATTTCCTCTGTACTATTAAAAGGTCCACTGCTGGTCAGTTTCAATATTCTTGATACCTGAAGTTTTTACTGTGAGAACATACATTATGTCTTAATGCACAGTCATTTCTGAATATCCATCAACATTGTATGTATTGCTGTGTTGTTGTTTCACCTGTGTGTCACTGTGAAATTTTGCCTGAAACTCTAGCAAAGACATTGACAGTAAAGGTATTATGAAAAATGATTTTTAAAGGTTTGCAATTTTGGTCTGAACAAGTATATAACATTTATGACAAATTCTGAGCTGCTTTCCCAACCAAAATTATGTTTGAAATTAGCCAGATTATTTTTCTGGGAAAAAAAGAACAATTGAATTGGGGTTTTGTGCAATATTTTGGCTCTTAGCATTACACAAACTTTTGTTATTTCCAGAAGCATGAAAGTAAAGCTGTGTAGCATACATCAAAAATTGTAAAATCAACACAAGAATACTTTTTTTTTTTTAATTTTTAATGTGAGAACCTCCACTAACATTACCTTAAAAGTTTTCATTTCCTTTATTATAAAAAATTATGGCAATTCAGCTCACAACTTTTAGGTCAAAACTATACTTTAAATTCTGTTACAGTTTGAGGACAAAACCTAAAACAAACTCTAGCTGTGATTCTCAGGAGGAACATTCTTTAAGTAGCGAAGGGAGCACCAACCTCAATGAAGCATAAGATTTCCCCCATCTGTTCTCTGACTGTATATGCATTTCCCTTGTGAATGTGTGTGCGTGTGTCAAATCTCCTTCCACCCCCAAAATTCTGACAATAAAATTGAAGTAGCCTTCATCTTAACAACAGCTTCTAGCAATAACCAGTTTTATTTGTTCTTTAAAAATTGAAAGGAGTCAGATAACAAAATTATAGAAAATAGTTAACTGAAGTTTCACATTGTCATGTTCGAAACACAAATATTTGAAATGTGATGACAGAGAAGGTCACAGCCACACTATTAAATACGGCACCATCGCAGGTGGAGTGAGAAAGACACTTGCTGCAGGATGCCCTCTAAGTGGGTGCAGCATAGAAGGAGGTGTCTTCAGGCCCTATCAGATACTGCTCTTGTCCTTCCTGCTGGCTGGGAGAAGTTGGACACCCACAGTGTTTGCATACCTGGTGGACAGAAAGTGCTGGAAGAGTCCACATAGGAAAAGGGTACTAAAATATCTCAGCATTGCCAATATGCCATTCATCCTTACTTAAGACAGCTGTAAAACTGACTGATGGGCTGCCTGAATAATATTTCTGTACAATTGTTTGTTCTTTATTTGTCATAGACTTTATTAAATCCTAAAGCTTTAATCTTGGACATGATTTTTCTTCCATTAACCTCAAAAATATCTCAGAAAGATTAGTAAACATTATTATCTTTTATACAAAAAAACCCCCGCATACCAAGTTTAAGGATGTACAGGTTCTGTTCAGGGCGAGAGAGAGAGAGGTGAGGAAGTTGCTTTTTGCAGTTACCAGAAAGCTGTTACTCCCCACCTGCAGGTGACCATTAGCATGGGAAGCAAAGGATCACTTAGTCTTTTTTCTGAGTTAACTTTAAATCTATCTTGGAACAAAGAAACACACTACACTACGTAATTAAATGAATGCTAAGTCACTGAAAACATATGTTACAAAGGTGCTAGACATGACTGCAAAAAAAGCTTCATCTGAGTTATATTTCTGGTTAGTCATTGGTGGTAGGTTACTTACAACTATAAGTTAATTAATCATACATGATTAATTAAATATATCTCTCTCACATTTGATATTTTCATAATGAGTATGTAAATGTTAAAGTTTAATAAACAATTAGAAGATGCATTTTAGATCTTGACTTCTAACTGCTTATTCTTTAAGAATTGGTAGAGTTAACAATGTTAATTTAATTTAATTTAATTTGCACAGTTATTGGAGAACCACTTTGCCATACTTAATTTCATTTCATGGAGAAATCTTGTTTACAATGGTCTCGATTTTTTCTTCTTTTTTTTTTTAATAAAAAAAACCATGATCCTTCTGGGACTCTGTGAAGTATACCTTCTCTTCTATTTTTATATAATCTTCAGAGAGCTTTAACCTCTACTACATATCACTGTCAGTTTTATGTAAACACATCTATTTTGATAACTTCAACATGTCATAATCTTTTAGAGAGAGAGACAGGAAAAGCAGCATGATCAGTATTATATGATATTCATTACATATCACTGATGTACATTTAACCTTTTTATTCCAGGGCATTATTCAAATAAGTCTGTGCCAGTTCTAGGAAAACTTTGCCTTCTGAGATATTCTATTTTAATTATTCAAGACAACATTGCAATTTTACCAGTGAAATGTTTAATTTCTTCTCTCTCTCTCTTTTTTTTTTTTGTTACTGCATCCTATCTAACAGATGGCAGCTTGAGTAAAAGTGAGTAAAATTTTTATTGATCAGATGTGCACTGGATTTCCTGAGTTTGCCATTACATATTTCTAAAATTCCTGAGGCTAAAGAAGAAACAGGAGGTAGGACAATTGCTCAAAAATAGCAAATGAGCCTTTCTGAAATGAAGCACTGAGTGAATACTAAAATTATATGTTTGTGAGTTGTTTGTAAATCAAGATTTCTAATAGGATAAAATGAGTTTGTGGTAGATTCTGATTTTACATAATTAGTACTGATCCAGTGTCTGGATTTCTCTTTATCAAAAACACGTTAAGATATGTGTATGTGTATTCCATTAGACACTAGAGATTCTACATTTATAAACAAGTACCCTGCTTTCTGTTGTTTTAAAGACGTTACATTAATTTAATTTACTTGAAATCTTACATTTCTTCTGACTTAAGTACAGGGATTGGTCCTAAGAGTTCAAAGGAATCAAAAAAAAGGGAAAAAGAGTATCTCACTTAATATATCTCTTTTTCAGTGTTCAGATTCTTCTTCCAAAGAGTTAATGAAGCTACACAGCTCCTCTAACCCTGCTGAGAGTCATTGATCTGATCTGGCTAGCCTGCAGGTTCACACAAAGGAGATAGCAGGACAACAGTTGCTTTATTAACAGCAGAGGTAATTACCTTTTATAATGTTTCCTATCTGTGTAATTTTATTTTTACCTGTTAGCTCCTGATAGTATGAAATAAAAAGTTATAATTTTCTTACTATTTCCCTCTCAAACTTTTTCTGCTCTTCTAGAAATCCTCTGCTCCTGTCCTTTTAAAGAAGCTATTACTCTACTGCTATTGCACTAAGCACACTATTACTTCTTATATTGAATATTTTATTCCTATATAGAGTGTAATATTGGGAGGAAAAAAAAGATTCTAGAATCTAAAACTCATAGTGATCCTGTAGGAAAACAAAAATTCCCTTCTGACTTCACTAAAAAGAGTGGGGGGAAAAATCTTGTGGGTTTGCCTCTGTTGGTTCAGGGTTTTTTTTATTCAATGTATCTGTGTCTCTTCATGAGCAATTCTATTTCATTTTTTTGAGAGTGAATTGTTATGTCATATCTTACTGATTCAAACAACATATCTCAATGTAATTGCAATCACAATTTCTTCTTTCTATTTTATTGAAGCTGACTTCAAATTCTTTGGGAATTATTTTTGGATAATAGTAGTGAAATTATGCAAATTACTGAAATAATCACAAAATTTCATTGAAACGTCCTTGCTAAAAAATGGGTTGTTGCCTTCTTAGCCAGAGAGTACATGGTGGCTGCTTCTGTAGCACCTTTGCTATGCCATGGTGGGGACGGAGCGTTTTCCATCAGTTAATCAGTTCAGACTTGCTGGTATTCGTGTTGGCTGTAGCAAATGGACACTGGAACAAATTTCTCTCTCAGTGATGTCCAGATTTTCTTGAAAAGGCAAGTACCTGATTGGAACCTGGATGGAACCTTGCATATATCTTGAACCTTGCACACAATCAGGAGTCAAGACCTAGAATTAAGCACAGTAACCTAATGGATCCAGTGAGCTGTTTCAGAATTCTGCTCTTGCTATGGAGCAACTTGTTTATCTTCCCCAAATAACTGTGCAGAGATAATGATTTGAGGATGCATAAAAGAAGGGAAAGAACTGTTTCATTGAAGGTAATCTGGTCTTATTGACCTTGTGCTAGTGTTTCCACTGGCTTTAGTGGATCTAGACTTCTACTTACTGCATTTACTAGAGCTACAAAATGTGCAATAAGGTTTCAACAATTCTCACAATATAGTGGGGATCAGCTAAAGGTTTGTAATTATGCAGATTTTCTGAGTGAAAGCAAAATGTGCCAAGTGGGAAGAGTATGAACCATATAGGCAAACTAGGCCAATTTAAGCTAATTTATTTCACGACATTATCAGCAATGCCATATAGAAAACAGGATCTAATACAGGCAACCTCTCTCTTCACGTGTAGAATTAGAGCATGAAACAACACATGCAAGCTGCAAACACATTCTGCTTGTACCTTGGACCATCCTGAGAGAGGTGTTGTTTTGGAAGCATGGGAATTTTAAAGAAAACTGTATTCAGACATGACCAGTACAGTAAATGAATGAGCCACTAATACTGTTGCAATCTGTGCCTAACAAAATCATTTCCTGGAGCAACTGGAGTCACTAGAAGGTAATCAAATCACTCTTGCAGGTGGTAAATCTGTGGAAGTATCACCTCGACTGAGGTCCAGGGGATAACACGCCATAGTCACTTCTGGCTAACAAAGCTGGAAAAGCAGAGAGGCCACAATGTGTTCTGAGACACAGTCCCTATCAGGAGATGCTGACACATTTACTTTGAAAAAAAAAAGTGAAAAGCTAGTGGACTGGAATTATTGAGTGTTGATATAGCTGCAAACTCTGGCTTATAGTTTACATGTTGATCTTTTTTTTTTCTTCATAAATTTTAACTCTAAGGCTTTTCACTTCAGAAAATCTGGCTGATCATGAGTTAACCATGACACTGTCCCTGAGCAAAAGAAAAGCTGTTTAACTCAGTGAATTTAGGCTCAGATAGACTATAAAGTACATTTCAAAGAAATTTTGGAGTTTGAAATCAGATTGTTCCACAGACACTGCCCCACAGAGTATTTGTTAGAAGTGAATTTACTGATGTTTTTCCCATCTGTTGTTGCTCATCTCTCAAACAGGACGGTTGGTTGCAGAAGAAAGGTGGAAGGTAGGAATTTGAACTATTTTCTACAAGAAAAACTTTGCCAGATTATTTTCAACTGATTCTAGCAAACCCCAGGGACACTGACTTAGGTGAGACAACTCATGTGCAATTCAGTATGTTGTTCCAAGAATGTAGCGTCAATCCCCTGCTGGACACAGCCAAGTGGGTGAACAGTGAAGTCATTAAAAAGGGAAAGAGCTTTGGATAATAATTAAAAAAAGGCTCAGGTGAGTTCAAAAGAGTTGTATCCTTCGTTGGTGTAGATTTTCACACCATGGCACACAGAGACTTCCTAGGATGAGCAGCTGAAGAATAACGTCTTAGTGAAGAATAAAACCTTAGTGGCAACATCTATCGTACTATGTGAGCTGAGAATAGCAGCTTCTGAAACCATTAAAAAATAGCTGCATGCCAGGACACTTTGGTAGAAGAAATGCTATGATAAGACTCTGCCCCCGCCATGGCTTCCCCTCATCCTGCCCATGGTCCAGGGCTCTATGTCTGCCCCAGGGAACATCAGCCCCTGCCCGAGCAATGTTGTTTCATTATGCAAGATATTCAAGAAATGTACCCATCCTGCCTTCAGCTAATAAACATACCTATTTGAGTGTTTAACAAGCACACCAGGCAAAAAAATACTAGCTTATTAATTTTGCAACAATTGATAGAGATATTTATGAAGTAGACAAATTATTGGTTTTTTTTATCTTTAATATGCATGTCCTGTCTTAAAGTTAGATAAAATTACTGCATGTCATATAGCTCAACCTGCTACTCAAAGCAGGGTTAGATGAAAATTGGATCCATCTGTGCTGGACCTTGTCTAGCTGAGTTTTGAAAGTCTCTAAGGTTGGAGATTTCACAATCTTTTTGATGATCTTATTTCAGTGTTTAACCCTCTCATTGTAAGATTTCTTTTTTTAAAGTAGTGCAGTTTCAAAATGTGATGATTTCAAAAGGTAATGAAAAAGAAAACTGGAAAAAAAAGGGGGGAAAAATTATTAATTAAAACAAGTATTTCAATTATACATTTTCTCACTTCATCTTTGAATGAAAGGAAAACCAAACAAACATGAGAATAATAAACAAACCAAATGCCCAAATTAAATGTTCTGGATCATTCTAGCAGGCATTTTATTTGGTTGCAAAAAAAAGTTTATGTTTTTTTGCTATAAGAAAAAAAATATGTAGCAAAAATTAAAAATCAGTTATTCATGCAATCATCTAGACTATTTTGATTCTACTTGTATATTACTCAAAGAAAAACTGTGTTGCCTTCTATGTCCAAGAGTGTATATGTTCTGGGTTGATTAAGAATATATTCTTTAAGAATATATACTTTAACTTTGTAGTTCAGACTTAAAGAATTGCTTAGTAGTCAGCAGAAGCAGGATCATTTTGTCATATTCACTTTACAGTTGTAAGAAACAGTATTAGTAAATCAGAGAATTGGAAGACTTGCAAATAAGTGACAAGAAAACTGCAGACAATGTTCAATAAGGGAAGGACTGCACGTGTTGAAAGACTAACAATGCAAAATGATCTTGACAAACTGGAAAAAATAGTCTTGAAAGACTATGATATTTAACAAAGTAAAATGGAAGAATCACTTCAACAATCTACTTCAGTAGTACAGAATGGAGAATTGAAAAGCTGTCAGAAGTGAAATATTTTGGGATTATAATGGCCAGTGCAAAGAATTTTAACAGTGGTATTGTGCTCCAGAGCTACAGGTGAACAGCCTGTAGCATATGAAGAGGGTCATAGTCTACATAACATAAAATCTTCCCTCCTCTTCAAAACTCAGTTGAAGTGGTGTGCAAGTTTGAAGTCTGCTCTTCATGAAAGATATGGAGTAGTTGCTGAGTGGAAAAAAGAGAATTCTGAGACAAGACATGGATCTCTTCAGAAAGGCTACTGAGAGAGGAAGTGAGCAAGCTGTTTTCCCCCTCAGAACTTAGACTTAGAACACACTTTAATTACAATACCTTTTAGGTTAGGCCTAGCAAAAAAATATTACCTAAAATCTTACCTTCCTAGAAAGTGATGCTATTATGGCAAGTTTTACCAGATGGCTTATTAGAATCTCTAATATCTCTTCATCATTATAAACGGCATTTCATTATTTTAATTTCTGAAATAAAATCTGTTTTCAGAGTCTGCTAATTTGTGTCAAGATACCATTTCACTCTTAAGTGGCTGTGAGTACTTCGATTACTCTATTTTTATTAACAATATGCTATGTGAGACTGTGTAAGTTAACATATACTGTCTACTCTATACAAAGCAATATAGTTTTTCAAACTTTGTGATAAAAAAGGATGAAAATATCCCTTTAAAACTCCCAGTTTGAAATGTAACTTGTTTCCAGCTTCAAGATGCAGACTTACAATACTTCCACTCTTTTTGAAATCCAGAATGCATTGTAATGTGTTTTTATTTGGTTACATACATGCATATGTGTGGATTTAGAGTTCAGAGAAGTATGTAAGCCACAAATAACTTCTGAAAACCATAACTCTTCCTAATGCTGATCACAACAATGACTAGCTTAAACTTGTGTACCTAAGAAAGGTATTGACACATCTACCTATTGTACACATATTTTGGAAGATCTAGCAAATATCGAAGCAGTGAAAAATGAGGTATAAATGACAGTGGAAACTGCAAGAAAGGATCAGCTACCTTCTAGAGATTTCTGAAGGTCTGTCATAAGAAGAGTCTTACAATCTATCCTTGAAGGCTACCTCTCTTTCACTGGAGCTGTTGTGTGCCATATCTAATCAAACAGTGAGTCAGTGGCATGAGTTTAGTGGAATACTCTTCTTGGATATTATTACTAAAATCATACAGCTTCTGTATGAGTCATCACACTCACAGATTGTGGCATCATACAAAGTTCTCATTGCTTATTCTTTAACCCCATTGAGTGAAGTTGTGATCTGATTGTGATGTTTTGTTAGAGGACCATACTATACTATAAGGATTCCAAAGCAAAAAATAGAAGAAAATACAACGTAACCTCACTATATAAATTAGTAAAAAAGTTTCTGAAGTGCGTCTGCCTCCTAAAACAAAAATATAACATTCATTGCCAATATGACATCAGCAGTGTTGGAAACATATGCTTCCAAACAATAGAAAAGGGAAAAAGAAAACAATTCTTTCCATCCCTACCCGATCTCATAGGAAGACTGAAAATCAACACTGTCACTGAGAGTATGCAGGGTTGCTAAGAAGTCTGCCAAGAAACTACTCAGTCAACAGTATAAGAACACTTCCCTCTTACTAGTGACATTTACAACAAATCCATGAATTCAGAGGAAAACAGTTATGTGAAAATTATTTTCCATAGCATCCCAAAAAACACCTAGTCCACAGAAGGCAGGAAGCAGAGTTGTAACTCACAGACCTCTTAACTGCTAAGTGATCAATTTAAAATCATCTTCTCACTCAAGGGAAAGCATTATTAAACTGTTGCAATAACAAAACCTACGTGGCCCATATTAATTGACATCTCAAATTAATTGAATTAAACCCACCCAGAGCATACAAAACTGACTTATTCTGTACAGAAACTTATTGTTATGAAAGAAATTGCAGTTACATCAGCAACCTTTAAGTTTGACCTTACGTACACTGGATATATCTAAAATAAGTAGCAATAGTTGCTATCATGGCTAGGCTTCGTGAATGAAGATTTGGGAAGGGCTCTATCTACATTTGCTACAAGTGCAGTAGTGGCTAAAGAGGCCAATGTGAGATAGACGAGTCCGGTTGCAAAAGGCACAGCAGAAAGACTCCTTGGATGGTATCGGCAAGACACGATTCTTTCTGCGTTGTCTTTTCTCCTCTGGAGTGATCCTATGTGCATTCTCAAAGGAAGCAGCAGCGTTATAAGATAGTGTGTCTCCAGACCTCCTGATTGGAGGCCAGAGTAGACCAGTGATGAAGATCAATATGGCCAAGGCTGAGATGTTGTTTCAGGGAGTCCTTGTATCTTCTCTTCAGG
Organism: Neopelma chrysocephalum; assembly: GCF_003984885.1. Classification (NCBI taxonomy): domain Eukaryota; kingdom Metazoa; phylum Chordata; class Aves; order Passeriformes; family Pipridae; genus Neopelma; species Neopelma chrysocephalum. The sequence goes on from NW_020897742.1 coordinate 11,102,946, forward strand.
GCTCCTCTCTTGCGGCAGCCAGTGACAAGTTCACCATAGAGCATGATCTTGGGGAGGTGGTGGTCCTTCATCCTTGAGATGTGCCCTGCCCAACGTTGTTCTCAGCAACATGGCCTCAATGCTTGTAACTGCTGCCTGTTCTAGAACAGATTTATTAGTCATATAATCTGACTAGTGGATGTTTAGGATTGTACGGAGACAGCGTTGATGGAAGCGTTCTAGGAGTTGCAGGTGGTGGTGGTAAATGACCCATGATTTGGACCCATATGAAAGAGTAGACAGCACAATGGCTCTGTAAACACTGATCTTTGTACTTTTCTTCAGATGTTTATTTTGCCAAACTCTTTTATGGAGTTTTCTGAAGGCACTATATGCCTTTGCTAACCTGTTGTCTATCTCTCCGTCAATCTTACCATCCGAGGAGATGATGCTACCTAGGTAATTAAACTGCTGGACTGATTTGAGCTCTGGTTTGCCAATGGTGATGTGGGGATGATGGAAGACGTCCTGAGGTGCAGGTTGATAGAAAACTTCTGTCTTCTTTAAGCTGACTTCCAGCCCAAAGAGCTCAGCAGCATCTGCAAAGCAGGATGTTAAACGCTGCAGAGCTACTTCTGTGTGAGCGATGAGGGCGTCGTCGTCAGTGTAAAGCAGCTCATGAACAAGATGATTTAAGGTCTTAGTATGGGCCTTCAGTCACCTTAGGTTGAATAGGCTTCCATCGGTACAGTATCAAGTGTAGATACCATCTTCTTCATCGAGGTCTGCCGTGGCCCTTTGGAGCATCATGCTAAAAAAGATTGTGAATAGAGTTGGTGCAAGAACTCAGCCTTGTTTCACACCATTGGTTATTAGAAAGGGCTCAGAAAGTGCATCACCATATCTGACTTGGCCGAGCTGAATAGTTGCTATAGAAATAATAAAATAGAGTAGATTAGGTAAATAAAATAGGATACATATCTTGCACTCCCTATATAAGAGACAATAGATACAGCTCTTCCTCCCTTTTCTTAGCTGTAATCTGTTAGTGAGGATGCCATGAGTGTGAAATATGATCAGTTAAAAGAAATTAGATAAAATAACTAGAGCCTGATCAACATAAATTTCTTTTCCTGGAGAAGAGAGAAAACTTACTAATTTAGAGAAAGTGAAAATGACAATACCAAAAGTGCTATCAAATGTAACATGAAAATTAACTGAAAATAGACAAGAGATTGTTTTTTCCATAATCTTTTTCTGCTTATAGTCATTTCACAGATTTTTTGAAAGTTCTTTGTTTTAGGTTTTTTTTAGTAGCAGCAGGAGATAACGTCAGTGGTGCTCAGCTGTTCACCCATGAATAAAAACATGTTGCTTTTGATAAAAATATTACATGCTGCACCTGGAAGAACTCGCTGACAAATGAGATTGTCATCCCCTTCCTTCTCCACCCTTGTCTCCATCACACGAAACTGGGTGATTCCTGGATAGCACTCTACAGTCCCTCAGTTAAAGCTCTCCCTTACTTCCCCACTCTCTGGATGGGATTATATACCCTCCAGTGCCCTCTGTAACAATATGGGACTTGGGCTCACTAATTATTTATGTTTGTGGGACTCCTACACTGCTTAAATGGTTTATTTACTGGAATTTTATGTTGCAGCTCACAAAGAAAATCATTCTTGCTCTGGTTTTGCGGAAGAATTAGCATTTAACGTCAGTGGCCTAAACTCACTTGCGAACAGTGAATCATTGCTCTTATTACAGGAATAGACTTATTTTAATGTGGTCATAACAATTTCCAGTTTATTAATTACTCATTCACTTCAAAATGTAATGGTAATATACAATTTGTTTTAGATAAGAAAGAAAAATCTTTGAGGAAATGCAATGATGTAAAATCAATCTCAAGTCTAATTTCCCTCTAAGCTACATCAGTGCAATCAACTAAAATTATTTCATCAGGGAACTACTTTCAATAAAGAGTATCAATAAAGAATGTTTATAGACACTTTATATACCCATAAAAATTGCAACATGAATATAGGTAGCAATACTGTTGAATCTTATACCTACCGGGAGACTACACAGTAACTTCTGGGATAAAAGTGCTAGCTTGCAAATTATAAAGCATCTCAAAAACAGATATTTTGGCTAAGATACTCCATAAACATATTCACACCTTGTTTCTTTTCATCAAGTGCCGAGTGAGGTGCAGAACTTGACGCAGAGATGCTGCACACTTCGTATAGCTAAGTATAAACAGTTCTAAGGATAAAACAGATCCACCAGTCAGGTGTCTGTCTGCCAGCAGTGCCCTGGCTGCCCCCGGGGCATCCAGCCCAGTGACTGGGTCCTTTGGGACTGCAGACCACTAGGGGTCTACACTGATTCCTGCTTTCACAGCTGTGCCACGGCCCTGTGTTTGGATAACATCAGAAAACCTGCTTTACCTCCAAGGAATCCACAAATGAAGTCTGACCCTGATGAAATCAAAGGGATATTTTGCCTTTAACATCACTAAGCTCATTATTTGATTTTTTTTTCCACTCAGATTTATGCCTATACTTAAGCATAAGCCCTAGCTGAGTTTTTCAGCTCAGTTATTGTGAAATACTGTCTCATAGAGGTCTGAGCATAATATCAACCATAAAGCATGCTGTTTCTGTACCGTTTTACACGACCATGTGTTATATGGGATTTGCTGCTGCTATCTGTCATTTGGGTCAAAACATTTTGGTTTTTTACTTTCATTTTTATGAGACTCAGAAGTGTCTATTTTGTTTATGGTAATAACCACAGCACCCTTGGTGAATAGCAAAGAAATGAAGAATATTTGTAACAAAAATTTTGTCTTCATTATGAAGTTCATTTTATCCCCTCCCTTATCTACTCTATTCTCCATATTATCTTTTATTCAATCAAACTTTATTTAACCTGCTGTTGTGAGCAAGTGCTAAGTTTTACATTTGGCAAGTGCTAGGACTTTGGAAGAAGAGCACAGCTGGAGTGGATATAATGAAACAGCATTCTTCCATACCAGAGTGATCTTGATGCAGATAGAAAAAAAAAAAAAGACACAACAATATGGTGTATATTTATACCACTTTAATGAGGCTCTATTCAAAATCCAGCTGTGAAAACGTGATTAATCTATATACATAGGCTTCCAGTACTAGAAAGAAAATCCTTCATAGTAAAGACTGACTTCCACACATTACAGACTGTATCTTGTCACTTAATCATTTCGTGGACACCATTCACATGCATGTAAGCACACTTTGGAGTTTGAATATGTTGCATGGAAAGCATAGCAGCTACTACTAAGCAACACTTTATCAGTAGGGAGCTGAGCATTCACATAATTCTAGTTCTTGAAATTATCTATTTATTTGTTTATTTTTCACTCATCTTCTTTTTCCTGTCTTTATTCCTTTTTTTTAATTTTTTTTTCTCAACAGAAAACCTTTAAAGCTAATACTGAATTACTTCTGTAGGTGGTGCCAGAGATGTTTTGATGGTTTTGCTTGCTTAGATTTAACTGTGTCTTTATGTGCAAAATTTGGCTTGATACGATACATTATGTTTTTGAATGTCTCCTTGCAATCTCTGTTTTTCTATCAGAGGATAAAAGCAACTGTTATGCAATCTGGAAACTAGTGGATTGTCGTTCACGTCCTGTGCACTGTACTGGTGTAGTGTATTTACAGAAGGACCCCTCTAAATCTTTAAGCAACAGCATGCAAACTCTTAAATAAGCTTCTAACATGTAGGTCATCCAAATTTTGGTTTTGTGTCAAAGTTAAATAGAGACTTGATTATGAATATCCCAATGTTACTCATTCTATAGATTGTTTTGTTTTGTTTTGTTTGTTTGGTGTTTGTTTTCACTTTTGTGGTTTTGCCTTTCCTCGGATTCGCATAACAAAAGACTGAAGTGTCAGGGGACAGTGCCTAGAGGACAAGAACAGATACGGACTCTACAGTCTGTAGAGTGTATTATTATTTATTCTAACAGATTTGTCTGGTACTCCAGGCATTAAGCTAGAAGAGGAACAAAGGATAAGGTAGTGCCATCACATTATTGATGGGCAACAGGAGCCAGGGGAAGCTGAAAGGACCCACAGGAATCTACAAAGGAGGAGAAACCAATGTCCCATGTATTAAAAATGACGCATCTAATGGACCTGTCCACCTCATAAGACAAATCTACACTGAAGTAAGAGGCCTGAGCTTCTTAAGCATAGAGGACTTAGTTGTGCTTTTCATGATCCAGTGACGTTATTTTCTAAGTAGTTTCACAGCTTCTAGAGAAGGTGTGGATTGCACCTCCTTTTTTCACTCATATCCCCATGGAATAGTCTATTACTTGACGACTAAGATCTTCTGTGAAAGAAGAGATGTTGATGTGCCCTCATTGGCTTATATATCCAACTCCCACTCCAGGCACCTTTTTTATTTTGTAGGATTGGTGCCTAAGTTTCCTATTAAGGAAAAGGAATTATAGTAATTTCTTACTTCACAGAGTCATTGTGAGATTAACATATTACATATTAAGACATGAAAAAATTTAGTCTTATCTAAGGAAGTTCATGTAAGTTCTCTAGATACACAAGAGTTAAGAAATGTATAATAGACTCGGAAAAGTAAAGTACGCAAAGAGAGAAGACGCAAGTCTCTTTCATCCAAGGTAGGAAAAAAAAGGGGACTGGGAAATAATTCCATACATGAAGGAAGCATGTATTTCTGTCCATGGGAAAGCAGCTTGTAATTAGAGTTTTCCAGTTTCCTTTTGAGGTAGGAAGATTGAAATGTTTTGATTATGGTTTCCTCCGCACATTTGCATTGAAATATCCTCATTCCCCCAGAACATGTCAACAGTGACAAAGCTAGATGCTAAGAAGCTTTTTCATCAGGGGATGCCCTCTCTCTCTGAATAAAAGAATGAAGACTGAGGTAGCATTTTCTATGGATGCTTGTTGCAATTTATTTTAATATTTCATCATTCACCTGGATATGTATTTGACTGTGTTGACTATGAGGACAGTCGAGGAACACGCCAGACTCTGGAATTTTATACATTTATTGCCTCTAATGGGGTGATGAGATGGGAATAAATAATAAATAACCACAGCAATGCTAAAGATAGACTAGCAAACTGACTGCTTCACAGTGGAGTTTTGTCACCCAGAGCGTGTAAGTAAACTAACAATGTACATAACACTCAAACACATTAGTGGAATAAGATATAAGTGAAAGGAAAGAATTATAGCAACAGCAATCAAACAAGAGTAAGGAAATAATAATCTGTACATTTTACCACTGTGACAGTGACATCAAAGTCTCTGAATCCAGTTGTTTCAAAATAAGCATGTTGGAGGGTTCAGAGAAGAGATAAAAACTAGTTATACTGTATTTTGTTCCTTCCATGCCACAATTTAGGAGAAAATGGAAGCAATTATATTCTTGAAACAGAGCTCTAAGACTCTACATCAGATTCGTATACTTTGAATGTGAAATAATTCTGGAATCTGTTAATTTGTTTTCAAAGATAAAACTTGCATTGCAGGACTTCAGCAGACAACTCTGCTTGGACTTCCATCTTTCAGCAAAAAGCTATCACCTGAGCCTCTCGTTATCCATTGCCTGATCCAGCAGAAGAGAGATTGGATTATTTTCATCTATAATTGGTGCCAAGTGTAAAAGATAGGCTTACAGCCAGCCTGTGTGACCCCAAAGATCATAAGATTACTGAACTATTTATGTTGGAGGGGAACTTGTAAGACCATCCAGGCTCATTTTCTTAGAGTAAGGTCAGCAATAAATTGGAGCTGCTCAAGAATGTCCAGACAGCTATTGAAGATCTCCAAGGATGGAGACTACATAACCTCTCTAAGCAGCCTGTTACAATACTTTATTAGGTCCTCAATGGTGCTAAGTAAAGACTTAGAATAATTTTTAAAAATTAGAGCATTTTATGACTTTCATCTACTTAAGCCACAGTTCTAAAAGTCACCTTTTCTTCCCAGTTCCTATTCACAGTGCACAGGTTTTAACATGTATCAACAAGGCTGTTGATAGGAATATATTTGTTGCCCAAATTCTACGTTAATGTTCAGTGCTGATAGCTGTAACTGGAAGCAGACAATCCTTAGGAGTGTATGATGGTAAGGATTAAAAGAAGTTCTGCTTCCTGCTAGTCCAGAGATCAGCGGGACAGCTGCCACTGTGTATCCTGGTAAATGTTATTGGCTTAATTTACTATTCCATGACACAGGTATAGCTGTTCTGTCATATCATTACACCCTTGAAGGTCACAGAACGATCCATGAGCCCCTGTTGCCTTCTCCAATGACTGCACATCAGGAAGTTTTTCCCTGTTCCGGGCAGAGATGATATGGTTGCTTCTTGTTCCACCCAGCCTTGGAGTGGTTAAAAGAGTTCTAGAAAATGCTCCTCGATCTTCCTCAGCTTTGGAGGGACTATTAGCCCTTTTAATACAAAAAAGATTAGCGCTATTGCCATTGAATTGCATATATTATATTTCACTTCAAATATATATTCCTAGTCTGTTAGTGATAAATAGCATTGCACAAAAATATTTATGCATATTTTAAGCATAGTGTAAAAACTCCACAAAAGAATGGTGCCTGACCAATTCTTCCTGAATGCAATCTCAATGACTGTAACATATGTCTCACACACCTATTGTGCTGTAAAGCTAATTATTTTTGCATATATTTATTCAGAGTTAAAACATGTAGCACCATTAAGCAATGGCATGACTGTAGCTGACCTATTAAAAGATACTGGGTAAGAATGAAACGTCACAGTCTCAGTTTATCCTCAGAAGAATATGAGAGATAATGAGCCTAGTAGGTTAGCTTTATTTATAGCAGTAAATAGAGTTTGCAAATAGCATATAAAGCACAACAATATGTTGCTACTTTACGTCTTTGCTTTCGTATTTGCACTGCTGTAATGAGACAAGCCATTGTAGTGAGACTGATTTGCAGAAAACAGGGAAATCTCTATTTATGACTTGCATTGTGTAACTCACACTTTATATTCTGGGTGGCTGTAAGACTTGTGAAGCAATACTGTTCACACAGTTCCCTAAATAATTCTCTGTTGTGATGAGCTGACAGGCTTAAAAGAGTGCATTACTTGAAAGAGTAAACATCAAGAAGCCTCCAGGGGTTCTCTTGCTTCATTCATTTTGCATTATCCCATTTAGCAGTTGTAGTTACATCTCTGCAGCCCTAATAACTCTTCAAGTGAAGTAATGTTATAGTTCTAAAAGACATGAACCTACTGGGCCAAACATAATCATATTCAAGTTCCTGTGATGGACATGCAGACTAAAATGTACATAACAGCAAGGGGATATGAGCTTGCCAAATAATCAAAGCGGAGCCAAACTGACTCACTTCCTGAAATAAGCAACTAAGACTTGGGATTTTTAAAAACTGCATTCTGTACAAAACTATAAATAATTGCAATTCACATTAACATACCCCAAAAAAAGAAGCTCTTCTGGCACTACTTGGGAAAGTTTTCTTTTAAGACAACATATCTGTAACTTTCTAGCTTCTGTATTGTTCAGTCATGGTCTGAAAGGGTAATTTTCTCATTTGCTGCTAGGAACACTGCATTCACATTTGGCATCTGCACTGGGGGAGAAGCTCTAGAGAGGTTTGTTAAGGACTGTGAGCCTGTGTGGTTCAGGAGAATTGGAACCAATGTCATTTCATCACTCTTGGCTCTGTAACACTTGTGTCCATCCCAAATATTGCCATTGTGCTAAAATAGAATCAGAACTTCTGCAGCAAGAACAGACTTGTGGAACCAAGGTCAAAACAGGGCCAACACAGGACTAACTAATAAATAAAGAGCTCTGGATATGTTAATGGGAAGTTTACAGGTATATAACCTGGGTTTATTTCTGTTTTTCTGTCCTTTAGCTAGGTAAACTTTCTCTGTAGGTTAAAACTAAATGTCAATTTTCTACAAGAATCTTGTGTTGGAACCTTTCCTTTTCTTCATTGGTGCTTAATCTTGCTTAGCTATCAGGTGAGTAAGGAAAGAGTAATCAGAGGAGTTTGGAAAAGGAAATCCATAATCTTCATGGAAAAACTTCGCTAGGAAAGGCCCTACAGTGGAGAAAGCATATAAACGCCTTCTGAGGCAAGGCAGAAAAAAGAATCACTGAGCCTGCAGTGCTGGATAAATAGGCTTCTGTAAATGTTAGGTTCATCTATCTGGAGCAGGAGTCTTTAACTCTTTATTTGCAGGAAATATACAGTAAGTATTTAAGCATAGTTTGAACAACTTAACTTGCTCCAGTTACTCCTCATCTCGTGTTTTAAAATCGACAAATCACATTCTGAAGCTCTGTCAGGCTGGATTAACCAAAGGATCTGGTCCCACCTCACCTGCTAATCAGCAGAGAGTCACACGTGGTCACTCTCATGAGCTGTATGGTTACTGCAGTTCTTGGATGATGGGATGAATTTTGTACTCTTTTATTTGTATGTTTCCTTAATCCTTTGAGAAAGCAAAGATCACGATTGAAATTAATGAAGCTGCACAAGTCATGACAATAATTTTAATTGATTAAAGCTTGTATGTTCATTTAAATTATGTTTCTTATGGCAGAGTTTAGTGGGACCAGATATCTGTTGATGTACCAATAGCACTTTATAGTTGAAAAAAGAAATTTGTCCTTCTGATGCTTTGTCAGTAACCTTAAGTAGAACTGTGTAAAAAGAGTAAGTTCTATTAAGAATAAAAACACATCAAAATGTGGACTTGGGAAACTTGCATTCAAAATAAAAACTTAAAATGCTTTTCTGGATCAAACTGAAGTATTATAACACATGAGAAGGATGTTTTGCAATGTTAGATCAAAGCTAGGACAGTCTGCACTTAAAGGATCAAACACTAGAAATGTCAGATTTGTTTCAAAGTAGTAATGTTTGCACTCATGCAGATAGACTCAAGCTTTTTGACAAAGCCTCTCAGCACAGTGCTTCAGTATGAATAAATAAAAGTATGCCAAATGCATATTTAGAAGCTATGAAGGTGGTATCTTGGAAAAAAAATTAAGTGAAAAACAAATATCCTCAATTTTTTAGTCCAAATTACTCACTGATATAATCTTTGCCATTCCTATTTGTATGGAACTAATTAACTGCAAATTTTATTTCTTTGTAACTGATGTATTTAAGTAGCTACATATTTATCTAATTTCAAATGCTACAGCTCAAAGGGTTAGATATGGATGTAAATGAAAATACCTTCTTATTCTTTTTAATCTGTTGTGACTGTTCCTATTTTAATAATAGAGTACTCTGGGGCTACAAAACCTGCTTTCTTGGCACCTTGCCTCCTTTTGGGAGTAGTCTAATAGAGAAAGATAGAAAAAATACCCTCTAGTAAACCTAAATAATGTTGTCTCTCCTGAATGCTGTGTTTTGACACTTTAGGGCCAGTCTTCAACCTGTACAAGGTTTATGACCATAATAATTGATTCTTCCAATTCAGAAGGCTACAGAAATTTTTATGAAGTGTTTAAAAGATATTAAGCTCTCATGATTAATTAGTTAATTTTTAAATATTATGATGAAATACAATGAGAAATTGATAGTTCAGTAGTATAAGCCAGTGATTACTTTTTGTTCTTTAGAAGATTGCTGAATTATTACATTATTCACAATACTTCTTGGCAGAATGCCCACAAGGCAGAGTACCAAACAGTGGATGATCAGGGAAGCACTTTATCCTTTACTAAACTTATAAAATAATATTATGGATAGAAGGAGAAGACTGTAAAGTGCTGAGTTACTATGGTGATAAAGGTGATATAAGGACTTCTATAGAATGGAAGAGGATATAAAAGCACAGGGAATTCTTCTTATTAAGTATGCACCAGTCAAGCTTTCTGCCTTGTGTTAGCTTGCTCACATGCAGTCTCATATATTCCATTTTTTAATGTCCTTTGGGTAATTACTTATTTATCTCATACAAATCATCTAAGTAAACACAGGTTTAATATAACTAGTTACTGAAGTTTATATACCTCTTGGGCTTTTAGTGTTGTCTGATTAGATTAAGGAGAAGAAAAACATACCAAAAAATTCGAGTTTTCTCAAGTTTCCCCTTAACTCCTATAATTAAGTCAGTAGAATACATATTTAATAACACTTTGCTTTTCTATGTCTTTATATATGTTTGAGTCATATTTCCTAGATGTATATTTTCATTAGATTAAAAACAGAGAAAATGTAGATTTATGCTGCGTGTATTGAGCTCTTTCTGTAAAGACTGACATAAGAACAACCCTGACGCCATAAGAGATAAACAAATCTGGCTTTTAATAGTAACTCAGGTTTGAACATTTATCATGTATATACAATTGAATTGAATTCCTTTGTATAGCTAGCATATCCTAAATTATAGCTGAGGTTATTCTCTGACTTGTATGTCAGTAATGGTGTAATAGTGCATCTAGAATAAACTGTTTGTCATGAAAAACATATATAGTACATTGTCTTTGCTCAGAGTCTACTGCAGCCTGCAGTCTTAGTCAGTAGACAAATGTGTCTGATCTGATTTCTCACTCTTCTCGCTTCTTCTGTAAACGAATCAAATGGAGCAATTATTAACTTAGCATGAAATAATTCACATATTGTACTCTTAGACCCTGCCTGATTCTCATTGCTCCTTTCTGTCAATACTTTTCAATCCCAATTCTGCAGTTTCCTCTTAAATTTTGTGTAGCTTTAAATTTTCCAGCTCTGAGAAATTATTATCACATATTTAAGTGTCCTAATTAAAAAATTTTGTGTTAATCTTTTATTTATGTCCTTAACAGAATACTGCAATGTTTGGATCTTTCTTGAAAAATATTTTTAATTACTATTGCAAAAAACTTCCTGATCTCCCATATATACCTAAATAACACACTCTCTCTTTTTATTTTAATGAGAAAAATAACAATCGCTGTGCAACCAATGTAGTGGGTGCTTAGAAGATCAATAAAGTCTTATTATATTATTAATGTAGAAATATTAAATACAAAAAATAATATCACAGGATTTATTATATCATTTTTGGACATATTTAAATATGAAAGGTAACATAATGTAATAAACCACTAATATAAATAAATACAAGCACACTCATTAAACTTTTGTGGTATATATAGCAGTAGTTCCATTACAGTGAAAAAAAAAGGCAGATAAACAGGTTTTTCTTCAGCTTGCTTGAAGATATGGAGACAAGCATAAGGACAAAATATTCCTATGTCCTTTGCTTTTTTGAAAAATTAGTGTTATCATAGCTTTTTGGGTCTCTATTTCACTCTTTACTTTTTAGAATCTAAGCATTACAAAGAAAAATAGCAAGAGAGCTAACTGGAAATTAAATCCTTTTATTCCCATAAGTATGCACAGAAACCTAATTTTCAGATAGAGAAAAAAAATTATAGAATTCATCAAATCCTGTTTCATTAAATTTACAGCTCAAACCTAGAGCTGCAAACACCTAATCTATGAAGCTGTAGGTGGGTACATGATTCACAGGATCAGGTGCTAATAAATCAAACTTTCTTTCCACTCAGTTTGGGAACTAATGCATTGCATCTCCTCTTCTTACCTTGAGTGAATTTCAGTACATCAGGCATTCTGAAGATGTACTACCAGTACTTGAAAACCAAAAGCATTTCCTTTCAAGATTAAATCACTGCAGTACACGTCACTAAACAGTTTTCAAAACTGATTAGGCCTCTGATAAATCAGAAAAATTTCAAGGTATTTTTCTGCTAAATTTTGTATCACCTTAACAGTTTATGGCAACAGTGTTATTGAAATATGATCTTTTATTAAGTGGAAGTAAAATAAATTGATGAGTTCAATGACTGACTGGAGGAAGTTTATTTTTTTTTGCATGTGATGCTAACCTTTTAACCAACAGTTGCACCACTGACAATTTGTTTGGCTTAGCAGTCTAGTTAGCCAGCCTAGCTTCAGGCTTCTAGACACTTATTACCTCTTTCTTTGATTGGATTTTGTTTTGTTTACTAGGTTAAACTTTCTAATATGGATTAGCAGTGAAAGTGAAGAAAAGTAAACAAATCATTATGCTTGTGAGACTGTGAGGGACAAACACATTCATCATTTAAAGGACACACTACGTGTAATGCAGCACAGTGTGTGTCACAGATATGATAGGGAACAATTGCTGTTAAATTTCACAAGACTCTCAACTTCTTGTTAGGACTTTGAGGTTGTACCATATTAATTTGCTGTTATGTATTTATTAAAGTGTGCTTTGCTGTCATCTTGCTATCAGTTAGACTTATCTTTCAAATATTCACCTCTGCATTCCTTGGGGGCTCACTCTGATGTCTATACAGATATTCAGTCCTACAATTATGTCTACTTATCTTAATATACCTCCATTTAATTCTGGTAGCAGAGTTGATGGAAGGAGGTAAATGAATAACCTTATGAAATCACAAATATATAGGAAACATAGTGTGGAAATGACCCAAAGAAATCATCTATGCCATATTCCTGCTGTCAAGCAGCATCAACTCTGTCTGAACTTGTTCCACTTTGCACATCAAAAATTTTTAAAATATAAATAAATATAATTCATGTGGAATTCCTAACTTAAACAGTTTTAAATAGTAGTTATACTTTGCTTATACATAATAGTGTAAGATTTTCAAGCATGGGAATTGTCACTTCAAGTTCCTGGAAATAAAAGAATAACTGATACCCCTTTTCTCACCATACTAGAGATATCGTTGACCAGACTACAATTCCAGCCTTACCCTGAATTCTGCATGGGACACTTCATAGGTATAAAAGTCTTTATAGGTTACAGAATTTAGTGTTAGCTAACACAGCTAGCAACAATCAAGGTATTGACTCCATTCAAATTGCACTGTTGAGCTTGGTGAAGCTATTGCCATCAGCCTTACTGGGAAAAGCATCTGAGAGGATTGTCCAAGGCACTCAGAGCGGCTCAGTCAGCACTTACAACAGGGATGTTTTAGATACCCAAAGGCATTTCTTTGCCAAATAGTGATCAGCTATGCCTGGGAAATTTTAGGTTTCATAACTTCCTGTGCATCATGTTTCAAAGTACATGAAATCCAAATTCCCTTTAAAATGAAATAAATATCAATTTCAGTATAGTTCAGACAAGGAATACTGTGTACAAAGAGTACAGTGCAGGATTTCATGGCACCCCGTGGTTTAAGGGGAATGGTGAAAATCTAAGAGGGTTCTTCATAGAACGTTTGCTATGTAAGTGAACTGCTGAAGAGTTGCCTTCAGCCAGTCTTTCCTGCCCCTGCAAAGCATTCCAGGAAGGTGACAGGCCTGAAGTAGTGGTATCAGGTAGGACTTTCATTCCAAAAGCAGGATTACAAAGATTCCGTTTCATTGTCTGCAAAACCAAGATTTTTTTCACACAAAACGGCACACATAAAACCCAAAAGTTCTGATGTTATTTTTCATTGTATCCCAGAGTGAAAATTTCTTCAAAATGCAAAAAAAAAAAAAACAAAAAGAGAAGAAGGTACAGTCCCATATGGTACCTCCTATACTTCCAATGCCACCAAAAAAACACTGTGATAATGGGGGCTTTCTTTACCTACTCCTTCTCTTGTGCCGAATTCAAAAAATCTCTAGGCAGTAAGATTTACAGAAGTGGATTAGCATGTGCAAAGCATGGATGAGCATGGAATGAGTCTTTTTAAATTTAAAAATCCCACAGTAATTTTCCTAAAGTCCTAACTAGCTTCAATTAATATGTCAATCATATAAAGGGTGATACCAGATGCTTACACATAGAAGGCTTAGGTAGCTGGGTCTGCTCCCACACAGTGAATTTAAAATCTAATAAGATTCTTTCCCATTTACTATATTTTCGAACAGCCACAGAAACAAAACATTTTTCACAAGTGAACTTACAGTTTCAGTTTTATTATCAAGTTTTAAGCTTTCCAGCCAGGAAAGTTTTCATCAGACTGATTAAACTTCTTCCCAGTAAAACTGTTCATCCCTTTAAGAAAGCATACATCCCATGATTATGAACTCCTGGGATTCAGCTCTGACCATATGTGCAGGAAAGGCACAAGCTCCCCAGGCTGGATGCAGCCATGGTGGTGACAGCAGATCTGAATGTGACACTGAGCATATGCCTTGCCTACAAGGTATATGCTGTGACTGTTCTGGTAAATCCATCATTATATTCCAAGCCCTTGTATTTCCAGAGCAGTGTGGAAATGGCCCCCCGGTGTTCACACAAAGCACAGTGGTTTGCTGCAGGGAAAGCAAGTGGATGTTCAGTCATTTGTGACCTTATTCCCTAAACTTTAAGCTTTATATTTTCAATGGCTACAGAGCTAATCCCCAAACCTTAGTGAGGCAAAAGTTCTCTTAAATTCAGTCGAGGTTTTGCCTGATTTATTTTTATAGAAATTGGTCTTATGTCCCCAAAGCTTTGCATTAAACCTTACAGTGTTTCTTAAACCGAGTTTTGGGACAACAGCTTCACTGTGACTTCCATCAGCAGAGATCCGTGGAGCTCCACTCTGGTTAACAACATGCCACAGGTGCACAGCCATTCCTGCAAATGAATCTGCAGCTCTTAAAGCTGCAGGGATACAGGGATACATCTACACTTTCACTAGTAAATAGAATGGGTTCTCTGATCCTGAGGACAAGTGACATGGTATGGTTTGCATCCATACAACTAAAACCTTATCTTCTCCACAGCAGGGTAGCACTGTTCACACACCCCACTAGAACAGTACCAGGCTACCCACAGGCTGAACCCCAGCACTCTGGGAAAATGATACCTGCCATGGAACAAAATTATATGAAGTAGTGCACCAGCATTAAACCACAGGACCCAGCAATTGAGCTTAAGCTCCATCTCTGTTCTCCAATACCACCAAGAATGCCCAGTTTACTTGTACACACCTATGCAGACTTGTGAGTAAGCTTCAGATTCATTCAGTTGAAGCTAAAAGCTAATTATGTGTGTGTTTATATAAAAGTTATATGTGACATTGAAGACATTAAATATTCATGATGACAGCATGAAAGAATTTCCTTTATGCCTAAATGAAATGTTTAAAAATAAATGACCAATGTGTTCTAAAAATTAAATACCTGTTTTCTCCAACCATGTCCCATAGCTTAGTTAAGCAATTGGGAGTGCTTCATTTTAGTTTTGTGCATTGATTTCAGATGACATTAATAAAATATTTCCTTTTACTGTAAATTATTAATAGAATTTTTTAACACTAACATGCACCTGAAACCTCACAACCATTCAATGTACCATCTCACCAAGAAATCAACAAGTCTATTTCCCAAATGGGCTAGTGACAGACACTTTTGCTAAAAATATGCATTTTTAGTTCTACAACAAATTCCGAAGTCTTCCAGAACACTCCCCTCTACCCAGAACCAGCCTAGTCCCATGTATGTCTTTGACAGATGAGATCTCTGGTTTTCATTGCATTAAGTAATGCTTGCCGGGAAGAGCATCAGCCTTAGACAATAGTTGTGGCTGTTCCTTTATTTCTCTTAGCCTGCAATACTTTCATTCATAAGCGTTAAATTGGAATTGCCAATATTAACTTACCAAAGAGCTGGTGGAAAAGGTTTATGTGCTATTTATCCTCAAGGGTCCAATTCAATCACAGCCCTGTAAAATGTCACTGACCCACTTCATCAATTACTGAAGGCAGGCGTGGGATCTTTACATTCCTCCTGATTGTACCAGCCAAATATGTCTTCTTTTTTGTTTATGTGATAACCAGACTGCTCAAAAAATATTTTTTTCTTTGCATTATAGCAATTAAAAGTCCACTTCTATTGTGCTTAACAGCAGAATTAAGGAAAAGCTGGCCATGAAATGATTACATGCTGAGAGACCTGTTAATAGAAAACTACAGAAATTGTTGGGAGATTTTCAGCTACAACTACAAAATACAGCTGAGAAACTTTAGAAGAATTGTAAAATGGTTTAATTTCAGTGTTTTTTACTGAAAGGTGATGTTGAAAGATTTTGTAACTTGAAAGTTATGAAGAAATTTTCTCATCAGGTAGGCAGGTGTTTTCTGAAGCATCTATGCCTCTAAGGGGAAATTCTGTTCACTATTTGCTTTTCAGAGGGTAATGCTGCTCTACAGAGATTCGTCTTATATTATTTTATAAATTTTTTTCATATTCTGATTTTTGCTTCCAGTTTTCAAAAGCAATGAAGTCTTTTCAAATGCTAATTATACTGAGTAAATAATTACAAAATTTGGGATGCATTTCAGATAATTGAAATATAGTTGGTCAGCCTGAGGAATGCATTCCTTAAAGAAGTTATAGCAAACAATTAAAATTAAAATTAAAATTTCTTGCAGTTAAATAATCTTCCCTTGACAGCTGGAAAGCAAAGGATATTTTCTTATAGTGTATCACAATACTTTTTTGTTCACCTACCCTGCCAGAAAGATGACACATTTTGATGGCATTTTTTCCTGTACTTTTAGCATCTAAAAGAAAAAGATGTAGTTCAAGACCACCAATGACACTTAATAGAAAGACAAAAAGCATTTCTAGAGGGTAATTCCTAGGACAGATGTCATTTTCTGACTCAGTGGTTATTCTCCCATATTTCTTAGCAGTTGTAGAAAAGTAATCTCAAGAGACAGGATGGATAGCATCTTTTTTCATGCCCAAATCTTCTTTTCTCAAGTGCACATGACTCTGAGTATGCAGCCATTTCCCTGCACCACAGAGAGTGTCTAACACTGTAACAGCAGTGTAACCAGCTTGGACTCCTCTAACCAACATGGAAGGCTGTCCAAGGGATAATGCAGCTCTGGGGTCACTTAGGTGACCCTGAGCAGGCAGGAGCCATACCGCTGATGGAGTTGCTTTGGACAGGGGCAGAACGGTGCGTTGCTTTCTGTCTGAGAGAGAAAGTTGTCTTAGCCCGATGATGATGCAAGGTGACAATCACATGGGGAAGTTTCTTCAGTTAAAATAACAGCTTGTGAAAGAAAGCAAACTCAAGGAAAAAAAAAACAAAAAGGGGGAAGGAAAGAAAAAAATCTGCAGTGATTGATGACTGGTAGTCATCATAGTAGGGAATTTTCCCCATGAGCAAGTAGGCAGGATGCTCAACAGCAACCGTCAGAATAAACCAACTGTTTGCTGACTGGATGAGAGAGTTTTTACTGAGGCTTATTTAAGTACTGGAGGGTCATGTTAAACAAAAAAAAAAAAAACAACATGAAGTGCTCTGGCTAAAAGGCTAGTAAGTCAAACAATAATTGTGACTTTTATGCACATATTGTGAAAAATACTGGCAGACGTTCTACATTGAAGTTTGTGAAGGAGCAAGATTCAGGATGGGAACAGTTCCAGGCATGGAGAAAAACATACAGCAATTGACAGGACTTTATTATATGGACCTTACAGTTATTATATGGACTTTACTGTTATTATGTGGTTTCACTGTATTCACACTACACAGTACACAGCCTGGACATGCCCTGGCTTGCCACGAGTTTTGCTTGCTCCCTACTTCTCCCGCTCCCCTCTCTGATAGGCTGAAGAAGCTGCAGAAAGGAGACAGTTACCATTTGCCCTTTCCTTCCCCGGTTCCTCCCCCTTTTCGCCTGTGCCCCTATCCTGATTTGCTCCCCCGTTTGTCTGTCTCATGTCCCATCATATGTTCTGGCCCTTTCCCTGCCTGAGCTGATAAAGAACCCCGTGCACGCTTCAATAAAGTATTCTACCTGCACCCTACCTTGTGTTCCAAACCTGTGCTGTGCCACGGCCCCATCCCCCTTTCAGATCGCGGTAGAAGTTGGACTGACTGATTACAATGGTTTCTTCTGGTGTTACAGTCATATGTAGCCATATGACTGCTTAAAATATGTCCAAAATATTTTTCACATTTTACTGAGAGAAATATTTCTATGTCTACTTGAATTCTTGTCAGTATTATATTCTTAATAAAAATTTTTAGGACTTGGCGCTTAAGTTACTTTTTCAAAAGCTTTATGAACTTTTCCAAATCAGGTTAGAGTAGAAAAGCAAAGTTTTTTTCTATGGAACTGAGTTTAAAATTTCTAAATGCATTGTAGATGCTAACGCTTTTACATGAAGCAAAGTGACTGACACAGCCTGGCTGTTTCAAATCTTGGTATATAAGATAATTAGAAGGATTCATTTCTAAGGGTCAGTGTAAGCAAAGCTCCTTGTACTATAAAAATATCTGCTGTTAGAAACTATAGAAAGAAGCCCTTCCTTGGAAATTAGATGGACAGTATTACAATTTGGGAAAAAAACACCATGCCATTGAACTGTAGGACCTACTCTAAAACGATTTTGAGTGAAGGGAAAAAGTAGCTATAAGAGTAAAATAGACCATCAGAAGCTAAAACAAAGATGCAAGTGATAAAATACAAGTCTTAGTTGTCTTATTTCCTTCTAGAAAGGAAAATCCACAGTAAATAGGGATACAATTTTGAGAAGTTCATGTCACCTATTTTAGTGGGCAGAAGGGAGTTTAATGAAGATTCTTCTCTGATTACCCTTCCTCTGATCTCTCTTTCACCCATTATTAACAACAAGCACTCTTCTCAAAGTTGTGGCTATTTTTGCTTTCTAACCTTTTCTGAAAAGGTATCATTGTTGCAAAACACCCCTGCTTTGACAGAGACAACTACACTTGCACAGCCACCATTTCTCTGTTATGGATACAATTACTTCCTGGCTGTTAGCACCTGCTCAAGACCGCTGAGACATCTTATATTCGGAGTTCCTGTGCCTGGAACTGAGTCTGGGGCAGGGATTCCTATTTGCCTTCCTCTAGCTGTGAAGTGCAGGCAGCAGCTTAAGCTGTCTGAAAGTATGAGCTGCCCACAGACAGAGCTGGAAGAGGACACAGTAAGTTATAGCTGTTCAGCTGTCAGGTGTCAACTTGTTACACAAAGCTGTAATACATCAAAATTGCATTACATCATCCGGTTCACCACTCAGCTGAGTGGCTTTGTGAAAGATGCATAGAAAATGTAAAATATGGTAAAAAATTTTGGGGCCGAGCATTGGCTTGTACATTAAACAAAAATTAGTACTAGGAAGCAATTATCTTCAAAACTCTTTAAATATCTCATTTTCTTCACTGTTAAGGTCTAAGAGGCATAAATTTTAAGTTCTGACTTTTCTTTCACCAGATATACCACACAGGCAGACAAAAAGGCTGACACATAAAAGTGAAGAGGGGGCCTGTCTCCAAGAAGGAAACATAACTGACTAAAATATATTTAAACTGCCTTTAACTGCTTTTTAATGCAAATGGTAGATATTTAATATGTGTAAAACAGGAATAGTAAAAGTGCAGGTTGTCTAGTAAAAAGTTTGGGGTTAGAGTGGGGTAAAAGATTTGAGCATAGCATAACAATGGCAGAAACAAGTATGACTGACAGCTCTTTAGAGTCTTTGAATGTCCTGGAATTGAAGGTACCTGAGCTAGCAGCAAGCAGTGCTATCTTTCTACCTACTCCCTGTGTGGCAGTTCAGACTTTTTAGGTGGTGCAGGTGCATCAGTGCAGGTCTGCTCTGAAGATATTAGACCTGTCTTTGAGCTAATGCCTATTGCCCTGACTCACTTTCACAGCTTCTAGTGTCGGTGCTGGCTTATTTAGAACTAACATCTGTTTCACATACAACTAGACTTAAATCTTTCAGCATGAACTCACTTGTCATGCTACTGTTGCCATTGGCTGAGGAAAACTGTCCTGAAAATCATAGTAGTATACTGTGGAAAACTACCTGCAACACAGTGCAACTTCCAATTCCCATTTCTTTTACGTTTTTAGTGCTCAGAACACGAAATCTGAAGAACTGATTTTCTGATGCAATACTTTCATGCAGTCTTGTTTGCGCCGTGACATATAGAGATATGAGTAAAATGTTATCAGTGAGTAATGTAAATGTGACTGCACATTGTATGGAGGTCTTACAAGATCTGTTTTAAGTGATGACAGTCCCTTTAGTGTGTCCAAGTTCCTCATTGAAGTTTGAATATGAAAGAATATGAAAGAAATGATTGTCGGTTTTTTTGTGTGCTTAGCTCTGACAAAGCACTTGCTTTTATTGATCCCAAAGATCTAATAAAATAAAAAGAATAAGCAAATAAAAAGAAGAATCACTTCTGAGAGTGTTTCCAGATACTTGATGAATCAACAATGTTATTTGTACAATGTCTTAGGAGTACACACTCTTTTACAATGTTAACAGCAAATGATCTGACTTTGCCCGTATTATCTAGCCAAAAGTGAGAAAACTGACATTGAACTCTATTGGTGTCAGATAAACTGTGGAAAGAGAAGTCACTCTGTGCATAACAAATGAACATAGTCTTATTAGCTTATGGAAAACAAATAGCTTCTGCCTAAGTGCTTTTTCAAATTATTTCAAAGCATTACATCAAGCATTTGAAATTGCATAGAATGCAAAGAAATGTAACAAAGGAATTCTGAAGTGAAAAAATCCCAACTTTTATCAATTAATCATGACAAATGATCAAATAAGATTGTAAATTTATTTGTGTTTTTTGATTAAATGTAAGGAACTGAGCTTTGGAAGATTTTGGTTGGAAGATGCTTTAGCATAGAAAAGGTGAAGTCCTTTCATGCATGAGGAATTTGTCATACACCATTTTATCAACCTTTGATGTTGCTTACAAAATATGGCTTAGAATTTTAAGAGTTCTCTTAATGCAGATATTCAATTAATTAATTCACTCAGGTAATAGGAATATTCCATTGCTTTTATTTCTGACATAACTGTTGAACAAAAAAAAGTCATTAGTATAATTTTTTTTTTTGAGAGAGAGAGAGGCATGGAAAGTAGTGGTGCTATATCTCTTAGGGTTGTTAAAATGTTGTTCTTGTCAATGGAAACTAGCCAGTACCTCTGAGTCCACTGTACACCTATACTGGGATTTGTTACAATAC
This sequence comes from Neopelma chrysocephalum, assembly GCF_003984885.1. Taxonomy (NCBI): domain Eukaryota; kingdom Metazoa; phylum Chordata; class Aves; order Passeriformes; family Pipridae; genus Neopelma; species Neopelma chrysocephalum. The sequence goes on from NW_020897742.1 coordinate 11,123,980, forward strand.
TATCTTTGAGCAGTTCTAGTCAGCTCCCTTCTTTTACCATCTCTTCTTAAAAGCTAAAGCTCATTTCAATTTTCTGTCTACCTAAAATTTTCCTGTCAATACAGGACCCCAATAGGTGAGTAAAACAACTCTTATTGGGAGAAATATATCAAAAGAGCTCTACTTAACATGCCTAATCTTGTGCTTATTCATAACTGAGTTAAAAGATCTCCACCTGGACTTTATATTAAAGTAGAGCAACAGCAAGAACCATGTTTCCCTTGAATGTCCCATTCTGTATATGCTCCGTTGGAAGCAAGAAAAGTAGAGATATGTTCCCCTGTTGTAAGGCACCTTTGTGACTGCACTTGCTTCTGTGGTGCCCCATTAAATCCTTTTGAGTCTTGCAGGAACCACGAGCTCTCTGAGACCTCTATGCCTTCAGAACTATTATTTTGGTTGTTGCAGACAGAAAAATCTGCAAATGGATTTTCCTGGAATTGAATATAGACGATATATATTACCCAGGATGTCTTTCTGTCTTCATTTGGATTAACTTCACCTTAGGAAGAGCAGTCTATTCTAAATCATTAACCATATATCGTATTTTTCTCTGCTATGTGTCTAGACTGAAGGTGTCAGCCTCAAAACAGTTCATTCCACTTATAAAGTTGCAAGCAATTTTCATAAAATACTTTTTTTTTATTAATCCAACAGTGTATCAGACATGAATCATGGATGGATTAAACTAATCTTACAAATTCTTAATAGTGACAGAGAAGAGAGGGTGAGGAGGGGGCCATGGGGGAAGGTGAGAAGTTCAGTTGTTGTTTATACAGGAATATGAGAGTGAGTCAAAAGTTGAATAGATTAAACAACTTGTAGCAGAAATGATAAAAGAGTCTAAAATAAATAAAAAATTAATATTGGAAAATAAAAGAGAAAGGAACTTAAAAAAGAAATTAAAGGAAAACAGTGCTAAAGAGGTAGGGAAAATAGAGAGCACCAAATAAGATACTACAGGAATAGCCAGAGTGTCAGGACAAGATCATGAAAAGAATGGAAGCTCAAAACTAGGGAAAAGAAGTAAGTTATGGAAGGAAGTCAAGGAAGAAAAGGAAGTTAAAAAGAAAAGTTCTGACTTCTCAGTGGTATAATTTAAACCTATAGTCAAAATGATGAAATAAGAGGTTAGGGGACCCCCAGATGTGAAAAAAGGAAGAAGCAGGAAAAAGAGTAAAAGCTAAGGAAGTCTGCAAAAAGAATTAAATACAGTATGGCCTACTATAAGTGTCATTGTGGCAATTTGTATGCAATACTTGCATCCAGCCCATGAATTAAGGTGGGAAAGACCCCACAAAGCTACAAGGAAGAATTATGTCAAGAATCTCATTGTAGGAAAATCTCTGTATTAATAGCAGAATTTATGTCTGCCATCTCAGGCCCTCTGTTTTCTTGCCAATAACATTTGCCAATACAAGTGTTACCGGCCTTTTTGTTGCACCAAAAAGCTGTCTTCTTTTCCTGTGTAAGAACATAGGAACTGATTTCACAACACTGAGCAAATTTCTATCATTACATTGGAAGTTATATTATAGCTTAGAGACAGTTTCATAAAATGCGTTTTCAACTATGAAAAATAGTTGATTTTTAACTTACTTCTTAAAATGGTTGCTTGTGTTTCTAGGCAAATCAATATAACATAATCTCTTCCTTTCCGTCCATGAAGTTATTTGGTTTTGACATGACAAAAACATGAATAAGAATATGATACAATGTGAATAATAAAGCTAATTAATTTATGCTTTTTCTGGGCTCTTCCTTATGGGATAAATTGTGAATTAAAGAATTTTAAAAGCCACAAGCTACTTTAAAAAAATAATACGTGAAGTTGATAACTAGGAACACTAAGTATTTGAATATTCTTAAAAAATTTATCAAAATATCTGCAACCCATTGTGATATTTTACATAGTTTTTATGACACCTGGTGGTGAAATATCTAATAGATTCATAATGGGTGAAACACCCTTGTATCAGCTGCAGACTGCCTCGGATATAAGGTGGATACTGGCATTGTGCCATGCAAAGGATGGCTGACCAGGACAGACTTGCACAGGGAAGAGCTGGCATCCACACAAACTCTCTCCACACCAGAGGAAAGAGAGTAGGGCTGTGGCTAGTAAAATGCCCAAATGATATGTAAGTGGTAGCAGGTCTATATCATGCCTCCAGATACATTTGGGGTAAGTTCTTCTTCATTCTGACATTTGTCACTGGGGCTTTATGTGACTCATGCCGCCACAGGCAGCTACCCCAAGTCATCTATTAACCATAGGTCATATTTGTTCAGTTTCTTCCTGAATCAGGAAAAATCTCTAATGGCAAATGATATCTTAGAATTTAATACACAGTCCCAAAGAGATAAAGACAAGAATTCTCTTTCTTCTGTAGGGAAGAAAGAGACAGATGAGCATCAGCAACAAAACAAATCTACCTTCAGTTCCATAAGAATATATTAATTGCTGCATTGAGTCAAGATCCAACTGGTCTAATACCCTGTTTCTGATACTGGCTAGCACCGTGAGGTAAGCAGTCAAGTTTCCCATAGTTACATGCTGGGAGCATACACTAACTATCTGAATACCTCTAGTGACTATTTTAGATTCCTTATTTAAAAGCTAAGATTTGCTAATTTCTTTTGTAATGGGTTATATCTCAAATTAATTTGTCATATGATTTTAGTGCTTCCTTTCCAGACTCTAGGAGGTCTTTTATCTTCAACAAGACCACTTTTTAATACAGATCAAAAGGAAATGCTCAAGGAATGATCATTATAAGAGCAAGTATAGATTGACTTTTCCTTGATACATCTCTCAGTTTTAGAGACTTTCTGAGCAGGAGAGTTGCATTTGGATCACTAACTTAAAAAATATAAATTTTAAAAAATCAGACTAATAATTTACTTTGTATCAATAGACTATTTCTAGGCTGCCAGGTTTTGGGTTTTGGTGTTTGTTTTTTTTAATTCTTTGGAGTACTAGGAATGGCTTTTTCCATAAATGTTCTTACAAGATCATAAAATGACTTCCAGCCTATGCTCATTGCGCTCTTCCTCACTGGGGACTAAAGAAGTATAGCTTGACCTTAGAACTCTCACGATGTCATGAAGTACTACTTGGCAGGATGTAAGAGAGAGGAACATACAAAAATATTTCATAACTCAGAAGATTTTCTGTTTGTGGAATGATAGTAATACTTATTTACATACTGCAATTCAATCTTGTTTAGCAATATTAGTTTAACCTCCTGTCACTCCTGATAGCATTAGCATAATTTTTCTTATGTCATAAATGAGGAAACAAGCCCAAAGAGAGTACATAACCTGCCTTTACCTTCCTTATTTTGGGGAATATAAGACAAAATGAAAGTTAACCTAATGCCTCGGTCCCAGCCCTGTGCCTTACACACAGGACAATATTCCAGCCAAGAATAACACACAGTTACCATTTTGCCAGACTTTTTATCTGACACATACTATGTGTGAACTCTATTAAAACTTGTAAATCTTAGTAACTGAAACAGTGGTGTCAACCACACAGGTCATTGTCTGGCGATGGCAAATGAATGTAATACTTGTCATACGATAGTTACGCACTGAATTCTTTGTTATGTTGGTTTCAGCTAATAAATTACAAACACCATCTTCGTCTTCTCCTGCTTGAAAAGTTGTTTAGGTCCTCAACATCAACATTTTTTCAATAAATACTCTGTTATTTGGCCTTAAGAAAAGCTGCTGCATTGGCCAACAGGGACAGTCTTCTAAGCAATCTGAAAAAACACATCTGTCACTGTGTTTGAATAATATATCCAAGTTTATGCTGCCTGGAGAAGATTATACAATTTAAAAATAAGTTTCTCAGACTCAATAAAGAAGGTTATGTCCCTTTTCCACTACCTTTTTGCTTAGTCACTGAAGGTGGGCCTTGTCTCTTTGGAGGCAGCTTTCTGACAGAGCTGTCTCAGTTAAGCATCCCCTGCTCTGAGTTTTGGTCTGCATCACAAGCACATTCTTGACAGAGTGGCGGATGAAAAACAATAGAGCAACAGCTTCTTTGAATCAGTTCCCTAAATCAAGAACACAGACTTATATTAGCATAACTTAATTTGAATTCAGAAGCATCATTATGAGATCCAAATTTGACACTGCACTAAAAGTATGTGGAAGGTTTGGATGTCAAAACGTCAGTTTGCTCAACCAATTGTTAACCTTACTGCTGCAGTGGAACTTTATTTTGTCATCTACAACAGTTGAAACTGGCTTATTTATCCAGCTGTTCATGGAATTGCAGGCAGGTGTTTTCTCATAAACTCATAAAAGTTAAAATCACAGAATCACAGAATCATTTAGGTTGGAAAATACCTCCAAGATCATTGAATCCAATCTTTGACCGATCACTGCCTTTTCCACTAGACCACAGCACTAAGTGCAACATCCTGTTGTTTCCCTAACACCTCAAGGGATGGTGAGTCCACCACTTCCCTGGGCAGTCAGTAGATTCGCAGGAGGTATTGAAGAGAACAAGGAAATCAGTGCAAAAATTGTAAATGTCTGGTGTGCATGCCAAGCCCCTATGAAGTTCACTGATTGTTCTCTAGTGACAGATTTGATTGCAGCTGTCTGTGACAGCATTTTTTATTAGATTAAGACTAGTAGTGATTTGTGCAATTGACACCTAGAGTAGTAGACAGTGCTGCATAAATATGAGAGTCAACAGATTCAACTCTTACCTTGAGCAGCATCTTACAAGAGCTGCATAAGGAATTTGGTGGAGATTGTTAGATCAGCTACATTCATCTTCAACTTAAAAATAGGTATAATTTCTCCAACATTAATAATAATATCAGAAAAAAGTGCCAAATTATAAAGTTAGAGTGGATTAAAGGGAGAAAACAGGCTTGAGAGGGAGTTGATATCAAAAGATTCACTATTGTGAAAGGTGTAACTGCTGTAAGACCAACCAATTGCAATTTCCAGTTATAGGTTCCTCTGTAGTTTAGTTGAAGATGCTGAGATCACAATGAGTCTGCTAGTAAAAGTTGCTATCATGAAATGGTCACAGACCCCATATAACTTCCCGCAGTGGTCATACTGTGCGTCTTCATTTCATATGCATTCCTCTGTTTTCAAAATGGGACCATCAGAATCCAATGTGCTTCTCACAGCAAACACCCAGCGGGCTCCAGGGACACTTTCTAACTCAGAGAGATTCAAAATGCTGGTGCTATCCTAGTCTGAAGAGAACAGAATAACACAATAACCTTATCTCTAACATACTTTCCCAAAATTCTCACTAAAACTTGAAGATATTTTGTTTATCTCCATTTAATGAAGAATTGATTCTGTATGGGAAGATGGAGAATTAGCTATCCAGACAGATTATTTTCCTTCTAAATATTGCAAGAAAGACTAATTGTCTATAATGGCAGAGGCTGTGCTACAACTAACTTATTTACCACTGCCATGCTTAAACTTTATCAAATGAACATGTTAAAATAAATCAGGCACTTCAACATGCCCCAGATAAAGCAAACTGTTCTGATATTCTTCAAACATTTAATTCATCACTGAACTTTAGTTCTGTATTGCTTTTTACAACGACCAACATAGCTTTCTCTAAATAAGTGATAAGGCCAGTCTTGGGCTAGAAAGAATTCAAATCCTGGGCACTGTTCAATATCTAGGACTTAGTATCCTTCACATTCCCAGATTCACTTGGAAGGCTCTCACAATCCCAAATTCTATTTCCTGAGGCCATTACCTTCTAACCAAACATAACAAAAAGAAAATAGGACAGAAGACATTTATCCTAGGCATATCCTAAGCAATTGTGTATTGAAAAGACCCTAGTGCCTCCACATGTAATTCTGTATGACCACAATGTCATCTGCATCACTCTTATACATATTGGTGTAGTCTCCAACCTTTTCCTAGCCTACCTATAGCTAACTCACAGGAAAACTATTCCAAAGAGAGACAGGAAGCATAAAAAGGTGAAAATACAATATGACCTTACTCCGTTCAGATATCAGATGAAGAAAATACATCTACTGAAGACAAAAACACTGAAAGCATGAAATAATTTATGAAGTAACAGAAGAAAATTAGTGGGTACTGTTCTTCAGCTGAGTACTACTGGTGCAACTGATTCTTTGCTATTACAATGACTGAAGGTCTTTTCTGGGGCCCCCCAAGGGCTTACATAAAATATGTCACAAATATACTTGCACCTGATATATCACATGGAAAGGAAAAAATTCCATAAATATGGCAAACCTATACTTGACATAGGTCTATAATAAACAGTCCAGTCCCCTTGACTAAAAATTGTTTCATTCAGTTGAAGATACTGAATTTTTCAAACTGTATTTATGGTGGTTTTAGTGAGTGTAACCATATCCTCATGTATGTTCAGACTACATTAAAATGATATATCATGAAAGTGCGAGCCAAGTGACCTTTATAACGATTAAACATGCAGTTCAGGGACACAAAAGCATTAAATGAGCTCGGAATCCTTTCACAGAATCACTGAGGTTGTATGTCACCTCTGGAGATGATCTAGTCCAGCAGCCTAAGAGGAGGGTCACCAGACCAGGCTGCCCAGGACCACATCCAGATGTGGTTTGAATATCAAGAATGAAAACTCCACAACCTACCGGGACAACCTGTTCCAGTGTTTGACCTCCCCATTGGGAAAGAGAATTTTTTCTTGTGTTTAAAGAGTATTTCTTGTGTCTAAAGAGTATTTGTTTGAGAGTCATTGAGCAATAGAATAGCCTAGGTTGGAAGGGATGCTTTATATAGCATAAGTGACACTGTGTCCCAAGTACTGCTGGCCTTGCAAAAACTGTCCCTGTGAAGGCCCCTGACACTCCTTTTCAATTTTTTGTGAAATATAGCCATTTTTCACATGAACCATTTAAATACCTGTGAAACCCAGCAATGGTCATGGCACTCCATAACTTTGGCCAGCTTCCCATAGTTGTCTGTCATGGCCAGCAATGTCTCATGTCATGGCCAGTAGCTCCCCACATGCCCTTCATTCAGCTTAACCTCAATTGAAGACCTTGTCAGAGACCTCATCATCTTCTGGCAGTTGTAACACATGCTGGGGAGAAATTTCCACTATTTTTAATATGAAATGATCTATAGCAGATAGCAATGACCTTTCTCTGTGTCCTATAAATTGATGTGTCCAGTTTATACCCACCTCCTCAAAACTATACAAATCCAGGTCCTTAATTTAATTAAGCTAATTTCTACATTCTCATGTTTCAGGCAGAATTATGAGAAATATTTAAGATGTACCTTGTACTCTGTTTGAAAAAGCTCATCTCAAAAGTTTCAGAGGGTTCTGCTCTTCTCTGTTCCCCTTTTAAAATCAAAATAGTATAACAAAAAACACAGGGCTATAGAGATTTCTGTGCTTGAGAACTGTTGGGGGTGGGGTTGTGTAATTTAATGTGCCTGTATGCAGTTGCAAAGTGCACATCTTTCCCCCTCCTCTTCTGCTCCAGTATTTCTGTAGTTATTCTTCACATTTTATCTTGATTTTTTTCAAATCAAATATCAGCATTTTTCTTTGCCAGTTGAAAAAAATTAAAATAGTTCCCACAAAAAATAGGTAAGTTTTTATTTACCACTGTTTACTGAACAAGAGGGATGGGAAGAAGTCTGAGAGACACAGAATACATGACCGCATAAATAATTTTCTTAGAAAACTCAACTAAAAAAGACATAATATATTGGCATTGCAGCTGCCTTTCCCCCTTGTTTCTATATCATTCTTTTTTTAATATCAAGTATCCTGTTATCCAAACTACTGCTGACACTAAAATACATGCTATCCACATTTTGTCACAGCCAGAACTGGGACTGAATGAATCATTCCTATGACTCATCATAGCTTTTTTTTCGCACACCAATGTTATAATATACTTAAGGATTTAACACAAAAAGTAGAGTTGCCTCCTATAATATACTTAAGGATTTAACACAAAAAGTGGAGTTGCTTCCCTGTTCTGCTAGAATCTTTTTTGCTAAAGATTCAAATTACTCTCCTTCAAATTATTTTAACTTCTTATGTTCTTCCTGGGAATTTGCTTTATTGGCAGCAGATATAAGAGCAATTAAAGTTTGAAAGCTCAGCTTTCAATTTTTGAGGATAGCTCTGAAGAAAAAGATACAGACCCCATACCTAGAGTGATATTCTAGTTAAAAATGTTGAGAGTTATAAGTATTTTTTTTACACAGTACTAATGCCTAAATGAATACCTGGACTAAGCATACTTTTACATAACTGCACCAGAGCATCATTTCTCAGCACAGTTATCCAAGCAGTAGAAACTACAAGACTCACTGTAAAGCCTCCAGCCCAACGCACAGAAGTCACACACCAGCTATCCTTTCTTGATGAAAGACTATATGGTACCCCTGGGATATTAACTAATAGTGAGATTTGTATTCTGGTCCCCTGCAGATACTCAGGAAAGCAAAAGGGAAAATAAATCACCTTCAACCACCTGGATAACTGTAGAAGATCTACTCATATCAGGAATTCTTGTCCCAGATCTGATATTTTCCCCATAATTTCATGTGGAACATTATCACACTCAGCTACTTACTCAGCAGGACATTTAACAGGAATTTCCCTCCAGAGGGATTGCTCATGACAGCATGTGAGATAGGAGACATTTGAAAGCTGCTGGAAAGGATTAATCTGTGTTGAGTGTACAGCATGAGAAAACAGAAGTGCTTGGGAGGAAACCTGAGGAAATCATAGAATGGTAGGAGGTAGTAGAATGAGAGAATTGTTTTCCTTAGTGCACAAATTACTAGGGCCAGTAACAGGAAGAGGGTTTGCTTAGATAAGCAAACACTCAGAGGTATTCAGTGACTGTTTGCTGTAGCTTCTTACTTCAAGAACTGTGAGTGGTAACAGACCCTGAATCATTTGCTGGGAAGGAAGTAAATGCAGCAATTGCAGTGAATCTTGTTTCAGGCAAGTCTTGGCGATTTAAAAGATATCTCCTGAACAGCGTACATGCAGCTTTGGAGATTACTATTATGACCTTAAACCTTGAAAATGGCAATCCATTTTTTTTGTTTGTCTTCTTGTCAGTGTGCAGAGCTACCCTTTTAACAGCTGCAAGTTTTTCGAGAAATAAGAAATTGTTTGGTGTATGATATCCCATAAGCACAGTCTTCCTGTGAGATGTCTAACTGAAGGCAAAAAGCTTATTAAGTTCATATAAATTGAACTAAAGAAATGCAGTTCTAAATAAAGTTCATATAAATAAATCTAAATAAACACAGCTGTGATATTTCAGAGAGTAGTGTTCTTTCTATGCCTCCTTAATGTATGAGACAAGAGCATATCAGTGTCAGTTTAACTTCTTTATGCTAGATGATGACGGTGTTACGAAAGGTTTGGCAAAACTGTTTTTGCCAGTTTTCCCAGTCTCTTAGTGCCCCATCTTGACAGATCTGCTACAGATCAGCTATGGGACACAAGCACCTTTGTCCTTTTGACTGTTTTTTCTAGGAGGATGCCTATGGTGCAAATTCTGCCTGCTAGCCAATGGGGTTCTGTGTCTAAGATTCCCAGTCCTGCATGGAGACAGAAGACATTCAGTGGGGCTTTCAGCCACTGTAAGATGGTTGAAGAAATGGCTAAATGTTGACCAGATTTGCCTGTAAAGTCATGATGGTATCTCCATTGTTTGATAGCACCACACTCTGCAGCTCTCACTCGCTGTTTCTACTGCATGATGGAACTCTGAACTTCGTGAAACAGCTAACCCTTAGTGTCATGCCAACCGGAGATGTTGCTCTGATGTAATTCATTGCATTCTTAGAATAAAATGGTCCAAGTGATAATGTGGTTGCTGGTTTAAATGTCACCAAAATGTCCATAGCATCTTGAACAATCATTTAGGTATCATTATGAAGGAAACTTTTTCATAATCATTTTGAGTTTAGAGCCCAATACATCTAATATAATTGTAGGTGATATTTGTTGATTTAATAAAAAATAAGGCAGACTTTGTATCTGAAATTTCCAAAGATTTTGTTTTTCAATCTTAGTATGTAATGTCTAGAAAGCTCATTCAAACTTCCTGGATATTGTTGATGTTAAGCAGAAGATTCACTACAAAGCTTAATACTTCTGTCTTATCCAGATAAAAAAACTCAATCTGCTTGGAAAACCATGATCTTTGTGGCTGGAGAGAAGGTATCTCCCAGGAACAGTGTAATAGTGGATAATAATAATCCAGCTCCCTTCTGCTTGGGAGACAGAATAGTTAATTTTCAATTAAGTTTTTTTGCTTTCTCTGTAAGGTAGTATGTAATATTAAATTACACTCTAATGCTACCACAGTGCAGAGAATACACTATGAATTTCCAAAGACCAAATAACTGAGTGATTTCCTTGAATTCCCACAACTCTTAGAAAAGGTCATGATTGCTTGACACTATAGCTCAGTTGAAAGGAACAGTTCAAATGGGTCATCCGAGTAAGCATGTTAAGGGAAGAATATCATTCATTTGAAGCTTGCCAATACCATTTCTGTGTATTTCTGTCTAGTATTCCAATCCATGGGCAGAATTAGCCATAACAATAACACACCACTATCTCTCTTAGCTTACAGCCAAAAAATCTGAAAAAGTGGAGTTGATCTCAGTAACATGATTGCCTTCCAGTTAAAGAAATAAAAACATGCAGACTTCAGAATAATTAAGATCATGTAATTTTTAAACCCCCGATGCTTTCCAGAGACCTCTTGTTCTCTGTCACCCATCTTGCTTTAGTTGTTTCTCAGGCTTGGTAGTGTGCTCAGAGTTTTCTTACACAAATATCTAGGAACATTACAAAGTTTCTGTGATGGAATTACAAAGGCCATAAAATGTTACTTCTGCTAGTGAGTATGGACATGAGGAAAATCCAGAGGGAGAACACCAGGTGATGCATAAGCTGGAGAAATCCTGAAGGCAGAGAAGCTTTCTCCCAACATTTCATGGACCGTGTATCCCTGAGGGTAATCTGAGAAATTACTACCATGATTTTCAAGAGTACCTATCTTGTCTGCAGCTCCTACGTACTAAAGGAGAAGTGTCCCAGCAGAGTGAAGTAAGACAGTCAGAATTTGATGCTGCCCTAGTGCATTAGGGATGGGATAGTTGGTGGACATCCCTCTAATTCTGTAAAACCCTTGGGCTGCCAAGAATACCATTACCCAAACATTAGATATTGCCAACTCCCTATCTGGTTTTCCACAGAGAGAATCATGTTCTGTGCAATACATTTGAATTTCAGCTTTCCCCACCTAGGTATTCAGCTATATATTTCACATTTCTGTCAAATAGAAACAAGGAGAAAAATTAAATTAGACAAGAGAAGGATATATGATGTCTGAAGGGTAAATGCTTGAGGCAACTGAGTTAGATTGCTCCTTTGATTTATTAAATAAATCAGCTGGTATTCCTAACCTAAACACTATTTTTACTACTCTTACTCTGTCTCATATTGATGGGTTCACTGATTTTTCTGAAATACCTCTGCTTATCTTCCCTAAAGGTTTAGAAAGACTATGGGGAAATAAATCCACGACAACATGCCAAAGTCCATCACAATGGGTGCTGTTCTAATTCATTTGATACAGGTCAGCTCAGATGATGCAGTTGGAAAGCTGACATTGATTTTAATTAACTGCAGTACACTGTATTGTTTTAAAAGGAGATATTCTATCCATGTTTTACATATACATTTTATGACATACCCACAGCAGAGAGCTACAATTGGAACACTGGAAAAGAACACAGAAAAACTGACTCACTGCATAAAAAGCTGCTTCCAGTTTAGTTTGATTCAAGAAAGAGAAGTAGAGATGATCTCAATGAGAGCTAACAGAATCAGATAGTAGCAGTGAAGTGATCAATTTTTTTTTTCAAACTTAAACCACATAAATAAGAAGAGAAAACCAGAGCTCTTAAATCAAAATCTAGGCAGAGAAATAGTAACAGCAATTGGATGCCCAGTTGGACTTAAAATACCTGTGTATTTTTCTTATTTTAGCACTGTTGAGGTGATGCTCAGGTTTGAGCCCAGAGTGTCTGCTGCCACCTTGGCTAATTTCCTTAGCACTGGAAGAAATGAGAGAAGCAGTAAACATAAAAGTGCAACCAAGCCTCTGCTGTAAAATCAAAAAACTGATCTCAGCCACACAGGGATCACAGGGAAGAGCCCTGTGACCCTCTGACTGGATGATCTCCTTCAGTATGGGTCCAGCTTTTCTGGGCTGTAGATATTAACATGGGATCCCAGAATCATAGAACTGCTTAGGTTAGAAAAGACTTTAAGATATTTGAGTCCCATTTTAAACCTAACATTGCCAAGTCCACCACTAAACCATGTCCCTAAGTATTACCTCTACATATCTTTTAAATACTTCCAAAGATGGTGACTGAAACACCTCTCTGGCAACCTGTTCTGCTGCTTGACAACCATATCATTGAAGAAATTTTTCCTAATATCCAATCTAAACCTCCCCTAGTGCAACTCGAGGCCATTTCCTTTTGTCCTATTGCTTGTTACCTGAGAGCAGACCAATGCCCACCTCACTACAACCTCCTTTCAGGTAGTCGTAGACAGCAATAAGATCTTCCCTGAGTCTCCTTTTCTCCAGGGTAAACTCAGCTGTTTCTCATTAGATTTGTGCTCCAAAACCATTATCAGCTAATGAGATAAAGTGATAATGAGGGGCCCAAAACTGAACACAGGATTCAAGGTTCACCCTCACCAGTGCTGAGTATAAGGAAATGATCCCTTCCCTAGCCAGGAAGCTATCCAGCCACTCTTCCCAAGCTGGTAGCATTGCGTATCATTGTTACTGAGAAAAATGTAGTTCTAGAACATCACCTGGGGCAATCCAGGGCTCATTAGCTGCCTACAGATGAACAGGGAGAGCTGCAGGAGACTTGTGACGTGCCTTTTTCCTTCTTCCAGTCATTCATTTCCTTTCTGTCCTCCCCCGGTAGTAATAGAGAGGGAGAAGAAATGAAACCAGAGCTTGCACATGTTCACTGCTTATGAGGCTGTGCACTCACGCTGGAGAGCACAAGCAATCCATAACCAGGCTCCTGGCTACAGCTGCCACTCTTGAGGTAGTGTCTGAGATGGTGCATCCTCCATATTCCCATGACCCTGCCTTTACTCCTCGGTGTCATGGTCACCTGCTGCTTGCTCTAGATGTACATATAGTATGGCAACCTCTCCTCTCCATGAGGAAGCTCTGGGAGGTGATCTAACAGCAGTGAGCACAGTGACACTCAGTGATGCTGATGTACAGCACTGAGACAGACTGACTGCCAAGCACAGTGTACTCAGACCGCAACCCATGCTCACAGAGCATATGCAAATGGTCTAACAGATACCTGAAGGAGCAGGAATAAAGTTGTGCTTCAATCCACAGGTATAAAAAGGAGCAATGACATTTCTGCAACAGAACCTACATGCTGGCCAAAACTAAATGAATGGATTCAAACCATGATTCAAACCAACCACTACGACTGGTTCAAACCAACATATTATGTTGGAAATTGGATTATTCCCCAGATATTCACTGCTTCTGGTTCTATATTCTAGTACTGTGAGAATCTGGGTAGTATTTTGCTGTGGGATCCCCTTTCTGTTTGAGAATATAAGTGAGCTAACCTCAGGCTCAGATTTTTTCAACACCTGTGAAATGATATTTCCTTTTTCTGTTCCCTCTCCCCTAACTGGAATTGTTATTCCCAGTTTCTCTGAGGCTCACTCACTCACAATTAGGGTCAATGAAGAGACGTAAGAAGGACACAGAGTATTTAGTCTTCTATCAAGACTGTCCTGAAACCAAAAAATTCAAAACGAAAAAGAATATTTTGTCACAGCTTAAAGAATCTTTCTCCCATCTATTTTCCTGAATATTTTTGCTTTTATTAGAATGTGCTTGATTTCTTCTTGTAAGGATTGAGATGAGAAATGAAGTAAACATGAAAAAATGCATAAAATTATGAACTTTGTTTTGATCTCAAGCATATAACTTCAAGCTCAGACTTTTGAATGTGATAGAGATTTACTGAAGATTTGCACCATTTTAATGGATCTTTAAAAGCTGATGATTACTGCAGCTAATTACTCAGATTGGGACAATCAGGATGCACTAAATTCAGCAGCATGAAACAGTCCGGTCTAAACTTGGCTAGAGATTGGGCTCTGGAGTGGAGGTAACATAAACAAAGAATGTTCAGACTTAAATTATTTTGCCATGTAACTTTCTCCTTAGTCTCACTGAAGAGAAGCCATTTTAAGCAAATCAGGAGGAACAAATACCTAAATGAAGTATAGGGAGGAATACAAAATATAAGCAACAAAATGGTGTTTTGCCCAAATAATTATTTTGTTGCCAGATTAGAAATGCTTTTATTGATGCAATAAAAAGCCCCAGGGTTGTTTTAAGCCAACATGTAACACCTGATACCTTCTAAAAGTTTACAGACTGTCAGAACAACAGACAGATTTCAAAGTGCTTAAATTTCAAAAGCTATGAAAATAATATGTTCAAGAAATATGTTTAAGCCTGCCTATCAGCTGTGAGATAAAAAAGGAATAACCAAACATGTACAGGCCATGCTGCCTACATGTACAACATTTGACAAAGTATTTTTATCAGATGGTGATGCACTGGAAGAAAGGGAGATGATAAGACAAAATGGATATGACTTATTTCTTTGTCCTAGAGGTGTGAAGACTTCAGACAGCTTAGGAGTATTGCAAGTCAAACTGTAACTCTCTTGTGCTTTGCTGGCATTTAAAATAAAATAGACAAGTCCTGCCACTACACGGAAGGCTATAGAAGGAGGCAAATCATCATAAAGCATAGAGCACGAACTGCTCCATTCCCTGCCTCTATGTAGAGAATCGTGTTTTAGACTTCTTTTGGGTCATTATACAGCTGGTAGACAGGCCTCAGAAACAATGCCAAGATCCAGGTTTTTAGGAGCTGGGAAGCCATCAGAGTGTTTTGTTGTAGACATTTTACAAAGAGTCTTTAGAGCCAGATACACACTTTTGAGATGAATATGGTCTCACTTTGATGCAAGATTAGGCTGCTAGAGGAGCTGGGAACCAGCCTTGATCCTCCAAAATGGCAAGGATTTGGTAGTGTTCTATTCCTGGAAAACAGGAATAAAAAAGAAACCAAAACCAAAACCAAATAAACAGACAAAACCCATAAACACACAAACAAACAAAACAAACCATGTGTTCAGAATACCTAGTTTGGTTTAGGCCCTTATTCTATTCAATTTGGATTTTTTTTCTTCCGTAGCTCAAGCAAGCAACCTGACTGCAAGAAAATGTTAAACTCTGGTATGTGTTAACTCCTTATTTCTTTCTAATCTATTTTGAGCAAGAAATATCCCCAACCAAAACCAGTGTATTAGCTTAACTATTTCTCAAAAATATTTCAGACTTAATGTATTATTTTTTTAATGGAAATAAAAGGCACATTTGAAACTTTTTGAGCTATATTTAGTCTTCTAGTGAAATATTGCTTTCTTTACCACATAGAATTTAATATCCAAAGCCCAGTTGAAAGTTTGCATAATCTCTGTATATAACAGAAAACACAAAACACAAAAGCATGGTACAGGAGACAATCAGATTTTTTCTCTCCTACATTATCTCAACAAAATAATTTCTCCCATTGTTCACTCTTCCTTGAATCCAAAAGCTTGTGGGGGGAATTCAAGAAATCACAGAGAACTGTTACACAACAAGCCAAGTATTAGGAAGGTGTTGGGTCTGAACAGTTTCCAAGTAATTTATGTCTTTAGAAGAAAATGGTCTAATGTCTTTGCCAATGAAATAGTTTGCCATAATTGCATAGTATTTCTAAAAAAAAACCCACAGTCCTAGTCAGGTGTTAATCTTCTCTTATTCAAATACAGGGCAGCATACACAATCACCAAATATATTGATTGGGAGTTCCTGATAATTAATACAGTCGAAGTCATGTGAATCAGTTGCAAACTTAAAGGTTAAATTTGCATTGCTATTTATGATTAATGTTAGCAACCAAAGCCATTGGCAAACTCCTGCTAACTCTGAGTAAGGAGGATAAACAGCATTGATATATTACTTCTGGTCTCTTCTTTCCTTAGTAAAGGTGGATACGCATGCTGCAAGAGATAAGGACATGACCTGTTGGAGTGAGTCCAGAGGAGGGTCACAAAGATGTTCAGAGGTCTGGAGCACCTCTCATGTAAAGACAGCTGAGAGAGTTGGGGATGTTCTGTATGGAGAAGAGAAGGTTCCGGGCAGACCTTAGAGCAACTTTCCAGTATCTGAAGGGGGCCTACAAGAGAGCTGGAGAGGGACATTTTACAAGGTTTGACCCCAAAAATCCAATCTTCAAGCTCCCCCCACATTTTACCTCAACACCGAAGAGAAATTTTCAAACAGGCACACCTCAGCATGGGGGAATTATATTACAATTTACTTACTACCGCACTAAATACTATAGAAACTAAAGAGCAAATAAATACACAGTATTAATAATAATCCCTACCACCCCTGGATCCTCCCACATCAGTTCAGGAGAAGTTTTCAGGGCGATAGTTAAAAGTCTCTCTCTCATTGGGGTATCAGGGAAGGGGTCTTCTTGCACCCCCACCAGCACTCAGCTCCTGCTGAGGTCTCCTCCTGAGCTACAAGGGAAACACTTGCGTCATCAGGTGTTCATCACGAATGGTCCAGGGAGTTAGCTTTTGAGTCCTTTCCCCCTGGTTCGTGAAGGTTTCCTCCCAGAGAGTAAGATTTTCACTCTCCCTCTCCAGGTTGCAGGTTTCTGGGTCTTGCTCAGTCTTTTTACCCCAAATAGTTTTCACCAAAAGTCCCTACCCAGAAAAAGCTTGTTGGTTTGGCTTCCTCTCTGTTTTAGCTGCTGCAGCTTCAGCTCGACTTGCCATGTGACAAGGGGAGGCCGTCCCCCGCATTCCTTGTCCTTCGGTTTTCAGCTGCCTTTGTCCAAACCTCATGTAGGGCCTCCTCCAAGCCCTTTGGCCCATCTCCCAGGTTGCAAGTTTCTCTCTCTCTCTTCTGCCTGGGGTTCTTCCAGCCCTGCATATCGCAGCTGCTTCTCCAGACCCGGACCACCGCTGGCCCGTCTCCTGGCTCAGCTCCAGTGCCACCGCTTCTCCTGGGCAGTGGGGGAGAAAAAAGCCCCTACAAGGGGCTGGAGGCCTCCCTCCTCTCACCTCATGGTCTCACACACACAACTGCCAATAACTTCCAGCTGTTGTAATATCTAATTTTCACAGGGGCGAAAAAACAGCTCCAATTGGTCCCTCAGCGGAAAGTCAGCTGGGACCAACCATTTCCAGCTGCCTCCCCAGGGGGCGGCTCAAAGCAAGACACAAGGGCCTGTAGTGATAGGACAAGAGGGAATGGCTTTAAACTAATGAAAAAGAAATTCTTTACTGTGAGGGTGGTGAGACACTGGAAGAGGTTTCCCAGAGAAGTTGTGGATGCCCCATCCCTAGAAGTTTTCAAGGCCAAGCTGGACAGGGCTTTGAGCAACCTGGTCTAGTGGACAGTTCCCTGCAAATGGTGGGGGGTTGGAAATAGATGATATTGAAGGTCCTTTTCAATCCAAACCATTCAATGATTCTATGATAAGGGAGACTCTTCCAACTGCACAGAGAGGAGGGAGCAGCAGAGTAGCAGCAGGAGAACTGCCCTCACCTAGAGGTAGGGACAGGCACTGCCCTGCTGTAGGGATTCACACCCGGGGTGCTCAGACAGCTGGTCAGTCATAAGGTAGACAGAGAACAAATGGGCCCTGAGCCATTGCTATCTTGTGTAAAGGTATTTGCTAGTGAAGGAGCACGTGCACCCTCCCACTAACACCATGCACCAAAGACACATCACACAGCTCATCTCTTCCACTCCAGTCGTGGCTGCTCTTACCATGGAAAAGTTCTTCTCTGACAAATTGCTGCCTTTGTTGACACAGCATTACCTGCAGTAAAGGGACTGAAGTATATCTTTTAACACAAAATCTGAGACTACTTTCAATATTTCTGAATCCTGCTACATTGTGGGAAAGTTCAAAGAGCAGCTCTGATCACTATGACATTGAATTTCTAAGAAACTACAACAGAATTAAGGGAAATAAATATGAATTATTATATTTAAAGAAAAAGAATGAGAAGAAAATATCCAGAGGGCTTTTTTTAGAGCTTTTAGATAGAGGTGATCTGAGAAGAGGATGATAAAGGAAGCAGTCAAAATTGTAACTAGGGACAGAGGTTAAATGTTTCCCTTTAAAATACTTTCAAATTTTAGCTACAGCTTACAAGAGATTTAAGGATTGGAGTGAAATCATTGAGCTCAAGCTGACTTCATTAGAGCTATTCATGTGAAAAAAGTGAGCAGGATTTGGCCATAAAACAGAAAGGCTTTTGGTGTTGTTTTCATTGCCAAGTACTTTCTAATTGATACTGCATGTAAACTCTGCCCTCTGTTAATACACTAAATAATCAATGCTATCAAAGCCCACGGGTCATTTTTTGCCTAAAACATGATTTTGTTTGTATCACTGCCACAGGGATGATGAGGGAGTCAGGAAGGGGCTGTGTCATTGGACTGTTCCTTCCTCATGCTGCACCACGTTTTTGTTATTCCACGCTCTCTAATGGAGAGGTCATAGCCCTCTTAGCTGTAGTCCCCTGGCAAATGCCCATCCGGCTGTAATCCCTTGCACCTTGAAGAAGATGGGATTCCTCTGCTTTCCCTGAACACTGCATTATGTCCCAGCAACTACCAGCCAGCTTTAGAAACTGATTATCCAAATCCTTACAAATTACATATGACCTTTGGAAAGCTACCTAATTAGAGAGAATGTACTCCAGGGCTTGGAAAGCCACAATGTCCTGAAGAGAAATGTGGAATACTTTGGACATCTCAAATGAATTTGGTAGACTGTAGCATAAACTCCAAAACAAGATTATGAGTTACTGTGATTCATCTTTTTTGATTAATACTGTTATTTCGCAGGATTAGAAGCTTACTAAAGAAACATGTTTAACTTCATGGCATCATACAAGAGTATTTTCAGTATAAAAAACCTGTGACTGGTCTTTAAAGTCAAATTCTGTTTCCCAACAGTTGCCTATTTTCTGATGGTATTCCTATATATTATTACACTTAAAGTATATAAAAGCTACCTTAAATATTACACTCACATCTCAGAAGCTGTCCATACCATCTCTCACTTGCAGAGTTCTTGGTAGTGGTGCTGGATGCTGACTCTATATTACCTTTCTGTACCTAGGAAATAGCAAAACTACTGAAGAAACTTGCCATATCAGGTGCTGGTGATACATAATGACCTGTGAAAGCAGGTCTCTCTTTAAGATTTTCCTCACTTCTCTTCTGTATTGGCTAATTTTGCAATATTTACATTGATTTCATAGATGGATCCAAAATTTAAGGAATTATAATATCAGAAAGAGTTACTCTTAAATCTAACACAATCTCTCATCAGAAGGAGAATCTTAAAGCATCTTTCAATCAATTTTTGTTTAAAGTGATAAGATCTTAAAATACCCCAAGTCATGCAGTCTTGGTAAAAAAAGCCCAGATACCAACAATATGTCTAGGCATTTCTCCTATGAAAAGTCATCCTTGCAGCCAAAATATGCACCTTATTTTTTATCAAATTGTGACTTTCAGCCATTACAGTTTGATTACGATTTTTCTTACTACATTTAAGTTGGTTTTTGCCCCCATCTTGTGTTTTTCTTTGATAAGTGAAACAGACTGAGTGTTTTGAGTGCTGCACTATGACATCATCTCATTTGCTCTGTAATCATTCTTCCATGAACACTCTTCAGTGATGAACAGGCTGTATGGACTACACACTCCAAAACAGGACAGAGGGTGTGGGATTGCTCTCACTTAGAGTACAACCCAAATGGCTCACTGCAAGGTAGTCACACGTTATAGTCAATGAGGGCTCCTTTTCATGTGTGATTCACTGGGTGCTTTGTACACTTGAGACAAGGTGAATAATACCCTAGAAATGCCTATTTGTAGATAACAACATCATTTTGATAAATTCTTGTATTCTGGATGCAGCAGCATTAGTAAAACTACATATGCAAATTTCTTTATCTTACTCAATTTCCTTAATTTACCTACTCAGCAGCTGTGTTTGCCTGTTTGTTCAGTGTCTCCAGAGTGTGCTCCATCCCTCTGATCATCCTTTTGCCCCTCTTTCTGAATTTATTCCAACAGGTACATGTCCTTTTTATGCTGGGGGCCCCAGAGGTGGACACAGCACTCTGTGTGTGTCTCACAGGAGTGGAGTAGAGGGGGAGAATCATCTCCCTTGACCTGCTGGCCCCATTGCTTTTGAGGTAGCCCAGGATACAGTTGGCTTTCTGGGCTGCAAGTGCACATTGCCAGGTCACGTCCAGCCTCTCATCCACCAACAGCCCCCAACATCCACCAACACCCCCAAGTCCTCCTCAGGACTGTTCTGAATCCATTCTCTGTCCAGCCTGTATTTCTGCTTGTGATTGCCCTGACCCAGGTGCAGCCCTTTTAATTTGGCCTTGTTGAACTTCACCAGGTTTGTGAAGTCCCACTTCTCAAGCCTGTCCAAGTGCCTCTGGACAGCATACCTTCCCTCCAGCGTGTTGAACACACCACATAGATTGGTGTTGTCACATGCTGTCAGTCTCTCTGTACTCTTGCCAGGCTACCCATCCTTGCTTTCACACTCTGTAAGTTTAACACAGACATATAAAAAAGTATACTTTATATTCTTCCACATGTTCAAACACAGAATGCATACACATGCACGAGCAGACAAGTACACTGAGGTTCCATATATGTGAATAAGTGTGTTGAATTAAAGTTTCTTAGCACAAGTTTGGTCTCAGATTTCAGAACCTGTAGATTATCCAAATAAGGAAATTTCTAGCATGTTTATAGGTCTTCTGATTTCTTATGTAGGTAATCAACAGCATTGGTGCATGACACAGCCATATGTTAGTATAAAAAATGCCCTGAAGACAAGGTTCTCTTCCATTGAGAAGAGAACATTAATACATTAATTAATGTCTACTGTTAATTTTAGTATGCTTTCATTATAGCAGAAGGATTTTTAAAATTCAAATTAATTACTGAAAGATTAACAATTGCTTCAGAATCTAAACCAAGAAATGGTTTAGAATAATCTTGTTAGTATTTCTTTCCTTAGAAACAGCAACTTAACCAAATTGATGCAGTTTACCTAAAAGGGAAACTTGTGACAAATTTTGATTACTGCTATTAGTGTTGCTTTTTGAAATTCTGAAATGTTCTCTTACAATATTTTCTCAAAAAAGACTGCATTTTTTCCTGATTAAGAGAACGTTACTTATAGCAGCTAAGAAAATATTTTTTTTCAAAGTCAGTGGAAGGAAACCATCCAATTTGATGTAATTTTAATGTTCATCTGTGTGAGTGCATTTCACATATGATAATCATAAAAATACAAAAGTATATGTCTGTGTTAAGTCATATTAAAAGTATTGAACAGCAAATCCTTAGGAGACAGTATAAGAACATGCAAACAGTTTTGCTTCCTCAGACTACCTTTTGAAATGCAGTAATTTATTGCTCAGCGACTACCTAACATTTAATAAGCATGGATTTCTTCCAGGACATAGTTTCTTTTTTTTGAACCTATGCAAACTTTTTGCTTCTACAGCATCTTATAATGAAGCATTTCAAGTGTAGCTATGCATTTTATGCCACTTGCAAGCTTCATTTCATGCTCCCAACACTTTTTCATTTGAAGCAATGAATAATTGCCTATCTACCTTCTCAGCAGCTATCATAGCCAGCCATAGATATGTTTCCTATGCTGAAAAGCCCTTGAAAACTCTATTTATTGTTTCTTCTACAAAATCTGTTCTTTGTCTTTTAATTTCAGTTCTTAAACTCTTTTGACAGTCCAATTTTTCATCCTAGTTTAGTTTGGGAAAAATGTTGAAATACTAAAAAAAAAAAAAAAATTCTTTGGGGATGGGAAAATCATTTTCTGTCCAGCTCTAAGATTCAGTTCCATTTTACTATCAAGAACAAAGCATACAAAATCCACAAACATGTATAATACATCTGGAAACAGGTACTTCAACACTGAGAGATTCTTAGACAATGAAATAAATTTAATCTCCCTGACTTCCTCAGGTGATTTGTTGCCACAAAACTTTCTTTTATTTTATCTTCAATAAATGTATTTGTCATTATTAATTACTACCATCTGTTCGAGTTGAGGTCCAATTTGTAGTGCTATAAATTAGAAGTAGCTTTGCAGGAATAAGTCTGATTTTTGCTTCGATGATAAACTTGGCCGTGTTCTACTGTTTTCATCCATGCCCACTAGAACTTTATCAACAGTAAAGTCTGCAGAAAGAAATTGGGATAACCTCCAAAATCAAGTCACTTTCACAAGTCACAGAATTTCCAAAGGGCATCAAGAGTTATGGACACTGAAATTAAAATAAGTAACTTTAGCAAATAATTAGCATATCTACATTTTAGTTTATGTATTTATATTAAAAACCAAATAAATAAAACAATGATAATTCAAGAAAATCAAATGGTCTCATTCATTGATTCTGCAAGCTTACAATTCTGGCCATAACAAAGCTGTTTTCTAGACATGTTATGTACCATCTGCATAAAAAGGAAAAGTTTTTACAGTTCTTCGCTTAAGGGTGATGCCAAATAAGTTATATATCAAAGTCAATTGGATAAAAGGGAATATCTATAGGAAAATAAACGGTGAAAAAAGGGAATGTATAGGCTTTTTCCTGGTACCTTCCAGTTGAGGATACATGCCTCTCCAGAAGCTGTGTTTCACCAAGAGTAGATAACAAGAGATCGATTTAACAGCCACTATGTAATATACAGTGATTGTTGCTATAAAAGACATTAATCCCTTTTGCATTACCTTGTTTGCAACTTTGAGGGCTTATCCACAGGATAAGCCATCACAGGTGTCTTCACATAATATGATGGGTTGAAATGCATCTCAAATATGGAACCACGGAATGAATGACAAAAGCAAGAAAATGACATTTGAAAGACAGAGGAAAATTGGCAAAGAAACAAAACATTTCTAAATGAGATAAACATTTTTGCATTGGATGAACTAAATAAATTATTATTTGGCAAGTATTTCTTAGTTGAGTTCAATTAAATAATCTACACCTTATTTAAAAATATCTATTTTTTGCTGCTAATTTAGGACTACAAGACAATTACTATCTAACGTATAAGAACTGAAAATTCCAATATTATCCATCATCAGAGACTTAAGTGGTAGATACAACTTTGCATCCTTGCTAGATTTAGTGTCATAAGAGGTATTCAAGACAAAGACCAGCTCTGTAATTGTTGTTAAGACTGGCCAGCATATCAGAAAACAAATTGTGCCTGATATGTTTATATACTGGCTTCCTTCTACAAGATTAAGAATGTAGTTTCCAGTAGTTCTATTAATCATCTGTCAAAAAATTTACTATTACTCTATACCAAAAAAGTAGCATGTAGACAGAAAAAAAATTAGGCAGTGTCATGCAAATACTGTGATAGTGATTTTACTGAATCAACTGCCAAAGTAGATTAACTTTTTTACTGTGAAGCTCCAGAGAGCAAAAGAAATAACTTATCAAAGTACTGGAGAGAAGTGTGTACTGTTAGAATGAGTATACAGTGAAGGTTTTCATTCTGTCTGGCACTTTAAATACAACTTCAATGTTCCAGTTACCCTCAACCATAACACTTGCTCTATTTCAGTTAGAAGAACTCATTCTTTCTATCTGAAAAGCTTTTAATTTGAGAGTCAACTTTGATAGCTTCCTTCCAGATCCCATATCAAGTCCAGGACCTACTTCTTCTGCATCAAGCTTCTAGGATACAGACTTCCTTTTCTCTGCTATTCACCTAATGCTCATGCTCACATCTCAATTTCTGAAAGTTTCTTTCTGGTCTTGGCAAATTAATTAGTTTTGTATTTATTTGTAAGTATTTAATCTTCAGTATGGAAGGATTATAAGAGGAAGCACAATGGCATGTGTTCGATAATTTAACGAGTCAAGGAGGGAGGCTGGCATCATGGGGCTGAAGTGGGAGGAAGAAAGAAGACTGTCTTGTAGGTAAGTGGCAGATCGATCGGTTAAGAGAGGACAGGATTGGAAAATATTGTGACCACAAAGACGAAATCTTATGCTTGTTTCAGTGGACAGGAGGCGTGCAAAGAAACAAAACTTTGCTCTAGTCTTGGAAGTTGATATAAATAAGGAGAAAAATTCTTTCTACTGTTTCCTTGTTTGAAGAACCTCCATCTTTGACGTCCACTGATTTTTCCCATCTGCAAGACAACAAAAAAGTCCTGTTAAGTTCCTGATGTGCTGTGCTGGTTTTGACAGGATTAGGGTTAGTTTTCTTCACAGTAGCTGGTATGGGGCTGTGTTTTGATTTGTGCTGGAAATAGTGTTGATAACTCAGGGATGCTTTCATTATTGCTGGGCACTGCTCACATAGGGTCAAGGCCTTTTCTGCTCCTATCCCCACCCCACCAGTGAGGGGGCTGAGGGTGCACAAGAATTTGGAAGGGGACACAGCTGGGACATCTGTTCCCAACTGACCCAAGGGATAACCTACACCATATGGCATCACACTCAGCATATAAAGCTGAAGGAAGAAGGAGGAAGGAGAGGGACATTCAGAGTGATGGCATTTGTCTTCCCAAGTGACCATTATGCGTGATGGAGCCCGGCTTTCCTGAGGATGGTTGAACAGCTTCCTGCTCATGGGAAGCAGCTAATGACTTTCTTGTTTTGCTTTGCTTACATGCACAACTTTTGCTTTACCTATTAAATTATGGTGCTTAGTTGCCAGCTGGGATCAAACCATGACTTATGCAAAACAGAAGTTTCTGTAGTGATCACCTTTCATTCTTGTCTTTGCCTGTATCCACGTACTTCTGTCTTACATTGAGGTTACAATGCCCTTTTGAAATACATGTGTACTCCATGTCAGTCACTCCATGAACCCAACAGTCTAGTTCACAGAGAAGGTTCTTTATTGCTATTGTTAAGCATGGCATTACATCAACATCCATTATCACAACAAAATTGTGATGACTTGTTAAAACGAACTGTGTATCCATCTCTTAAGTCATAATACTACAAAAGTTCAAAGATCCATTTGATAAAATATGTAATATCACAATAAAATATGCTAATATGCACATCAAAGAGAAATACTAGTGATCCCAGGAAGCAAAGTTAGTACTAGAAATATACTTTTGACTTAACTTTTTTTTTTAAATTAAAATTCAGTGATACTCTATAAATTCCAAATATACTTACTTTTATATTCACATGAATTAGTTTATCCATCGATTCTTTATATCAGCGTATGCACATGTATTAGTTTCAAAATCTTAATATGCTGCATGCTAGCATATGATCTTGAAATATATTTTTAATATAAAATTGGGCTAAAATATTTAATAGCTGCCCAAAATAATTAAAAGGCCAAATGGAATGGATGCCATTGCAGCGGAGTGGGAAGGAAAAAACTCATGTCCCTGTTGTGGGTCAGACAAAACTCAGATGAAAATCTTGCCTGTTTTCAATCAGGAAAAACAGGGAAAAGTTGTTCACAAGTCAGATGCAGAAACCTTTTCTTCAGCTTGAAAAACTCCTTTTCCACTTTCAGATTCTGTTGTTCACATGATGGATCCACCAGATGTTTTCTCAAGCAAATTGTGACATTCTGAAAGCTGCTGTGCAACAGAATTGCCATCCTCTCTGGTCGGCTCTTCTGCCTGCAGGACACGCAAAGTGAAAGGGGAAAAAATGAAAGGAGAGAAGGGACATATCTTAACACTGCAAATCTTTCTACTAATTATAAAATCATTTTGTGGTAGCTTGCATTTAGGAAATCAAAATGTTTAATAGGTAAAAAAAATGAGCATTACTTTACACTAAGTTTCAGCAGGACTATTGCTGGAGTAGATTGCACAGCATACCAGCACCGTATCCCTGAAATACATTCATATTTGAGAATGTTCGCCTAGTTAAATATAGCTCCTCTTGTAAGACAGTTCCATTTTCTGGACCGCAGTTAAGAATATCTTTGCAGCACAATATGGAACAGTGGTAGGAATAGCTGGATTACTGCTGAGCAACCTAAAGATGTGTGCAGGATTAAAGGCTCAGGTTCTGGAAGCAGTAAAGGCAGGTTAATGTGTTACTGCTTCTTCTCCCAGCATCTCACTGGGTTCACATAGCTACACCTTTCTCTTTCCACAGTTACCAAGTTCAGAGTGTACAAAACACTGGTATGCAGACTGGAGTCAAGCCTCGAAGGCAGTGAATTTCATTTTACAGATACATCTTTTCTCAGTTCTTGTACAATAATAAAAAAAGGTGACTGAGGGTGACGTGATTTGGTGTGATCAAGTAGTTAAATGCTTTAAAGGGCTTATTGCACATTTGTAACTTGCATACTGAAAATGATTGAAGGGGTGAAATAAGGACATTGGTGCAGCAGCAAGATGAGAGGCAGATTTCTTAATTCTGTCTCACATCAGTCCTTTCCAGACATCAAAAATGGTTTATAAAAGCTCTTAGATACACTGCCTGTACCGGTTCTTCTTTTCCCACTAGCTGTTTTCTATCTCCTCTCACAAGGCTCCTTTCATCAGAATAATTTGCTGCATTCCTCCTCTGCAAAGTAACCTGACTGAGAAGCCCTATGATAGTTTTGTCTTTAAATAGTCTTTTACTCTGATGAGGAAACAAAAGAAGAGATGATTTATAAATACAAGGAAAGAAAAAATGAATATTTGTGTAGTTGCAGAGCATAGAGATTGTGCAAGAGTATGAAGGACAAAGATATATTTGTTGGCTTCACATTTATTTACTTATTTTTATTCTGGAAATCACACCAGGGAGTGAATAGATCCACTGTGTTAATGAAATATGTGATAATTCAAGTCAGAACCTAAGCTGAGTAATGAAGAGATTTTGCTGTCAGGTTTTGAATTGCTACCGATGGCTAACATTCGTGAAAGCTCATACCTTTCCCAGAGTGGGATCTACTGCTGCCATGCCACACTGTATTGCTGAAGCTTGGAACTTGTGTAACTCCCACATTTTGCCCAATTCTCTGTGCTATTGACCATAGAAACATATTTGCTGGAAGAAAAACGAGCAGAAACTCTCTAGATTGGGGTCCATATTCTGTCATTTGGGAAGGTTTCTCTGCACTCTCTGTGTGTGACAAAACCGCACAATATTCTAAAATTATAGTAGATACCCAAGCAACTGACAATCTGTTCTCAAAAATATGAAATCTAGACTTCTCCTTAGGGCAAAAGACACATTATTCAGCCTAAAGGAAATAAAAGTCATAACGTGGAAAAGTAAAACATCTCTCAAAATTCTTAAGGCCATCACTCTCCAAGCAGTTCCTTTTAGTCCTGTGTTTCTAAAGAGAGACAGGTATTTTCAAAGTCCCACTGGAATATTTTCTTCAGCAGCAACTCACAGAAGACTCCATAAATGCAACACATGTGTTCTCATGTAGTCTGCAGCTATTCAAGTAATAGCTCATAACAGACTGTGAAAACTGGAAGAGTCTGATAGAAACACCTTCCTGGACAAAAAAGCTTGGGCTATTTACCAGCCATCCACTAGGTGACTATTAGTGTAACAGATTGGGTGGGCAAGGGTTGATAGAGAAACACATCTGGGATGGTTGATCCCAACTGACCAAAGGGACATTCTACAATGTATGATGTCAAGCTCAGGAAAAAAAGCTCAGGCAAAGGAGTAAAAAGGGTACTCATGGTAATGACATTTGTATTCCCGAGTAAATGTTACAGATGCTGAAGCACTGCTTTACAGGATAGGACTGGACACCTGCCAAAGGGAAGTGGTGAATTAATTCCTCTTCTTCCCTGGCTTGCACACACACCTTGTGCTTTCCTTATTAAAATATAACTATCTTCATCCATGAATCTTCTTACCTTCCATTTTAATCCTGTCCCTCTGGAGAGGGGAGTGAGCAAGGGGCTGGGAGGGTGTTTGACTGATAGATGAATCCATTTTACAATAATTAAATAGAGTGTTATATACAGACCTTTCAGTGAATTACTTGTTCCTTTAGATTTATTTTTATAACACACTTTTTCCACTATGCCCATTTTTTATCTGATAATCTGAAAAATGAAAAAGATAACTCTATTGCTCTAAGATGTAAGCCTGTCTTCGGTCCCAAGGATATAAACAAGTATATCATATAAATAAGTCAGAAGTTTTAATTTGCAATCATATGCTATAAAAATATAATCATAGAATCATAAAATCATAGAATGGCTTGGGTAGGAAGGGACTTTAAATATCGTCTAATTCCAAACCCTCTACTATGATCAGGGACACCTTTCATTAGATGAGGTTGCTCATAATCCCATCCCACCTGGCCTTGAACACTTTCAGGGATGGAGCATCCACAGCTTCTCTGGGCAACATGTTCTAGTGCCTCATGACTCTCCTAGTAAAGAATTTCTTCCTAATATCTAACCTAAACTGATCCTCTTTCAGTTTAAAGCCATTGCCCCTTGTCCTATCACTACAGGCCCTTGTAAATAATCCATCTCCTTCTTTCCCTTTAGCTACTGTAAGGCTTCAATTAGGTCACTCTGAAGCCTTCCCTTATCCAGGATGAACAATCCCAACTCCCTCAGCCTTTCCTCATAGGAGAGGCGCTCCATCTCTCTGATCATCTTGGTGGCCTCCTTTGGTCTCAGGTCAATATCCCTCCTGTGCTGGGGACCCAGAGCTGGACAAAGTATTCAAGGTGGGGTGTCACAAGAGCAGAGTACAGAGAGAGAATCTAAAATTTTTTGCACATCTTTGTTATGTTGTGAGAGGTAGTGTCATTAGCTTATATCTTTGGCAGGCCTATAGAGTCCTGTCACATGGACTGATGGTCACTACATGAAATTCAGAAACCTTCTGGCTTATGAGAGTTCAATTGCTCACATGTAACCAAGCTGATCTCAATCAAAATTCCAAATGCATATTCACTTCTTTATTGCCTACTTATACCTACTCAAATTTTTCAGCAATACAGAAGACCTACAAATGAAACATCTATCTGTATAAGATTACTAGGGGGGACTAAGTTTTTTTCTTGGATTTTTTTATTGTTTTCTTTATTTGAGTAACAGAACACTTAGAAAACTTGCATGTTATAAACTTTTTACTTTCTTCCACTTCACATTTTTGCGAGTATTTTAACATAGAGGAGATATGCTCCCCAGAGATGATTTATAAACAGTTAAAACAATGAAGAAATTATCAGTTATTATAATATCCAACTGTACCACCCCAAAATAATTGTACCTATGTAGCTTTTACATATTTTACCCCAGCAAGGCTAAAAAGACCTCTAAGTTAAGAAATCCTTTATTTTGTAAGAATTGCTAAAGTAAAACCACATAAATTGCATATGTAAGCATATCCCACAAAAAAGTCTATTTTAGAAAAGAATAACTTGGAGATTATCTTAAAATCTTAGTCATCAGAAATCATGTCATCTACAATGAGTAAACTTCAAAAAGAACAGAGTGGGAACTACCAAATATATAATCTGTTTTATTTTTTTATATATGCGTTTTATTTTAATAACAACACCAAGTGAATGGGATTTAGGCACCCAAAGCTGCCAATGCCTCATGAAAATCCCATCTTTGTGGATGGACATTTAGTGATCGAACTGCAGTGCCCAAGACTGCCCTTTGGTGACCACCAAACCCTTTCACCTGTGACTGCCAGGAGATCACAGGACTGGTTTCCTCAGTCCCTAAAAACAGGCACAAAAAAAATCCTTAAGTTAAGTGGGTTAGGTCTCACCTACAAATAACATCTTCATATATGTTGAAGTTACTTTGATGATTGTTCACACAGCACAAATACCCAGTGGCAAACAGAAAGCTGTGAAGTGTTTGTTGAGAACATTCAAAAAGTACTTGGAAATAAAAGGGTTCCTGAATGGCTCATCACAGGTTCATCTGCTACAGAAAACTAACATTTGAACAAACATTATTAAGAAAGAGTTATTTGATCAGGTGTAGCTTGAAGGTGGATTTCATTTCAAGTAACAATCTCAAAATGACGATAATCATCTGTGACTTATTTACCTGTCTAAACTTTTGTCTGCAGACAATAAACAATCTAGAAAAGAGCCATTGACACATTTGCAGTATCTCCTGCATTTTTCAGGGATAAATCATGTTTTAAGCACACTTGTGGTCTAGTTTTACCCAATCTATTCAGTCATTCAAATTTACATTTGTCTCAGTTGCTTGAAGTGATGGGAATACAAATAACATGGAGTACTGAAATATGCTGCCTCATTTCCCTCTACATTTCTCCTTAACCCTTTGGTTTTGCCCTTTCTACTTATTGGCCCTTTTCCCCTTTACCTTCTACTATTCTTGATAGGGCTTGATACTTTAATTAATTTTTTTGCTTACAGTTGTTTGTGGAAGCTTCCTTTGCTTATTTCTTTCTCATCTTTATAAACTTGCCTTTTGTTTTGCCACAATAGGAATGCCCAATCAGCTCCCTCCACTTTCAAATTCCCTCTGTACTTTTTCACTAGCCCTCTCCTTCCTTCTGCTTTGGAGTCAGCCCAATCCTGCTCTACTAAGATTTCTTGGGGATTTGGGGTTTTGCTTTATTTTGGTTGGTATTTTTTGGTTTGGGGAGGAGAAATAAGGTATCCTTCTGTGAAGTTTGGGCAGTGCAGAAAGTACACTCCTTTTTTCCTTTTCATTTCTTGATGGATTAGGAAGAATAAAACCCTGTGCGTTGGGAAATGGAACACAAATCTGAGAATAATTTGCACAAGAAGACTTTTAATTATCATATGGTCTTGGTTTATCAGAAGGAACATAACTGTTGATCTGGTGGGAGCTACATTGGGTAGCACTTTCACACTGTGGGAATTTTTCCAAATATGGCAAGGTTATATTGCCAGCTGGAAGTGTCATGGTTTGAAAAGGCCCAAAATCCAATTTTGATTCCTAGCCCCCCACCCACATCTCAACCCCATGTGAGATGGGTTTTCCAGACAAAAACACGAGACTCAATATGGGGAAAGGAATATATTACAAAGACTATACAAATAAATACTAACTATAATACACTGCATACAATCTTAACTCTATATCTATCTCTACCATGACAGTAATATTTACAATGGGCCAAATCTCTTCTCCCTCCAAATAAAAGTCCAGGAGAGAAGAAGAAGAAAAGACCCCTTCCAGTCTCTGAGCAACAGGTCTTCCTCTCTAGGCAGCAGGTTCTCTTCTTCTCTTCCACCAGAAACAGTTGCTGGCTCTCTGCCAGCACACACGAGGGAGGTTTCCAAGTCTCTCTCGGCCCCTGTCTCCAAACAAGGGGTCTTTCCATGGGCTGCGTAACCCCAGACACGGCCGCTACACCATGGTCATATCACGAAGCACCGGGGTCTTCGTGACGGTCTGGTATCTTCAGGGGAAATCAAGCCCCTGTGCAGAGCTCCCATGCTCTGCCTCAAAGATGGCTGCCAGCTTCTCTGAAGCTGGAGCAGGGGGGGGCCAAGGTCACCCCCCACACACACACATTCCTTCGGCCGTCCTGGCTTATCTCTCAGGAGGCCATGAGCTTCCTAGCTCCTCTCAGCAGTGCATACTGCACTTTAGGACTCCTCTCAGTCCACCACCCCCTCCTCTTTCTCGGAGGGGTTTCTAGCGAGTTTGGGGGTTTTGGTTTATCCAGTTCTTACCCCGCGAAACTCTGTTCCTGCTGCTGGCTTGGTTCTCTTGTCCTGTTGCTGCTTTTCCTTCTCCTCAGACACCTCTGTGTCTGCCTTAGCTGCATACCGGCTTGTGTTGCTCCTTTTGGTCCTTATCAGTTGGCTCTTTGCCACTGCTCTTCGGACGCTGCTGTCTCCGCTGCTGCTCCGTCGCTGCTCCCAGCGTCTCCCACTTCTACTTACAGGGGAGAAAACTCCCCCAGTTCCTAGCCACAGGCACTCAGTCCAGCTAACAACACCATTCCGAGTCCCTGCAGCCCCCCAACCGGGGCTGGGGGGGGCAGAGGCCCCCAAGGGGCCGGAGCCCCTTCTCCTCGTGGCTCACCACAACATGGCCACCTCTTCTTCTCACCACAAGTATTACTGCTTCTTTTTCCGGTCTCCAGGGATATGTTTATATTTTGCAGGAGCACTGATTGGTCAAGCCCCAAGGGTCACCACCCCCTGGGGGTTACCACTTTCTTAGTTTCAGCGGGAAAACCTGGCTTAAACCACTACAGGAAGAAAACCCTAAAGCAGGATGTGCTGCTGGATGTGTGTTACAGGAATGAGACTGTGAACTTAACAGTTCCTTGGTATGACTGGGAGAGTAAGGTCAGTGACTAAGACCAGTTGCCAAATGGGTCCCAGTTGTGCAATTAAACAGATTAGTTGCTGGAATTCCCTTATGTCATTCTTGCTGTTCCAGTCCATGGTATGAACTCTTAGATGTCCGGGCAGTCATTTATTTCATTTCCTACTCAGCTTACCTTTCAAACTGAAAAAAATATGAATTTTGTAGTAAAACTGATACAAAAAATGCAATGCAATGAATTGGCACTTAGACGGACTCTTTGTCACCTCCCTTATCTACAGATAGAGAAAGCAGATTGGGAATGGCAATCTATCAATGTCAACATCAGGGTGCATATGAACCATTTTTCTGTCCATCCATTACACTACTGAGGTTCAGGCAAGCTACCATACTATGACAAACTGGCTGCTAACAGCTGTGAAGTACAACATCTTCCAAACAAAAAAGCGTATATAAATAGATGGTATATGTTGCCTTCTGTGCAGACTTCAGGAAACAAAGTCATCTTGGCCATAAAATTGGTTTTTTGTTTAAAACAAATTTGAGACTTTAAATCTATCCATGAATTTTAATATTCACAACAGGGACCAGAACTTGGTAGGGAATGACAGTCCCTTGATGTATTCGGGGAAAACTGCTGTTGAAAACTTGGTTTGTTACGAGGGGCAAGGCTTAAAATTTAAAAACAAATAACCTCCCCCCCCCTCCCCAAACCAAATGAACAAAACATAAGGAGGTAGAAAAAACATGGAGTTATTCTTTCCATTTGACACACTAATCCTTCAGAGAAGAAAAATCCAGAAAGTAGGCTCAGTCTGTGTGTCAAGAAAAAGAAGGTTTGTATATTGCTAGAGAAAAGAAATTGTGATGATTCTTATCCAAATTATAAGTTTGATTGATTATTTCCACTACGAGTTGTCATGCCTAAGGTCCTGGAGCAGGACATGAAAAAGAAGGTACAACTGAAAACACACTGATGGTAAGGCAAAACAAAAAGTTTGTGCTGAACCATTTCCTTAAAGAAAAGAAGCTAGGCTTGTGCCATGACTACTTAACCAGAGGGCTGTTTGATCATTGTCACAGTTACACAGATAATTGTTCAGCTTGATGTTCACGTCAAATTGTGTTGGGGTGAGTGCTTGATGTTCCTTCACTAGACCACAAAAAGACTATACGGTACCTTGCAAGTTGAACTTCTGCTGTCTTTGTTCAACAGAGTTCAGTTGCCTGTTCAGGAGGCATGATCTGTGACACAGATGCCAAATAGCTTCTTTAGAATAAACATACTGTCTATTTAGGAGTAAGGACAAATACTAGAGAGAAAACAAAGGTAAACAAGTTGCCCACACACCTGTCATACTCCAAAATGTTTATCAAGTTTTCATGGCCTTGAGAAACCTTCCAAAGTTCAGAGCTAAAACTGAATTCTTCTTCCTCGAAGACTGTACCTTTTAAACCCACACAGAAAGGCAGTTTCCTTCCACTTTGTTCTTTGGCTTTCACTGTCTTTCACCAAAACATATTTTTCGATCAGGTTGGAGAAGCTGGGAGAGTTCTTAGTGTGAGCACTGGCCCTTCATCGTTCCTTTACAGTTCACTGATGGGTGCCTATTTTTATGATTCATTTATGGTTATTTTTTAGAAAAAGATATGCTCTTGATAGAAAACCTTTCTAGCACATGTGTTAAGGTGCTTTAACGGGTAGTTAATCATATCACTAAAAAGTCAGCATCTTTACTTCTAATCTGAATTCATGTAGCTTTGGGAGTTATCTCCGGTCCTTGTACCATTTCTCCATGTTATACTGGAATGCTCTCCATCATCACATTTCTGTTCCTTGTATAGTCATTTAGAAATGTCTGATGGCAAGTTACACTGTATCATTGCCTTTAGTAAGCTAACCAAGCCAAAATTTTAAATTCCTTTGCTAGGAGATGCATTTTTCATTTCAGTGGTCATACTCACAGCTTTCCTTGGCAGCCTCCAGTTTCTAAATCTTATCCAAACAGGTTCTGTATGTTCTGAAGCCAATGTATTAGAGAAAGATCACCTTTATTAAGACACAAGTAGATTGTTTGAATAAAGTGATGCAAGCTTTTGCAATACACCTCTGCAAAACTCTCAGGGAAATTAAGCTGATTAAACATTTTATTCTGAACATCAAGGTCACTATGGAAGGAAAGAACATGGATAGATTCCTCAGAAGCTTCTTGGAAATTGTACAAAAAGCAAATAAGCAAAGCATGTTTATGTGAGAAAGATGCAAGAAGTTATAGCAGGATTTGAAGAGAGTTATTAGTATGAAACATCAAAACAATGTATTTGGATAATTGTCCGTGTATGGAGAATGACAGTTCTTAGTTAAGTCCATGTGCTGGTGTTGGCATCACATGAAAACCACGGCCCGCATATGGAGATAACCAGAAATAGTAACAGAAACAACTCTAGTTCAAAAGTGGAGTTTTGACTAGAGCTTTCACACTGCTCTTGATAATTAGGAAGATTTCTCCACTTCGGAGAATAAAACTGGAGAAGCTCACTCATCTCTAAAAAAACCCAAACAAACAAGCAAACAAAAAAAACATATGGAAAGAGCCCAAGGTATCAGACTGTGGGATTCTTTAAAGACACTGAGTTGCTAAGAAAGCTTTTAATGGCTTACAACTTTATTTGTTATGCTTTTAGCATAACAAATCAGAAATATGGAACTTATCTATTCTGTGGGAAAATACTGTAGAAATGTTATCCTTGGACGTGAAAGGTTAGCGTTTGTACAGACTACCCAGAAAACCCAGAGGGAATTCCAGCACAGGGAATACAAGCCATCTTACTTATGATTTGGATGGAAAGAAACTCTGTAAAAGCACCCAGTGAATGCTCAAGGCTCTCTTGCCTGTGCTCCTAAATAGAAGGAAAAAATCCCCAACCACTGAAAACTGCAGTATTAGTGACACTAAATGAATTTATTTGAAGTAGTTACACCTGTTGCCTTTCATCTAACTCTGCTTCCCAGCCAGCCAGTATCCTCAAAGCCCACGGTTTTCCCAGTCACAAGCTCTTATCACATTATGGTGTGTTCATACACATGGGATTTTGAACAAGTCCATCTCATGAAGTGTTGAATAAGGCACTGGTATGAAATTGGGAATAGCTCAGACTCGGGCTCACTGCTATATGCCCAGTGGGGCTCAGACCAGTATCTGAGCATCTACATGTGTAGATCATCAGATGGTAGCTTTGCATCTTCTCATGACTTGCAAGTCATTATTCACTGTTTTGCACTGAAACCTGCAGTTAGGCTCCAAAAATATTTTGGTTGCCTTGTCAAGGGCAGGAGCAGATCTGAGGTGCTGTCAAGGTCAGTTTTGCAATTAAAGAGAATTAATGATGAGTCAGTTACATTCCTAGGATTTTTTTCTCCACAATGTTTGCCTGAAATTATCTATGGACAGGTCAACTTTTCTTGAGGCTACTTAGTTTAAATGAGAGTGATCACACATCAAAGCAATGTTCAAGCCACACAAAGTCATACATGTGTCTCCAGTGTAATGTATCACTTACTTCAAGCAACACGTTTGCTGTATGTCCAGGTGTCAGATGAGAGGCAATACAAAAAAAATCCTCCAGAGTAACATAGCACTGAAAACAAGCCCTAGAAGTTGAGTAAAATTCATCCTATGCAAATTTACATTTTTATTCTATGATATGAAGAACTTCTCTGAAAGTGTTGGATTTTTTTTCTATTGAATATAAAAAGAGTTCAAAATGATTACTTTAGGCTTAGACAGTTGATTTTAAATGTCTAAACTGATAAGACAAATCTCACTCCCATATCATAGTCTTTGAAGAAAAACGGTCATAGACTGTGCTGCTATACATAGTTACAATAATCCCAGCAGAATACAAAAACTTAGTTCTAAAAGGTGTTTTTAGGAATTGGATGAAACCCCAAATCTGAAATATTCACAGAGTTACTAACATCATAACTTTCTCATCACTATGGAAACAAATCCAGTGGGAAATGACTGCGTATTTCTTTTTACGTACCAGTAATTTCTAACAACATGACTTCAAGTCCTCACTTAGTGAAAACAATGTTTGCAACATTTTTAATCTGCTATCACATTCAAAATGTTTATTCAAGGAAATATCTGTCTTCATACAGATGAATATGCTAAATATGGCATAGGTTAACTTCATATAGATGGGACTAAGGATAAGCTATAAAGTTACAAACACAGAGAAAGAATTAAACAATCTTACTAAAATATCAATACAATTGTTTAGAAAAAAATGTTCTATCACGCTCTCCCTAAAACAAAAGACACAAAACCAGTGTTATATGTGGCTAAAAAATGACGGTGCATGAAATGTATGACCAATCATATCCTGGATGAGGTAACTGTAAATAAGTCCAGCCAAGATGTGCTGTAACAGAGTCTGCCACTACAACACATATTACAGGAAAACCAGAACTAAAGCAGCTTATAATTTTTAGTGGTTGTGGCTATGCCACCATGATAGTCTAGTTCTTACATCTCATTAAGTTTCTTAGTGTAAACAGGGATCTGCGCAATTTACAAAACACACTCACAGAAGTACACTCAGTCTGCTCTCTAATAGGCTTATTCCAGCACCTTACCTAGAATCTTTGTATTCCCCACTTTCTAGTTAATTCCAAACTTCATGTGAAATCATCTATTAACTTGACTATATTTTGTTTTCAAGGCATATCATATCCAATCTCATATTTACCTATATTGACACTTGTTGCTACATGTGAAAGACACAGCTTTTGAGAAGTATTAAATCCCAGTAACAAATCTAGTTGTCAATTTCACCATTCTTCTGCATTTCAATGAAACTCCTATTTGTTTTATTTGTTGACTTTTTTAACAGTACAGTATTATTTCTTCTTCAAAGGTTGACTGGTTTATGACAAATGCAACATTTCTGATTGACTAGTGATCAGTTGTTGTGTACAAGTTTAGCACACAGGAGGCTACTCTGAACCTTGTGACTCACCAGGAGGGCCTTCTATAGTCCTTTTTATCCTTACCCTTTCCTATCTTTTCCTCTTCTCCCTCCCCACCTCCCCACAGACTCCATATAGAGAGTATTGGGTTTATTTAGGTTTGGATTGATTGATTTTGGATTTGTGTTTGCTTTCTCAGTGTGCTTTAACCATCTAGTAAATAGTAGAGTGAACCTTGCCAGCAAACTTCGTCATGCTGTTCCTTTTATATGAAACCTTGTTTTGCCAATACCTTTTCTGGTGATCCTTTAAGCGACCTTAAAACACGAATTGGTGACAACAATATTCCCATTCTTAGTTTTTCAGAGATCACTTTTACTCTCCACCTTTCATGGATCTGTGTTTTAAATATTGATACACCAAGTCAGTGAAATGGTACTGAAATGACAGTTCAGGTGGTTAATGATTTTTTCTTTTGTTCTGTATTTGTGAAAAATGAGATGGCTAACTTTGAATTTACAGCAGGAACTTGGCTAATGCCTACTCTGTGCTCAGCCAGACAGATTTTGGTATATGATATTGGACAAAGTTTCTTGCTGACCTGAAGGGAAGCATATATTCCTCCCTTGAAGCTCATATTGATAAATTAAAATATAGTAACCATAAGACATAGTGGAAAAATCATCAGAAAATTATAAGTTTTCAAGGAATGATGTACTAGTAAACTGACCACTGAATATAGATTCTACAATTAAAATTATCACATCAGTATTTTCCTTAAAATAGCAAAGAATTCAGCTGGCTACAACAGTAGAACCACAATCAGTATTTCCCTGCCTGTCAATAAAATGGCCTACTCTTAAACACTCACCATTTCACTAGCAGTATGGGATCTGTTTATTTCTTACTATGCTTCCTGTGGGAGAGTGTTAGTGTATTCTTCCTATTTTTTTTTTTAAGTATGAGATTATTTTAAAATATATAACAAAGTTGGGATTAATCACTAATTTAATACTAGTCTCAAAGTCAGTAAATAAAAAACCTTCCCCAATAAATTTTAAAAATGAGAAAGAGAGAGAAATAGCAATATTAACAAATATGTAAATTTGGAATAGAAAAAGCCTGTGGTGAGAAAAAACCCCATGATCAACTGAATAAATTAGCCATAACACATGGTGTGATGGCTAATACTCACCATGTATTTTCAGTCAATATTTATATTCAAGTGAAGTTAATGCTGTCAGTGGATAAACTCCCTTTTTTTTTAGCAGAAGAATAAACAACATAATAAGTTAGTCCAAATCCACAGTATTAATCGCGAAAGAATGATATCAAATATACAGAAGTTATAAAAACTTAGTAAAAACAGGGCAAAGAAAAAGCAATTTGGACAGTTTTTCCAAACTAAAATAGAATTGTAATAAAGCACAGTTTTATATAAAGAATAAACCTAGTAATTCATTAAAAAAAGGTATTGCAGAACAGTCTATTCTTAACTATATCCGGAAGTAGCTGCTGAGCCTTTGTACCAATGACGTCCATTTCAATACATACTTTCCTTGGGGACACCAGAGCACAGAAAAACAATGATGTGAGAGCTACAATATCTTCCCATTGCAATGCTGTGGTTTGTTTGTCTGCTTGTTTTTAATAAAACTGTAGTAATTTCTTCCATTTTCTATGGGATTTCATAGACTCCTGACAGTAGATACAGTATTAACTCAGAAGCAATCTTTCTTGTCTAGGTTTGGAAGAAGAATTTCATAGAAACATATCATAAAAAATTGATTTGTTTTAAGAAAGACCTGTTTAGAAGGTATTTAATGGAACATAATGAGTTTAATTTATTTGTTTGTACATGCATACCTTCACTGTACGGATTTTGGAGTGTTGATTCACAGATAAAATATACATGAGTATTCACCTGAAGTTACTTTCACATTGTTTTAATCACCTGGCTAGACCAGTTGAATCTGGCTCTGAGAATTGATGGAGAAATAGATGGAAGAAGAAGGCACTCAGAGAATTTTCACTCTCCGCACTTGTCAGAAATTGTCTTTATGAGAAACTACTCTCTAAAATAACCCACCTTCTAACTAAAGTGCACTCATAATATATGCTTAGAAGCATAAAATGTCTGTTGGATAACTGTAAAGTCCTGACAGAACTCCTTACCAGAGGAGAGGACTAAGTTATGTAAATTCTATTTAAAGTGTATTTGGCAGGTAAACTTAGTTATTCTGCTCACCAGAAAATAGTTGGCCTCAAGCAAACCAGACAGTTTCTTGGACATAGTTCCTGAAAAAGGTTGCCAAATATTGGCCTCTAATAGCACTTGCGTGACATGCAAAGCTACTAGACTAGAAAAACCCTACAACAGTCTTCTGGAGATCACCTTTGCTCTCCATGAGCAAGAATGCAAGTTTTTGAATGCTAATTCAATACTAATCCTAAGTCAAGAATGTCAACTTTTATTTTCAGAACTGAAAAATGTTTCAATTAAAAATAAAGTAATTTATTTCTTTAAAATAGAAGTTTAATAATTTAGTGTTCGTGTGAGCTGCCTGTGGTGGGTTGAACTTAGCTGCCTGGCTGGCCACTACTGAGCTGCTCTCTAAGTTCCTCTCCTCAACAGGATGGGTTGGAAAATAAGATGAAAAAGCTCATGGGTTGAGAGAAAGATGAGGAGATAAGCTACCTTCAACCATCATGGGTAAAATAGACTGAACTTGAGGAAAAAATAATTTCTTAGCAATTAAAATACATTTAGGTAGAGAGGAAAAAACAAAAAAGAGAGAGAGAGGAAAAAGGTAAAATACTTTCTCTCTACCCACCTCTTCTTCCCAGAATCAACTTCACTCCATCATGCCCAACTCCTCTACCTCCCCCCCACTCTCAGTGGTGCGGTGTGGGTCCTTCCACTGGCTGCAGTCTTTCAGGATAAACCTACTCCACCCTCCACCATGGGGTCTCCCTGGGCTGCAGTTCCTTTGGGAAATATCCACCTGGCCCAATGTGGGGGTCTTCCATGGGCTGTTGTCATGGTTTAACCCCAGTCAACAACCAAGCTCCACACAGTCTCTTGCTACCTCCCCAACCAGTGGGACTGGGGAGAGAATCAGAAGAGAAACATCTAGAAAACTTGACAGCTGAGATAAAGGCAGTTTAACATGGAAAACCAAAGCTATGCACCCAAGCAAAACAAAACAAAGAACTTATTCACCACCTCCCCTGTGCAGGCAGGTGTTCAGCCATCTCCAGGAGAGCAGGGCCCCATCATGGACAGTGGTTAATGAGGAAGATAAATGCCATTACTTCAAATGTCTCCCCCTTCCTCCTTCTTCTCCCCAGATTTATATACTGAGTATAATGCCATATCGTATGGAATATCCCTTTGGTCAGTTTCTGTCATCTGTCCTGGCTGTGTCTCCTCACAACTTCTCATGCACCTCTGACTTCCTCACTAGTATGAGAAGCAGAAAAGGCCTTGGCTCTGAGTAAGCACTGCTCAGAAATAACAAAAACATCTCTATTATCATCACTGTGTTCAGCACAAATACAAAACATAGCCCCATACTAGTCACTGTAAGGAAAGTTTATTCCACACAGCTGTGACATGAATACCTGCTCCACCATGGTCCTCTCCATGAGCTGCAGGGAAATGTCTACTCTGGTGCCTGGAGCAGCATCTCCCTCTCCCTCTGCTCCCACGTTGGTGCTCACAGGATTGTTTCTCTCACTTTTTTCCCTCACAATCCTCTATGAAGTGTTTTGACCTTTCTTACATGTGTTTCCCCAAGGCACCTCCCCCTCAGCTGTGGGCTCAGCTGTGCCCTGTGATGGGTGGAGAGCCACAGAGCCAGCTGGAACCAGCTATGTCTGGCACAGGGCAGTCCCAGCCTCCCCTCACAGAGCCCCGCTGAAGCCCCTGCTGTCAGTGCCCAGACACCCACAGTGTTACTGAATAGAGAATGCAGTAATTAGTCCACATGGTGCATGGGATTACAGTGGTTGTAATGGAAGCATTTCCCCTTAACCATCCTCATTCTTTGAGTTGACCCCAGTGCTTGAAAAATCTGAGAGAGAGTATCTTTCACTATGAGTTACTTGGCCTTTAGCCTTTCCATTGATAAGACCAACAGGGGCATAAAATACTATCTGTGGCTATTTCAGAAAAGTCGTACTGGGACAGGATCAGTTGCTTCCATGGAAGCTTGTGGACATCCATTGGGGAGTAACAAGGCACACTTGATGCCATCCTGCCCCCAGTACAGTGGCTGCATTTGCCTTCTCCTACATGCTGATCCACTGAGTCATCCTGTGAACCCAGCCTTGCTATTTTAAGACTCCATTGAGCATACCATGTGGCCATAAATAGAAACATGTCTGAAGGCAAATAAATACAAAATAAATTGCTCATTTTAGCTTGTTGAAAAAACTGTAGAAAATAATCGTCCTTCCGACGAGAAAGTCAAGGCAGTTCTTTGCCGTTTTTAGCTAGCAGCTCATCTGTTTCTTTTGAATTAAGGCATATTTCTGTACTTCGAAAATTCTGTAATCTGAATAAATTAGGATCTATTTTGTCACTTTACAGTATCTTAAAAATTTTCCTCTTCTTTATTGATTTCAAACAATTTCTGGTTTAATTCTGTCCAGATGATAAGATTCAAGTTTTTAATTTCTGGAAAAATTAAACATCCCGTTTGGTTTCTGATGGCAGGAACTGATGAAGTACACAGTCAATGATTATACCTGCTGGCACTGTCTTGCTTGAGGTTTCAGTCTCTGCTTTACCTAGTATCAAATAGCTGCTTCTAACACTATGTGAGCATGACTGTAGCTGGAGATGACTGGGACATAATGGTGTTCAGAACAGATATCTGATCTGCTGAGACCTCCGTATTTTGGGAAGACGTCTGTCAGTGCAATTTAAAGCTATCTCTCTTCGTACAATGTAAAATCACTTTCAAGCCTTTAAAAGCATGGAGAAATTGGTGGTTTATGTTTGTCATGGTTTAAACCCAGCAGGCAATCAAGCCATATGCAGCTACTTGCTCCACCCCCAACCCTGGTGGGACGGGGAATAGAATCAGAAGGGTAAGAGTGAGAAAAACCCATGGGTTGAGATAAAGACAGTTTAGTAAGTAAAACAAAGGCTGTGTACACTAGCAAAACAAAACAAGGAATTCGATCACCACTTCCCATTGCCAGTGTTCAGCCATTCCCAAGGAAGCAGGGCTCCATCACACATAACAGTGACTTGGGATGACGCATCACTCTGAACATCTCCTACCCGCCATATTCCTTCCTCCTTCTTCCGCCAGCTCTATATGCTGAACAGGACACCATATGGTGTGGGATATCCCTTGGGTCAGTTGCAATCAGCTGTCCCAGCTTTTTCCCCTCCCAACCTCTTGTGCACTCCCAGCCTCTTCACTGGTGGGGTGGGATGAGAAGCAGAAAAAGCCTTGCTGCTGTGCAAGCACAGCTCAACAACAACAAAAGAAACACTATTTTCTCCACAAATTCAAAACACAGAACCATGCTATCTACTATGAAGAAAAATTAATTCTATCTCAGCCCAAACTAGCACAATAGCAAAAACCTGTAAGGTTTGGAAGGGCTAAAGTGTTTGAATATTCAGTTACAAAGCTCTCACAGCCCCACCCTTTCGATGTGACATTTTCTGAAAACTGAAACTCTTTTCCAGAGAAAACGACCATATTCAATTGTAAAGAAAGCAGTGTGAATTGTGACAGGCAAAATGCAAGACACATTACTATGAATTTGAAAGGCAGTACTAGAAGTCATACAAGCCAATATTAACAGAAAAGCAGAAGTGAAAGCTGTAAAGTAATTCTAGCTTTGCTTGGCCCCAAGGAGCATGTTAAACAATTCAGTTGGAAATCCACCAGAAATATCCTTGCCTTGTGTCCTGGTTGCAGAGAGGGGGTGGAGCTTAGCACCATGTGGATGTGGCTAGGCTGCTATTCTATACCACCCACGTCATAGCAGGGGTGCGTGGTTTCAGGGGGAAGAAAAAGTAAGCACATCCCTGGAAGGGAGGTACTTTGTCTCCCCCTCTCCATCAGGGAGATTGCCAGGATCAGCCCATTCTCTGCCGCCGCTACCTGTCCCCTTCCCAGTCCTCCAAGACACAGCTTGGGGATATGGTGCTGAAAAATGGCAAACACAGCTCCAAGACATGGTGCTTCCCAGTGCAGGAAGCTACCACAGGGAACAGAGTGGAGAGGTGAGCCTGTGCTGAGTCTGATCCAAGCTGAAAGGAGCTGACCGGAGCTGAAAGGAGCCAAACCAAAAGGAACTGAGTGGAGCCAGGTGGAGCAGAGTGGAGCAATAAAAAGTGGCTGGAAGCAGCTGCACAGAATCAAGCCCAGAGTCTGAAGCAGCGTGGATGATCTAGCTTTCAGGAATTTATCCATCGTTGTTTTCCACTGTCTGGCTCAGGGATGGGGAGGAGCCAGCAATGGGGGTCCCCTGCCATCTTGTCTTTGTCTGGGGAAACCGTATGGCACTGGGTGCAGGAACAGCC
The DNA here is from genome assembly GCF_003984885.1 of Neopelma chrysocephalum. Taxonomy (NCBI): domain Eukaryota; kingdom Metazoa; phylum Chordata; class Aves; order Passeriformes; family Pipridae; genus Neopelma; species Neopelma chrysocephalum. Next base: position 11,168,105 of record NW_020897742.1, read on the forward strand.
GCCATCTTGCTTTTGTCCCAGGGGGCCACATGGACACAACCTATGGGGAGAGTCTGCCATCTTGTCTTTGTCCCAGCAGCCACATGGAGCTGAGTCAAGGTGGTGAACACCTTTTGTTGCAAAGCACCTTCTCTTTTGTATACTTTTGTGATTAATATTGCTGTTCTACTGCACGTTGCTTATTCCATTGCTGGTTTCTTTCAGTAAATTGTTATCTCAACTGATAGTCTCCGTCTTTGTCCCTCTCTTGCTGGAGGGGGTAGGGGGAAGGAGAGTGGCTTATTTGGAGTTTAATTTCCAGCTGGTGTTGAATCACCATGCCTTGGTAGCCACATGTGTTTGTTCACTCTATACCTGTTAACAATCCAAAGTTGTCCAGTTAGTGTCATCTTGAGGAAAACTCTGTAAAGAAACATACACATTCTTGTGTGCTTTCTCAAGATCTGACAAGCATGCTATATGTTTACATGAATCACAGTTTTCAACATATGGAAGATTAGGTGCCCAGGCTTGGGCATCCTCCGTCCAGTCAGAAAAGCTCTTTTCCTTCTAAACTGGTCAATGGCTTTTTTAAAGTTAAATTAAATACTAGATATTTTAATACATTTTGTTTTCAGTCTTCCTAGGAGATGATTCACTCTAGCTCAGGGGCGACAGCAATGTCAACATCAGGTAAGGGCGATCCATAATCCTTTTGAAGAAGTACTAGAATTAGAAATGCATAATGAATTTGTGAATCACACAAAAACCTTGGGGGAAAGATTTGAATCTGAACAAAATAAAAAAAAAAAAAAAAGGAAATTACATGAAGGGAACTAATGATTTTATATCATGATTCTCTTTGTTGAAAGTGATACCCAGGATGGTGGCTAATCTTTTCACGTAAAGCTGTTTAATGTCTTCATCAATGACATAGACAGTAGAATCCAATGTACCCTCATCAAGTTTTCAGATGACACCAAATCGAGTGGTTTGATTGACACAACTGAGGGACAGGATGCCATCCAGAGGGACCTGAACAAGTTTGAGAAGTGTGCCCATGGGACCCTCATGAGATTCAATAAGTTTAAGGGCAAGATCCTCCACCTGGGTGTGGGTGATTCCAAGCACAAATACAGTTTCAGCAGAGAATGGATTGAGAGCAGTCCTGAGGAGAAGGATTTGAAGGTACTGGTGTGTCATGGTTTGAGCAGGCCCAAAATCCAATTCTGATTCCTAGCCCCCCACCCACATCTCAACCCCATGTGAGATGGGTTTTCCAGACAAAAACACGAGACTCAATATGGGGGAAGGAATATATTACAAAGACTATACACATAAATAAATACTATAATACATTACAAACAATCTTAACTCTATATCTATCTCTACCATGACAATAATATTTACAGTGGGCCAAATCTCTTCTCCCTCCAAATAAAAGTCCAGGAGAGAAGAAGAAGAAAAGACCCCTTCCAGTCTGTCAGCAGCAGGCTCTCTCTAGGCAGCAGGCTCTCTTCTTCTCTTCCAGGCAGCAGAAGCAGTTGCTGGCTCTCTGCCAGCACACACGAGGGGGTCTCCAAGCCCCTCGGCCCTCCGTCTTCAAACGGGGGTCTTTCCGTGGACTACGTAACCCCAGACAAGGTCGTTCCACCACGGTCATATCACGAAGCACGGGGGTCTTCGTGACAGTCTGGTATCTTCAGGGGAAATCAAGCCCCTTCACAGAGCTTCTGTGCTCTGCTTCAAAGATGGCTGCCAGCTTCTCTGAAGCTGCAGCAAGGAGGGGGGGGAAAGCCCAAGGTCACCCCCTCCACACACATTCCTTTGGCCATCCTGGCTGAGCTCTCAGGAGGCCGGAGCTTCTTAGCTCCTCTCTGTAGTGCATACTGCACTTTAGGACTCCACTCAGTCTACCACCCCCTCCTCTTTCTCAGAGGGGTCTCTAGCGAGTTTGGGGGTTTTGGTTTGTCCAGTTCTTACCCTCCGAAACTCTCTTCCTGCTGCTGGCTCGGGTCTCTTGTCCTGTTGCTGCTTTTCCTTCTCCTCAGACACCTCTGTGTCTGCCTTAGCTGCATACCGACTTGTGTTGCTTCTTTGGTCCTTATCAGTTGGCTCTTTGCCACTGCTCTTCGGACGCTGCTGTCTCCGCTGCTGCTCCGTCGCTGCTCCCAGCGTCTCCCACTTCTACTTACAGGGGAGAAACTCCCCCAGCTCCTAGCCGCAGGCACTCAGCCCAGCTTCAACACCATTCCGAGTCCCTGCAGCCCCCCAACCGGGGGCTGGGGGGGGCAGAGGCCCCCCAAGGGGCCGGAGCCCCTTCTCCTCGTGGCTCACCACAACATGGCCACCTCTTCTTCCCACAACAAGTACTACTGCTTCTCTTCCGGTCTCCAGAGATATGTTTATATTTTGCAGGAGCATTGATTGGGTCAAGCCCCAAGGGTCACCACCCCCTGGGGGTTACCACTTTTCTTAGTTTCAGGGGGAAAACCTGGCTCAAACCACTACATGGTGGATGAAAGTCTGGACATGAGCCAGCAATGTGCACTTGCAGCCCAAAAAGCCAACCGTACCCTGGGCTGCATCTAAAGAACTGTGGTCAGCAGGTTGAGAGAGGTGATTGTCCCCCTGAACTCCACTATCATGAGACCCTACCTGGAGTGCTGCTTCTACTTCTGGCATCCTCAGCACAAGAATGATATGGACCCATTGAAGCAGGCACAGAGGAGGGCCATGAAGATAATTAGTGAGCTGTAGCACCTCTCCTATGAAGATGGGCTGAGAAAGCTGGGGTAGTTCAGCCTGGAGAAGAAATGACTCCAGGGAGACCTCACTGCATCCTGTCAATACTTCAATGAGGCTTTTAAAAACAGACTTTTAAATAGGTCCTGTAGCAATTGGATAAAGTGTAATGGTTTTAAACTAAAAAAGGATATATTCAGACTAGAAATAAGGAAGAATTTTTTGCACTGAGGGTGATGAAACACTGGAACATGTTGGCTAGAGAGATGATAGAAGGCCCATCCCTGGAAACATTCAAGATCAGTTTAAACAGAGCTCTGAACGACCTGAGCTAGTTGAAGAAGTCGCTGCCCATTGCAGAGGGGTTGGAATTAGATGACCTTTAAAGGTCTCTTCCAACACAAACCATTCTAGACAATTAATAATATTATTGCATAGAACATCCATGGCATAACATGCCAGCTTTACTCTGATAATTTTGAAAGTATTTAACAGTGAAATAGTTGAGCTGCTTTTTTATAAAAATCAGTGACAAATTTAAAGGATTAAATATTTGACAACCTCTAATATACCACCAAAAATGAACAGAGTGAATTTGAACAGCAAGTCTCAAAATATAATCACAGTGAGATTTGTAAATCACCTTGTTAAAATCATATGGGTTTGTAATGGGCAATAATGGTTGTAATATTTTAGCTAAACAGCCAATAAAGGATATCCAACTAATTTGTTTGTACTTCAGAAAGCATTTAAACAACCCACTAAACAGGCAATTATAGAATTAAATAGACACAGGGTAAGAGATAATGAACCTCCAAAGTGAGAAACTGGTCAATTTCTAGAAAAAAAAAGATATATTAGAACACAATCCACAGATTTAGATGCCTTAAACAGCCTTTTCATATAAATGCACAAAATTACTTTTCATCATGTAAGGAAGAAAGAAGAAGAAAAACTATGTAACAAAAAAATTAGGATTATTCAACAATATTAAAAAACTAGTCCAGAATACTACAAATTGTCAAAGAGACTTTGTTTCTTGGGATGTTAACCTGGTTAAAACCAGATTCTACTCTTTGTGCAACTTTCTGGACACTACTTAAATAACTACTTGGAAAAAAAATATTTGAACACTGACATGGAAAACTGATCCTTGAGAAAGACTATGACTTCTTAAACAATGATATGACTTAACAAAGAAGTCTGACCCTGTCACCTCAAAAAAATTATTAAATAATATTACAATGGAGTTGTAAGGGAATATACATGATAAAAGTAATGAGTCACAGAAAACTCTCTATTAGACAACACCCCGAGAGACTAAAATATATATAGAATATTGGTTAATATGATATTCTGTTTCTATTTATCCCAAGACACTAGAAGGTGCAATTTCATGGAAAGGAACACAAGAAAGCATTTGTTTAAAAACTGTGTAAATAACTTTTGTAAGGAAGTGCCACATGGTATGTAACAGTATAACAGTATTAAAAGCATGTTTATATGGAGTCACAGTTAAAATAAATTACAAGGGTAATGACTATTGTGCTTCAGGGCATAATCACACCCGGAAACAATGGGGCTAGAAAGAAAGGTGGTGTTGGAGAAATAATACTTATGTCTGCTAGGTATGTCTGTGCTTCCTGCTTCACACATTCATAAGGTCTTGAGATAAAATGTTGTATGTTCTCTCACATAGCAAGCCAAAAACACTGTGTCTGGTCAGGTTTATTGCTTGCTCTGTTCCCAAGAGAAACCTTTCTTTTTGTAACTCTTTAGTTTCCTACATTATTTTAACAGTTCAAGTGGGCTCCGGAGATCCTACATCCTGTACCTCAGAACACCATCAGAGCTGCACAATATTGGACACCACTACAGAAATTGTCTGACTTCACAGGATAGCCTTCTTTTCTCATTTTTTTCCTTCTAGCTCAATATGTCATTGCTTTTATTTGGCACTATAAAACTGCCAGTCGTGTAATCTCTAATTTTAATGCATTTTATCTCCCTGGGTTGTTTTTGGGATTTGAGAATATGTAGAGAGCTCAGGACCACTTCCACATGCATTCTGTTTGTTACACAGCCCTGTGCCAGATGAAGATTATCATCCCAGCTAGCATTGTAAATTGCAGTGAAGCTGAAATCTGAGCAGTCCCACATCCATCTTAAACTATCTAGCTGAGCTGCTGAAATCGAACAGATAAGGTTGATATCATCACAAACTGCGAATGATAAAGAAGAGACAATTTCTGAATCCTTCTCTATTAGACTGTCTTCAAACTGGAGCCTTTTGTTTTCCTTTTCTTGAGTATTAAAGATCTTGATGTGTATGTGGCTAGGCTTCACGAATGAAGATTTGGGAAGGGCTCTACTCACATTTGCTACAACCGCGCTGGTGGCTAAAAAGGCCAATATGAGATAGACAAGTCCGGTTGCAAAAGGCACAGCAGAAAGACTCCTTGGATGGTATTGGCAAGACACGATTCTTTCTGCGTTGTCTTTTCTCCTCGAGAGTGATCCTGCGTGTGTTCTCAAAAGAAGCAGCAGCGTTATAGATGGTGTGTCTCCAGACCTCCCAATTGGAGACCAGAGTAGACCAGTGATGAAGATCAATATGACCAAGGCTGAGATGTTGTTTCAGGGAGTCCTTGTATCTCCTCTTCAGGGCTCCTTTCTTGCAGCAGCAAGTGGCAAGTTCACAATCTTGGGGAGGTGGTAGTCTTTCATCCTGGAGACGTGTCCCGCCCAACGCAGCTGTGTTCTCAGCAACCTGGCCTCAATACTCGTAACTGCTGCCTGTTCTAGAACAGACGTATTGGTCACATAATCTGACCAGTGGATGTTTAGGGTTGTACGGAGACAGTGTTGATGGAAGCATTCTTAGTGTCGCAGGTGGTGGCAGTAAATGACCCATGATTCGGATCCATATAAAAGAGTAGACAGCACAATGGCTCTGTAAACACTGATCTTTGTACTTTTCTTCAGGTGTTTATTTCGCCAAACTGTTTTATGGAGTTTTCCCAAAGCACTATATGCCTTTGCTAACCTGTTGTCTATCTCTCTGTCAATCTTACCATCCGAGGAGATGAGGCTACCTAGGTAATTAAACTGCTGGACTGATTTGAGCTCTGATCCGCCAATGGTGATGTGGGGATGATGGAAGACTCCCTGAGGTGCAGATTGATAGAAAACTTCTGTCTTCTTTAAGCTGACTTCCAGCCCAAAAAGCTCATCAACCTCTGCAAAGCAGGATGTTAAACGCTGCAGAGCTGCTTCTGTGTGAGCGATGAGGGTGTCGTCATCAGCATAAAGCAGCTCATGGACAAGATGATTTAAGGTCTTAGTATGGGCCTTCAGTCGCCTTAGGTTGAATAGGCTTCCATCAGTACGATATTGAATGTAGATACCATCTTCATTGTTGAGGTCTGCCGTGGCCCTTTGGAGCATCATGCTGAAAAAGATTGTGAATAGAGTTGGTGCAAGAACGCAGCCTTGTTTCACACCATTGGTTATTAGAAAAGGCTCAGAAAGTGCATCACCATATCTGACTTGGCCATGCTGATCCTCATGAAGTAAGATGATCATTTTAAGGAACTTGGGGGGACAACCTAAACATTTCAAAATCTGCCAGAGGCCTTTTCTGCTCACAGTATCGAAAGCCTTGGTGAGGTCAACAAATGTTACATAGAGACCTTTGTTCTGTTCCCTACACTTCTCTTGCAGTTGTCTGAGAACAAATACCATGTCTGTGGTGCTCCTGTTGGCTCTGAAACCACATTGGCTTTCAGGTAGAATTCCTTCTGCTATAGTGGGTATTGGTCTGTTCAGTAGTATTTTTGCCAGGATTTTGCCAGCAATGGAGAGCAGAGTAATACCACGGTAATTTGAACAGTCTGATTTATCTCCCTTCTTCTTGTACAAAGTGATGATGACTGCATCACAAAGGTCTGATGGTAGTTCGCCTAGTTCCCAACAGCGCACCACAAACTCGTGAAATTTAGCATGGAGTGCTTGGCCCCCATGCTTTCAGACTTCAGGTGGAATTCCATCAACCCCAGCTGCCTTGTCAGTTTTCATCTGCTGTATGGTCTTAAGAGTTTCTCCCATAGTAGGGGCAATGTCCAGTTCATTCTTCACCGGTTGCTGTGTGATGGACTGAATTGCTGAGTCTTGAACTACACGGCTAGTACTGAAGAGAGTCTGAAAGTGTTCAGACCATCTATTCAGAATGGAGGTTTTATCTCTGAGAAGCGTTTGACCATCCGCGCTGAGTAGAGGGCTTTGTACCTGGTATGTAGACCCGTACGCTGTTTTCGAGGCCTCATAGAATCCTCTGTGATCACCCGTATCTGCGCATAATTAAGATTTTGCAGCTAGATTGATCCACCACTTGTTCTGGATGTCACGGAGTTTCTGTTGGAGCTTGCTGCATGCAAGACGAAAGGCTGCTTTTCTTACGTGGCAAGATGGCAGTGCAAGATGTGCTTGGTGAGCAGTTCTCTTCTTCCTCAACAATTCCTGGGATGCATCCAGGTTGTCTTCAGACTGTTTTTCTGCTGAAAGATGGTGTTGGTGATGGTGAGCTGTTGCTCCGCACAGAATTCTAACAGAAGGCATCCATTATCATTGCAGTTTCCAACACCATGCCTGCCTAATACTCCTTTCCAGGCTTCAAAGTTCTTTCCTATTCTGGCATTAAAATCACCAAGGATAATGATCTTATAATCTGCGGGAACCTTTTGGGTAAGATGGCGTAGGTTGGTGTAAAATTTATCTTTTTCAGCAGGGTCAGCTTGGAGAGTTGGGAGCTGTGTTGGCAATGGTACATGCCTTCCACAGGGTCTCCCATGCCAGATAGGTCAAAACTAAAGGGACAGATAAAATGTGTCCCTGGGCAGGATGGGGTCGCTAGCCTTCCAGCAGTCATCCTAGGAGAAGAACAACTCCAATTCCAAACCCAGGCAGATGGAACTCGCTTAGCCCTGTAAGGTCACCCATCTAAGAGAAGGACACTCTAATTAAACCTACATCCTAAGGACCTTGCTGTCACCATCCAAGCTTGCTAGGCCCTGGCAGATGAATTTTAGGATTAAAGGGTGGGTCCAGTTCTGCGCATGCTGTGTCTCACCTAAAAAATCCATTGCACAGGTTCGAGGGTTATATCCACATCTGTAAAGCCCTGTAGCGACAGGCGAGGGTTGAAACGGCAGGTGAAAGGTGCACTGGAAGCCACAGACCCAACCCTGCATACAGGTGGTTCGGGACATTTGTCGCCTGAGACTGACCCTGGAGATGATAGTCTCTTTTGGCAGCATCCTGAATGACCCAGCAGCCTTTTTCAAGGACAGTACTGCTTGCTCCACATGGAGAGGGGCCTAGAAAAGGTGGTCTAACCAAAGCTCATCTCCACCCTTCACCCAGTTGGTTAACCATGGCCAACAGGTATCTTCTAATGCGGTCAAACAAAGATTAAAAGACAAAGGTATACACCTGCCTTCAAAGGTGTACCCAAATTGACACTCGCATGCTGGAACATTAGAACCATGCTTGATACTGCAGATAGTGGACACCCTGAGCATCGTTCTGGCTTAATTGCCCACAAACTGTCACATCTCAACATCGACATTGCTGCTCTTAGTGAAGTTCATGTCCACGAGGAAGGTAATCTTAGAGAACAGGGTGCCGGTTACACACTCTTTTGGTCGGGTAAACCCAGAAGCGAAATGCATCTCTCAGGAGTTGGCTTCATGACTAAAAACTCTATTGTCCCTAAACTTGAAAATCTGCCGACAGGTCATTCTGATTGCATTATCTCCTTATGCCTTCCACTACACAACAAGGAACATGTTGATGTGTGTGTAGACAGTGACAAAAATTCTTTATCAGCACTGCTACTGGGCTCACCTCAGGTTGCTTATTTGAGAATGGGTACATAAGGTGTCTGGAGTTCAGGCAGGTCATAATTCTGGAACTAAAGAAACTGTAAATCAGCTGCTTTAAAGTTCTTTGGTCTTCTCTTGGCAACAATTAGCTGAGCAGCAGTTGTCTGATATCAACCTTCTCAAGACATTTTATCCCAGGAGCTGCTGGTTATTTTTGAATCCCAATAAGAAAGCCACACAATTTCCTAAAAAGATAACTATTTCACTAACATCCTAGAAAAGTTATATCAAATTACAAAATTTTATGCCCATTCTGATTCTGAGAATGCTGTGATGATGCAACATCTGATGAACCACTGGTCGGGGCATTGCACACAATATACAACCTGTCCATGGTGAAATTCACCATCATTACAGTCTTTATTGGATTTTCCTACAAGTAAACAACTCTATTCAACATTTCTGCTGTTGAGCAAAAGGGTATTTATGCGAAAACATTCCTGTCAATCCAAACTCCTTGGTCCTTTCTGCCTGGCTGCTCTCCAGCCACTCTGTCCCCAGCCTGTAGCACTGCATGAGATTGTTGTGGCCAAAGTGGAGGACCTGGCACTTGGCCTTGTTGAACCTCATCTAATTGGAATCAGTCCAAGTCTCCAACCTGTCCAGGTCTCTCTGCAGAGCCCTCCTGCCTTCCAGCTGATCGACACTCCCTACCAGCTTAGTGTCATCTGCAAATTTGCTGATGGTGGACTCAATAACTCCTCATCCTACAATTGCCTTTGTTTAGGATCGTGACAGAAGTCACAGTATCTGGGATTGAAAAACCAAGCACATTGCCTTCTTAGAAATTCATTATCAGATTCTAATCTTCATAGGACTTGGGCATTTATTTATGTATTTATCTATTTAGGTTCGTCATCAGAAAGAGGTCGTTTTTTTAAAGTCTGAAAAAAACTATGACTTTTGGTTTACTACACAGTCCCCAGCTGACACTCTCCTTCCACAGTAAGACATGCAGATTTTCTGTAAGTTCACATTTTTTGATAAGTTTCTTATCATTTTCAGTATAATGTCTGAAATTGTAGCTACAGCTAAGTGGAATACTATGGCAATGAATACTTCTTTACTGGGGTTCTCTGGGCAGCTTTTTCCAAAAGTGCTGAAGTGATGTAGGACATGGAAGAGTTCAATGCAAATGTGACTTTTTCCTTGTTAGTCTTAGGCCACAACCTAAGTACTGATCATGGACTTCTGATTTCAATTTATTTAGAAGGTACGAATGTTAAGCTTCTGCATAAATTTTTATAAACCTTTAAAATCTCTCTTAAAGCCAGAGGTCTTTCAGGTTAGTTTCCTGTTATCTATACATATAGGGCATATGTCATCTTTCTCCTCCAAAGTAAATAAGAAGGAAGGAGAATGATGATGACCCTTATGCATGTACATACTCTCTCCTTTTGTCTGTCATTATATTAATCTAACAATATCTTTTCCCTGGATTAGAATTGTAGGATCATAGGATAACTAAAGGTGAAAGGGACCTTAGGAGGTTTCTAGTTCAACCTCTTAAAGCTGGTTCAGCTCTGAGATCAGGCCAGGTTGTTCAGGGTTTTATCCAGTCAGGTCTTGAAAAATTCCAAGGATGGAAGCAGTAAGTGCTAAGTTGTGGCAATGGATGTTTGGAAAGAGTCCTGCCAAAGGTGGATTGATGAATCAGAAGTTTTTAATGTTGTTTAAACTTATGTTAAGAGGGCTCTTTACAGAGCCACTGCGTTTTCCCCTATACCTCCACTGTAAATCCCTTATCTCTCGGGCAGGAGTGTCCTGGGAAGATGTCCCAAGGTGTTCTCATTGGTCCTTTGTTAACCCCTTCCTTATTGGCTGTAAACCCTTTACCTTGATTGTGACCCCTCACCTGTGATTGGTCCCCAAGGGCTATATATAGCCCCTTCCCACATTAAACTTCCTCTTTCGTCCTCTCTCCCCTGGTGCTCTGGTGAGTGCTCCGTCTTAGGGTCATCCGGCCACGTGGTGGGGGGAGGGTGGAAGGGCATACTCCTTCCAGGTGATGGACTGAAACGAGGCCTGAAGGATCTCCCCCTTCCCAAAATATCTACCGTACTAAGTAGAGAGGGGTAGTCCCTTCCCTCAATCAGCTGGCTGTGCTCCCTCTAATAGAGCACAGGATGCTCTTGGCTACCAATGCTGGCTCAGGCTCAGGTCACTGCCTATCAGGACGCTCAGGACCTCTTCAGCAGAGCTGCCCTGGGCAGGCAGGCCCTAGCTGAGGTCACTGTAAGAGGATTCATTTCATTTGAGATACTGTTTTAAAGAGTTGTTCTTATTGTGGAACAGACATTTTAACAACTTACTGACTCATGATTATAGTATTATCCATGACACTGAAGCACACAGAAGTTTAATTAACTCCCCACAGTTCACCAGCCTGTGAGTGCATATTTTCGTCGTTGCTTCAAAGTACATGGTGACAAATGGATATTTCAGCCCAACCTTTTCCAAAGGATTTTGCATCAATTTACTACTGCATCTGATGTTACTTTAATATCTAACATTCTTCAATAACTTTGATATCCTACCCTCACCAACAGATAAGGTTATGGTTATCATGTGTCTTTGAACATCTGAATAGGGTTACATGCCAAGAAATCACGTACAACCTCCTTTGAACACTATAAAAGTTGAGGAAAAATTTTTTTGACTCACCAACAGATAAGACATCTATGTCCCTTAATATTGCACTCTATCACTGAAAAGAATGCAAAAAGTATTTTTTTTCTTGTATTTTTTTTCTTTTTGTTTTGGTTGGGGTTTTTTAGGTATTCTTGCCATGACATCTTCTTCAATCCACCCTTCAGTCAAATTCTGGCACACAGAGTACTGCTAGTTTCACTGATAACCATGAAGCTTTTCTTGGTGTGAATAAGTTATTTTCTGAAAAAAAAATTCTTTAAACATAGTTTTGCACTGTATCCAGTATTATACCTGAAGACCCTTCCAACTGAGGATTTGCTAATGACACTGTGAATGTTGCCTTGATTAACACATCTCACTGTTTACCAGTTCGGTGTTGGCATTTATTTTACCTAATCATAGAATCATAGAATTATAGAATCAACCGGGTTGGAAAAGATCTCCGAGATCAACAAATCCAACCCTTGATCCAACACTACCCTGGTTACTAGACCATGGCACTAAGTGCTACATCCAGTCTCATCTTAAAAACCTCCAGGGATGGTGAACCCACCACCTTCCTTGGCAGCCCATTCCAATGTCTGACCACTTTCTCTGTAAAATCCTTCGTACACTTGATTGCAGATTTCTTTGGTAATGATTACCCTTGTGCCTAGTGTTATTTTAACCATTGTGGATTGCTACTAGGCATGTAGCAGAGATCACATCTTTTTGCTGCATTTCTCACTGACACTTTTTTAAAGGAATGTTGCAATCTGCTTAAATGTTGCAGAAAGAACTTCAGATTCAAATATTCTCCTGAGCAAAATTAAAACTCACACAAGTTATCTGTTGATACCAAAACCTGATATTTTTATTTTATTAGTTGTAAGAGATGTAAAGAGAAAGAGGAAAAAATAAGAAAAAATTGGAAAAAGTTAAGATTACTTCTAGACACATAGGAAAGATACCACCAAACTACCTTTCCGCTAAGCTGGTGGGGGGGGGCGGGGAGAAGCAGTTTCTGCCTTTTTTTTTTTCTGTCTCTGCCACTTTTCGATGTTATCTTCTTTAGCTGTGGGGAGTCTTAGCAGCTTTAGTTCTCTGGAATGCAGCCAGGATGTGTGGCTTCCCCGCTCACATTGAGTTGTGTCCCAGGCCGTGCGGGGTCCTGATTCAGCAGCACCTTTCGGCCCTCAGAAATATGGTCAGGGTAGAAGGAGAAAATATAACTCATTCATGTGGCACAGTGGGTTTCAGTTCTTCTCTGGGGCGGCAGAGTTTCAGTCTCCGGTGGCAGGCAGGCAGCATGCGGTGGTGGAGGAAAGGTGAGGAGGAGGTGGGGAGAGATTCTCAGCTAGGGTAACTGGTTCTCTCTCCCTTTCCTCTCCCTGATTTTCCAAAATTTTTCCTCAACTTTTATAGTGTTCAAAGGAGGTTGTACGTGATTTCTTGGCACGTAGCCCTATTCAGATGTTCAAAGACACATGATAACCATTATCAATAGCAGGATGTTTTGGCAGGAAAACTCCAGCAGGAAGCTCTGGTGAGGACTTTCGGCAGAAAGCTGACAGAGAATTTTTGGTAGGAAGTTTTGACATGCAGAAACAACGGAGAAACATTATTTTTGGCATTTCTATATTATCTGGTTTTTACAAGAAAATCTGTGAATTCCTTTACAATTCTCATTTATAGATAACAAAGTCTGGGAAATTAATATAAGTATTCCCTGAACTTACTCTTTCTTCAAGAGTGGACTATTTCAATTTGTATTTATCAAGTAGCTTCATTTTTTTTGTTCATCCAAGGAGTTAATTTTTTTTGCTTTGGTAATTTATTTTACTTCATGGTGGTAATATTTTGTTTCTTTCTCTTTATAAACAGATTGCATGGTGTTTACTCAGAATGGCCTTAAACATTTTCATTTTCCTAGTTTTATTTATTTTGTTTTTTTTACTTTCACTCCATTTCCATGCCACAGGCAAAGTGCATTTTTTTTCAAAAAGTGTTCTTTGTATAAACTTAAGTCCTTACATTTTTTAAGGTTTCAAGTCAACTCTAATACTCTCATGGGCTATATATATATGTATAAAAAAGAGAAGTATAAAAGAAAAAATTGAGACCGATATTTTGGACCTAAATAGAGATTCTATACACTGTGATGGAAATCTAAGCTTTTCAGGGAATTCATTGGTTATACTGGAAAATCTGGTTCAGTTCTTTTGGTTTCTTGAGCTATTTTTTAGGTGGAGATAGATTTATGTTCTAAATAATAAAATCTTAGATTTCTTCTAAATTTAAACAATGAGAGATCATGTCTACCCAGTTTAGGTGTTCCAGCCTTGGACTGGTTTCCTGAATCAAACACATATTTCTGGCTTTCAGTGGCTTTTTCTCCATATAGATATCCCAGCCTAATAAAACTTACCTTACTTTTACCACAGAAAATCCTGTGATTTTCTAAACAAGGACTTGCTGGGTTTGAAGCTTTCTGAGGCTGTTTGTCTAGGGCTTCCATTTTCAGTAGGTTTCGTCAGTTTCCATAATCTTTAGTCTATAGTGTTCTTCTGTCATTTGTGATTATCCTACCCCTTGTAGTCTGAGAAACAGCAAAATTCTTCTTGTTAACAGGACTTACACTGCCTTTCCATTTAGCTCTTTACAAGATTTGTAGTTTGTGAGAACTAATTCTGGCTATGATGATGCAAATATAGAAAGCTGAGCAACTTTCTTTAACCTTTGTGGAAACAGAATCAGACTGTTCCTGCCACAGGTAACAGTGAATGAAATTGCTATAGCTTACAGTTGCTTGATCACATCTTATGATGCGCAAGGACGCAGTCAGTGCTAGGACGGCCTGCTCTCAGGCAACAGAATCTCAGTTTTCACCATTCTGTGGCTTGTTCAGTTGCATTCCTCTAAATGGCCTGGAACAAATAGTCTTACTGGAGCTTCCAGATTTGTTACACTCTTATTCACAAGCGTAGCTATTTATGGAGTACTTTTTTTATACTGGGATGGGAATATGTTGATTTTTGATTTATTTTTAACAAGCTTCTCATGGATTGTGCCGGACATGCTCCATAGCTAGAAGCCAGCACCCTACTAGCTGTCACTCACACTAATACCAGACTTAGTGTTATCCTTCTTTTCTTGAAGGAACTATTCCCAGTCCTCATGTTACTTTGTACGTAACATTATTAAAAGATAAAGTAAATATACTGATCGTCTCCCTAAGAATTAACAACAAGTTCTTTGCAAAAGCTTTCTGGGATTTGTTCACTTTGGCTTGCTGACATCTTTTTCCTTGAAACTTCTTTCAGTGGAAGATATGTTTGTAGGGGTTTTAAGAACAATTACCTATGTAAGTGTTATATCAGTTTATGTGCACCAAACAGAACTAATCTTAATTTATACTATTGCTGATAAAAGGACAGTTACATCTTTATACAGGCATTTCTTCATGTAACAAATACATAATGAAATTTCATTCTGGTGAAGTCAAGGGCAGAACCATATTTCTTTTAACAATACACAAATTTCAACCAAAACATCCCCACAGTGCATGTTGAAGAAGAGTATTCTTGCATTTACTAAGACAAAAAAGTAGAATAATATCCTTTCAATATGATGTGTTTATTATCTAGCAAAATTGCCTCCGTAAAATGTCCTCATCACAGAGAAAAATTAATTTGTTGGTTTGCTAAAAAACTTTCTCTAGCAGAAAGCTGATCTATCACTTACTAAGAGTTTCCAACTTTCTGAACTAAATGCAGTCTGAGTCATGTGTAACTGTACAAAACAGGTCCAAGTGTTGACAAACAAAATATATGTTAAGAACTAACTGTACCCTGTTATGTCCTTACCTGAAGTGTGGGATGTAGTTTCTGCCAACTCATAAATATGAGATACCTTTAAAGACTGTACCACCATTTCTAGAAGTTTTGGAGAGAAATCTTGATATATTTTCTGTATAAAGCAAAGTATAAAATAATGGTGTGTGATGTTCCTCTATCTGTGAACAGTTTGATCAGGTTTATTTTGTCAAATGCTTGGACATCTGTCTCCCCATCTAGACATTGGACTTTTCTCCAGAGGCTTTACAGACTGAGAAGAAGACAGAGAAATGAAAGATTATGTGATAGCCCCAAAGGAAAAAATTATCACAGGTACCTGAAAACCTCTGAGATTGCCTTGCATGCTAATCATTCCAGACAAAGAATATATGCAATATATAGCAAAACACCTGGTACAGTTGTCCTAGTTAGAACAGCTGGGACCAATTCATCACTGGATGGGTGTAACCCAAACCTGTGTATTCTATAGCCTTCCATACCATTTCCCAGAAACTGTTATCAACAGAGCATTTACACCCTCTGCCCAGAGCAGCCTTACTCCTCAGGCTATAAACTAGGCGTTAAGAGGCCTGCGAGATAGGAAGATGTTCCTGTCCTCATGCCCTTTTATGGAATTCCCCACTCTGAGGGAAGGACTGAGCATTCCTGCCTGAACTGGAGAATATATAAACTTGGGGTTTTGGAACCTTTTTACCACTCGTGGGATCCAGAGGAAGACTGCAGCTCACCACTCTCAACCAGACTGAGACTACCACCCTCGACTGGACTGCAATCACCACTTTTTGACCAGACTGCAACAGCTCTCCCACCAGCAGGTTTTTCCTCTCTCCCTTTATTTTGGACTCGGGGGGGCCAAGGAACACCACTTTTGTTCATGCCCCAGGGTGCTGGGTTATACATTTGGGGTTTGTGGGTTAAAACCAATTGTTTGTCTGTATAATCGTACTTATTGTATTATTTTAATAAATTGTTATTGTGACTTA
The DNA here is from genome assembly GCF_003984885.1 of Neopelma chrysocephalum. Lineage (NCBI taxonomy): Eukaryota > Metazoa > Chordata > Aves > Passeriformes > Pipridae > Neopelma > Neopelma chrysocephalum. The sequence continues at coordinate 11,184,242 of NW_020897742.1, forward strand.
TAATCTCTCTTTTGAGTTGAGTTCATTTCCCCTGCTGGTTAACTTTTAAACCAGCACAACAGTCTTGGATATCACTGAGCTTTTGACTTTCTCAAATATTCCTTCCTTCTGTCATCATTCCAGTTTATGTAATGCAACTGTGATTTGCATTTCCATCATAATCCAAAGCATGACTACAAATGAATAGCAATTCAATAAAACTATTACAGTTCTTCACCTAAAAATATGCCCAACTTTTCTTTTTCTGTTCTTGGTTTTGGTCTACTTTTAACTCCAGTCTCTCTGTCACAATTATTTGATTCTAGTGTCTGCCATTTTCTCTCCACCTTTTCTGTTCTTTCCTCTGCCCAGTCATCCTTATGTCAAATTGCTTTGCTTTGGATTTTTTTTTGCCTAAGAAAACACCTGTTCTGAATCCCATGTAGTAAACACAGACTTATCCTCCTTGCTATGTTTGGCAGTGATGTTGGGTTGGTTCCTATACTAGATACAATTTTGAGCTGGAAATGAGAGAGAAGGGGCTCAGGGAAAGAGTCCAGAGACACAAGAAAATCTTTTTAATTTGTTTGTTTTCTCTGTTCCCCTTCATAAATACAATGGAAAGAGTCAAAAGATTGAAATGCATTTCCTAGTTTTGAAGTCATAAATATGGTATAAAAGATATGCTTAATGTTTTCAGAGTATACTTATATTTTGATTCTTTTTTGACAATAGCAACCTGTAAAAATGAAGCACAGAACAAGACAAGTGTTGATTGGTTACTAGTTTGCCATGGGGTAAAAGTCTCAACAATGTAAGCATGTGGAAGCCGTACAAATGTATCCACAATACGGCACAATTTACAAAGCTACACAGGTTGGAAAAAGACTCCAGGTCTAAATGCAAGGCTGAAAGGAATGTGCTCGTCCCACACAAAGGAGTGTAGGCTCCTCTCAAACCAGAAGTAGAGCCAGACCAATGTAAGGGAGGACAAAAGCCCCTTTCTCTAAGTGACACTGAGCACTGAGAGCTCAAGTTTCAAGTTTGGAAAGAGAAGACGCATGACTGCTGAATTTTTCTACTTATTAACTAGCAAGATAGAACCATTATATATCATGGTCCTCACAAACCTCATTAAACCAGACAGATTTGAGGTAGGCACCTGTATTTCAAGCTTGAACAATCATCCAGAAATTAAGTTTTCCCATGAGCATCAAGAGTGGGGACTGTGTCACTTAACTATAGGCCTGGCAGCTGGCTTCCTTGGGAGCCAGATATGCACAGTGACCTCTATCATGTAAATCACTGAATCTTTTAGTAAATATGTTCCTTAACCAACTACCTGCAAATGTTTTTGTGCATCTGTTGCCTTTTTCTCATTCTTCTTTTTTCATATGTTTGTTGGTTGGTCGGTTTCTTTGTTTTGGGTTTTTTTAGCAGATGTTTTCAACTTCTGTCCTTACTTTTTCTAAACATTTAGTGTTTTCCTGATGACAGAACAGTAAAAACCTCACACAGATAAGTATGAGAGTATACACTGGATTGTTTAATTTGAAACAAACTAGGAATTTCCAGATTTCAGAGCTGACCTTAATGTGGCAGAGTAATCACAACAGGAGATGTCTGGGGGCTCTCTAACTCCATGTGCTGAAGTGGACAGATACTTAGTCATGGTAAGAGGTCAGATCTGAGCTATTATGCGAGTTAGATTAAAAAAGACTCCTACATTACTGGAACATATCTCAGAACATTAATTCACTCTATTGAACAGGAACAGAGTTGCATAATTGGGAAGTACATCATGGTGTGGTAGAGCGATCCATTGGAAAGGGTACAGGAAGGAATTAAGATGACTCAGGTTCTCTCTCTCCAAATATATACTGTAAGTTTGGGGTTTTTTGGTAGTATTGAGCAAATTAATTATCTATTATTGGTATAATAGAATGATTGATAAGAAAATTATGTATAAAGAGGGGGTTTGTGATCTAGAGCTTGTAGGTGAGGTGATGGCCCCACCTACACACTGTTTTATGTACGGTATTTGTACAAAATGTTGTAAGAATAGTAAGAAATAAAAGGAGCTATATCTGCTTAGTTTACCAAAAGGGAGGTCAAGATGTGGGTTTATATTTTGGAGTTTTGTTTTGGTACTTTGCTACATGCGAATGGAGGGAGCCAGAGATTTCAGTGTGGTAGGAGGGGAAATTCTTAAATTAGCTTTTCCACCACAGAAGTGTAGCTATTTTTTTATTCAGCATCATGTTTGTCTCCTTAGTTCCTCATTGTCAGATACTAGTGGTTATGTTTTGTGACAGACAAGCTGTGAAGTAATGCTTGTGGTCTGCCACAGTCATTTGCGGACCAAAATGATCCCCAAATGTTGCCACAGCAGCATTTCAGCTGTTGTTGAAATCTAGGAACAGTTAAAATGATTCCTCTGTATCTTTTGCATGTAGAATGGGCTACAGAGTAACTTAAATTAAAGATGCATATTTTTTTTCTTTGAACAGATACTAAATAAATGTCAAAATATTAGCATTTGTATAAATAATTTTCTTGGCATATGATGATGTTACTTTTGTTTAGAAGTTTTGCTTTAGTAAGAAAAAGTTATTTTCTATCAAGAAATCCAGATGTTGTGAGGGTTTTTCCCCCAATAAATGATCACTATGTGTTATAAGTTTTTTATGAGGACATTGACATTTCTAAATGAAAACATCATCATATTACTTTTTACTACACATTTTAAATGGAAAAGGTACTGTGGAAATCTTTATACTCTTTTATCAAATATACTTTGTTACTCTATGGACAGAAGACCAACCCTTCTCAGCCTTCAAGTCCTACAGTAACCCAGTGGTTATCCTGACCTCAGAGCAGCCATCCACCCTTCCTATGGGATTAGCACACATTTTCTTCAGAGCCCAAGCTGTTTCAGTGGTTCTTATTTTTTATCTGTCCCTGTGTGGCAATACTCACAAGGCAAATAACTTGCCTCCCTTCACTTGTGCTGAGGCAAACAGAATAATTTTTTGTGGCATTGTACTGTTTGAAAGGCAGTGGTATCAGTGAAATGATCCAAAGTAAATTGAATCAATATTAATTATAGGGGGAAAAATTATAACAAAGGGGCAGTTGTCAGTTTCTGGAATGAAAAAGGAATGAAAGACAAATCACAACTTCAAACACTCAGGTTGACCAAATAATGAGATAATTAATTTGTTGTTCCATATTTCTACATCTTCTGCATTTTTGTGGAAATAGATTATTTAAATCAGCAAACTGAGTAATTGTGAACCCAAGTACTAATTTTGTACTTGCTGTAGGCAGCAGTTTGGGACATATAGGTAGATCATCACATCTGTTAAGTGCTGAAATAGAATTCATCTTCTGTCACTTTCTGAGCCAGGAGTAGCATTGGTGGAGAAGCTCATAAGTAAGAAGACATATTGTTGAGGCACAAGATTGTGTTTGCAGTGCAGGACAGTACAGAGTGGCCTGAGGGCTGCAGAATCGTGCCCACACAGAGTGAGCAGGAGAGGGCGATTGCCAGTAGAGATTGGATCACAATGAAATGAGGCTGCACAGTGCTTGGCTGTGTAATGCTGTTCAGTCACTCTATGTTGGCTGACTGAGAAAAATACTAGAGTGGGTTAGATTACCACAGTACAGCTCTGTGGTTTTACTGCCATGGATTGCCAGGGAAATGACGTCAAGCAACAACTCAAAAGTGATAAAGTGGCTGTCTCTTGTGTTGCAGTTCATAGCACAGTTGAGCGTGCTCAGAGTTACTGCACATTGCATGCTATGCAAGGTCAACATGTACAGATTTTTTCAGATTCATCTTGATAAAGTATAGGAAATCACACAAAGAGTCTTCAAGGGCTGACAGGTCTTCAGAGAGAGAAAAAAAATGAGTATGGTAGACAGAAGCATTAGGAAAACTTTCCACCCTGCCTACTAGTCCTTATTACTTTTAATCCAGTGAAAATAATGGCAATTTACTGCTGTAAAATGACTAGCAGAGTGAAGTTCTATGAGATCCAAAATACTTAAAATATCAAGTGTGGGGCTTCCCTGTAGCTAGCACTTGTGGCAGAGCTTTGGAAATCTCAATAATTCAGTGCTGGAAGTCATATCGACATTTGAGAGAAAACTTCTTCCCTAACACCATATAGCCTTCACCACTGGGGTGATACTAGTGTCTGATACTAATATAGACATAATCTATGTTTGACAGAACATGGAAGGCACAATGCATGGGTTTAAAACTTGGCACTAAGCAAAGACAAAGCAGAATAACCCCACTATCTCTGTCCAGCACCAGTTCATTTTTCCCCACTATGGTTTTAACTTAGCGACTTCAAGAGCTTTTCCAGGTTAAACAACATTTCCCATTTCTGTATTCTTAGTATTAGTTTGATACCTGTTATTCTACAGGCTAGGGTGCATGTCTGTTTGCTGCTCTCCCCTGCAATCTCCTTTACTGAGACAACTCCTGCCCTCGCTGAGGATAGTTAATTTACTGAGATGATTTCTAGTCCTCCGTTTTCGCTCTCCCCTCACAGTTTAAAGTGACCCTCCCATGAAACATCCCTGTTACTGTCAGGGCAGAAGCTGTCTCCCTCCTTGCAGGAAGCTCCCAGTGCCACCCTGTGTGCAGCAGGCAGAACAAAATAAACCACCAACCTTCCTCTCTAGGAAAGCCAGACTGGCCTACTCTTTCTGAAGAAACATAATGTACAGTACCTGTGACTAAAACCATTAAGTATTTGCACAATCTACCACAAATATCAAAAACCACTTTGTGATTTTCCATCTTTATGTCACAGAAGTTTTGATATGCGCAGTCCCAAGTCCTTTACTCTTATGTATCATTGTGACTGCATTCCCAGGAAATCTGACCCAGGCAATTTTCACAAAATCTTTGTGTCAGGCATGTTCCTTGTGGGGTCCTAAGGTCTTCATAAGCAATCAGCAGCATGTCATACCCACCTATGAGAGCAGCCTTGTAGAGGCAATCAATGGGGAGTTTTCAAAATATCTATGGGAATCTGAATTCTTCCGGGTTAGAGAAACCTGTCCTAAATTACAAAATTTAAAGGGCTTTTGTTGGACATTGCTCTTCCAGTTCTAATTTCTTTCTCACTTATGACCCTTGATCCCATTCCCACTTTACCTTTCTGCATTTAATGGTCTTTCAGGGTCCATTTCCTGATTGAAGGGGGATAAAGGAAAAGACAAGAAGAATTAAAAAATACAGACACCAGCCATCTTATAAGAATCGTGCACACTCCAGTTAAAAGCATCCTGTTAATGAGTGTACATGTATGTACGGTCTCAGTCAGCCAGAATTATCGTAAATGGAAAGGTTGTCATTGTCTTTGGTTTAGTTGAGGACTTGGCAGTGCTAGGTTTACAGTTGGACTCAATGATCTTAAGGGTCTTTTCCAACCTAAATGGTGCCCTGAATCTATGATTCTATATTTCCACATTAACTTAAGACACAGAAACACAAATAATAATGTAATCTTATTTTATGGCAACCAAACCTCACCCATTTTCTTAAGTTTGGGGATGCTGAATTTGCATACACAGTGTGTCAGAATACCCACAGCATCCCACCTCTTTTACATTTTGCTATCTAGGAAGAAGATGCATTTTAACTCCTTCAGGCATTCAAAGTACAGCTTTGTGCCTAAAAATGCAGCAGCATAGATCAGTGTGCTTAATGGAATAGAAGTAGTGAAATACCATACCTGTATCCAGAACATACAATTCTACAGTCTTCTGACGCTTAGAATCTCCTTGTACATAACCAAATTGAGAGTCCAAACTTTAGACAGATGATACTCAAGACTTTATTCTTTTTTCCTGGTATGAATTAAAATTATACACCTCTACAAGCCCCCTGGGGATGTGGAACACATCCAGAGTGGAAGTGCTGGGAGTCACAAGGTAACCTCTTGACAGTAATAGCTTTATTATAAAACTCAGTGTTCTTCCAGCTTATTCACTAGTATTGTAAAATGCTTGTCCAGACAAAACGTTTTTAGAGCAAACTGCTAATGAGAAATAATAAAATGCTGAAATTTCTTCCTTCCGCAATTTCTTATTTAGGGCACCAAATTCCCAACATTAACTTATTCCCTTCAGAGTCATAGGATGGACTCTGACTTACTAACTTCCTGCCTAATGGATCTTTTTACACAAATTAGGCTTGCATGGGTTTATTTTTCCCTGGAGAGAAGATAGCTGAATTATGCTTTTTTTGTTGTTCTTTATCTATTATTTACATAGAAAAACATTCCTTTTTATTTCTTGCTGAAAATATGCAGTTATTCCTGGTACCAATAAAAGGGGGGTTGTTAGTGTAATAAATGATCCGTTACTGTATTTTCCCTAAACTCATATATTACTGAAATATGTGTTGAATGTACAGCAAATCAAATTCTGACTGGCATAATTGATACAGTTCAGACACTGCATTCAAAAACAGAAAACATTTTTATGGGTGTGTCTGAAGTTTGGAAATACCCATGCATATTTCCTCTGATCCACAAGAACTATTTCTCCATGGTGCTCCTTTCTATACTTTTTCAACATCAGGCTGAGCTTTAAAATACAGTGTAATATTTGTTAACCACGGCTAATACATACTCACAAAACACAACACTTTTCCATTTAGCTAATAGAAGATTAAATATTACTGTGTTTATGTATTAAAGGGTGGGATTTTTTACTGACACAGAAAATCCCTAACATTGGGAACCAGAAGGTTTTTTTAGACATTACTGTTCTAAATGCAAGTTACATTAGGCCTGCTGACATTTAGCTGTTAGCAAAGGTGACCTCGGTGTCTGACTAATGCAAATGTCATGATTAATGGAGGCATTCAATCATGTGCCTGAAGAGGTGACATGCTCCAGGTGAGACTGCATCACAAGAAATGACTAGACACAGAAATCTGTCAGTATGATGTTTAACTAGACAGAATCTACCAGTCGACTTTTCAGTCCTACTTGGGAGTTTAGTTTAAGGTAGTCTTGTGAGAAGCAGGGAGTTGGACTTGATGATCCCTATGGGTCCCTTCCAACTCGAGATACTCTCTGAGTTTGTGAGTCTAGAGAGCTCCACTTAAATGTAGCAGCTTCCTCTAAAGGAAGTCCAAATTCAACTGTATGTGTATCACCCATGTGAAAGAGGTAAGAATGCAGCAAGCAATTTAATGTGAACAAAGGTACCCAGCTTTGTTGATTCAATAAGGATTACACAACAAACAGGAAACAGACTCTGGGAAAAAGTCTGGTCCCGCTGAAATAGAATAAAACATTTCAAGTTTTACCTCTATTAGTTGAAAATCCGGAGTTCATTCCTCCTGTACAATGTCATTACATTCAATATCAGAAACTTACTTGATTAGGCAGATGTAGAAACATTTCTTGTATTTCTTAAAGTACTCTGAAGTGCTCTGAAGTTATACACAATTGTAATCCTCGGACCCAAGAATATACATGTTTATGATGGTCTTTTAAGCATAGGTTAAATATTCTGAACAAAGTGTACAAAAATGTTCAAGGAATAATTACAATATTTGCTTATCTATATTCCAGCATGGAATGCATGTATGTTTGTATTAAGGATATAAAACTAAAGTCAAAGGTCCATCTAAGATTAGTGATCCCCTAGTAAAACTGTAGATCCCCTGTAGCTGCTAGGGAAACTCATCCTTTGGAACAAGCTGTAAGCATGGAAGTCATTAAGAGACAGCTCATCTTTATTAACTGTGTATAAACATCTCTTCTCTGTGACACCCTTCAGCACTTGTACATCTTAGCTAAAACCATAGCAGCACACACCCATAATATTGCATCACTGCTGTTGACTGCTTGGCCATAGAAACTGATATTGTAGTTTTTATATTGTACATAATGTGCCTTATAGGATATACTGTTTCACTTCGTTTTTTTATATTTTCCTATATTTTTAAGAAATTCAGTCCTGAGAACACAATAAAAGGGCTTGTTTTTTGCTGCACCTCAAAGTAAAAATATATAGGTTTTATATGCTTTTATTATTTTAAAAGTCCAGTGCTTTTGAGAATTTATTAGAAAGCTTCCAAGAAAGATTTTTTCAGAGAAAAAGATATTTAAATATCTGGAAAATCAGCTTAATTCTTTAAGGCAGTAAAGCCATACATGAATGAAAGAAAGAGTGCAATATAGCTTCAGAACAACACCACAAAACTAGGTCCTGAGAACATACTGATAAACTGAAGATCATGAATAACATTTTCAGAAGAGTAATATACATTACCAGTACTGTGGTATGTACTGGTTTGGTCATTTATTAACCACATGATCTACAGACAAACTTTTTACATCCTTTGATATTTTCTATATTTTTCCCACATTTATAACTCAGCAGAAGAGTTCTATCAGTTTCATGAAGGTACAGGAAAAGGAATTACTATATTTTGGTAAAAGTTTTCATAGTGAAAAATACACACAGGTAATATGTTATTTCTGATCATCAAAATCTTTTGTAAGCATTGACTTTTGACATTGTCAAAACTGCAGTTATTTTGTTAGTCTACCAAGAAAGTTAAAAAGTCCAATTGTAAACCCCCAACAACCAAAATATTTTGAAAAGTAGACTATTTTTTAATATTGATCAGCTGTCTCTGAAGAATAAACTTACTACTCATGTCTTTCATGTACTGCAATTTTTTTGCCAAATTCAGCAGTCAGACTCCCCTGGTAAACTTAATTCTTCTAGAAGCTCTACCAACACTTTGTGCAGTGACTGCTATTTTAAAATAAAGTTGGTTAGACCACATGACATTTCAACCAACCCTTCCAAACACTAAATTCCAACATCCTACTTTGATAATGATGAGGTGAATGTTTCTTGAACAGTTACAGAAGGTAACAAGAAAAAACAAGTTTCCTATAGGTAATACAGGAGTCTATATCTATAGTATTTCCAAAGGGAAAGTTAAAATCACTTTGGGATTAGGCTTCTGGATTGAAAAGCTTGAAAGGCTATATCAAGTATTTATGGAGCATGTGGTGGGATGAAAAGTTCACTGACGAAATTTCAAGTTCTAAAATTAGAGTAATTGGGACAATTTTCACTTATCTAAAGTGAAATGAAATAACTTGAGATCTGAAGCAGGAATAATTCTACTGGAGCGCAGTTAGTTGATGCAGGTAAGATCAGTGTCAAATAAAACTTGCAAAATCCTTTCTAGTGACAATCCCAAATCCTCAGAAATACAGTGAAATGAAAGGTAAATTAAATAAGACTCCTGGGGAAAATTTCTGGCCTTTCATTTCTTTCCACTAGCAAGTTATTCTCATTATATGTCTAGATACTTTGAGAAGACCTCATATTATTATTTAAAGCTATTTTTAATTGAAAACACAAAAGCCGCAAGATAATTACAAAAATTAAAAGGCTTTAAATTTTTCTAAATGAGAAAGACAAAAGCAACATTGTTGGATTTATCCTAATATCAGTTTCTCAGCTGGATAAAAGTATTTTATGCAGTTCACATTAGTGTGAAATGCAATGTATTTTCCTAGGTTTACCTGTAGTTTCTAAAACAACTTGACATAGATTTCTCTTTCCTACCATAGGTCTCTGTTTACTCATTTCTTACTGGAACCAACTGAATGATTTATGTTCATGAATTTCTAACCTGCTACAGTTAATTTCAATCCTCCACATGAATCAGTACCTGACTGGATGACTGGAATTTTTCTGATTTCCGGTTTTGAAAGGGTGTTCAAAGTTGGGCAATATCTTTACCAAAGCGGTTGCTGCTAGATGAAGAAAACTCCTTGAAAGTATATATCAGTTGATTGCAATTTTGTTTCTCTTCTGAATTTTAAAATATTTTGAAGGTCTAAATGACCTAGAAAAATTAAGGCCTTTTTGGGGAACTTTGACTGTGATTCCTGTTTAAAACTGATAACCAGGCCCATTTTCCCAAAAGAGGTATTTCTTCCTTGCTAGAAAATTGTGTCCTGTTATTTACAGGAAAAATTGTGGACCTGGGTTCTGCTGCATTCCCAATTCTCATTAAAGAAACAGCAAACTTTGCAATTTGAAATTTTCCCTTTGTCCCTTAAGGAAAACATCCTTATGAACACCTGATGAACTCTCGCTAAGGAGATTCTTGGCCTACCAAGACATTTACTAACTTTACTAGCTCTGAAATAATAATGGCCCATCTTCGCGAACGAAGATTTGGGGAAAGGTCTTTTACCTTTCCAGCCTGCGCAATGGATTTTTTAGGTGAGACACAGCCTGCGCTGAACTGAGCCCACCCTTTTATCCTAAGGTTCATCTGCCGGGGCCAAGCAAGCTTGGACAATGGCAGTGAGGTCCTCAGGACGTAGGTTTGTTTAGAGTGTCCTTCTCATAGATGGATGGCCACACAGGGCTAACGACCTCCATCAGGCCAGGAGACCGGGATTTGAACCCGTGGTCGCAGCAGTGAAAGTCCTGCACGCTAACCACTAGGCCACCAGGAGCAGAGGGATGGGTGTTGAGCTGGCCATGGGGGTCCTTCGACTGGCGGGTGGGAGAGCAGGGCTGTCCCGTATGAAACATCACATCACATGTGAGCAGTGCACCTGGAATTTGTGGTAACACAGTGGGGGAAGGATAAGGTCTGGGTGGACAGAGGGTTCTTTTGATTGATGGGGGTCCCGGCCAGGCTGGGGCCTTGTAAGGTACCCCAGCCTTGGACAGGTACGGGGGCCAGAACGGTTGGTCAGTTTGTTTGTTTGTTTGTTTGTTTGTTTGTTTGTCTATTTATTTCTTTCGTTTTGGCTCTCCTGCGGCTACTGCCCAGGTTTGGCATGTTCTGGATATATTTGCTTTGCTCTGTTACAACCTGAAAGAGTGGGCAGGACAAAGGGTTGTTACTGGAAATAAAAGACTTGCCCAAATCGTTCTAACAGGAACGTAGCCTATGTACCCCTGTGTGGTTGCGAGCTATGCTGGCGAGGGTTCATGCCTTCGGTAGGGTCGCCCATGCCAGACAGGTCAAAACCATAGGACCAGATAAACTACATCCCTGGGCAGGATGAGCTCATTAGCCTTCTGGCAGTCATCCTAGGAGAAGGACAACTCTCATCCCAAACCCGGGCAGATGGAGCTCGCTTAGCCCTGGAAGGCCATCCATCTCAGAGAAGGTCACTCTAATCAAACCTACGTCCTGAGGACCTCGCTGCCACCGTCCAAGCTTGCTCGGCCCTGGCAGATGAACCTCAGGATTAAAGGGTGGGTTCAGTTCCGCGCATACTGCATCTCACCTAAAAAATCCATTGCGCAGGCTTGAAGGCTTTACCCACATGCAAAAAGTCCTGTAGCGACGGGCGAGGGTCGAAACGGTAGGTGAAAGATGCACTGGGAGCCGCAGACTCAACCCTGCATACAGGCGGTTCAGGATATTGGTCATTTGAGACTGACGGAGATGAGAGTCTCTTGGGGCAGCACCCTGAACGACCAAGCAGCCTTTTCAAGGACAGCACTGCTTGCTCCACTCGGAGAGGGGCCTAGAAAAGGTGGCCTAAACAAAGCTCATCTCCACCTTCACCCGGTTGGTTAACCGCAGACCGACGGGCATCTTCTTCCAATGCGGTCGCACAAAGAGCAAAAGACAAAGGCATGCACCTGCCTCCAAAGGTGTACTCAAATTAACTCTAGCATGTTGGAACATCAGAACCATGCTCGATTCTGCCAATAGTGGATGTCCTGAGCGACGTTCTGCCCTAATTGCCCATGAACTGGCTCGTCTCAACATCGACATTGCTGCTCTCAGTGAAGTTCGCCTTCACGAGGAAGGCAGCCTCAGAGAACATGGTGCCGGTCACACACTCTTCTGGTCAGGTAAGCCCAGAACCGAAAAACATCTCTCAGGTGTCGGCTTCATGATCAAAAACTCCATTGTCCCTAAACTCGAAAATCTGCCGACAGGTCACTCTGACCGCATTATCTCCCTACGCCTTCCACTAAACAACAAGCAACACGTTGTCATCTTCAGTATATATGCCCCAACTCTCCAAGCTGACCCTGCTGAAAAAGATAAATTTTACACTGACCTGCGCTGTCTTACCCAAAAGGTGCCCGCAGATGATAAGATCATTATCCTTGGTGATTTCAACGCCAGAGTAGGTAAGAATTTTGAAGCCTGGAAAGGAGTATTAGGCAAGCATGGTGTTGGAAACTGCAACGATAATGGTCGACTTCTGCTAGAATTCTGTGCGGAGCAACAGTTCACCATCACCAATACTATCTTTCAGCAGAAAAATAGTCTGAAGACAACCTGGATGCACCCCAGGTCTAAGCATTGGCACCTCATTGATTATGTCTTGGTGCGACAGAGAGATGTCCGCGATGCCCTCCATACCCGCGTGATGCCCAGCGCAGAATGTCAAACAGACCATCGGCTTGTGCGCTGTAAACTCAACCTTTATCTCAAATTCAAACCCAAGAGGGGCAGTATCCCAAGGAGAAGACTCCAAGTTAACGATCTCCAATCAGCCACAGTAAGAGAAAGATTCCAGGCAAACCTTCAAACTAAGCTTGATAACCATTCCACAGATTCTGCAGTTTCCTCTCCCGAAACAATTTGGCAGCATATTAAAAGTAGCATCCTGCAATCCTCTGAAGAATCCTTAGGGTTCTCCCTCAAGAAGAACAAGGACTGGTTTGATGAAAATAATCAAGAAATCCAGGAATTGTTGAGGAAGAAGAGAACTGCCCACCAAGCACACCTTGCACTGCCTTCCTGTCACGCTAGAAAAACAGCCTTTCGTCTTGCTTGCAGCAAGCTCCAACAGAAACTCCGTGACATCCAGAACAAATGGTGGACCGATCTAGCTGCAAAAACTCAACTATGTGCAGATACAGGGGATCACAAAGGATTCTATGAGGCCCTGAAAACAGCATACGGGCCTACATACCAAGTCCAAAGCCCACTACTCAGTGCAGATGGTCAAACGCTTCTGACAGATCAAACCTCCATTCTGAATAGATGGTCTGAACACTTTCAGACTCTTTTCAGTACCAACCGTGTAGTACAAGACTCAGCAATTCAGTCCATCACACAACAACCAGTGAAATACGAATTGGATACTGCCCCCACTCTAGGAGAAACCCTCAAGGCCATACAGCAGGTGAAAATCGGCAAGGCAGCTGGGGTTGATGGAATTCCACCCGAAGTCTGGAAACATGGGGGCCTTGCACTCCATGCTAAATTTCATGAGCTTGTGGTGCGCTGTTGGGAACTAGGCGAACTACCTTCAGACCTTCGTGATGCAGTCATCATCACCTTGTATAAGAAGAAAGGTACTAAATCAGACTGTTCAAATTACCGTGGTATTACTCTGCTCTCCATTGCTGGCAAAATCTTGGCAAGAATACTCCTGAACAGACTAATACCCGCTATAGCAGAAGAAATTCTACCTGAAAGTCAGTGTGGCTTCAGAGCCAACAAGAGCAACACAGACATGATATTTGTTCTCAGACAACTGCAAGAGAAGTGTAGGGAACAGAACAAAGGTCTCTATGTAACCTTTGTCGACCTCACCAAGGCTTTCGATACTGTGAGCAGAAAAGGTCTTTGGCAGATTTTGGAACGTTTAGGTTGTCCCCCCAAGTTCCTTAAAATGATCATCTCACTTCATGAGGATCAGCACGGCCAAGTCAGATATGGCAACACACTTTCTGAGCCCTTTCTAATAAAGAATGGTGTGAAACAAGGCTGCGTTCTCGCTCCTACCCTATTCACAGTCTTTTTCAGTATGATGCTTCAAAGGGCCTCGGCAGACCTCGATGATCAGGACGGTATCTACATTCGATATCGTACTGATGGAAGCCTATTCAACCTAAGGCGACTGAAGGCCCATACTAAGACCCTAAACCATCTTGTCCGGGAGCTGCTCTATGCTGATGACGCCGCCCTTGTTGCCCACACAGAAGTAGCTCTGCAGCGTTTAACATCCTGCTTTGCAGAGGCTGCTGAGCTCTTTGGGCTGGAAGTCAGCTTAAAGAAGACAGAAGTTCTCCATCAGCCTGCACCTCAGGAAGTCCCCCACCGTCCCCACATCACCATCGGCCAGTCAGAACTCAATTCAGTCCAACAGTTTAATTACCTAGGCAGCCTCATCTCCTCAGATGGTAAGATTGATGGGGAGATAGACAATAGGTTAGCGAAGGCATACAGTGCTTTTGGAAAACTCCATAAACGAGTTTGGCGTAATAAACACCTGAAGAAAAGCACCAAGATCAGTGTTTACAGAGCCATAGTGCTGTCTACTCTTTTATATGGTTCCGAATCATGGGTCATCTACCGCCACCACCTGCATCTCCTAGAACGCTTCCATCAACGCTGCCTCCGTACAATCCTTAACATCCATTGGTCAGACTATGTGACCAATACATCTGTTCTCGAACAGGCAGCAATTACGAGTATTGAGGCCATGCTCCTGAGAACGCAACTGCGTTGGGCAGGGCACATCTCTAGGATGAAGGACCACCGCCTCCCTAAGATCCTGCTCTATGGTGAACTTGCCACTGGCTGCCGCAAGAGAGGAGCTCCAAAGAAAAGATACAAGGACTCCCTGAAGCAACAACTCAGCCTCGGGCATATTGATCACCATAACTGGTCCACTCTGGCCTCTAATCGGGAGGCCTGGAGACAGACCATTTATAACGCTGCTGATGCTTTTGAGAAGGCACGCAGGATCACTCTTGAGGAGAAAAGACAACGCAGAAAGAATCGAGCCTTGCAGAATATACCATCTAAGGAGTCTTTCTGCTGTGTCTTTTGCAACCGGACTTGCCTTTCTCGTATTGGCCTTTTTAGCCACCAACGCGCTTGCATGAAAAATGGGTAGAGCCCTTCCCAAATCTTCGTTCGCGAAGCCTAGCCATGAGATGAGATGAGATGAGCTCTGAAATATGTAATTTCCCTAAAACATAAGGTTAAAATCCCAGTGGTGATAGTCATAAAAATTGCTAAGTGACAAACATGATACCATCTGAGGAGAAAGTGTATTTTATTAAAATGTTATATGTGTCTGTGTGAAGCAACTTTTGTGAAGGAATAAAAAATAATAAAGGAACGAGAGATAGCAAAGGTGTATCCATTAAAAAATTCCTGACTTCTTAATGGAAAGCCAACCAAATATTAATTTATCTAAACCTTATCCATTAAAAAATTCCTGACTTCTTAATGGAAAGCCAACCAAATATTAATTTATCTAAACCTAACAACAGTTGTAATATTGTACTTTTATTAGTACTTACAGGAAAATTATTTCAGATGGAAGAAATTTCAAAATGAAGTGACTCAAGGTAATTCCATTAAAAATAGAAAAAAGAAAGAGCAAACTTCATTAGAATACACCAGAAAAGCTTGAACTGATTCATTTAAAACATTGGACTTCAAAATACAGGAATAACATTGACAGAATAAGAAAGAAGAATGATACAGTCAGAGACAATGAAACTACTTCCAAATTATAGTGATGTGTTCTTTCTATAAATAATGCTACTACCAGTGCAGCTCTTCTTGATTTATCCAGCTGATTCACAGAGGCAACAAAAATATAAGGTAACAGACGCAAAATGAGGACATGTTGTGAAGTTTGATTTTTGCACTCTTTGCTCTGCAAAACTGGCTATTCAAGAGTACAAAAGCCAGGTTTCTTGTAATGCCCAAATTGTTTTCAAACCACCAAATATAATTCTAATGAAGGTGTTGTTCTGTGTGATGTATAGCACAGTGCAGTTCATCTATTAACCTATATGTTGGCCTGAGGGAATGCATGATCAGCTACAGTTTTATAAGTGAGTAATAATGTGTAAAGTCACTATTCAAAGTCAATGGGAACTGTCAACAAGGAATGTTTGGGAATCAGAATCTCAGAGAACCATTCAGGGTGAAAGGGGCATCAGGAGGACTTTAGTCCAACGTCTTTTCTCAAAACAGGATCAGCTGAGACCACACCAGGTTGCTCAGGCATTCATCTATTTGAGCCTTGAAAACTTCACCACGTAGCATCTCTGGGAAACCTGCTCCACTGCTTGGTTGCCCTCACCATGAATATTATTTTCCTTTCACTGGTCTGAATTTACTGTGTTTTAATTTAAGACCACTGTCTCTAGTTAACCCAATAGGCACTTCAGTAAAGAGAACCTGGCTCTTTTTGCGGAAATTTCCTCTTGGACATGAGGTCTCCATGTACACTCTCCTCTTCTCAGTCCCCCTGAAGTTGTCTCTTCCCAGGGATGTATGAAGCCAACTGCTCTTCATAGAACAAGTTCTCCAGCTCCCTTCTGTCTTGGTGGCCTCTGCTGAACTCACTTCAGTCTTTCTTATATTGGGGGGCCTAAAACTGTATGGAGTTTTCCAGATGCAGCCCAATATGTATTTGAACAGTACTCAATGGGTATTTAAAAAAGTGCTGAATAAAGAGTCATGGATAAAGGTGTTAAACAGAATAGGTCTCAGCACAGAACACCATGACACTCCAATTGCAATTAGCACACAGGCAGATTATGAGCCATTATTCAATGCCATCTGAACTTGATATCTCACCCTTCTAATACACCCCTAATCTTAACTCTAACACACTGATTTGAATACAAGGATACTGTGGGACACCATGTCAAAAGCCATGTTAAAACCAGAATAGGCAACATCCACCTCTCTCATCCACTGATCAACTTGCTAAAAAATCAGTAAAAATTCATAAGTGTTATAAAGCTGAATATGTGAGTCTGTATGACTGAAAGCAGGTACTCAGAATATGAAGCATAAATGCTACAACAGATTATTATTATTTGTATATGAAATATTATAAATTATATGTTGCGGAACACACATAAAATATGAACTTCAAAGAATAAATAGCTCAAACTAGCTAAATTATAATTTATTGAAAGAAATTGAAGTGATTATTCAAATACATTTTAATTCATTTACTCTGACTTTTATTTTTATATTGTGTCAAATATGTTCAGTCCAAAAATGAAGGGTTGAATACAATTAGACAAAGATTAAAATGGTCTTTTTCCCATGGCAAAGTAATAAGTGAGGATTATCAAAAGCAACTAAACGCCCAAGATATTCTTTACAATTGATTATGAAATTCCATAATTTCTGTACATTAAAATCTGTTACCCACTCCATTGAAACAGATCTTTCTAGATGGTGTGGAAATTAATATCTGATAAAAAAATTACCTAATTTCAAAGTAAACAATAACAAAAATCATACATTGGCATTAGCTATCATTACCAAAATTCATAATTTTAACACTAAATTGGGTGTTAAAGCACAAAATTCAGTGAATTACCATAAAAATATGAATAATTAGAAGAAGATTAATATTTTTTCCAGAAATATGTTAACTTTTTTGAGGGGATTTTAATTTACTATTTTCTCCAGGCATCCTTTGTTATCTTTTAGTCAACAATATAAAATATAATTCAATATTTACCAGGTCACTCTCAAACAAAAATAGTTGATGATACTGGTATTTTGTGCTAAGCTTCTATTACAGGAAAGAGTATGCAAATTGGGTACCTTTGGTATTTTGGCTATCAACTGTCTCTGAAAAATTTGGTTTTTGGTGCCCAGTTCTGTGGAACGCCTTTCTTTCCTCCTCTCCCTGCTCACTCACATGAAACCCCACAAAATAGTTTCTAACTTCCTGAATACAACTGAGGAAGTGCATTTATAAATACATTGTCACTTTCAATCTCAGTGTTTTCTTATAGGAATATTGTCCTTCTTGCTGAAGTGAAAATGGAGCCTTACAAAAAGTATGGAGCTGTCAAAAGTTCCTCCTGCTGCAGTTTAGTTTGGTTTCACCATTATTGTTGCAGATAGAAGGGACAAGCCAGAACATTTATTGCAATTTAATGAGGGAGAGCATTACCTTTTCTTCTAAAAGTTTTGGTCAAAAATAACTTTTCACTTCTCTTAAACTCTTTACTTTTCCATTTTTGCTTGAAAGGCTTTTACAATGTAACAGAAATCTACTCAAAACAGCCCTTTATTTTTGCTAGTCTGCTAGTCTGCTTACAAGTTGGAGTATTACCCAGAAAGCTCACAATCCGAATTTTGTGATCTTTTCCAAATGACATGCTAAAATGATCACCCAGCTTCATTAGATAATGCACATGCTGAGATGTTGATCCACCTACTATCCACAGGAGCAGCTGCTCAGTGACTGCATTTGTTACTGGTAGAATAGAAACATTTGGGACAAAGAGACTCTCAAGTCTGTTGTTCCTCACTGTGGTGTCATGGGAAGACCAGTACAAAGATATTTTGATTGTGAGTCTTGCAATTGCAATAGTAACTACAGAAAGGAGAGCAGGAACTGCAAGCATGGTACTTATGATTGACATTGAGTGTCACGATCAGTATATAGAAGGGATGGTCCTTATGTCGCTCCTAAAACATCATGGTTTGTCTGTGGTTTTCTTTAAAGTGTATGTTTTCTTGAGCAACTGATGCCTTGTAGAAAAAGATTTTAAAGATTTAGCCAACTAAATGCACTCAAATTCTATGTTGTTAAGATACTATTAGGGTTGTGTGAGTGCTCATGCTAAGAAAGTTAACAAAAGATGAAAAGTAAAGCAATTTTAACTTATATGAATTAATAGCATGTTAAAGTTTATGTTTAACACTAAGCCCACCATGGTAGCAGATGGGTCAAATTTTCAGCTGGTTTTAATCAGTAAAATTCTCTAGGTTCCAATAGAGCTCTTCTGATTAAAAGCATCTCAGATTCTGGACAAATTATTTCCAGATAAATTATTCACAAAATAATGGACAAAATTGAAAATAATTAATTTTATTCATACAGCCTGACCATCTATAGAGTTAGTTGAGCAGAAGAAAACATTTTTGTGAAAACATTACTTGATAATTAATTGACAAAAAAAAAGTTGTCATTATTCATTCATGTAGAAGGAATACAGAATACTCTAATAAAGTGATGACAATAACTGCAGGATTTCTTACTGGATAATTACAAACTATAGAAGTGGAATACATGTGTACAACTTGCTCTGGGATAGAAGTTTTGTTGCTGAATTATATTACATGTCTATTAATGAAGCTAATATGAAACAGGGATCAGTTTGACTCCAAACATCCAAACAAATTATTTCAGAGGAGAATGTGGGACAAATCTTGACATACTGCAAGTGGTGTAACTGCATGGTTGGATTTAAACTTGGGCCTCTGAAAGACTCAGCCTGTTTATATCTGAGAATAGCAAGGAAAAATAAAGTAAAAGAACATAAGTATCAGATACATTAACTATTTCTTGATTCCAAGAACAACAAAGTACATTAGTCTTAACATCAGGCTGAGCATCAACAAATAAGCTGGAAATTTGAAATTAATTAAACTTGCCATGTTTACACTGCATCCTGGATATGTCCCAATTAAGTATAAACAAATTTAAGTATATTGAATAAACATCTGGACCATTAATATTGTCACATACAATCAAATTACAAAACAGTTGACTCAGTCAACTTTCCCAGGTACTAGAAGCACAAGCAAAGAAGTCTTAATTGTGCAAACCAACACATGTTAGATATTACATGTCTACATCACAGAATTACTCAACAAAACAATTAAAGATTCTTTTAGAGAAAATTGCTACTAAAATTGAAGGCTTTAGTTTTCATAACTATCTTTGCTTCAATGCTGCTAGTCTGGAAGACTCATAGAGCACTAGGCCTTGAAGTTTTTTCAGTTCAATATTCAGACAAGACTTCAAAAGAAAAGTCCCCTGGCTTCTGCTAATACACTATTAGGGATGGCTGAGTGCCAGCATCAGCAGAATCTAATATTTTTTTAATCTTCATGCCTGAGAATGATGAAAGTTTTTGTTCTGCATGTCACTGTGTTCAGCTCTTCCTCTTGTCTCTGACCTGATCCAGGTCTACTACCTCTCCCACATAGCACAAACAAGGGTGTAATTGTTAGCTTGTGCTACATGTTAACAAGGCTCTCATGTTCCTAGAAAATACAGTTGTAGACATAAAAAGTCTCAAAAAAGGATTTGTAATGCTTCCTTCCATTCCTAGGCCCACATTGATAGCATCTTTTTATTGAACACTTTCCATGAAAGTACCATGAAAAGGAAACAAGGAACATCTTTCCTAGTTAAGCCGCCTGGCCATTTCTTTCCTCCCCTAAATAGCCTTCAAAGGTCTGCACTGACACACTGAGACCTTAATACAAGTCAAGGATTTATGTCTTATGGACAAGTTTGAAAAACAGGGGACTAACTCTTTTAAATTCTTTGTTGTTTGCATTTCTTCTGTTTGGTTTACAAATTTGTTGTGATTTTTCTTTGAATCCCAAAAAGCATACTTGGAAATACTTTTGTGGAGAGGAAAACATTGCGTTGCCACTTCTCTTACTCTCATTTGGTTCTGTTAAAATAATTGCAGAATGCAATCAGCTAATTCTGACTACGGAAATAGCACAGGGTAGCTATTCTTACCTTTGTATTCTGTCAAGTACTAAATACTAAAACTGTAGTTGTCTGAAGGCCGTAACTCCATTCTTTGTGATTTACAGCCACGCACGTACCTGAAAATAACTCATCTGATTTCAGTAAAATTACATTTTATCTTCATTGGTGCAAATAACATTGCAATCCAGGGTAGCATTAGAAAGGTGCTCATATGCTGAATGCACTATCTGTCACTTGGGCATTACATAATTCTAAACCTCTTACAAATCACTTCCTGTTATATAGGGAAAAAATATGCATTACTGTATTTCTGTCCTTTCTCTAACTGAGTAGCAGCTCAGCATTTTGGCTGCAGTTAAAATCAGAGGAACTAACTGCATATTGATTACTACAAACATAAAAAGCCATGGCATTTAAGGCAGAATACAAGCATAACTCAAGGCATGCAAGGGCAAAGATGAGATCCATGAATTTATTCTAAGCTCTTTGACACCTGAAAGTTCATATCTCCTGTGTTTTCCCCAGAAAATTTTAAAAGATTAAACTTCTCTGCAGATATTGAACTACCACCTTAAAATGCAGTCCAGTAAGCATAAACTAATGATGACTACCAAATTCACACACAGTCTGTTTATTTACAAACATATTTGGAAGAGATGATAATGCCAGCTTGTGGTATCTGGGTTCAGGGTTAAGATGTTCCTCAATGGGGTCTGCAGATAGCTGGGAAGTCCACAGAAATTGGTTACTGGAACTAAGACTTCTGCACAGAAGGATGCAAAGCTTTCACCATGAGTGGAGAGTGGCAAGAAGAAAACCCTGTGTGTGCTTGGCTTCCTAATGCAGTGGTATATAGTTGCTCACTTGGGGAAGAGGGCTTTGGGACACTGCTCTGCAAAGACTGGGTCATGCCTTTTGCCCTTTAGAAATAGTTATATAGGATGTTACTGAGTAAGAAATTCTTACTAAACCACACTTCTTTCTAAGTGTGACTGTGTGTGTGTTCACTGTTCAGAGTTAACGGTGGCAGAGTTGGGACCTCTGTAAAGGAAAAGCATTTTTCTGCCACATTCTGTATATAGCAGATCCTGAAACACAACTCTTTGCTTTCAAAGAAAAAATATAATTTTACTAGGGAGACTGTGTTGTGTTTTCTCAGCTGTTTTGATTATTTCACACTTTTTTTTTTTTGCCGCTTTCTGCCCAACTGAGGGAGCAGGGAGTCTGGCTCATAGCCTTTCTTTGTGTGTTTTAGCAAATAAAATTGCTATGACCACTGCTGAAAAAAGAGGCCTTAGGTGGTCAAGAAACTGTGATGACAGAAAAGCAAACGTAAGATTCATGTCTTTTTAGTTCGGACTGGAAGTGACACCAGAGAGTTGTTCCCAGGGCTTCTGAAGAAAGCAGGTCATGCGGAAAGGTTGTGTTTATGTTTAATGCAGTCAAAATCTTAAAACAGCTAATTTTATACCTCCAGAGTTATCTACATAGGAACTAAATCTGTATTCTTTTAGCATGATTTACACTCCAAGAATATCTATTGAATATGCTTCTTCTCTTTTTCATGGCATGTGATATCATAATGCAGTTGGTATTTTTGTACTATGATTCTGAGGCTTATGAGAGTTCTGATATCAGTATAGGTATATATTTGCATTTTCAATGCAAATATAGTCTCATTTATTGTAGTGGAAATTTTCCAATAAGCTTGATTTGTTTTCTAACGCATGTTGTCATTCTCTGTCACCATTTGATATTTCCTCATTTGTGAGCAATTCACAAAAATATTCCACTGGCCCCTTTTTTTAACATATCCAAATGATTAATTAGAAAGCTCAGACAGTCTGTGGGAAGTTGAAAAGACACTCTTAAGGTCATCTGGTCTTAATGACAATCTTCATTTTTTTCCCTCCTAAACAGTTTGCAAATGCCTTGCACATGTTTGCCATAAAGTCAAAGCCACTGTTTACGTGAGAAAGTAGAAGTTAGAGTTGGTGCTGCTTTGCACCTGTTGTTATTCTTGATCAGTAAAAAAAACTATGTATGAAATACATTACTCTACTTGCCTAACTATTTGCAGAAGAATTTTTTCTTCAAGCAAGACTTCTAACATCATCCTAAATGCTTTATAGACCTAAATCTTTAACAACATAAACCAGAACCAGAGACAGAGAATCCATGAATTTTGTGAAAGCAGCAAAAGAAAAAAAAATTAAAATTGTAGGCTAAAGCAAATACTAGAGGCTGCAGGCTAACTGACGTACATCCCATTCCTATATAGTAAGAAATAATACCAAGGGGAAACTGAATGGACTAATTAAATGAAGGTCGCGATTGATGAATATTCCTGATGGCACTTGAATAAGGCAGCAGAAATGAAACAGTGCACAGCATGGATCTTGATTTTAGAAAGGCTTCCTATAATGCACAAACAGTACACACAAATCAGATCCCATAACCTTTCTGCTGAGGTAATAGTGTGCAGCTGCCAACAACGGATCGCTAATTATTTGTTTTAATGGCTCTTGTTGGAAAAAAAGTAATAATGCAGAAAGGTACATAAGATCATTACTACAATTTATGTGCATCACTTCTGTAGTTGAAACCCAGGAAGCTAGGAAATGAGTCATCTTACTGACCTCTCTGGATATTGGCTCAGGTATGTTGAATGTTGGTTTTGTTGGGGTAAAACTCAGCACCTGGTGACTGAGGGCTACATGAGCATTTCCCATTGTTTAAGACTTGCAAATTCAGCTTAATCTGATAAGCTTTTATTTTACCAGATCCATTCAACTGTCGGTTTATCTAAAACTGTGCTGTAACGTCTGTACATCCCTTGGCACATGAGTTTGACTGAAATGAACTTAATAGCACTAAGGTCCCACTCAAAAACAATGTGAGGAGAAGCCTCCTACAAAAGTGACAAAATAAAATAATTTTTAAAGCATTATTCTGCTGAAAATCAACCACCAAGAACAACTCTGTATATAACAAAACAGTCAACCCCACACCCTGATGAGAAAATTTAGATGAATTTCTGTAACTTTTGTGTAATCACAGCATTTGGTCACAAGTCCTCTCGTATTCTTCAGTATTCCTTTCAAGGTTCCTTGATGCTGTAAGAAACACCTGTAAGAAATCACACAGTACATTAGAGAATATGCTTTTACTTACAGGACTGAAAATCTAAAGAAAAGGTACTTGAACACCACATGAAGAAATTATCTGAACGTTTCATATTGGCATGGTTTAACCCCAGCCAGCAACTAAGTCCCTCACAGCCACTCACTCACTCTGCCCCAATGGAAGGGGGAAGAGAATTGGAAGGGTAAAAGTGAGAAAACTCATGGAGGGAGATTAAGACAGTTTAATAATAGAAACAAAATAAAATAATGCTGAAAATTAAAATAATATTATTAACAATAATAATGATAATAATAATAATAACAAATGTAATGAAAAGGAAACTTACAAAGATAAATAAGACCCAGGAAAAACAAGTTATACAGATGAAAACAATTGCTCAGTATCAACCAACTCCTTCACTCCTCAAGCAGCAGCCCCTCTGTCAACCTCCCCCACTAGTTTTATTGCAGAGCACGATGTCATATGGTGTGGAATATCCTTTTGGTCAGTTGGGATCAGCTGTCCCAGCTGTGTCCCCTCCCAGATTCTTGTGCACCACTAGCCCACTCACTGGTGCAGAGAGCAGCAGAAAAGGCCTTGATGCTGTGAAAGCACTGCTCGACAGTAATGAAAACACCCCAAGGCTGTCAACAAGTTGTGCTCTTTTGATCACAAATCCTAAACACAGCCCCATAACAGCTACTGTGAAGTAAAGGAACTCTGTCCCAGGCAAAATCAGCACATGTATGTGTGGCTCTTCTCGTTTCTGTTGCTTCTACAGAAGTTGTGCTGCATAATGGAAGTATAATGGCAAAGGCTCAGGAGACCAATATGTGTTTTTCAGTTCCATTGACTAATTGATTAATCCAGAAATGAGATACCAGAGCTCAAGGCATTTCTCTGTCTGTGAGTCAGATCTCCTCTCCCAGCAGGCATCTGGGATCAGCAGATACTAGATGATCAAAAACACTGGAAGAAAACATTCTGAATTTGGACAACCACACATTAGCAAACCTAAGGTCCTCAGGTAGAGTTTGATTACTAACTATGCAATAAGGTGAATGTGAAGTTGTTCCTAGCATCTTCCAGTGAAGATGCTAGGAACAACACCTGTCTTTTGTGCTAAGAAGCTCTTGTGCAAGCTCTAGTGGCAGTCAGACCTAGTTTCTAAGAATTATTCTTTTTAAGAGCATTCTTTGGCTTCATTGATTTCTGCAGAGATCCATGTCAGCTTCATCACAGAGAACAGGAAAAGTGCTCAAGTGCTGCAGTCTGGCCAGATACAACCAAGACATTTTGCTACACCATGAGTTTCAGCCTTGGAAGTTTGAACCAAAGGTAGGCTGAAATCGAGATCTTCAAATCCCCAATATAAAAGACCACCCTTTCTCCTCCCACGGTCCTGGCACTCCCATAATTCTGAAGTCAATGTTATCAGTGCCTTCTAGGACATTTTGAGCACATGCATCAATAAAGGCCCCTTTGAGGAGAGGCTTGACAATACCTATTTTGTTACCCCTAAACAGCCTTGATGTCCCTTGTCAGACAAAATGGTGGTGCAAAAAATTGTAGACATCAAAAGGTACTAGGGGAGGTGGGCAGGAAGGGTTTATTTAATTGCTTTGTTTGAACTCAGTATTTAAAACATGCCTAAAGTAGTTCTAAGGCATTTATGTTCTTTTAGTGTAGTTTCAGAAGACCATAAAAATGTAAGGAAAAGAAATACATAATTGGGACTGAAAAGACTTTTGGGGAAATTAAAACTATGTTTCTGGTCAGAATTTTCCTCATAATACTATATATCCAACATTTCTTTAATTTTTCCTTTCATCATATATATTAATAGAACTATTTGGTGATTTCATTCTGCTCCTTATTACTCCCATGCCAAAATCTATGAAATGAGCTAAATAATTTAGTAATTTTGCCCTTTAAACTAAGAGATGTTAAAAGTACCAATGCAGCCAAGGATTTCTTCAATTATTTAATTCACTCACCTGAAAATATGATACAGCCAAGTAACAGGACCACCATTCAAACATTCATCTAAATTATATATTTCAATTTAAAATGATTGCCATAAAGCAGTATTAAAAGCAGTATGGTTCTTATTAAAACAACAACTTTTATCCTGGCAATCTTCCTCCTCTGCTAACACTCTTTAATTATTTATTCAACAGATTCTCTCATCAGGTAAAAAATGTAATACTGAGGTTAGCTATATTTCCTCCTTTGTCTCCCGTATTTTCATCACCCATACTAAACAATGTAATTGCTGCAAGCAACATAAATTGTAAAAATTGATGCTCAGCAGGGACTCAATCTGTTCCTAAAGCCAAGACAGTATTGCAGCTCCTAAAACTGTCAAAGCACAAGTGAACAGCTTCAGTGTTAGGAGAACTTTTGGCTGGTGCACAACTGTCCATTTCCATTCTGTGATCTTCATACTCCTATTCCCTTTCACCTAACAGTGGCTGGCACTGTGAAAATGTCTCTATTGTGACTTTATATCTGTTTTAGGACAGACTGGTTTACCTAGTTGAAAAATCTATAGACATTATAACATAGTGTCAGATCCAACATAGGGTCTCCAGAAGATGCTGCAGCTAATTCATACATGAGGCATTCACTCACCAAAACTGAGCACACACCTGTGATTTGGCACCTCTACATGGAGTCTGCAGATAGCTGTTACTGCTATGTGGTAGGTTCCACTACGTGGAAGGTATCCTCAAGCCTCTGAAGGAGGGGGGCAGATCACCTCACACCTACTTCTGCCATTTGAGCCCTTTGGGGGTCATGGAGGGCAGGTCTATTCATCTCTGTGCCTCTCCTGATGAAACGGGCTACCCTGAAAAGAAAATAGCAAGAGTCACAGACAGAGAAGATCAAAAAGGGAGAGTAACACTCTATAGTCTAATGAAAAACGCAGCTGGCTAAAGGGTAGGGAGCATGGTACTGCTCCCTGCTACAAAAGGATTTCAGATGATCTTCTTTTTTTTTTTACCTGAAATGCAAATGCATTCCCGGAACTAGGACCCAAAACCTAGATGTTCTGGTAACAATTTCCATCCATTAAGCTACAAAATCCTTCTTGATAATTTTTGCTGTCATTTGGTCTTTTGTCTTTAAAAAATGAGAGTAACATCTTTATCATGAAAGTTAAAAGATGGAAGCTTTGTCCTGGCTTCTGGTATTCCTTGATTGTTTTTCTAATAAGAAAAACTTGCCACCTGTTATGCCCAAGTGCAAACAGCAACAGCTCCCAAGAATGTTGCAAAATGTTGTGTTTGCTCTGCTCCTCTGGGAATAAAAGGAATTAGTCAGGAAAAAATAAAGATTGAAAATGTTCGGCACTTCAAAGTTACTCAAATTTCAGAGAGTTCTTTTTCTTTAGTTTAAAAACTCTTCTAGACATTTTTGTTGAATCTTTTGTTTCCCTTTAACAGAAAGAGAAACCTTCACCAAATGTTAATGAATTTATATATTTTAAAAACAAGGCATTGATGTGCAGCTCTGCAATATGTAGTTTCTATTTATATTTATAATTTATTGATCATGTATAACAGGTTAATAATATGATATATATCTTTATATATTATATATTTTTCTGACCTATGAAAACGTTTAACTTTTTGTTGTCCTTTTCCACAAATCTGTATTATTATACTGAATGATTGTATATTTCACTGTAGAAATTGGGCCTATGGTAGCATGATCAGAAATATAAAGAAACGTATGAGAAATCAGCAAGTTGAGACTGCCCTTCTATAATATGCAAATATAGACAATCCAAATAATAACTATTTACTTAAAGTGACCAATCTGGCATTTAAAATAGTGAAGGTTTGTGTGTGAGCAAAAGGGAGAGTAAAGTACGTTCTTCCAAATATCTAGCTACTTTATCAGAATAGCACTTTACATCTTCTAAGGAGCTATCAGGCTATTACATATGACTGATATATCAAGTTTCAAAGCAGCTTTTATTCAAAATTTAATAGAGATAACAGTAACATAGAAGCTACCCTCTGGATCTTATAATTAAAAGGACAAGAACCTGAGAGTCATAAGAAGGGAACATAAAGTTAATTACTTGCTTGTGTGCAGAGTAAGAACTCTGTAAGCTTAAGTAGTAGCCAATTTATAGGTTTGAATTCCTGAACACTAATGTATTAGGAGAATCATTTCTTCCTCTTCTGATAATTTCTTCATATAATTATGATTAATCTCTTAGCTGTAGTTTAATTTACTGTGCCACTTCCCAAAACGTCCCTTTCTCTATGGTGTTGTTTACCAGAGCAAATATTTCAGGCACTAATATTGTCTGAAAGCTTACAGTAAATCTAAACAGTAAATATGTTTTACAGTCAGTTATAGCAGAAAATAAAAAGTGATAGTACTGATTATTTCCTAGTAGATATAAAATCCAGTGGGGGAAGATATAGAAAAACTATCTGCAGCTTCCTTGACCATGTGGAAAATTGGTGTAGCAGATTAGAACTAGAGGGATGAAAATTTATTTGAAAAAATATTTTAAGATTAAACCAACAGCACAAACAGATGGTATGATGGCCAAACAAAGTAAATGAAATTTTTTAATAGTAAGATATGGATGGTTAGACTGATCGGTGTTACCATTTATGCTGACCAAATTTTTCTGGGTTGTTTTTTTTTTTTTTTAAGGAAGGAAGGAAGGAAAGAAGGAAGGAAGGAAGGAGAGTGGGCTTAAGGACAGAGGTACCAAAGATAATCTAGTCAGAATTCAAAACTGAAGTGAATACTTTGCTTCTCCATTCAAGAAAGATGAGCACGTATGCAACAACAAAGACTGAGCTGCTGACTGGAAGGGGATTGTGTAAACAGAAAATAGCGCAATTGAAATGGGAACAAATTTTCAGTCAAATGTATTTTAAATCAGTTCTGAAAGCTGACATGATTTCAGACATGAAATCTGAGAAGGAAGGAAGGGGATATGTAGTAAACTCCCCATATTTCAGAAGATGTTAAACAGGTTATGAAAAACTGCAAGGCTATGAGTTTTCTTTCACTAACAGGTAGGAGGTAAAACCTTGCTATATTTTAATTATACCTCTAAAATTAATTCAGATAGAAAAACACCATATGCCTTTTACATAAACCTGAATAATGACAAAATATAACTATATTCATCTGTGATAATAAGATGTACTGATATTTCAGCATGATTATTGCAACATAGATATGCTTACTATGTCTTCCGGCATAACTAGCTGAGCTTGCTTTTTTGACATATATTCCTAAACTTTCTTTCCTACCTTTGCCAGTAAAAAACTACAATAAGCATCAGATTAAAACTAAATAGCAAATATTGATAAATAAAATATTCCTTCAATTTTACTTCCCTAATTATTGTTTTTTTAAAATACTATGTATTATCTTATTATGTCTAATCATGTAATAGATCTACCCAGCCACTTCCACTTTCATTGCCTTTTATTTTGTATTTGTAATGCTAATTAGATTGTTCTCTGTGCCTTCTAAATTAAAGTGTTGCTATGGCATACAGTTCAAGCTAAAATGCTGATACAATCATAGCTGCATAATATGTTGGATTAAAGTCAAATTAAATAAAATAATATCCCAGAAGTGACATAATGCCTTGGTGGATCTGTGTACACTACTAAGTTATTAGGACATAATTGTAGGAAGCATGATGCCTAACACAGAGAAAATTCACATTATGGTGTGAAAATACTATTACCAAAATTTCCTTTCCCTGAAATAGGCTAACACATAAGAAGTATATATTGACATATTTTTAGAAATCATTTAATACTCTTCCACAGATGTGTCTACAATTAATGTCACAATGTAACAATTGATGTCATACCCAGTAACAATGGCATTACCCAGAATATGCATATGCAGAAGCTCTTGTGGGGTAGACATCTCTTTGCACGAAGGGAGTATACAATGAAGAAACTGGAGCCTGTAAGGGATCTCATTTAAACTCAATAGATCTACTACCTCATGGGACTTCAAAACAGTCTTGATCCTTATTTGTATTTTGGTTATTAATTGATTATAATGGACTAAAAAATTGTAAATACCACTTTAACTAATGATCAGAGAGTTAGAGTATTGGCATGGAGACCACACTCAGTGTCTTTCACAGCTTAACCATGCAGAAAGTGGATATTTGTTCTTCTATTGATGGTGCATATTTGTTATGGGTTTATATTTGTAATAAACATTGATATATTAAAGACATAGCTATTTTCATAACTTTAATACAGACTACAGGGATTTGTTTTATTCTTTCAGAAGAATCAGTGTATTTGATAGATTTGTAAAAGTTTATCCATTAGATTTACATTAAATGTATTTTGATGTAGAATTTTAAAAGTCATAAATTGAAGACCAGTTCCTACTGGATTTATATCACATTTTGAAAAAAGGTGGTGTAATGGCCACTGTCCGGTATCAGAGAGGAAATAATAGTTTTCAGAGTAAAAGAAGGACTTTCATCTGAGAAATATATACACACTAACAGAATTGCACTTTTCCTTATATTCTCTGATAAATAATAATACTAAAAGGAACCTTCCTTTTCAAAGACAAAACATATGTATGAAAGCAAAATTCACATGAATGCAGAAAAGTACACTATGTCATCAATACGAGTGTATTCTTGCAGCATATACTCCTGCTAATTCTGTCTTCCAAAGAACATGATGAACATTTGGGTGACCGCTATAGCCATGCAACTGCCTTACTATCACCTGCCTCCAAATCAATCAGTAACTGTCTTAAATCAATACCTGTCTTATCATGATAGCCTATAAGTTTATCACTCCAGAGTAAAACACCTGTGTGATATTTTCAATGGTTCTGTGCCTCTCTTCATTAGGTACGATTCCACTGCTGTTACCTACTGTTCATTCCTAAGTAATTCTCCATTTTTTCTGGCACTCAATTTGCAGCTCAGCAGCGTTCATTTCTCAGCAATGACAGTGGAAGGAGGTGTGAATCAGGTAGTGGGAAATAATTTCAACCACCCACTGCCCTATGATCACATGATCAAACAGGTAGCAGTATAGTAGGTAAAGTATACATTGCCTTGGAACAACTGATTGTGTGGTTCTGTAATGCAATGATGCATATCACAGAATCACAGAATCTGTTGAATTGGAAGGGACCCACAAGGACTGAGTCCAGCCCTTAGCCCTGCACAGGGCCATCCCTAAGAGTCACACCACGAACCTGAGAGTATCATCCAAATGCTTCTTGAACTCTGTCAGGCTTGGGGCTGTGACCACTTCCCTGGGGAGCCTGTTCCAGTGCCCAACTACCCTCTGGGTGAAGAACCTTTTTCTAATATCCAACCTAGACCACCTCTGAATTCAGGCTATTCCCTCGGGTCCTGTCACTGGTCACCACAGAGAAGAGAACAGTGCCTGTCCTTCTTCTTCCCTTCACAAGGAAGTTATAACTGCAATGAGGTCTCCCTTCAGTCCAAGTGACCTCAGCCACTCCTCATACGGCTTCCCCTCAAGGCCCTTCACCATCTTCATTGCCCTCCTTTGGACACTCTCTAAGAGTTTAATATCTTTTTATATTCTGCTGACCAAAACTACACACAATATTCAAGGTGAGGCTGCACCAGTGCACAACAGAGCAGGACGATCACCTCCCTCCACTGATTGGTGATGCTTTGCCTGATGCCCCCCAGGACACGGTTGTCCCTCCTGGCTGCCTGGGCACTGCTGACTCAGATTCAACTTGCCATTGACCAAGACCCCCAGGTCACTTTCCATGGCACTGCTTTCCAGCCTCTCATTCCTCAGCCTGTCTGTACATCCAGGGTTGCCCCATCTCAGATGCAGAATCCAGCAATTTCCTTTGTTGAACTTCCTATGGCTTGTGATTGCCCAGTCCTCTGATTTGTCAAGGTCTCTCTGCAGGGTCTCCCTGCCTTCGAGGGAGTCAACAGCTCCTCCCAATTTTGTGTCATCTACAAACTTGCTTAGTATCTCTTCCAGTCCTGTGTCCAAGTAATTTATGAAGATGTTGAAGAGAACAGAGTCATGTCCAATAATGTACTTTCTGGAAACACTACCACATGATCTTCCAGTTTGCAGTTTCATTGATTCTAAAACTGGATTTGTATTATTGTCTGGATTGCTGGGTCTGGATCTCAATATGTATTTCTAAGAGTGTATAGTCCACTTGTATTTGGTTATAAGGGTTTGAACCTGTCCTTTTTAAAATCCTCTTTTGTTCAGGTTAAGATACAGATCTGGAATACTCTTACAATTAATCTCTTAACATTCTTAAATCTTGAATGACTCTAGGTTGTCAACGTGATAGCCTTCTACAAAGAGATGACTGGCTTAGTGAACAAGGGGAGAACAGCAGAGAAAATGCAGCTCTCCACAGCTGGAGAACTTCTGGAGAACAGAAGGCTCAGGAGGTGGAGATCTTGTCAATGTCTATAAATACATGATGGGAAGGAGTGGAAAAAAGAAAGCCAGGCTCTTCTCAGTAACATCCAGTGGCAAAACAAGAGAAAATGGACACAAACTCAAACATAGGACATTCTGTATGAACATAAGAAAAAAGTTTTTACAGTGTGACAGTGGCACAACTTACCCAGAGACACCATGGAGTCTCCCTTCTTGGAAATGTCCAGAAACAGACTGGACATGGTCCTGAACATCATGTTCTAGGTGATCCTGCTCTGAGCACAGTGTCAGACTTAATGGTCTGAGGCCCCTTCTAACCTCCGTGCTTCTGCAATTCTGTGTGTCCACTCCTCTTGTTGGTTCACTCACATCTTCTGTTGGTTTGTACTGAAGTCCATCATAAGCAGTGTAATTTTAGGAGATTTTCACTGTTCTCAGAATCAATTAAGTTAAAGCATTACTGACTAAGCCCAATTCTCCAATTTATATGTTAAATACACACATTGAATAAGAGCACACACATAGCTGAGGACATAAACCACCCCAGGTACTGTACATTATTTATAATGGAGCTCATCACCTTTTTGTATTTCATTTCTCCTTCATCATTTAAACCAGAGTGCTACTCCTGAAGAAAAAGGAAAATATTTACAGTAGAAGATCAGGAGAGGCGACTTTTTAGGCTCATGATAAAAATAAATAATGCATAGTTTTATTCTTTGAGAATTCATCCACCATGTCCTGCAAAATATAGTACTGAGACAGGTTATAATGGATCTGGTTTATCTGATGCAAATACCATAAGATATGATTTCCCCTTCAGCTAACAAGAATTTGCTAATTATTAGCATGGATGATTAAGTGTTTTGAAAGAACAGTGAGAAGGAAATTGCAGTAAAAAAATCATATTAGAAACTTGCAGCAACACTTATTATTCCCATTAAATATGAATCATTTATTAAGAAAAGTGACTGTAAGTGATACACATGCATTCACAGATAACTCAGTGTGAGGCTTATGAAATTAATGGGAAACAGAGCAATCTTTGTAATGTCCTGTTTAATGGCTAGATGGCTAGTCCCTGCTAATATAGCATGAAGCACTTTGAAGGTTCACGGTCTTATCTCCTTGCCTCACTTCTGGTCATTGTACAGCAAACTTGGTACTGTGACTTGCACAGAAGTACCCAGGATGTGTGTCTTTTCCTTGATTAGATACATTCTCTAGAAAAAGCACAGTCAGATCTGGTTAAGAATGAAGGAAGTTAGAACAAGTAAAAATTAAATCAGTTGCCCCTGGAAACAAACAGAAATGCTAGTGACTTAGGTCCGTATCACAGCAGACATTTTGGTCCCCTACCTTTTATTTAAAGAAACAGGTGTAAGGAAATCAAGTAGAGAAGAAAAAAAAAAGAAGTTATTTATTCAAATCCTGGTTTATTAGCATTGTTAAGAGACACCATAGAATTATAGAATGGTTTGGGTTGGAAGGGTTTTTTAAAGGACATGTAGTACAACATGACACAATGTACAGGGACTTGATCAGGTTGCTTGGAGCCCCGCCTAACCTAACCTTGAATGTTTCCCAGGGATGGGGCATGTACATATGGATGTACAACGGAGATGGTAAATACAGAGATTTTTCAAAGGATATAGTGTCAAATTAATCTCTCTTCATCTAATAGAGGGTGGCCATAGATCTGCAATATTGAAATTGTAAGTGTTTAAAAGAATTATGCACCTGTTAGATGAAACAATAAGGGAGAAGTTTTCCCTAGGTTTTCAACCACCACACTGAGGCTTTCTCCTAAAAAAGGCAGATAAACATCATGATATTTTGCGATCCTTGGTGGGAATCTTTTTATATATTGAAACCATTCAGCTATTTCCTTGCCTTGAGACTCCTATTCTCTGTATAATTCCTGCATAGTCCCGGTAACTAAGACTACCTTATTTTCTCATGAAGTGTTTCTATTTTTTATGAAAAAGTATATAAAGGATGCATATAATATAAATATAAAAAAATAGCAAGATTATCTGATTTGAGCTCATTGTAGTGTTTGTTAGAGAAGTTGTAGTTGGCTTATTGAGGCGTACGTATGTACGCATCCAGGATGTCAGTGTCCAGGCTGGGGGGGGCTGTGGGGGGCTCTGTGAGGGAAGGGTGGGGCTGTCCCATGCTGGACGAAGTCAATTCCAGCCAGCTCCAACCCAACCACCACAGGGCACAGCTGAGCCCACAGCTGAGATGGAGATGCCTTGGGAAAAGATTATTTAACAAAGGGAAAAAAACCCTGCACAGGAATGAGAAAAAAAAAAGGAGGGAAACAAGCCTGTAAACTGGGGAAAAGAGGAGAAAGAGGGGAGCAGGGATTCTCCTGCAGCCTGTGCAGAGAACATGGGGGAGCAGATATACCCACACTGTAGCCCATGGAAGACCCCACATTAGAGCAGGGGGATATTCCCTGAAGAACTGCAGCTCATGAAGACCCCATACCAGAGCAGACTCACCCTGAGTGACTGCAGCCCGCGAAAAGGACCCATGACAGAGGAGAAGAAAAGAGTTAAGAGGAAGAGGAGGAAGGAGCATCAGAGAGGAGACACCCTGTACTGGTCATAGACCTCTGCTCTAGAACTCCCCT
This sequence comes from Neopelma chrysocephalum, assembly GCF_003984885.1. NCBI lineage: Eukaryota > Metazoa > Chordata > Aves > Passeriformes > Pipridae > Neopelma > Neopelma chrysocephalum. The sequence goes on from NW_020897742.1 coordinate 11,218,966, forward strand.
GTGCTTCTCAGGGAGCAAGAGAGGATACAGGGAAGGGGGGAGGAAAAGTGTTGGTTTAATGCACGTTTCTCACTATCGGTACCTATTTTTATTGGAAACAAGTTAAATTATTTTTCCTCAAGTCAAACATGGTTTGCCTGTAATGGTGACTGGTAAGTGATCTTCTCGAATTTATCTCAATCCACAAGCTCTCTCATCCTATTTTTTTCCCTTGTCCCACTGAGGATGGGAAGTGAGTGAGCAGCTGGGTGGGAATTTGGCTGCTGGCCAAGGCTAACCGAACATTGTATGTGTGTCTTTTTCTTAAGATTTAGCTGACAGATGAGCAATCATTGAATAAAAAAATATTCCCGTAAACATTTCTCTGCAAAATTCTCATTAGAATATGGATAAATTCCTTGTGACAACAAAAAGGTAGATATTTTATGTTCAACTTAGACCCCCTTCTGCCATCTAATTTGGTCTAGATTTCATTAGAGCTTTCTCAAAAGCTTTAGTTTATGAATTAACAGGATTGAGGTTATGGTGTCTAAAAACATTTCTAGCAAAAGTATTTTGTTATTAGTAAAACTCATCCATGATTTCATTTGTAAATCCAGTTACAAATGCCTTCTTTCCTTTTATTTATAATATCCAGGATCTTAAAAAAGCAGGCATTATTTTGCTACATTTTATATTTATCAGTCTATATTTTGTAACTGACTCTTTTCTTCTGAACAGAGTCTGTTTACACTGGTTTTCCTCTTACTGTTATACACATTAATTCTTCAATTTATCAAAACATTATGAGTCTCCCAAGGTTCTCGAGATCCCTCCAAGATTGGCCTTGTCAGCAAATTTTATCAAGTACTTTCATCTTTAATTCACTAAACACAGAGTTTCTATGTAGAAAAGCATGAATTCAGAGCTTACAGCTGGGAATTCCTCTGTGACAATGTAAGGAAGAGGCTTCTGTTTCCAGTAAAACCAAACATTCACATTTATATTTGAGTCAAAATTTGAAGAAAGGTGTAACATAATTTGTTAGAACTATAGACATAAATGGAAAAGTGGTAAGGTATGTCCAATTTTCCAATTTTCAAATTTTTAAAAGTCACTTGGAATAAGAATTATACCAACCAGATCAGTGGTCTTGTATATTCCCCCACCTGGTTCTTCATTAGTGCTTCAAGACTATATTGACTCCTTTAATACACTGAATCATAAAATAATCAGACAAAACAAAATAGACAAAAACATATACTTTATTATAAGTAGTGATTCTTCAGCAAATGAAAAAAGTCTTGAATTCCCTTACCAGGAATTTGGGCAGCAAATTAGCTTCCATGGCTATTATTATCAAACAATGCTTCCTCAATCAAAATCTGAATCTTGAAACTATTATTAAGTGGGAAAAAAGGTGGGGACAGATTAAAGTCACAAAACTCAGCAATGAATACATCAACATGACTGTTGTTTAGGGAATCCACTCTAAGTCCCAAGTTATGGTTAAATGCAACTTCCTTCAGCGTAAAGGCTAATGGATGCAGATAACGTAACCCTTCTGCTCCTCTCCTCTTACCAGCTTTTCCTTCCTACCTCACAATAAAATCACAGAGATATTTGTGAAGTTTCATGTTCTATCAGTAAAAAAGCAATGAAAAATAACCCTTTAAAGATGACTAATTCAGGAAACAATTGCTTCGAGCATTACCTTCTGTCTTTCACTCACTCTACACACAGTTTAACATTCACTATTTGCAGAACCCTGGCCACAAGTCAATCCAGCAAAATGTCTAAAGAAAAGCTGTCCCAGCTGAAGAAATTATATTCACATGTACAGCAGCTAGGGAAGTCTTCTTCAGGGACATTCAGGTTTCAATTCTCAGCAATAAATCTATTGACGGAGAGGCATGGACAAGGTGCTCTGTACCAATATGGTTAGCAAAATGTCCACTTTATTAGAGAGAAGACAGCTTATATACTGCTAATTACACACACAGACATGTGATTCCTTCTCGGGATACATTGGATACATAAGGAAAACATACTGCGTTGTCCAGGACTAATTGGTCCACAGCAGGTGTCCATAAAACTTGTTCACCTTCCAAGAAAACTCCTCCTTCACCTTGGCACAAGGCCTGCGGCCATATTAGTGGCGCAGTATTTTTTATTATCTGCACCCAGCTGTGCTAAGGTAAAGGTCTCAGAAATGCAATACAGATTGTTCACAGAACTCCTGCACGGCTACATAAATCTTGCCTCCATGTGATCCATCTCTTCAGGAATATACAGATCCACTCACCAAAAACTGAGATATTCAGTATTCAGCAAAATTAATTTTTCCTGTTATATATACATCAAATTTCTGTGTCTATTCATCTGCTAGCTATTCAGTTCCATTAAAACAGATAGTTCAAGGGCACGTAAGTATATACATGGTGAAGAATAGGAAGTAGGTCATGTTGTGCTTCCAGCTAGCAAAAGATAAAGAAATTTGAGTAATGTAGGAAAACTAGGCCGGAAAATGGGAACAGAGGAGTGTGGTGCCACCACTGGAATAAAGGAAATCCAAAGACCTTGACAAAAACTAAAAGTAGAATTTGGCAGCAGTGCACCATACAAATTACTTTCATGGGCTTCTAAGAAATATTCTGGGAAACATTTTTATGTGTTTCTTAGACATGTGTGACTATAACAACTGACATGGTGTCATATATAATATTGAAAATTAAAAAATATAATGCTCTAATGTAATTAAAGATTAAATATAATGCAATAATCTAAGGAAGTGGAGATAGCATGTAGGGTCATCCTTATCAGAGATACTTTGTTACCATGATCTTGTAGCAGAGATTTTAATGGAATATAAAACTTACCTAAGTATGCAATTGCTTTTAGGTATACATTAGATATAATTTAATCTGTCTTTATTTTCAGTTATACTATGGCCTAGTTTTCCATGCACATCCATATTAGTCTGTACTTTTAATTATATTTGCCTTCTTTTTTTTCCCATATGAATAATTTAAACCACTACAAAAAGCACACAAGAAGAAATTAATGTAAAGGAAAATGTACTGAGAGCTTTTTCTCTGAAATTCTGGTTCTTAATTGTGCCTTTAGTCGAATAACTTTTACTTTTTTTTTGTCATTCAGTAATCAGTACTCCAATCAATAATATTAGGCACTCAGAATTTTAATGATGGAATTATTAAGGTTTTCTTGGCTTTCATACTGCCTAATTTCCATGGATGTTTCTAGCGGAAAAGTTATTACCTGTTATTCTCTTGCATATGGGATATTTATTTCCATATCCTCTTCGCCTCTCTATATTACATTTTCTTCCTCTGCCTCTGATACTAACTCCAATCTCCATTTCATTTTGCATATAACAGAGCAACTTCTGTTGAAATCTGCGCTATTTTTTCTGGAGTAGAATTAATTGTCTTCACAGTGGCTGGTATGGGGCTGTGTTTTGCACTTGTGCTGAACACAGTGTTGATAATATAGAGATGTTTTTTGTTATTGCTGAGCAGGGCTTACACAGAGCCAAGGCCTTTTCTGCTTTTGGTACTGCCATGCTAGCCAGGGAGTTTGGGAGTGCATGGGAGGTTGGGAGGAGACGCAGTAGGGACAGATGACCTAAACTGTCCAAAGGGATATTTTATACCATATGACACCATGCTTAGTATATAAAGTGGGGGTAAGAAGGAGGAACGGTGGATGTTTAGAGTGATGCTGTTTGTCTTCCCAAGTAACCGTTATGTGTGATGGGGCCCTGCTTTCCTGGAGATGGCTGAACACCTGCTGCCCATGGGAAGCAGTGAACTAATTCCTTGTTTTGTTTTGCTTGTGTGCACAGCTTTTGCTTTCCCTATTAAACTGTTTTTATCTCAACCCATGAGTTTTCCAGCTTTTACCCTTACGATTCTCTCCCTGATCCTGCTGATGGGGGAGTGAGTGAGTGGCTGTGTGGGGCTTGATGGCTGACTGGGGTTAAACCATGACAAAGTCCCAAATAACCCACTTAAAATACCTACTTTGCTACAAATGAAATAAAATGACTGAAGCTTCCTCTCTTGATAAAGCAAAGCTAGCAGTATAATTTTTATTGTCCATCTCAGATGCAGAAAGATAGCTGCACTTGCAGCACAATTACTTGCCTCTACTTTCATTCAGATAAAAGCAATCCTGTTTTTCTTTAAGTCTATGACAAATCTATATTATGAGTCACTTTCTGTAAGGTCACTGGAGGTGCATTACATCACAGGGAGAGGCACAACTCAGAGTTGCATTTGTGTATTATATCACTGGAACGACTCTGCCAAGTTTTGTCAGCAGCAGGAAGGGTCAGGTTCAAAATCTGTGAGTTCTTTGTAAAATTACAAAACAAAACCAGATGAGATTTCATTCAAGCACCTGGGAAAAAGAAACCCTTCCTCTCAAGGCCAATACTTTCCTGTTCTCAAGGAGTACATAATTTTGGACATATAATAAAACAAAAAAAACAAACCCAAAATGTTTACATTACAGTGAGAGAGACCACAAGCAGCAAGGAATTAGCAAAATGTAAAAAATTTATAAAGCACATAGTTCAAAATTAATTTGGACAATAAACCTTTTCCTTTGCTTCCTTATGTGCTGACAAAAGTATCCATTCTATAAATGTCCTGTTAAAACACTTACTTCTTGGTTTTATTTTCTGGTGACTCACGTTTTTTTTCTCTTAGAAATATTTCTTCATTTCTCTTAGATTCAGGAATCCACTTAGATGGGTCAATTTCTAATCCCTCAATGGAAACACTCAGTGACCATGCAAACAACCTATTCTTCTCTCATTAGCAGAGGTTTAATACTAAAGTACCTAATTTATGATCAGATCAAAGCCATCTTGTACATGGTCCGCTCAGACAGTGGACAGAGGATCACAGATCTTTCTAAACCCACTCCTCAAGTGGAGTGTGTCCATTAAATGATGTCTTGATGGCATGTTCAAGCATCTTTGCAATAACCTGGTGAATCATGACCTTCAGATTTGTAAATACTGTGGAGAAAATCCTTTGTATTTTTTCCCAGGCCAGTTACTGTAGATAACAGTCTGTGCTAATCTGGAGCAAAGAAGTGCCTTCTTATTTTAATGCCAAATCTATGGTGATTTTAGCTCTGTGGTTATTGAGAACTGTCGTAAGTTCTTGATGTAACCTAGAGCTTCAGCAAAATATGCCTTCCATCTGATTTCTCTTCATGGTTTAGCTGTAAATTGCAGGGTACTCATTTGTTTTTGACCCATGAAAATGAAGGAAAAAAATTGGTCCTTAACCACCACACATTTGTTTTTTTTCATTTCTTTCAGCTGTGTCTACAAGCTAGAGGATGGTGAATCTTGTTTCATTGTTCAATGTGAAAGAATGACTAGTGAAAGCTGAAACACGATCAGGCTTTCAGCCCTTTAAAATGGAAATGCCAAACCAATTCTAAGGTTTAGTGTTTGTATTTGTTGGTTCATATCCCAGTTGAGGATCTGGACCATAAAATCTAAATTAACCAAATGTGATGCTATCATCTAATAGGCAGAGCAAAAGAATAAAGAACTGAAATATTATTAGTTCAAGTTTTCACTGAGCCATAACCCATATAACCTCTGATACTAGAAATCTAGTTGACAGCTTTCCATCAAAGAAAGTAGTTTGTCCAAGTCAAAAACAAAGCTACAGTTGGTTTCAGTGGTGGAAGACCAAACCATAGATGTTTAAATATTAAAAGTAAAATTCTTTGTTTCTGTTTGGCCTCCTAGATGACCTAAGTTTACAGATGATTTGAAACAGATGATGTAGAAAGAAAAACAACTATACCACCAACAGTTAAAGTCTGGGAATGAATTGAGTTTCTTGTCCATATATTCTTCAGGACGTAAAAGCAAGGTTCTTGGATTCACTAACCAGCAAATCTGTTCTATTTAGTGGAGATATTAATTCTTCATCCATTACTGGCTTTCATTTGGGGCTCCTTGTTTCTAGTGTGATAATTCTTTTTCAGTTTGTAAATAAAATGATATAGCATAAGGCAAAAAAATTAGGGAATTTTAAGAAAATTATTTCCTTAAAAGTTCTCCACTTATACCTTTTGCCATTTTGTATCACTCTAATTCATGCATATTTTCCCCGTGATACCTCATGAACTTGTACGTAGAAATGAGAAATAGATAAATTACTTTCAAATCTGGAGAATGAATATACTCCCGAAAAATAACAGGTCTCTTCCTGAAACTAAGAGCAAGAGAAACAATAAGAAAAACTTAAGTGAAATATTATGCATGATTTTTCATTAAAATATGTTAACAAAATATTGATTTAAAATCGGAAAAGTCAGGAAATGCTAAAGGTGTTCATAGTTTCATTAAATTTCAAAAAGTCAAAGACAGTGTTTGTAAAAGAGAAGACATTTTGCTTGAAAGCTGTCCAACACTAGAATAATACAGGTTCATCCCAGCATGCCAGCATCTGTCAGTACTCAGTAGAGGGCATAAGAGACAAACCATATGTCTTAAGTGGTTATTTCTGACTTTGGTGTATTAGAAAGCTCTGCATCCATTATATATTCCAATACAGAAGGACAAAGTTCATCAAGAGAGAATCATGTCAGTGACATCCAAGACAAGATATTTGATAAGGATTCTGTTCATTAGATGATCTAAATTTTAATATTCTGGTTTGAATTAAAAAAAGGGATGTTTCTGCTAACAGCAAACAGCAACTATATCCTCATTGTTGATAATCACAAAAAGCCCTCCTTCCATGTTGTTGTTCTTTTCTGCAGGGTACCAATGTGACACTTTTCTTAGGATTTTAATCTATTTTCCTCTTTTCTAAACAGAGAGGACTGTTAAAGCTATTCAGGTCTAATGCTTTTCTACTGTCTTGACATTATCTTCATACAAAACAGAAGGTTAAATTTTTTTTAGTGTATACAGCCTGTTGAAGTGAGATTTTTAAAAAGATTCTCAAAACCTAAAAATTCTGAAAAAACTCCCAAATTATGTACAACATTCCAATGTGTAATTTTGACTTTGAAAATAATGTTATTGATTTTTTATTTGTTATCTGTATCTTTGTTTTCAGGTAACTCAAGAGCTATGTAAATCTTGGTGTTCTTGATTCACATCTTGGTTATTCAGCTGATCCCACATTTCTCCAACTCTCAGCTATCTTTACTAATAACAAGTTATAGAATTAAAAATATAGGAGAGTGGTCTAAATTTTCAAGAGTTGATAGTGATTTAGGATTGTTGAAACAGCTGGGAATCAAGCACACGAAATTTTATAGATGCAAGAGCTAGCTTTTCACCAGTGAATTGCTGAATGCTTTGAGGAAAATAAGCTTAAAAACAACACAAGAACTGAATCATTGAAATGATGCTCTAGCAAATTCTGAAACACAACTGAGCTAGCGTTTTCTGTTCTTTATTCTTGTTCTGAATTGCTGTGCAGTTCAAATTTACCATACTGACAGTAGTGGCAATATCAGGATATAGACATAACAACAATAGACCTCATCTTTGTGTTGAAGGTACCAATAACAAAAATTAGAGATCAGCATAGTTTGCAAGTCCAATCCAATCCAATCCCTGAAGGGATACTTATCTTAAGGATGGAATTTTGTAATAAAAAAAATACAAAAGGAGGGGGTGTACCGGTTGAAACTAGCAAATAATTTTGTAAGGAAACACTTTTCTCATAATAAATGGTGTATGGTCAAAGCATATGTGTTCACAAGGAAGGCAATTGTAACTATTTTCTTCTTTGGATATTTTTTTTCTCTATAGCTTTGAAATTGCCATAGTTAAAAATGTATCTTCTCTGTTTGATGTCCATTCCGGATTTTAAATGCGAGCAAATTAGAGGAGTGGTCTTTTCAAAGCACAGAACAATGAATGTTTGCAGAGTTAGCTGTAACTCACAATAGCAATATCTTTTTTTAAAAATTTTTTACCCAGCATGGAAAAGAATATTTCCTGCCCATTTCCAGCAACAGGAAAAATTTGTGGCATTTTTCAGTGCAGAAAATAAAGACAGAGTAGAGCTACATCAGTCATTGGGAGCAATGGAGAAAGTACTTCTGGACAACTGAAGGAATGAAATTTGATCTTATTGTAAGGCATCCTCTTAAATTAGTTTGGCAATCTTAAATTGGTTTGGCACGAGAAAGGGTTGGGTGCTGTGACTCTTCCCCTTTTCTAGACCCACTGAGATTGTCATCCCAAAGATGGATGCAGGTAAAAATCCATACTGATTGCATTTATTTCAGACCCTTCACTGATGGAACTTGAGGAACAATTTTAGTTCCAGTGAAAATTCAGCTCCACAGCTAGGAGTTGTGTCTCCAGTAAGTCAATCTATCTGAGAACACAGATCTGAGTGAATTGCCTTTTGAAAATACCTATCATTTCCTCTCTTCATTGAACAGCAAAGTTCCTTGGTTAAGCAGTTGAAATTAGGAGAGGTAAATCTGGACCTATTAGTCCCAGGAGCACTACACCTTTAAAAGTGCTTTAAAGTCTGCTTTAAAGTACCTTTCAAGGACTACCACAGTTTTGCTACTCTGCTTGCACATGGTTATATTGCTTCTCTTAATGCTCTTCTTTCTGGTTAATAAAATTATAGTTAAAAATTTTATTCACTCTTCCCATTTGCTAAATTTGTGATTTATACTGGATAGCAGCCATGTGTTACTTTGAAATCCAATACTGTGAAAAAGTGATTGTAACACAGGATTGTATCTTCCTTTTGTTTTACAAAGTGCTGAATAAAAGCTCTCCATTTTGCTAGCTGAGATAATCAGTAAATAATCATAACAGCTCTTGTAAATAGAAAACAAAGAGAATTCTTCAACAGTTATGTCTAACATTCACATCAATTTGTAATGGACTCCTTTTTGAAAGTTGAACACTAGTGAAATAAAGTATCTGGTTAGAAAAATTCATAACTCAAATTCAGTTTTCCAGGTTTTTCCCTATAATCTCAAAACTGTCCAAAATGTTGTGTATGTAATAAAGAAGGAAAACTCACTGTCTTGGAGAAAGCCTAATGAAACCAATGACTTTGAGACTTTTCACACTAATGTGGTTTATCCTGACTTACAACATCCGTTTTTCTATAACCATAACAGTTTTTAGGAGATGATAATCAATTGGGCTAGTGGTGTGAATACATTTAGGCTTTCCCAATTCACAGTATTGTTGCTGATAAAGAGCCTCACCGAATAATTTGGTTTTCTCCACTTGTGAGCAAGTGACATATTTTCAGTTCTTTAATCAGGCTGCATCAAATAATTCATACTTGAAAGGCAGAATTTTTCACTAATATATTCTGCAGCCTACTATAGACAATAATCAATTAAAATATTTACAGTTCTCAAATAACTTTTAGGATTACATTTGTTTGGGACTTTTTACAATTTTACCTCTGGATTGAAAAAAGAGGCATCACTGAAATAATACTACCCTTCAATTTCACACTTTCCAAAATGATGAGCATAGTCAAAAAATCACAAAAGGGTTTAGATGGCATCTCTGGAAAGAGCCTAGTCCAACTTCCAACTCAGAGTAGGGTCACAGAGAGCCGTATGCCCAGGACTGACTAGTTCGGTGGCCTTCTCTGATGGAGTGCCTGCATGAGCGGCTAAGAAAGAGCAACTGATATAATTCATCTGGACCTCTGTAAAGCCTTTGGCATGGTCCCACACAACATCCTTGCCTCTAATAGGAGAGATGGATTTGATGGATAGAATATTTGATGGAGAAGGAATTGGTTGGATGGATGCACACAAAGAGTTGCAGTCGATGATTCAATGTCCAAATTGAAAACAGTATCGAGTGGTGTACCTCTACATCAGGACCAGTACTATTCAGTGTCTTTAATAATGATATATACAGTGATCAGTAAATCCCTTCAATGAGAAACATGAGGATTAGCACTTATTTTCCATTTTTTTTTCAGAAATATCTGGAGAATGAGATTATAGCCACAATATTCTACTTGCGCTACAAATACCACAAATCTATGTGCAACCGTGCACTTTCATTTACCTGTATAAACACAAAAGATTAATAAACAGGTTAACATATGCTAATCTTGAATGGAACTGTACTTCTGATCCTTACTAATTCTTTGTTTTCAGAACATATTACTGAGACTTGCTAACAAAGCACATGCTTCACTCACCTCATGTGCTAGCCTGCATAAAGATGAGTAATCTGCTATTGCCTAGTGTTAATGAAGACGACTGTATTACATTATTGCTTATTGTTATTACTTTATCTTTGCATAGCTTCCAAAATGTATTCTCACACCTTTTTATCAAAGGGATGATTTGAGATTCATCATATCTTTTTTTTCTACTTAAAGTGATAGAAGACTGGAAAATAATCCGTGTTCAAACTCAGTAGATAAAAACACCTAGTTGTCCACAACTACCATTAAAGTATTTTTTATTTACCTAGGTCCATTCACAGATTCTAAGAAATTCCTGCTTAATGCTTTCTTTCAATAAATCTGCTGTGTAAATAAAACCTTTGTGGTCTTTGTGGTCTCTTCTCCCTTGTCCTATATTGTGGCTGTATTAGTAAAATCCTCTGACTGTGCAATCTCTATCTGTAATGTCCAAACCCAACTTTACCTGAAAAACATATATCCAAAAAATATTTCCAACAGTCGGATCTATTATGCATTGACATCCTGAATTTAATAGACATCATGAAGTAAATAAAGAATTACGATTACATTCCAATGCACCTTTATGGCATTTTTCAGACAAAGTATGCTCATAAACCCTGTCTGCTCAGTCATGAAGAACTTCCACTTTAGCAGTGAACACAATAGCAAACAATTTAAAACTGAATTTCCAGAATGCTCCCCACAAATGATTTCTACTAATGAAGTCTTTCTATCAGACCAGCAGTGTAAGTTGCTACAACAAAACCTGATGGACTCATGAGGCCGTAGAAGCCACATGACCCCTTCTAGTTGCACCAAGGCTTGAGTGCATGGCCACATAAAGAGATTAAGATTTCTGACACTCAGGCTCTGAAGAGGTTTCATTTTGTTCCAGTTTTTGTCAAGACTTGATATAAAAATAAAAAGTGGGAGACAGAATCAGAATAAATCTAAAGTAGAGAAGACTTATCCTGCTAGCAAGCAAGCAAGGAAGGAGTCAGCTGAGTAGAACGATCCTACATCAAGTTAGCATGAGTTGCTGGAGATACCCATTGCAGCATAGTCTAACAAGCACTTAAAATTCTGGCTTTTCCAGCTTTGAACCAGAATTGCTTTTCATCTACAAGAATTGAGGAGAGAGTACACCACTCCTTTAATTTATCACAACAACAAGTGTGACAACTGTAATCCCCAGAGAGTTTTGAAGAAATACTAAAGATATAACTTTATTTTGGGTTCCTAACTCCTGTCATTGGGGATGAAACCTTGATCATCAGTGAGTCCCACAGAGAAAAAACCATGTTTGCTACCAGGATCAGCAACGGTCCTGTAATATTTCAGTCATCATACAATTTCTTGATGTAGACAGTCCAAGACTGAGAAGGCCATTGTGATCTCTGAAATCTAGCATATCTGTGGCCACCAGGTTTACCTGAATTTTCATGTTTTCTTTATGTATCTTTTTCTTGTACCTAATTCACTCATGTCTAATGTCATAATCCAAATTTTACTTACGTCAGGATCTAATCTTTAGATTTTATTATAACCTTTCCTGCTACATTTGGAAAGCTTTCTATTAGCAGTTTCCTGTTCCTTATGTAGGTACTCATATACCAAAGTCAAGTCTCTCTTTTGTCTTTTCTATGGGCAATTCCTTGCAGCATACATCAAAAACAACTGAGCAGGTTTTACATGAGCTCATTCTTTCATGCTTCTGTGGAATCGTGACCTGATTTTCCTCTACAGACTTCAGTTTCTAGAGTGTAGATATGCATCGTCCATGATTTTTTCAGAGTCTCTTGTTGATAGCACAAATAGGGATGCATTTTAAGATTTTAGAAGAAACAAACATTTTACTTTCTTTTCTACAATTATGAGATTTAGGACTCCAAAATCAAACAATTTCTGTAAAACAACATTTTGCTTTCAGTGTTTTCTTTTTCAGTGTTTTTTTTTTTTTTTAATTTTCTTTTCTTTCTTTTTTTTGGGGGGGGGAGGGCGGTGTTTCATTTACAAAAATTTTTTCCTTTCTCAGAATCTTATTCTTTTTTTCCCCAAATAATCTTTCAGTCTGTGATTGATTCAACAGTTATTAATAATAATGGCCCATCTTCGTGAACGAAGATTTGGGGAAAGGTCTTTTACCTTTCCAGCCTGCGCAATGGATTTTTTTAGGTGAGACACAGCCTGCGCTGAACTGAGCCCACCCTTTAATCCTAAGGTTCATCTGCCGGGGCCAAGCAAGCTTGGACAATGGCAGTGAGGTCCTCAGGACGTAGGTTTGTTTAGAGTGACCTTCTCATAGATGGATGGCCACACAGGGCTAACGACCTCCATCAGGCCAGGAGACCAGGGATTCGAACCCGTGGTCGCAGCAGTGAAAGTCCTGCACGCTAACCACTAGGCCACCAGGGGTCTCTCAACAGTTATTAAAATCAGTTGAAAAATCAAGCTTACCTTTGGAGGTTTTAGACCAAAAATAGAAGCCAACATATATTTACACTATGATACTAAGTTACAGTGTTGGTTGTGAGTACAGAAAATATTCATTTCACCTAAAAACTGTGTCTAAAAAGTTAAATGTCTAACTCAGTTACTCCCTTTATATATAATGGCGGATAAAAAGTATCTTCACCAAATGATTCATAGCATCATAAAATACATGTCCAAGATGAGTTAGCTACCCGAGTCACCCTCTCTAAGTATATTTTTCTCTTCACTGACCATAAAAACGATTATTATCCTAGATTTAGAAGAACAGCTTTTAGGTATTTCAGGAACGATTCAGGTGCCTGTACAGAGATGCTGAAGATTATCTGAGCTATCCTCATGGAGTCAACAGAGACGGCACAGAAGTGGAGGCCCACATCCATCTGCAGCACTCTGAACAGTTGAAGGTGCTCAAAGCATGTCTCCTGAGGTTTTGGGAGAGTAATTTGACCAGAATGATGAAGTCCATGATCATACTGGATGTATTTAGGTGCAGGTTTGTGTGCCAAACCAGCCATTGAGCCTAGGAGTGCAAAGGAATGGAAGTTAAAGCAGCTTTATTAAGTGAGGGCATGTTTTCTCAAGCTTAGTGATCCACAAATACAGTTGTCTTTTATCTGAGAAGTGATAGTCCGCTGTGCTATGCTCTACGGATCTATCAGTCTCTAAGACTATGCTCTAGATATTAGTTCAAACTTAGGCACATAAATTCAAGCATTAGAACCTCAAAAGCTCTGCCTTATCTAGCTGATTAAATTCTTGAGGCACATACATTTATTTTAATCCACGTTTCTTGGATTAAATCACAAGAACAGTGAAGCAAGGACTAAAATAAATTCTCTCACACTTCAGATAAATTGTCTAATCATTGGAATAATGATTCATTTTGTCCTTTTCCTCCTTCCTTTCTGCTCAGTAAATAGTAATTAAATAATGCAGAGTAAAAGAGTTTTGCATTTCCTTCTGGCAATGAGAAGAATGAACCTAAATGGACGTGTTTGTATCTCTTCCCACTCAGGGAGGACCAATTCTAGTTTAGGCACTTAAATCAGGGGACTTATCAATAAAAATGATCACTAACTCAACATTACTGCTCAAAGCCATGCTAAGGCACATGGAGGGCAGGGAGATGATTTGAGACAGCCAGCATGGCTTCACCAAGGGTAAGTCCTGTCTGACCAGTCCAGTGGCCTTCTATGATGGAGTGGAACAAGGGAAGGGCTACAAATGTCATTTATCTGGACTTCTGCAAAGCCTTTGGTATGGTCCTCCATAATATCCTTCTATCTGAATTGGAGAGAGATGGATTTGATGAGTGAATTGTTAGGTGGATAAAGCAGTGGTTAGACTGTTGCATCCTGAAGGTAGTGGTCAACGGCTCAGAGTCCCAAAGGGCATCAGTGACAAGTGGGGTCCCTCAGGGTCCTGTACTGGGACCAGTGTTCTTAATATCTTCATTGATGACGTGGATGATGGGATCAAGACACCAAGCTGAGTGGTGAGTTGGCACACCTGAAGAATGGGGTGCCATCCAGAGGGACATGGACGAGCTCAAAGAGTGGGTCCATAGGATCCTCATGAGGCTTAACAAAGCCAAGTGACAGGACAATGCCTGACATCAATCCAGGCTGAGGGATGAACAGACTGGGAGCAGTCCTGCTGAGGATCTGGGGGTCCTGGTGGGTGAGATGTCAGACATGACCCAGCAATGTGGACTTGCAGCCCAGAAAGCCAATTGTACCCCAGGCTACAGTAAAAGCATCATAGGCAACAGGTCAAGAGGGGTGATTCCGCCCCTCTGCTCTTGTGAGACCCCACCTGGAGTGCTGCATCCAGCTCTGGGGTCCCCAGTACAAGAAGGACATCGACCTGTTGGAGTGAGTCCAGAGGAGGACACTAAGATGATTAGAGGGCTGGAGCACCTCTCCTACGAGGAAAGGCTGAGAGAATTGAGTTTATTCAACCTGGAAAAGAGACAGCTTAGGAGTGACCTAGTTGCCACCTCCCAATACCTGATGGGAGCCTGCAAGAGAGTTGGAGAAGGACTTTTTACAAGAGCATGTAGTGACAGGACAAGGTGGGATGGCTTCAAACTAAATGAAAGTAGGTTTAGATTAGACATTAGGAAGTAATTCTCTACTGCGAGGGTGGTGAGGCACTGGCACAGGTTGCCCAGAGAAGTTGTAGATGCCCTATCCCTGGAAGTGTTCAAGGCCAGGCTGCATGGAACTCTGCAGAAACTGGTCTAGTGAAAGGTCCCTGCCCACAGCAGACAAATTTGAACTACATGATCTTTAAGGTCCCTTTCAACCCAAGCCATTCTATTGTTCTGTGAGTCAGGTTCATTTAACATGGTTTGATGGAACGGAGTGAATCTATTGCACTGAGGTACCCAACCCTGTGTGTACTACTAGCCCTTCTCAAATGTGTTTAAAGTGCATTAGAATAAACTTCTTTCACTGAAACTTAAAATAAAACATTTGTTTAACTTTTATGATGAATTAAGAATGTGCAGGTGGCAGCATACAACAGATAGCTGACAATGGAGGTCTCTACAGAGATTTTCTCTACCTACTACTCAATCTGAAAGAATTCAGTTCAGAATTAAGACACCGAAATGCAGCTTTTTACACATAGAGGTCTGCAGGTATGCTGTTTCTTAAATTTTTTATTTTATTCAATGGACTGTTATTTAACAGAATCAATAGAAATTAAAAGAGCTATTCAGCTCCCCATAAAATAGACATCTGGTAATGTGTAATCTGGAGCTGAATTTTGAACACTATCACTGAATATCGGCAGTTGAACCACGACAATGAGGTGATTATTTGTCCCTTCTGACTGCAGAAAGATCCTAGACAAATAGATTAGCTCAGAAGCCTAATTCTTACATGGTTGGAATTAGATGAGATCAATCTCATTGGTTTTATTGCAAGCTTTTTCCTCTGTCTACCTCTCATATTCATCCTTTGGCCATTATTTCTGCAAATTTCTCTGCTATGTTGTGAATAAGCTGCTAACATTGTTAGCAGTGGTTGAAAAAGAATAAGTGGGGACACATCCTGATTGTTTTAATTTATTTTCTGAAGTTTCTGTAAACCTATTTCAAAAAGAAATAGGTAAACAGGTCTTGGCTTCTCAAAGGAGAAATAATTTGATAAAGTGCTGTTTTCCTACCATGTATTTCTGGTTGCTCAGGACAGTCAGATTAGGGAAAAAAATCTTTGAAAGCAAAATGACTTGTAATGATGAATCATAGCTGAGAAAGGGGATATACCAAATCATCTTCTTGGCTGTATTGATTTCAGTGTACAGACAGCTCAGTCTCTGATGTAATGAGAAGCACTGTTCATGGTACTTCCCTAAGGACTAAGAGGCTTTATGTTATTACATGAATGTCTCCTAAATGAGGATGAGGATTAATTTTCAGAACTCTGAAACAAAAACTATAAACAAATTTTGCTCTTTCACACTGGGTTGGATTTGTTACATCGTAACTCCCACCACTTTATTCTCCCAATTGAAGCAAATTGGCACTGACTTTTTGAGAGTTGGCCTTATCTCATGCAACCCACAGACAAACCGTTTTATTTTATATTGTTTTTCTAAATTAAAATAGCAAATTGTACAAATTAAAGTGCCCCTAAAGTGTTCTGTTGAAATATGCACCTAGACATGCTGAGTTGGGACAAATATGAACTCTTGATCCTTTTCTCAAAATCTGACACGGAGACTTGAAGTCAACAACTTTTGTTTTCAAGTGATCTAGGATTGTGTCTTTACTGTTGAAGAGTGATTGATTAAATAAATACAGTGCAACTTGAGATCTAGCCAAATCAAGCACAAATCTTTTTCACAAAAAAAAATTCTCTGAGTCCACTATTTCCTTAATGATGTTAGTGTTCAAATACATACATACCATGTATAGCACCTTCATGCTGAAATTCATAATCTCCATTTCCTGTCTTCATCTTTCTTATTATTTTTATATAATTCAGGGGGTGGAATATAATAGTGTGATCTATTGAGAGCACTGATTCTCCAAGAAAAATGGTAAAATTTTTTATTGGCTCCTCACTACAAAACTCTGACTTGGATACCCATACAAATGTAGGCTGTTAAATTATAGGTTCATGTTTAATATTGTTAATGGAAATATATTTTTTGTATGCACAAATATGGACCAACGGCACACAAAACAAAAGCCGTATGCTACTTAGAATAAGCATTTATCTAAGTTAAAATCATTGTGTTATGCTGAAACCTGATCATGTTTCTTTTGACTGAAACATGGAATTTTTGTTCCTTGAATGTTTTTTATTTCTCTTCTTGTTAGAGAGACTGACAAAGCAGTCTCACAGTAAATTAAAAACAAAGAGCAGTTTTCTTTTTAATAGACACAGATATTGTTGAAATGAGATACCAACAAAGGTATGTTACTCTCAGTCTTTCATTGATAGTGTGTGAGTTGTCTTTCAGTATCGCAATAAATACAGTTGAAATTCATTCAACATGCAACAAGAGCCTGATGCTTCTATCACCCCACAGGAATCATGGTACAATTTCAGAATTTTGTTTAGCTTCAATTTATGTTATTGAATCATTCCTTTAAGATAGAAGTTTAATCTTCATAGTTATCTTCCTGTTTAAACAGGCTGGCAAATTAATATGAATACTCTTTGGAGAACAGATGAAGAATACACTACAAAATCCCAAGTGAACTTCTAATCATGCATGAGATACTGCATGACTGACAGACTTGCTCTTCCTTCATGTATGATGCATATAAAAGATCATGTTGGGTGACTTCAAACAGCAGATAAAATGTATTCAGAAGTTGGGAGATGCATATCCGTAGGAGTTTCTCTATTTATGGCACTATAATAAGACCACGCTCAGCCATGCTCGGTGTGAGCATGGAATTTATATTCTGATTAAAAATCTATCCTATTAAAAATATACAACTAAGAAAATATTTAAAAATCCATATTGACTACTCCCAGTCATATTTCTGTCCTTCACTGTTTACTCCAACACCTTCTGAGGCATTGAAGAGAAACCAACTGTCCTGTAATTCTGTGGTTTCTGGCTCTTCTTGAAGATAGGAGTGACATTTGCTTCTCTTCAGTCGCCATGAACCTCCCCAGTCACCATACCTTTTAAAGATAGTTAAAAGTGGCCTACATGGGCATTGGCCAGGTCTCTTGGCACCTGTAGGCACATGCCATCAAATCCTGTGGACATGCGCATGTCCCATTTTTTGGAAAGGTGGGAGGAGACACAGCTGGGTCAGCTGATCCCAGCTGACCAAAGGATTATCCCACACCATATGGCATCATACTCAGCATATAAAGCTGGGGGAACAAGGAGGAAGGGGGACACATTCAGAGTGATGGTGTTTGTCTTCCCAAGTCACCACTATGCATGATGGAGCCCTGATTTCCTGGGGATGGCTGAACACCTGCTGGCTGATAGGAAGTGGTGAATTAATTCCGTGTTTTGCTTTGCTTGTGTGCACAGCTTTTGCTTTACCTATTGAACTGTCTTTATCTTAATACATGAGTTTTCTAGCTTTTGCTATTCCAATTCTCTCCCCCATGCTGCTGGTGAAGGAGTGAGCCATCAGCTGTGTGGTGCTTGGTTGGCATCTGGGGTTAAACCGTGACAATGTTACTGCAATTACGCATATTTTCCTTTGACCATTTGGGGGCAGAATTTCTAGTGACTTCTTCCCACAAAAGATATAAATATTATGTCTTAAGCACCCTGAAGAAAACTGGGAAAGTTAGTAACACTGTGTAATGAATATTTCTCCACTTGGAAAAAGAAAAGAAAAGGCTTTCTTCTGTTTTAATGGGCAAAATAATTAATCACTATGTATATTCATTAGATTATTTCCCAATTCTATTTTGCAGCCTATAATAGAGAAGTCCAGCTGCTGGAAAGTTTTATCTCTTGCCCCAGTCATGATATTACCACCACCATCACTACTTGTGACTTTTACTGCTTGTACTCATCTGCCCACTTTTTCCAGCAAATGCAGCAAGGTTTTCTTCTGTTGAAGACCTGGGGTTCCTAACTAAATTCTTAACATGTGAGGGAAAAGAAATTGGTATCTCCTTCCCGTTTTCTCAATTTTACTCTTTTTAAGCTTGATCCTGTCACGGGCTGCAGTGCGGTTACATATTCACCTATGAATCCATTTGTTGCAAAACACAGAATATGTAAAAATTTTCTTATGAAAGGATGTTCTTTATTGTTTGATCTTTGTCTACTTTCAAGCCTAATCAACAAGAAGGGATATTTAATCCATAAAACAGAGACCAGCTAACAAACAAGCTCTAAGTGATACCCATGTATTAGAAAAAAAATTATTGTTGGTAGAATTGCCTTGTTAAAGTTTAAGACTTAACATATTTCAGTAATCTCAGACCTAGGTGGAGGTTAACAAAGCTTGGGAAGAAGGATGCCTACTGATAGCGGACACAGAGAATGCACAATTTATGGGCCACCAAGACAACTGGCAGAACTCCCAAGATAAGGAAGAAACTAATAAACCCAACTCTGTAACTGTGCTGAAATCAGCTCCAACTGGGTAATTCTGGCAGGGGGAGATGGTAACCACCAACTCATGACTACCAACCCAAGAAACCAACTGATCCAAAAGAAGAGAAAGACCAAAGAAGAGAAAGACTGAGCATGAGGACTAATTAGGATGGGAAGCGAGAGAATCACTAACCAATAGAAGATAGAATACTAATTAATAAGAGAACTATGCAACTTGTAACCAATGAACACTAATTCCTTTGTTTGTTAAAATGTATAAAGATTTAGGAGTTTTGACAGAGGACGTGCTTGACTTGTGGAATTCCAATGACCATCCAGGCTTGCACAACTCCAAAATAGATAATCAAAGTCTCTCTCAAGTGTGTAATTATTGGCTTGTTGCACATTGGACAACGAATTTGATTTTTGCAGACAACACATGAACTGCGATCTCTTGACAGAGGTTTATGATGTGAATAAAAACTCAACCATAAAGAGTACTGGAATGCTAAAAATGCCTCAAATCCTTACATAACTTTCTTGCAAATGAGGATTAGCCTACTCTGGCAGGTACCTTTACTTGCCAGCAGATGCTGGCAGAACACTTTTTCCCTGGGGAGGTTTCTCTCCACCTGCAATTTTGAATAGCCTTTGATTCCTCTTTTGATCCATTTATCAACAAAGGTCAAAAGCAATTTTTTGGTTAAGGTTTCAACCCAGCACCCTAGCAGGCAGAAGGGGCATTATCAGTGCGTTGTAGATATATGTACTCACATATCCTTACTGTTTCTCACACCATAGTTTGTTGCTTTTATCCAGTCAGTGGCACAACCTCTGGAAGAATGGGTAAGGTTCTCGCATCTACACAGTCTTACTTATGGCTTGGCAATCAGGTTATTCTCTTAGAAAATTGAAGTAGGATGTTAAAAATGCTGGGAAGAACAGAAAGTCAGTTATTCAAATTTTGAAGGTGTTCACAAATCTCTAAACCCTTAGCCTGTGAAAGTTGAAACCCTTAGCCTGTGAAATCTTGTGCCAAGCTCATAAGTAACCCATGGATGGATCTTTTCCCCTTCTCACCTAACATCTTCCTGAAGGATAAACTAGCATTGTGAGTTCTGTTTGGGCTCTGGGCTGGGGTTACACATACACTAAATGTGTATTTTTCCTATTGTGGAGGTAAAGACAGGCAGCCCTAGAGAATGGCTCAGTTGAGTCAAGCTAGGACAAGCAAGAAATTTACTGTGAAACTGTTCTTCCCTATACTTTTTACCTCCCCACTATTTTCTCATTTAGACATATTGTGAATTTCAGATAAACATCAAGGTAAATTTGCGGGTCTGCCATCAGCTATATAATTTACATGTGTACACTACAATGTCAGATATATTGTGCTTGTGATGATTGATTCTGTGTTTATAACATTCCAACTGACAGATAATACTATTGAACAGATTGGAAAGTCTGGATTGTGCAATAAAATGATACATTAGTTAAGTGACATGCGATGTTTGGTATTGATGCCTCAGCACAGTTCTGTATTTTCAGTATTATCATTAGCTAAGCAGCCTTCGCAGTATGTCCTTATTTACACTCAGACAGTATTTTCAAGGGTAGCATCCATGGGTGGATGTCAGACACTCCAGCCTTGTAACAAAAGCCTTCAGACTATGATAAACATGTAAAGGGAAATGTTTTTAAGAAGGCTATCAGGTCCTTGCCTTTCTGGAGCCCAAGAGCCACATGGCACCCTGTGGAGTCAATGGAAATCTTTTCATTAACTTCAGTGAGCTTTGGATTAGTACTCGAGTTTCTGTAGTAGTCCTGATCAGCTACTGCAGAAATGTTAATGAGATGAATTGAACAATGCCTTTAGAAACTGAAAAGACAGAAGATATTGTTTCATCCATTTCTGACAAGGGTGAAAAGCCATGATGGAGGAAGGTAAAGAGATACCTCAAAATAGGAAATGAAAATGCTCATTATACTTCTTAAAAATCCAAAAGGATTTAGATGGGTGAGTTTCTATTGGCTCCCTAATAAGTCCTCTTAAGGATAAATCCATAAGAGGAATTAGAAGGAAGATAATGAGTGAGGTTGATATACATTTGCTGAAACTTCTTTCCTCTCTGTCAGGACCATGCCTATAGGTTTTTAAGCATTTTAGTGCCACTCCTGAAGTGGAAAATCACAAATGAATATTTAAAAGCAGACAACATGATCACAGATGATCACTTTGAAGCCTAAAAAAACATCTATTTTCTCACAATGCTAACTCATTGCCACAGTAAATTCTGGATAATAAAGATATAAAAATGGATTCAAATTTTTGGCATATTTTTTTAAGAAATGTTTTTATAGCAGTGTTAAAAATAATGGTATGGATATTGAACCTTGTGAAGTTTCTATGAAAAATGTTCATGTCAGGACACACTTAGGAATACTATTTCCTAAGCAGCCACTCTTGGAATTCTTGATTTTCAGTGCAAACCCTAAACTGTCTGCTACTAGGCCAAACAGTGAATTTTAAATGTGATTTTCAGGTAGGGAGACAGAAAATAAGGATGATAGAACAAAGACATTTAAAGACATAAACAGAAAGTTGTGCATTAGATGGAGGTGTCTCACAGGCATACATAGTTCATGTCACTCTTCATGTCACTTGCAAAAGAAGAAAACACCATAAAAAGATAGCAAAAAAGTCATATTGAAAGCAATAAAAATTAACTAGAATTCACATTAGGTTTAAGTAAATAGTCCCATATGTCCATACTTGGTCAGGTTTTGTCCATTATGTTGTCATTTGACAAGATCATGTTTTGAAATATATATGTTGTTTATATCTTGGGACAATTGTAAATTGCCATGTTCCTCCTTCCAGCAGAAAAGGCTGGGTGGAAGAAGTTTCTCACTCTTCTCACATTAAAACTTTCTGTGTAAAACCAGAAAAATGTCATGATACCTATTAACTTTGTGAACCCTCAAATAATTTCCTAACATGAAAAGAAAGGGCATTTGAGAAAATACAAAATCCTTCAGGCTATTATAATATGAAGTATTGTTGATACAGTGGTTATTTATTGTTGATTTCACATTTATTTATCTGTTCACTCTCAAACTGAATTTTTTCCAATACGTTGTATATTTTGCAGTATATTATACAAATAGGAATCTATTAGAACAATCTCTGTCAAAACTGTGAGAAAGTGAAATCATACGTTTAAATTTTGAGCAAGATATAATTAAGAATACCTTAGTTTAACACAAGAAGGACTGGATGAAATTCTGATATTATTAAACTGAATGCCAAACTGGATTAATTCTATAATTTAGTTGGAATATGATAGATTCCACACAGGAAAATTAATTTGGAAATTTAAACATATGGAGTCTGACACGCCCTGTGGAAAAAATCCATAAAGTCACATGAAGAATTTAAGAGCAGTGTTTTAGTTCCAACTAGTCCCTTGATTCCTTGACAACTAGAAAGAAAAGAAATTCCTACTAAACTTAAAACTACTACTAACTTCAGTGTAGCCAGAATTGCACTGTATCTGCTGCGTATGATTGTGTAATTGTATGTGTATTTCCTTGTTTATAAAATAGTCGTATTTCTACTTTTTTCCTCCTGTGTCTTCTAATATTTTTCATAACAAAATCAGCTGCATCTTTTAGGCTATTTCTCACATCACAGACTTGCTATCAGCACTGAAATACACATTTTTCAAAGAAATTTTGTTTCCATGTGCATCTGGCAGGAAGACAGAGGACTATGGTACTTTTGACTTTGGTCAATAGAGAGACCCCCACCCATCTGCTGTGTCACTCTCTCTCCTCAACAGAATGAGGGGAGAAAATAATATGGAAACCACATGGGTTGAAATAAGGACATTGAAATCACTTACCAACTAACATCATGGGCAAAACAGACTCAGACTAGGAAAAATTAATTTATTTTATTGCAAATTCAAAATATACTAGGATGGCGAGAAACAAACACTAAAGCACCATCCCACCACGTGCCCCCTTTTCCCAGGCTCAATTTCATTACTTCATTCCTGACTCCTCTATGTCTTTCCCTCAGGCCCAAGTGGCACAGGGGAATGGGGAATAGGCACTGTGGTCAGTCCATATGAGCTCCTCTCTGTTGCTCCTTCCCCCTCACACTTTTCCCCTCTGCCAGTCTTTCTGGGTAAATGTGCTCCAGCATGGATTATCCACTGGCTGCAGCTCCCGCCAGGAGCCTGCTCCAGCATGGGAACAGCGTACTGCAACAGGCTTCCCAGGGAAGTGGTCACAGCACCAAACCTGCCAGAGTTCAAGAAGCATTTGGATGATACTCTCAGGCACATGGTGTGACTCTTGAGGATGGTCCTGTGCTGGTCCACGAGTTGGACTCAATGATCCTTGTGAGTCCCTTCCAACTCAGGATACTCTGTGATTCTGTGATATATCCATGGCTACAGCTTCCTTCAGAAGACATCCACTTACTCTGTGGGGTGTCCTCCACAGGCAGCATCATCCTCTCCATGCAGGGGAACAATCTGCATCACCATGGGTTCCTTCTCAGGTTGCAGGGGAATTTCTGCTCCAGAGCCTAGAGCACCACCTCCTCTCCCTCTCTATTCTCACCTTGGTGTTCACAGGGTTATTTGTCTTACTTTTTTTTCCTCACAACCTTTTTTTGCCCTTTCTTGCACACACTTTCCTCAAGGCACTCCCACCTTGGCTGCTGGCTCAGACATGCCCTGCAGTGGGTGGTTTGGAGCCAGCTGGAATTGACTGTATCCAGCACCAGACAGCCCAAGCCTCCCCTCACAGAGCCCCCCTACAGCCCCCATTGCCAGCCTGGATATGGGAATCCTGTAAAGTCTCTCTGGAAAACTCTGTCTAACCAGCAGCTGTGAGCATAGACACACTGTTCAGACTGGCAAAAGCCACTTCCTTGGCTAGTGCAGCTTCTTCTGAGTATACCTTTGAGGGTTACATTTCTTTTACATCTTAATGATTTTCTGTCACTATGGATACAGCATGCCTACAAGTCAGTGTGGATACAGTGGGCCCAGATAAGTGAGGCTCTGCAGTAAAAACTAGGATTATTTTTTTGCAACTGCACTGCCTGCTGTTTGATGCGGCCCAGGATGTTGTCAGGAGGCTGCCGGGGCTCCTCTAGCCCTCAGACTACTACCTCTCCTTGCTCCAATGACAAGGACATGCTGGTGAGTAATGACAGTACCAGGGAAGACCTGGAGTGTACCGAGTGTGACCACAAGGCTCTTGGGGCAATGATCAAGGGCATGGTGGCCCAGGGTTCTTCCTCTGTTATCCTTCTTGTGAGACGGAAGAGCCCAAGGAGGAGTGAAAGGAACCTGTGGGTAAACAGCTGTTTGCAGAGCTGGTATCAACAACAGGGATTAAGTTTTTATGATTATTTATGAGGATTGAGGATTTCTAGGAAGATACAAGACCATCTGAGCAAGTGGGACAAAATTGTCTTTGCCAGCTGACTTGCCAGACTGCTGAGGAGAGCTTTCAGCTACAAAAGATGGAGGAGGGAGGTGATGATCAACAATAAGATGAGGAAGTGGTAGACAAATGATGAGGAAAGTATGCAGGGTGATGTGGATGGGAGAGATAGGGCAATCATAGAACAGGGCTGAAGACATTATTTATGATGGCATGAATAAGGGAGTGATAAGAGGGCTTCACTATGGGACAAGCTCTCACACTTCTGGGAAATTAGCACAACTATGGGCTGTACACTAATGCATGTAGCATGGGGAACAAACAGAGGGAACTGCATGCAGTCTTTAGGCCTCTACACCACCCATGAAAAGAAAACACTCATTCTGATGATTCAGAAGTACTTTATAACATTGTCTCATCCATGATACTATTGTTCTGAAGACATATCAATGATGAAGTGGTGCTAAACTGAACAGTTGCAACTTAGACTCTGATCTAGCTTCTTTTGTTCTCTGATTTTCTGAACTACTTCTCAATGGCTACAGCTAAGGATGAGCTGTACAAGTGTTGTCAAATTGTGTGGATAAAAGAGACAGTGGAAAAGAACAGATGTCCTTAGAGATAGCATCCTTTCAAAATTAGGAGGACTATAACTGACATAATTGAAAAAGTTTAAGTCATAAGAATCTTTCTTCAGATTTAAACTAGAATCCTTAAGCAAAACAACCTCATCCCATTTACACTGTCAAATATGTCTAAAGACACACGAAGTTCAGTTTCAGACAGAGATCACATCCATAGAAAAATAGGGGGTTTGCAGATTAGGTCTAGATTTTGAAGTAGCTCTTTTAAAATGAGGTTCATTCTTTATCATTGTAATGGATCTGACTAAGATGAAGTTCATTTTCCCCACAGCAGCACTCACAGTGCTGTGCTTTGTATTGGTAGCTAGAAAGGAGTTGATAACAAACCAGTGTTCTGGCTACTGCCGATCAGTGCTCCCCACAGCATCAGCGCTGTCTCTCCAACATTTCCCCCTCGCCACTACACTGGTGGTGGGCAAGATCTTGGGAGGGGAAACAACCAGAACAGCTGACCCAAACTGACCAAAGGGATATTCCATACCATATGACATCTGCTCACATACAAAAGTATTCATTATTACAATGTTTGTCTTCCAAAGCAACCACTACACATACATAAGTTCTGCTTCCCAGGAAGTGACTGAGGGGAAGTAGGGAACAAAGTTTTTGTTTTCCTTTGTTTCTGTGATCAGTCCTTGCTTTTGCTTTTATTAAACTGTCTTTATCTAAAAGTTTAAGTTGCCTTGTTAAACAATTCTTGCTAAGTCAGGTAAGTGCATATTGATAATTCAAAAAAAATTCTTCCACGAAGGCTAAGCTTGGTTAAATTGATTGTCATTAAATATAACAGAATGGGTTCTTCACAAAGTATAGTTTAGCTATATGTCTGAACCCTTAATGACTGATGGTATTTTTACAATGAAAATACCATACTCTTTCAAAAGAGTGATTTTCCAGAACTTCGTAGCTTCACCAGCTCATGAAGAATGCAGTACACACCCATGCTCTGCAGTGTGCAACAGAGAAGGAAAAGTGGTATTGAAGAGTTCTTGTGACTTCCCCTTGGTCCCCAAGTAATGAGTTAAATTGCAGGATTTCCCTGTTACCTTTGTTGGTGGCTCTGGTTTGAGGAATCTCTGTTTCATTCTGAAAGCAGTTAAATAAAACTGCAGAATATGATTTTTCACCCTGCATGGCCCAAAATAAGCAAATTATGCGAAAGAGGGAAAAAAGTTTTGCAAGAGACTAGTGACCTGGTAAGACATGGTTACCCTACTAATTCTACTATATATGTCAGAATAGCAGAGGTGATTGGAATACTTTGGGAGTCTAGATAACCAAATTGCAGATTGTATCTTGAGGTGTCAAAGTATGGTTCTCACATCTGTATTTGTTTCTTTTCTCCCATTAAAAAGCGTAAAGCCAAATAAAATAGTTTATTTAAATAAAGGCAACTAAAAACCTTTACTTCCTGAAGAAAATTAGATCACATACTGTGAGGGATTTGGAAAAAACAGTCCAAATATACTTTTGCATTTTGAATTACCAAGGGGCTTCTGCCATTCTTTTTCACACTAAACAAAGAAAAACTCCTGGTAGCCTTATGAAGTCTTGCTCCCATAACACATTCAACAGATGTCTTCTATTAGGAAGAGAATGCCTGTAGGCTACTAAGTCCCATCTAGTCAGACTTCTTTAAACATGGACATATAAGGGATGCAAATATTTTGCCAGGATTATCTGTTTCTTTATTTATGATAGAACTCCAGTGAGAATTTACACAGGAATGAGGGAAACAAACCTGCAAAAAAAGAAAAATTCATTTTGAAGACATAAAATTTTAAGGGATGTAAATACATCAGTTAGTAAGGTTCCCTTTGTGATATTGACAAAAGTAACTTGAAAAAATACATGAATCTGAAAATATAACTTTTGTTTTATTATTTGCATTCAGATAAACAAAAGAACATTTTTACAATCAAGCTTAGGTTAGGTCAAATAAAGTTAAATTTTCCTGATAACTTCTAGATCTCTGAAACTTAGATCTGGTCTCTCAATAGTATTTGTGGATGTTGGTCACCTTAGGACAGGACCCAAAACATGTAACACAGAGAATCCATCTCAAAGCAACTATTCCAGAACCACAGAATTGCAGAATGGGTCAGTTTGGAAGGGACCACTGTGGGTCATCTGGTCCAGCCTTCCTGCTCAAGCAGGGTCATCCTAGAGCACATTGAACAGGACTGTGTCCAGAGAGTTCTTCAGTATCTCCAGTGAGGGAGACTCCACAACCTCTCTGGCCAATCTGTTCCAGTGATCGGTCATCTGCATAGTAAAGAAGTTTTTCCTCCTATTCAGGTGGAATTCTGGCTCTGTCCTCTTGACACCCTTCCTTCAGATGCTTGTACACATTGATGAGGTCTCCCCTCAGCTGTCTGTTCTCAAGGCTGACCAGGCCCAGCTCCCTCAGTCTTTCCTCGAAGAGAGATGCTCCAGTCCCTTAATCACCTTTGTAGCCCTCCTCTGGACCCGCTGCAGGATCTTCATGTCTCTCTTGTACTGAGGAGCCCAGACTGGACTCCCCAGATGCAGCCTCACTAGAGCTGAGTAAAGGGGCAGGATCACCTCCCTCAACCTGCTAGAAAAACTATGAGGAAAGTGCTTCTTTGGACATCTCTTCAGAAGCTGGGTTTCCATTCTAGAAAGGGTTCAAGATTAAGAGAGTGTGAAAGAGCCCAGAAGATGGACTGTGACTTCATAGCCTAGTGACCAGGCATCTCTGCTGAGAAGGCAGCTCCCTTTTAATCCTGCTCCTTGCTCACTTTCTACATTTTATACTAAACACTTAACAATTCAATAAACAACCCTCCTCTTTTCCAGAAGATTGTCCTAGCCACTTGGTATCAATGTTATATCTTTACATCTTTGATGAAGTATTGATTTTTTTTAGAAATTTAAAATTATGGATGATTCTTAAATCCTTCAATATAGAAAAAGTCTACAGGAAATATGAAGAGTGTCCTTTCCTCCTGTAAAATGACAACTCTTAGAGAACTACCTGAGTCACTCTAAGGTGTGTGGGGGGGTGTGTGTGTTTGTAGGTTAATGACAACTAAAAAGGGCCAATTATGATTGAACTTCATCATGCTCAGACACAAAAAGACACAAAGTGTCATAGGGGTTCTAAGGTAAACATAAAAACAGCACTCAGATCTCCCCAAGATGAATTCTCTTTGTTCTACTTGAAGATTCAGAAAGATGTAATACAAATGAATAACTTACTTTCAGATACCTAAAAATAACCACAGAAAAATAACCTTATTTTGATTTCAAAATCATACAATCAAACATTTGGAAATATCTACATTAAGGTTTCCTGTGCTTTCGAAGTTTAACTTCTTTATGTTTAATAAATGATAATTTATGTTTTTACCTAAATTTATTCAGTTGTGAGCAAAGCATGCAATGATACATGCAATTTTTATTAAGTAAAGAATTGAGAGATATTTGTAGTAACACTTTTTTAATTCTTTATTGACACTGAAATTGTGGGTGGAATATCAGTCTTGGGAAAACTTTCTTTTCAGCACCTGTTAGAACACTTCATCCATTTCTAGGAATGAACTTATATATTAAACACATCATTCTTACAACTGCGTTCTGTTGTTTAGGATAATTTTTAGGGAAGGCAGGTGAAGAAACACTATAACTGAAGTAATTGTAAACCAAAAAAAAGAGGAAGCAAATTAAATGTTAATAAAGCATTGTAATTTTTCGTAAGGTCTAGAAGTAACCTTGTAGTTATTTCAAGCCACTGGTAAGTCATCATTTTAAATGTAAAATATATTGGTAACATAAATTAACATCTCAGAATCTAAAGATTTAGCTCTCAATTATTCAAAAAACAATGTGTTTTTTGAACTGTCAGATAATAAATCCAAAATTAGTTTAGTTACACAATCTAGGGCAATGAATAAAGTATTTTAAAACTTAGTATTTTATCATAGCACATAGTGTATATTTGTATATATATATATGCTCTACCATAGTGAAGTGAAAGGTAGCACTTTATCTTGACATATTATCCAGTAAGCTTTTTGACAGAGTTCTTATAGAAAAACAGAACAAAACAAAAAACCAAAAATACACACCTTGATTGTGTCCATCAGTTCTGAGATTAGTATTACTTTTTTTCATGAGCAAGCAAAAGAATGTAAGTATTTTTAGTAAGCATAAATTCTGGATTATGAAATTTCCTGGGAATGTTATGTCATTTAAGAACTCATTCATTAATAGAAAACACGACAGAAGGAAGCATCTGTGAAAAGATAAACACTTAACTCTGATACAGCAAACATAACACAATTTTAATTAAGTTTGGCAACTTAGTACTGAATTTTTGTTCTGAAGGTGAGCAGCAGTCTTGTTTATACAGCGAATTGGGCATGCAAAGTCTATCGTTTAATGCATAATAGAAGTTTTGACAAAGTTTTTTTCAGGCCATGGAATATTTTAAACCTTTCCTTATTAGGAAAACAAGATTCATGTATTTGTAATGAAGAGATATATATATACACATATATAATAAAGATATTTTATTATAGATATACACATATATAATAAGATAACCTGTTTCAAGCATTTTTTTTCTTCAATAGACCCCAAATGGGAGGGAACCTCATGATGCAGTTCAGAAGTAAACTTACTGCAGGTCACGTATCAAGCAAGTCCTGTGTCTGAAAACAGACATGAGGCTTAGTCCAGCACTGTACTCCCTGTAGTAATACTGACAGACTCCTGACACTGCTGCCAGGTTTGGCACCAGCAGAGATTTATGTTAGCACCAAAAATGATAGTCTAAAGAGCATGTAAAAAAAATTTTTCATTAGACACATTTATATGTTAGACAATTACATATTTACCATTACACATTTCCAAGTCCTAGAGAGAAGAACCTGAAAAGTTAATTTACGTGCATTTGCAAAGCCTGTAAAGTTGTTACAACAATGGAAGCCAACAATAATTCTAGCTAGTTCCTTATCTTCTTGAGATTATTTGCCTAAACTTGGGATTACAGTTATAGTTGGACTAAAGATCTAGTTTTATTTTTCGATTCTGAACACAGATACCAGAGAACATGAGAAAATAGCATTAAAGTACTCAGGGAGGGGAATTCAGCCTATTGGTAAGGCTAAGCCTGGATTAGAAATAGATGCAGTGTTGGAGAAGGCTGAAGATTTAGTTAGTTTCTGGATCCTTCAGTGCCTAGAGAGCTAATATTTGTTCTCAGACAACTGCAAGAGAAGTGTAGGGAACAGAACAAAGGTCTCTATGTAACTTTTGTTGATCTCACCAAGGCTTTTGATACTGTGAGCAGAAAAGGTCTGTGGCAGATTTAGGAACATTTAGGATATCCCCCCAAGTTCCTTAAAATGATCATCTCACTTCATGAGGATCAGCGCGGCCAAGTCAGATATGGCGATGCGCTTTCTGAGCCCTTTCTGATATCCAGTGGTGTGAAACAAGGCTGCTGGTTCTTGCACCAACTCTATTCACAGTCTTTTTCAGTGTGATGCTCCAAAGGGCCACGGCTGACCTCAACAATGAAGATGGTATCTACATTTGATATTGTACCGATGGAAGCCTATTTAACCTAAGGTGACTGAAGGCCCATACTAAGACCTTAAATCATCTTGTCCATGAACTGCTTTATGCTGACGCCGTCGCCCTTGTTGCCCACACAGAAGTAGCTCTGCAGCATTTAAAATCCTGCTTTGCAGAGACTGCTGAGCTCTTTGGGCTGGAAGTCAGCTTAAAGAAGACAGAAGTTCTCTATCAACCGGCACCTCAGGAAGTCTTCCATCGTCCCCATATCATCATTGGCAAATCAGAGCTCAAATCAGTCCAACAGTTTAATTACCTAGGTAGCCTCATCTCCTCGGATGGTAAGATTGACGGGGAGATAGACAACAGGTTAGCAAAGGCATATAGTGCTTTGGGAAAACTCCATAAAACAGTTTGGCGAAATAAACACCCGAAGAAAAGTACAAAGATCAGTGTTTACAGAGCCATTGTGCTGTCTACTCTTTTATATGGATCAAATCATGGGTCATCTACTGCCACCACCTACGACTCCTAGAACGCTTCCATCAACGCTGTCTCCGTAAAATCCTTAACATCCACTGGTCAGATTATGTGACCAATACATCTGTTCTTGAACAAGCAGCAGTTACAAGTATTGAGGCCATGTTATTGAGGGCACAGCTGCGTTGGGCAGGGCATGTCTCCAGGATGAAGGACCACCACCTCCCCAAGATCTTGCTTTATGGTGAACTTGCCACTTGCTGCTGCAAGAGAGGAGTCCTGAAGAAAAGATACAAGGACTCCTTGAAACAACATCTCAGCCTTGGCCATACTGATCACCATAACTGGTCTACTCTGGCCTCCAATCAGGAGGTCTAGAGACACACCATCTATAACGCTGCTGCTTCCTTTGAGAAAGCACGCAGGATTATTCTTGAGGAGAAAAGACAATGCAGAAAGAATCGTGTCTTGCTGATACCACCTAAGGAGTCTTTCTGCTGTGCCTTTTGCAGCTGGTCGTGCCTATCTCGTATTGGCCTAATTAGCCACCAGCGCGCTTGTAACAAATGTGGGTAGAGTCCTTCCCAAATCTTTGTTCACGAAGCCTAGCCATGATAAGCAGACAATGGCTTTTGCTTACTTTGAAGGCAGATGTGAACTGCTAGTCTAAGAAAAGCTGCGAGATCACAACCTTGAGGGATGAAGGAACATAGTGTTATTGACAGCACTTGAAAAGCACAAAAGGCTGTGAAGGACTTGGTGCTGGAGCAGTAAATTGGTTTTGGTTAATTGTCTTGATGTTATTGAGTTCTGGGTATAATTATCAATAAGGATGAAATTCAGCCCTGAGAATATAAACAGAATTCAGCATGAGAAGTGTTTATATGTATACCAGAGGAAAGCTTTGATTTGACTTTTAGAATACGAAGAAATGATTTCTTTTCAGGTTCCTGTAGCTCTACGCTCTAGAATGCACAGAAACAGAGACTTGAAGTGGATCACAATACAACATGGTATGGTCCACAACTGTAGAGTACAAATAAAAATTATATTTTGGGTAGCAGTTTACCTTTGCAAAGCAGAAACTGAATTTTTCAGTTCATTATGTGCAATTTACAAACCTAAGTGTCATATAGGTCAGAATGAGATGGACCTGGCCAGCAAATCTGTTATTAAAGTTTGGTTTATATTTAATTTCAGTTCAAAGATTCAGATTAAGACCTACAGAAGGTGTGGGCTCGCATAGTCAGGGAAAGAAAATGTTAAATTGTTGAGACTATTTTTGGAAGCAGCAAAAAGGCAGAAAACAAGATCTGGAAACTGTAGAAACAAATTTCTTATTTTTGATCTTCTGTCTTAAAAAATCCTAACTGTAATAAATAACCTCCTTTTACCAACAATCAGTGTCCACATCAATATTAGACATTAGGCTTTCCAAGACCATCCTTCCTCATGGCTCAGAAGATCCTGAACTACATTGTTACCAGCTTAACTCTGGAAACCTTACCTTATAGCACCTAATCTTTAAAACCTGTAAAAATATAGATTTAAATAAGATATACAATCTGAATATGCTTCAAATCTAAGGAAGACTCACTCACTCCTGCGGCTAAACATTTATTCCAGCTCTGTGAGACTTGTAGTTCCAGTATAAACATGGATTCTATACCAGTTCTTAACCAATACATCCACCTTTACTCTAGTGTTAACCGCAGTTTTTCTTTAAACACCAATGCTTTCAGTCTACAGAGGCTGCAACAATTAACTTCTTTCAGTTCCTGACAAACTGTTATACTCCCTTACAATTGTTACAGTACCCATCCTAGATTTATGTGAGGCACAACTGAACCAGAATTCTGCGGGTATTAAAAACACAAAATCCTCAAAAGTTTACAGCACCTGTCATACAGAACCTACATTTCCCTCGCCTCCATTCTAGCCCCTGTCTCAGTTATGCTTTAAGGGCCCATAAACTCCTTACACAACCTCTTGGTCCTGTATGATCTTCTTAGTGTAGCAATACGCCTAATTTCTTCATCTGATTCTCTTACTTATTTCTACTCCTGAAGCTCATTAAGAGTAAATTCTCCAACTCAATCATCATAAAGACTCAAAAGAAGTAATTTCTTCTAACAGCACTCACACTCATTTTGCCTCTTAAAATACATCTTTAAAACATCTGAAAGACTACATATCATAAAACTAGACCCAGACTTTACCTTTTCCATAGAACTATGATCCCTTCCCTTGCAGAACTAACCTTAACTTCTCATTCAGACCAAACTCAGCTGTAATTCCTTCTAGTCATACAGATCTTGCAGGAAAGATAAAGCCATTATCCCAGCTCTTTAGTCCTCGCTGCTATAATCCTGCTCCTTATTTTTAAACTTAAGAGTAGTCTGTTCCATAGGAAGGAGTCTCTAAAGGATACCTTCTAGGAGATAGCTCTGTGGCTACCTAAGCCTACTAGGGTGCAGTTAAGACAAATGAAAAGGTTGGGGTTATGGTAAAATTCATTATATTGTCAAGGAATGCTACTTGGCCAATTGGGACTTGGGCTGGAACTGGCAAGGTCTTGTATCTTACAGTTAATTCCTAGATTATTGTAGGCTGATAATAAGTCTGAAAACAAGATTTGACTTTGATGTTGGTAGTACTATTGGGAGAGGAGATCATAAAAATTTGGGGATATAGCCATATAATGCGTGGTGTTTTTAACCTGCCCTCTTAGCACCTCTTATGGCCCCTCCACCCACCCCCTCCTCCAAATTTTGAGATTAAATTTAAAAATATGAGTGATTGATTTCTTAAGGTTATCGCTGGATCTTGCTAAACACACGAAAAATTGGATGAAAGCTGGGTCCAGAATGCCTGTATCCTGTTTCTCCTTAACCCGATATCAAAGCATTCATCTACCTTTAACCCGAAATAAAAATAAAAAATAAAAAAAACCCCTGGTGGTTTCAACACTCATCTTAGGTCTGCATGGTTTGCAAGATGTCTGCAATAATTAATTGCTTCACTGTTCCTAATCTTTGCTCTCAATTTGCATCTATTAGTCATAACTGCCACAGAATGAACCATGACTACCCCACTCCTGTTGGCACCAGCTTTAATTCCGAGAGCACAAGCCTTTATTCCAATATTGTATTATTTAGTTCCACTTGATAACACTTAGTAATATATGAAACTGGTGGGCACTATTATCTTACCAAAGGATTTAGGGAGGAATGAAATCTCCTGGCTACAGTTAAGTGTCTATGCTTTTGGAAAGGTGTGAGGTTCTTATATGACACAGTAAAAACTTAAATTTTCCCGAGTTCTCAAGGGTCAGCAAAAGCAAAACTTGAAACAACAGAGGTGGATGAGTTCAATGCAGTAATTTCCAATCTATAATTCCCATCTATTGAATTTCAGGGTTATCAATTTATTGAAAATTGTGTTTATGGTTTTAGTAAAGGTTCCACTTAGGAGCATAATAGATATAAATTCAAAATTATTCATGTACAGGATGTGATACAGGTAAATGTTTTACAGCTGTTTATCTAGCTACTAGAGGTACCCTTTGGTAGGGTAAAGATGGGTTTGGGCTGAATGTAGAAGTTTGATAAGGACCAGGGACAAGGGCCTGAACTGGAATTCAGATCCTGAGCCAGTTGAGGCCTCTGACACAGCTTCTCGCATCTCTTTCACCAAACCTTTCACAGCAATCTGATCACAGGTTACACAGCTGCACTTTTTCAGAATTGGCCTTGACCACAGGTGGTCAAACACTTCAGAGAGGGGAAAGGAATGAAGAGGCTGTTATTGGTGCATTCAGAGCCCTGACAAGAGCAAGTGAGGAACACCTATCCAGTGTTTTAGCAATAAACTCCTACTATGAGAGCTGAATGGATGAAATGTATGCAAACAGGAAAGAGGCACCTAAGACAGCACATCAGTCTCACAACTCATTTCTCAGTTTTATTCCCTGTTTACATTGTTGCAGTCCATGCCAGAGAGAAGCCCCAAGGTTTAGTCTGCTGATACTGAGATAAAGACATCAAAATGTTCCAACATCCACAAAAGGTAATTATGGCACAGTCAATACAGAGTCAGATCTCCTGTCACACTTTGTAACTAATATGGTTAAGCTAACCTATGCCTGATCTAACTCTCCAATATTCTTAACACCCTTCTCTGCTATCCTTTTGTTCTATGCTGCAGGTTTTCAGAAGTTGTGCAACCACCTGTTTGGAAATGTAAAAAAAAAAAGTATGTCCTCAATGTACAAACAAATGACTCTGAAAAATTTCCAGGCAGTTGCTTATTTTCTCTATTATCCCAAGGACAGAATCTTCACATCTGTTTCTGTGCCTCCTTCCTGAAAATCAGGTGCCATTTAAAGCATCAAGAACTTGCCAAACAAAGTAGATCCAGGCCCTGTATATTATAGTCATCCTTCACAACATGCTACAGAATTCCATGAAGATCAACAACTTAATCTCTCTTAAATGAAGTAAAATACAGTATTGGTCCAGGGATATTCTAATAGCTCCAGCGAATGCTTTTTATGTTCAGGTAAAGTAACTAGTAAGATCTAGCCTTCAGTTTTAGACATTTTGACATGTGACCTTACCTTCCCGCATGAACTCCTGCAGCAGGTCTGAGATTTCCCAAACTGCCTTCCACAAACTGGATGATTTGACAACCCAAGGGTGTCTGGATCTCAGTAAGCCCCTTGAAAGCTCTACAAACGCTTCCAGGTTACCCTCAGGTTGATTTTATTAGGAGCCAACCATTCTCTGTGAGTTTCAACATTATCGTACTTGCCCTATATGTTGGTTCTCTTTTCATTGTGGTCTGCTGATCAGAGCAACAGCTTTTAATTCTTTTCCTTAGTCCTGGAGCCTCTTGTTTTCAATGTTGCTACTGTAGCTATAGCTCTTACTGTGCCATAAGTTCTTGCAATTGCTTATAGGTTCCTCTTGAAGTTTCTACTGGGACTGCTGCTGTCACCTTTAACTGTGCCTATAAGTACATTTGCTGCAACTGTTTCTGGTGGTGTGCCCCTAGCTCCTGGTTTTCTTATCAAGGAACTCTGAATCTGTGTTTTCTACTGGCAACAGCCTTGCTGCAGACATTCTCTCTCTCAGGTGGTCTGGCTTTGCCTACGGTCATCGCAGGACTGCTGGTATCACTCCACTGAACAATTCTTGATCAGTGTTTCAACACATAACAAATTCAGCAATTCTACCCAGGGAACAACAACAAAGTCCTGTTTTTCTCAAGTAGGCCAAAAAGTTTTTTCAGTTATTACAGAAGAATCATGACACTCACAGTGGCAGCCCCACATTTTAAAATCCACAAATACTTGAAAAATTGGTGTGCAAGTTCTCCCACTCCTTCTAGCCTGGACCTTAATTCGCTGAGGTAGGAATTAACAAGCATGTATGTATCATTTTATTATGGAATGCAAACAGTCGATTTGCTAGATTCAAAAAAAGACACATGACCTCTATTTGAGGAACTAACAAAATTAGTTCTTGTGAGTCATCACTGCATTGCTGGTAAAGTGAAAGTATTCAGAACAGGAAGAATAGATTAATTAGCTTTAAACTTGAACCCTGCAAAAGCTCACACAGCTAGAATAAAACCAGAAGCAGTAGGTATATAATTTTTTTTATTTTATTTTCTAGCAAGTATTGATAGGTGGTTTATATGACTACCAGAGCTGAAGAGCAAAGCATAGTTGTCTACAAAATTACAATGAGGGTCACAGATCATAATTTTCATGAGTCTGTGGTCTACAGTAGAGTTAGTTCTGCTTCCATTTAAGGTTTCTCGACAGAAACTGCTGAAAATCTTTTTTTTTTAAGAGGGATTTTCAAGATCTTCAGCTGTAGGTCTGGAGACATAACGTTTATTTCTGAAGCAAGCATGATCATCAATATGATATAAGATATTTAGTTGGTTTTCAACAACTCAAAATGGATTATAGTGTATGTGATGGCATCCTGGGTTACTGTTAAGCAAACAGTTTCATCTGGAGATGGACTAAGGTTCAGGGCTGTAAAGAACTGGGACAAAGTGCTGTACAATTCAAATATTCAGCTGAGGAAGGTGAAGGCTGGATTTAACAAGCATGGTTTTTACTTAACATTTGCTGAATTGACTGTAAAGTAACTTGTTGCTCTCATGAGTAACAACATAAATAACCTGTGACTACATTGCCTGGTCTTTAAGCAAATACAAGTATCTACAGGCTGCCCTTTTATTCATCAAATATGGGATTGCCTTGGAATCAGGTGCACTAAAATCAGCTTACAACATATTCAGTGACACTATAGTTCTCATCAAATTCATGATGACATTGAAACCATTTGCAGAGTCCTCAGTATCTTTACATGGAAAAGTCTTTTCTGTGTTATGAATGCGCTGCCAGTCCATTCTGTGCATGGCAATGTTTGACTACAAAAAGAGACGCTAAGATGTGATATTCCAGGGTCCTGAATGACTGCTTCAAGAGTAATTCCAGAGTAATACAAGCACCTGTCCAGGTGTTGCAAGAAGCACAGGCTTGCCTTCTTCTCTTTTTTCAATACTTTCCCCTGCTGGTTCTGTGAGTTCTCAGTCAGGATCAAATGGCTGCAACAGCATTGGCAAGAACGACATTGGCAAAAATGGCTTCACTTCTGAATACATTTAAACTCTCCCCGTGTCAGGGAGCATCCTGTGTCAGGGTGCTTTGCAGATAACCACAGGTTAAGAACCACTTCCTATCATCTGTTTTGAACTTAAGGCCCCCAAACCTTTCAATGGAAGGCACAATCATTCCCTATGTACTACTCTACGGATAGCATTCTTGATTTCATAAACCTCTACCACACACCTTCCTTCATAATTTCCATGTTGAAAGTCCTAATCCACTTAGCTGTTCCCTGTATAGAAGCTATTTCAAGTACCTGATCACCTCTGTTAAGCTTTTGAGAACATCCTCCAGTACTAGTATATATTTCTGCAGTGGGTAGGGAGGCAGGAACACAGCTACAGACAGATAACCACGCTCCATGGTGAAACATCACCATGTTCTCTGTTCTTTTATAAATAGTTCTTGATAGTGACTTGATTTTGAGCAACTCGATGACATTTTTAACAGAACAAGCTATTATATTTTCAAGACAACATTCAGAATAGTAATCAGTTCAATCTCCTTTTTCTGTAAAATCTAGATTATTTTTCCCCTGTATCTTGCTGAACGTTGGTATATCTGTACTGAGTTTCACCTGCCATTAGAGTGGCCATTCAGTGTTATAAGGCTCTTTCTTATTTTTTTCATGGTCAGGCTTTCCTGAATAACCTAATGTCAGTAAACAATGCCACATTTCCCAAGGACTGCCTCATTTATGAATATGCTGCAAATTATAAATCTTAGCACAGACCTGAAGGGCTTTATTGATAACCTTGCACTGTGAGAATTTACTCCTTACTCCAATCTCCATTTTCTCTATTTTACCCATTTACATATTTAAAAACTTTTGTTCTTGTTCAGTAGATATTTATTCATGTAGGAGCCTTCTGAGATAGCTTGTTGACAGTATCAGTCAGATTTCCCTACTGCATGCTTATTTCTCAAAAGTAAAGCACAATATGCAATTGTAAGGTATGACTTTCTTTTACAAAACTTGTGTTAATAATATTGAAACACAATAAACCACCTGAACTAAAATCACCTGATCTGTAGGAAAGCTAACAACAATGGAAAAAAAATCCATTTGTGGCACAGCTAAGAGTGAGGACTTCTAATGCACTGAAAAAGAAATGAATCATAGCAATGAAATGGACCTTTTAACTAGACATGGATTGTTAAAATATTAATAATACAGAAAAGGAATATTTATTCAATTAATACTTTTGTTCTGTCTTTAGAAGAAAGCTAGATAAGATACATGGATCACATAGGAATAAAGGAAAGTTTCTTAATTCACTAGTAACTGAGAAAGATATTAGACAACATCAAAACCAAATAAACATCTTACAGGTGCATAAGACATTTCCAGTAACGCTTCCAGTAACTTATTGCTGAGGAAATATCTGGCCTCCTAATTTGAATTTTACTTATTTATTACCATGATAATAGACCTGTAGAAGACTGAAAACACTGATTATTTTTGTTGTCATCATTCAGGATGAGGAAATGGAGTGATAATTGATTAGAGTGATTCCAGCTAGAGGTAAATTAATAGAAAATTATCTCAGAATCAATAAAAAAAGAATTAAAAGACAGAATTCTAGTTAAACTCAGTCAACACGTATTTCACAAAAAAAAGAATAAATTTTGTCAAACAAGATGGGATGGATTTTCTATAGATAATATAGATAATTTAAAGAATATATATTTTTAGAAAATATATTTTTATTGACAAACTAACCAAACAGATAGGATATTGTTAAGGAATTAAATATGTGCTACTAACATAGTAACTCAATGCCATCCCGCAGCAAAATGATCAAATGAATTTGCACTTGAGTTTACTAACAAGAAATACACAACTGTAAATCCAGATACAGCAGTGGTGAGTTACTGCATACTATGAATTCTTTTGATGTTTCCTTTACAGAAGGATGTAGGGGAAAAGGCCTAGAAAAAGGGAACATAATTTAAGGGCTGTAGAAAGTGAGACAAGAAACATTCTATATGAACTGTAACAAGAGTCAGTTGTTCTTGCCTCAGATAACATGAAACAGTTAAAATATGCAAACATAACAGCAAATAATAAACAAATAACTTATCTCTGTAATCTTCCATTAATCTATGATTAATCCACTGATGTCTTAATACGTAATTGGGCTGGCTTCATCAAGACTTTTTCTAGAGGCATAAAGTACATGGATATTTCATCAACTGAGAGAACTAGGATCAAGGTTAATGTGGTTTTACTCAGCTAAATATCACCTGAGTTTGATCTTCTTTGTGTATTCCTTTAGGTAAGATAAGAAGGAATCATTCAACTTCCCTTGCATGGCAACAAAAATGTACCTGTTTTCCACATTATCTGGAGCAACTTATCAAAGCAGCCATTTGTTCCGGACACATATATTATCAATATTGGAATAATGTTTCTTTTCCAAGGTATGCTACATAAGACTGCCAGATCTATTTGCCATTCTCATGGGATACACTGCCGACAGATAACTGTTCTGCTGTCTGATTACAGATTAGGCTGAATAAAATGAAAATACTTATTTTTGCCATGAACATTAAAACCCATAACTTTTTTCTGATTTTTTTGGTGCCTTTTTGTTCAATAGGTATCTGCTTGCGTACACGAGGACTTGCTTGCTGAACAGAGAGAGTTTTACTCTGTCTGTAGAACAAAAAAAAAAAAACAACCAAACAAAAAATATTTAGTGTTCTGCCACCAAGAAATACCCTAAATGGATCATGTACAATGAATTTCTGTTCCTTCACCCAGTTTCTTAGACTGAGAACTTCCTACTACATAAATAGAGCTAGTAAGAAGTTTTCAAACATGGTAATATTTCATTAGAGGGACATTCCTTTGTTAAAGTTCTGGAGAAATATTTTACTTTCTATCAACCTCTGATGAATTACAAATGCCTCTTCCTAGTAGGTTGCACCAAACAGATTGTTTCAGAGTCAGGCAGCTGGGGACTTAACAGAATAAACAGCCAGTCTCAAGATCAAGTTTCTTGGCACAATCAGGAGTTGCACAACATTATGGAGCCAAGAACACAGCAGCCTTGGGAAATCTAGATTCAAGCTTTAAAGACTGTGGAAATGCCTTCAAGACTTGATTTGCTAGGCATCCTGTTCCACATGTTCCTTGTGCTAATCCAAGTTGTGGGGAACTCTCAAGAACGCTCCCACTTCTGAATAAGCTGTGTGCACTGTTTAATTTTGGAAAAGTTATAGAGTATTCTGATTTCCTGAAATTCTTTTAACATTTATTTTCCATTGTCAATATCTTTGATGGATTTTTTATTTGTTCATAAGATTGCCTCAAATCAAAAGTAAGATATTTTCAAATGTTAGACTTTTTCAGAGAATGAAAGTTCCAGATTCCATCTAGTTTCTAATCATTATTACTATGATCAGAACCCTTTTCCTTTGAGCATTATTCTCTTGCTTCTCTAACGTGAGAGGAATGAATAAAGAAAAGGTGATATATAGCTCTATCTGAAACGAGGGTTTTTTCCTTTACTCTGAATTACATGTTTTCAAGTAGAATAATTGCAGACCTCACAGCTGCATTGGGCAACACAGAGACAAATTCTTGATATATCAGAACAACATTTTACAAAATTTGCATATTAGAGAAATAACCTCTTGGTTAAAATCTTGAATATTTTAATTGGAAATTAACATTTTCAGACAGAAACCTTTCCCTTGTGGTATTTGTCACAAAATGCAAGAAGACTTCCCCAGATGAGTATGCCAAGTGGAAAATGTGAAAGCAATTGCACTGCTTCTGTTATTTAGGCTGAGCTCAAAGTAAAGTTTAAATGAATGACATAAACAGTGAATCATCAATTTGATTTTTATCATTTTTGTTAACCAAATAGGTACTAATTCAGCAACATAAGGTCTTCTCATACCTGTATCTGTTGTTTTTTTATTTGTTTAGCCAAGTTTGCTAAATAGAGTGAAAATTGTAGAAAAGACTTTTATAATGTGATGTTTTGAATATGAAACTTCAACACCAACAATAAAACAATCCATAAAAATTGAAGATTGGTCCCACTTTGTGACAAATGTCAAATCCATGTCAGTTTCCGGTTTCAAAACCATTTGGCCTTCATGCTCTGAAACAAACTTGAACACACTGGCATTTTAGCTTAGAATAAGACAAAAAATGAAGTTAATAATAATAATATTAATAATCCCTGAAACGAATCAAACATTCGGTATTATTCTGTTATGTGTGAAAATTTCTCCATTAAAAATAGATAAATAACTGAAATTGTATAAAATAATAAAATTATAAACAATTATAAAATGGATATAATATATAAATTATATTAAATATAAATAATAATAATAAAATTGTAAATTATATATAAAAATAAAACTGCACAAGAAAATCAGGTCAGGAAAGAGGCTGAAGACAGCTGTCACAATAGCAAAACATTCAGTAAGTATGTTATAGCTTGTTAAAAATAATGTAAAGTGAGACAAAGTCATTTTCTGTCTTAGGAGAAAGACCAGCTTATAAAGGTCATATAAAATTATTTTTTAACCTTTTCTTTTCCTTTGGACAAAAACTAAAGATATTAACAAACTTGGCCCATTGCCATACAAAGTCTAAAAGATCTTGCTTTTATAAAGAAAATAGACCTGAGGGGAAGAAAAGAAAAAGTCCCTTTTTATTCTGTTGTGTAACTATGTTGATTTCACTGCAATTCTGCCCAATTTGCACTGATTCTTTGCTGCCTCCAGTGGAAGCTGTGTACAGTTGCCTGACCATAAAGACGGAAATATTTTTTTAAGCTGATTTCAAGTTCTGAAGCTGCCTTTTGAAGCGGTTGCAGTTCCGAGATTCTGATGCTTATTTTATTCCCATTTAGGCCACACTGCAAAATAAGCTCCTGGCAGTTCTACCAATCGGTAATAGTTCCCAAAGCTTTTGCCTCTACCACTTGCAACATGGGTGGGACCCACAGGTTGTGCCCAGAAGAGGAACCTGAACACTGCCAGGGAGGTTTCCTGGCACTGGAACTCAACCCTCAATACTGCTAAATTGTTAGGGCAGTCCCTGGCACGTGGTTAGTCTGTGACAACTCTCCTGATCGATTCCTGTGTACTGTTGGGAAGCCAGGCAGCCCAGAAAGTGTTCCTAATGAGTAGTTTGCGTAAGGCTGTCCTCTTGTTGGCAGTAAGAAGGATGGACAGAATGGATGTGGCCTATCCTGTGCCAGCTGGCTTAAGTGCCACAGACTTTATCCGTGCTCTTGACCACATTATATTTACTCCTGCAGATGTATCCTGTGTATACCAAATCCTGGACTTCCCGCAGTTCAGCTGACCTAGGATGTTTTCTCTCCTGTAAAGAACAGCAGATTTCCATACAAGAACAGACAACATTCACTGCCCTGGCCTAGTCAATGTACAATACATTATATTGAAAGTATATTCTGCATTTTCATAGCTTTGTATCACTTCAAGTGCAGAATCAAGAAAAGCTAAAAGTTGAACTCTGAAATCTATAGACAGATCTTAGTAGTCTTCTGTTGCTGTTAAATAAACTTGCTTCCTTTACTGTGGATAGCAGCTTATCCCATTATGAAGCTGGTCATGAGGAGGCTGCCTGGGTACTGTTTGGGACTGCAATGCTGGTCTCTGGAAGGAGACAACCCATGGTCAACAGTGAACACATGTGTAGGGGTCTCAGTGCCACATAGTAGCTGTAGAACTGCTTATGGTCTGAAAGAGAGCTTCCTAAGATTAACACCCCTCCCTCCCTTAGCAGCTTTGGTAGGCACATGATCTTCCAAAGGGTATGCTTGCCTACAAGTGGTCTCTGGAATACAATCTGGCCAACAGGTCTGCTCTACATCTGGTCTGTGAAACATCATCCATCTCTCCACTGGGGGAGTGACAGGGTCTGCTCACTAAATGAGCAGTGGGTCTGCCTACTGATGATCCGCAGAAGGAAAGAAG
The DNA here is from genome assembly GCF_003984885.1 of Neopelma chrysocephalum. Taxonomy (NCBI): domain Eukaryota; kingdom Metazoa; phylum Chordata; class Aves; order Passeriformes; family Pipridae; genus Neopelma; species Neopelma chrysocephalum. The sequence continues at coordinate 11,262,990 of NW_020897742.1, forward strand.
TTCCTCTGCTTTTTAAAGTTCTCTATGCTTGTGCTTAGCATTCAGATGCTGATAGTGAGTCATATGGGATATCCGTATGTTGCCTGAGATGGCATTTGTTTTTCAGCATAAATTTTCTAAGTGGTGCAAACACAATGTAAGATAACTTAGCCCAAAACATGGCTCTAAAAAACACATATGATCCACTTGTCTCCTCAAGATAAGAACCATGGCTGGGATGAAAGACAAAGGTACTCTGCCTCTAAAACTACTGAGTTTTTATGTATGCTGAAGCCATTCTCTTTCCTTTGGCACAGACAGACCACAGTAGGTGAGAAAATGTAATGCATTCCATCATCTGATGAGACATCAGCTAGGGCTTTTATTTGTAATCTTGATTTGATGTGTAAGGAGTTTCTGTGGCTACAGCTATATAACTCAAAGTGAACATATAGGAGTCAACCCATATGTAGTAGGCTCAGTGCTGCACAGTAGCTATAGAGCTGCTTATGGTCTGGACAGCAGTTTCTTAGAGTGACATTAACTCCCCACCCTCCCTTACCTGCTTAAAACTTCAGGGTCTGGTCTATGTTTGCATCTTCTTGTAGGCAATAGTCTACAGTTAAGAGAGGTTTGACTTGCTTCACTGGGACATTTATCTTTACTGTGCAAAAGAAAGTATCTCTCAAAACCTAAATACGGAGTAATTCAGAGAAGTGATCTCTGGAGATTTCAGGGGGTACTCTGAAGATCATGAAAGGCAACTAAAAAAGTGAGACTATCATTTTAAGACTTAAATTTCCTCCTGCTGATTCAGTAAGATTTCCACAGGAGTTTTGCATTGGTGCAGTACTGTTGCACTGGTGCAGCACTGCAAAGATGAATGAACATACTCTTGAAACTGGCTCAATAACTGAAGCACTGGCCAACTCAGAGCTGCCTTTACCTTTGAATTTACAGGAAGAGAAAAGTTCTAGCCAAAAATCTTGCTGGGAATTTTTGTTGTGGTTTCTTTTTTTAACTTACTACCAAACATCAAGCTGGCCCTGGTTGTAATTCTGATGAAACATTTGGGAACTCTATCAAAGTTCTTCAATTTTGGTTGCAGTGATGGTTAATGGGATTTTAATCTTGTTGGCATTTGAACCAGGTAGGAAGTGGGGAAAGCCCTTAAAATGCTCAATTGGCTCTAATACTCTTAACATCTGTTGAAGTTTTTGTTCTAGTTATATATGTTCTCTGGCTGATTTCAGTGCTGCAGGAATTCTTAACGCCTCATCTTTACTCTCCCCAGCAGCTGTCATTGGGCATTGCCTCTGAGAGTTGGAGGCTCACAGAGAGGACCGAGCCAGGTGCATAAATATTATTTCATACTTATGTACAATAGATTATACTGAAAACATATTCTGTATTTTCATAACTTGGAGCAGAGATTTTGGAAAGTATAATCTGATAGATGAGTGTATATATCTTTCTATATAGATTTTAAAATTAATTATCACACATGCAGATTCCATGTATGCGGTCAACACTTTGTAAGTCCAATTGCCACATCAACCAACTGATACCTACTCCACCCAAGAGAATTACCATCCTCATCTCATTCCATCATATTAACCTCTACCAGGATTGATGTGCAACTTGAAGACTAAATACTGCTCTTCTTTTGTGAAAATTCTGGTTTTTAAACCAAGACTTCTGTAAGCTGATGTGATGTTTAAGGAAAAAAAATGTATTTCAAAATATTTTTTGAGGTTTTGAGGTCAATAAAGAGCAATGCAAGAAGCATTTTTTAGCCTAGTCATACGAATGTCCATTGGAATTTTCTCCTCAGCATACACTCAGTTCATGTATTGGTTATGAGCCTGATTTAGACAATCAGCTCTGCTCTGCAATCACTTCAGAAAATGTTGCACTTGCTTTTATTAAATATAGATAGGAACCCTTATGTCTGTTATAATCAGCTGAAACAAGAGCATGCTTGAAACTGTAGGGCTCTTAGCATGAAAATTTCACCAGTCTTAGACGACAGAACCAGAGAACACATTTTCTTGTTTTCATGTACACCATGCAAGTAAAAGAAGTCAAGATATCTTTCCTTTACTGACTTAGCATGGCATACTAGAATGGAATCGGTGAAAACAGTGGCTAATGTGTGTTATTTAACAAAGCTAGAAATTCTGCCCAGCAATTGTTCCAAATCCCAAATGTAGTGCCTCTGTTTCGTAATGACCAAGGGAACATGGAACAGTAAAATAGTAATGCACTGGTTAAAACTATCCACCAAATATTGCATTTGCTCATTTGCATTTGTGTATGCTTATTTCACAAGGTCCTTAATCTGAGGACCATGAAGTTTACTTTAAAGATAGGGCATTTTTAATAACATTATAGATCTATCTATGTATAGATTTTGATTGTGGAAGGGTTAACTAACTTGATGTCCTGCAAAAATAAGACAAAAAAATAATACCAGCTTTAAATTAAAACTACCCCTCTGGGACAAGCCAAAATACTAATTGCATAGCAGTACCGCTAGTGATCTGCTCTCCCAGGTACATGTTGCTTTTTGGGACTGAATTTCATATCTCCCTCTCCACCTTCTTTTAAGGAAGACAAGCAGGTTTTCATCCTGGCAGGGAAGGTGTGTTCATCTTTCATCTCTGCCTGAAGGGATTAAAACTTACATCTTGTAAATCCTGGAAGAATGCTTTCTTCACCATCCTGGCTGCTAAGCACTGACAAGAGTCAGGCACTTCCCGGTATCCAGGGAAGAAGTCCAAGAACCTGTGCGTGGTCACAGCAAACTGTGCACCTACTCACTTTAGAAACGTCAAGAGTCACACCAGGGGTGCGTGGAAGGCTTGAGGATTGCAGTTTTGGCAAAATATTGCAGAGTAGGAACTTGACAGCATTTAGGTGGTTATCACCTAGATGGTTAGCTTAGATGGAGTCCTAAGACAACATACTTAAGAAAATATAACCTGTTGGAATATTAAATTACCATCCTAAAATTGTCAGTGGGAATTTCAATCAACTCCATTGAAGACATGGGAGCTATTACATATCTTTATATAATTCAGTGTAAACAAATCAGAATAAACCCTTGCATCAGATTCTGCATGCAGAAAAAGACAACTGACTGTTCATCTATCTCATCTCTGAGTTAAAATCTTCATTGTACTTTTAGTCTATGTCTGTATTAGTAAATTTAAATGGAATGTTTCTGAGCATTGGAATTCAATTATTTACAATGTTAATTTTTTCTTGGTGTGTCTTTGGCCAGTTCCAGCTATCCCATTCCCGTACTCATGGTGGAATTACCTTGTAAGAGGGATTAGTGCAGTTTCTTATAAAGTCCAATGTCTCTTCAAAAGGAAGAAAGCTACATTATTTAACAATTTGCCAGTTGTTCCTTGATAGTTGGTCTCTGTGCCAGACATGACAGGCATGTCTGGGTATATCTAACATACTAGGAAAAGCGCAGCCTCACATTCCTGACTTGAATTGGTGTGTACTCAAAACACAGGCTGCTCCTTCCTTATGGGATGGTGACCAAAAACAACACGGAAATTGCAGCTGTAAGGAAGGGGAGAATCTATCCAGGTGTTTAGTTGAATTCCTCTTTCAGTTCTGCAGCTGTATCTACCTTTTCCCAAAGAGATTATTTCAGGTGAAGCACTACTTGAAATGTAATCTTAGGAACAGAATATCAGGTTGTATACTGCCTGGCTTGTTTTCCATCTTCTCTGTCCCCAGTAGGTGACCCCAATGTGTCAATATTTGGAATTATTAACATGTAAATACAGCCATACCAAGTTATGTCATGCAAAGGGACATTCTTTCTCACTGTTGAACTGATTGTTCAATTTCTTTTTTCCCCTGAGCCTTAAGTTGTCTGGAAACAAACCATGAAGCCAAGAGGAGGTAGGATTCTGGACTCTTGACAAAGCTGTCTTGCTCAGTCTTGCCTCTGGGTCTTTTTCTTCATCATGTGGTGTGTATTTTTCCAGGTATTTTATTAATGGTTTTGTACCTTCACTGTGACAGCATGGGCTGAGATTTTTGTAGTAACAGACATATGTGCCATTTGTATGCCGTTTTTGAAGATAAATCGATTAATACAGGTAAAAATAATAAACCAGTTGGGGAACACAACTGCATGCAGTTAAGACACATACAGTAGGCGAAGCTGTGAATGCCCCGTCTCTGGAAATGTTCAAGGGCAGGTTAGACGGGGCTTGGAGCAACGTGGTCTGGCGGAAGGCGTTCCTGCCCAGGGCGGGGGGGTTGGAACTGGATGGTCTTTGGGGTCCCTCCCGACCCAGCCCGTCCGTCCCTCACGGCGGGACCCCCAGCGCCGCCTGGCGGCGGCCGCGACGCGCTCGGGCGGGTTGGGGCCGCTGGGGGCCGCTGTGGCCGCTGCCTGAGGGGACCGGCGCGGTACCTGCGGGCGGCCCCAGCCCCAAGCGCCGCCCGCTCCCGTCCACCGCCTCCCGGGGCTTGGGAAGCGCGCCCAACACGCGGTCCAGCTCCGCGTTTGCCCATTTCAGCTGCCAAGGGAGAGGTTTATCCACACAATCAAAGTAAACAGGGAAAGTTCAACCGGATCGTGTTTCAGCTCCCCCCACACAAACACCACCACGCCCTGAGGGGCTCCGCGGGAAGGGCGGCCGCGAGTGTGTGTTCTGGGGAGGGGTCTCGCAGGACGGGGCTCAGCGCTCGCCGCTTGCTTGTCACCTCTACCGAGGGGCCGGCGGTTGCGGGAGCGGACAGGGCGCTCCCGCCGGTGGTAGTGCCTTCGCTCTCCTCCTCCTCCTCCTTCTCCCCCGGCCCCGCTGTGAGCGCTTCCAAGCAGCGCCGCGCCGGGAGCCCAGGAAGCCGCCTGGCCACCCGGGACCGCCCGTGCCAAGAATCGGCGAGAGAGGCGGCACGCCCGTTCACTCCTTCCACCCAGATCGGCTCCAGCCACCTCTCCGCGGGCTTCCCGGCCAGCGCGAGCAGAAATAGCCTTCCCCTTCTCCAGCTCGCCCCCGCCCCAACACCTCCCCTTCCCCGCCGCAGCCGGGCTCGGAGTTCCCGGTAAACAGGAGGCTTCCCCGCTCGCCCCCCGCGGGGCTGCGGCCGCGGGCCGGGGACCTGCCTGACGGGAGCTGCGCCAGGGACATCAATATTTCAGAGGCTCCTCAGCGCGTTTCTAATTAAAGGCTCAGGCGAGGCGCCCCCCCCGTCCCCATCTTCCCGCCGCCGCCCCCTCCCACTTCACACACACACTTGGGACCGTCTCCTTACGTCGGAGAGAGGCGAAGGAGTGACTGAGCCCTGCCCGGGAGAGCCGAGCAGGGGGAGGGACGGGGGGGACCGGGGCGGGAGGAGAGAGAGGGCGGGAAGGGGGGGCTTGTGCGAGCAGCGACGCTCCCGAGGTTGCCAAGTGGACTTTTATTGTTTTCCACCCACTTCCAAGTCGATACTATCTGCCGTCTCATGTCCATCCTATAGCCTATATAAGCGGCTGCGCTGGGGCTGGCGGCGATGGAGTAGTTTGTGGATACAACGGGAGCGCAGGGACGGGAGGGGGGCGGGCGGGCCAGCCGCGGAATACTTGGACTCCCCACCACTTGCGGGCTGCTGCCGTCCGGGGAGCGGCTCCCGGGGGGAAGACACCTCGGCTTCTGGGACGGAGAGACAGGTAAAGCAGCCGGAGAGGGCCAGCAACCTCCTTCCCCTCCGTCTCCCTCCCCACGCCCGCACCCCTCCCGCCCTGCTTCGGCGGGGCCGGTGACAGCCCGCAGGCAGGAGCGGCCCCGCCGGAGTTGGCGGGGCAGAGCCACCGCGGGAGCGCGGGGCGGTGTGTGCGCGGGGCGCTCAGCCGTCCGAAGGAGAGCGGCTCCGGGGATGCCGCTGGCCGCCGCTCCGGGCTGCTCCCCGCGGCCGCCCGCGTTCCTTCCCCGAGCCGGGAAAAGGGACAGAGAAAGGGGAGGCTGGCGCTGCCGCTCCCTGCGCCCGGACGGCTGCCCCCCAGCCGCGCACCGCCTGTCCCGCCGCTCCTGCGCTCAGCCCGGGCGCCGAGCCCCGCAGCGAGGGTGGGGACCCGCCTCGGTGCGCAGCTGCCGCGGCTCGCCGGCACAAACTTCGGGAAAAGTTGTCGCCCCTCGCCCGCGCTGCTCCACTCCGCGGCCGCGGGCGGGGCGGGGAGAGGCGGGGCGGACCGCCGATCTGCTTCGCGGGGCGAGGGGTCCCGCCGGGCACCCCCGCCCGTCCCCGCTGCGAGGCTGTGCACCCGCCCTCCCGGGGGGCTCGGCTGCGGGAGGCCGGGCGGGCGCTGGGGCGGCTCTGCCTGCGGGGCGGGCGCTGCGGGCAGCAGCGGCAGCAGCGGACCCCCCGCCCTGCTCCGCCCCGCCAGCCCCCCGCGGCCAGGCGCGGGGCTGCCGGAGCGGTCTGCGCCCCTGCCTTGTGTAACCTGCGGAGTGGTCTCCGCTCTCTCCTCCTGTAATGTTTCCTGTTTCATCCCCACGACTCTCCCCACCTTCGACCCACCCCCCGATTTTCTCTTCCAGTGAAACAGGCGGCCTTCCACAGTAGCGGATCCTTCCTCTTCATCCCCTCGTGCACTCTTCAGGTCGGACTGCAATGAGTGGACTGAGGTCTCCTGGGCTGCTGGGGCTGGTACTCTTAATGCTCTCAGCAGGATATTGCAAAGAGAAAACTGACTCCACAGATTTGAAGGACAAGCAAAGTCTCTTAAATCTGATCATGGAGATCATTCAGGAACTGAAAAAGTACCACCTGGAGAAGGAAAGTGGGGTGCAGTACTTCTCCAAGCATGACTATAACTTGGATCGAAGGGAAGTGGCTGACTACGGAGGATACCAGGATGAGCAGAGAGTTGGTAAGTCACAGTCCATGACATAGGAGATCTTTTTCTCTAGAGTGCCTTAGTGAATGAGACAGCATATCAGGTTACTAATTTTATATCAAGAATTCACCGCTCAAAATACTGCAGGTCCCCTTTGGTATCAGAAACAGACACAGATGGAAAATTCAGAATAGAAAACCTCCAGTCACATCTCAGAGTCTTTTACTCTCTCAATAATTTACTCAACTGAAAGTCCAACTTCCTGTGGCTTTGAACGAAACCTATTAATAAGGGAAAAGACTGAAATGAGATGAGCTCAAAGAAACAAGGGATGAAAACGCTCTTTTTCCTGGAAGGTTACCACTTATAATGTGCTTGGTTTAAATGTTTCTTGGAAATGACCCTAGCAAGAATTCCCTTGCAGGACTATAGTATGTCCTTAAAGACCCCACGTCTAGAAGTCTTTCCTGAAGCTCAGCTTCATTGAACTTTTCGCCCTGCTTGTTCATTCCTTTTGTACTCCAGAGGTAGCACCTTTAATATACTAGGGAACTGACCCAGTACTCCTCTGCCACTGTAGAGGCTGTGACCAATCTGGGAAACTCCTGCAGTCATAGTTCTGTTCATTTAACTGACTCTTCATTTAACTGACTCTTCTCTAACCTCCAGTGAAAGCCCAGGTTTGTTTGTAAGATGTTCAGGTTGCATAGAGCAGTCCAGAAGTAGTCATACCAGTCACACAGTGATGGATAGTTACTGCTCAGTTCCATGATGTGCCTCTGTGCATCCAGTTGAAAATTGATTTGGCTTCTCCTGCTGCCATGTCTAATTTACTGTTCCCTGTCACTCCCAAGCCCTTACAGCATTACTGCTGCTCATCTTACCCCTCCTACTGAAAGTGACTGAGTATTTTCCAGCAAATGCCTACTCACCTTTTCCCAACATGGCTTTCATTTTGTTTGTGTGCTATTTATTTTGTCTTTATTGATCTCATAAAACTTCATTGTACCTTTTCTTCATTCTCATTCATATTCAAATATCCTTGTGATTTGCATTTATTGGTGGTTGTCATGAAAATGTTGCTTCTCCATCTGGATGATTAATGAATGTACAAAAGAAGACAATTTTGTTCCGCTTAAGATCATCACGGGGAGAACATTTTGTTTTATAAATGTTAAAAAGTCAAAGAGGCCAGACTAAGCAGGGAACCCTGATCTGCACAACTCTAAATCTCACCTTGGAACATGGGCATAGTTTTTGGTCACCCTACATCAGCATATTGGTGTGAAACATCTGGCTTGTGCTGAACAGTTATCTATTTGATTAATAAACCTGCTTCAGAGCAGATTAGTTGGTAGTGTTGTTACTGACTCCTAGGCAGGATTTTTCATTCTGTTATTATAATGGAGTTATTCCCAGCAACTGAAAAGGAACTACTAGTTAAGACTCTTTCATTTCAGTTTTGGCATCACTTTCCCAGTGAGTTGGTCCCATGGGAAATTTCTGAGTGAAGCATGTGTGTTTTTAATGCTCTTCATGACATAATTAGGTCAAATTGGATAAGGTCAATTTTACTTACACTGACTAAAGTTAGAAGTAAATGAAGAATGACTTTCGAGAAGTGTCTAACCTCACAAGTGAATCAGATCTGGATGGAAATGCTCTCTCACTTTATATCTGATAAGAGGTGCCAGGGGAGTGAAAAAGGCTGCTCAGGCAGTTATGGTCAAATAAATAAAGCACCATGTAGTGTATCATACACAATCAGCACTAAGCTATCAGCATAGAGTTTGTAACGGAAAGCAATCAAAGATAGCCGTAAATCAGGAAGTCACAAGTGAGGGTTAGGGCTAAAATGGATTTCAGTAAACCAGTTTCATTTTGCCATCTGCTGAACAGAAAACGCAAGGCGGTAAACCACAAACACAGGGAGCCAGAAGAGAGCAATTTGCTTGGAATCATTTCCTGTGAATTTTATTTACTGCTAAAGGGGAAGGAAAAAAAAGATTCCTGTAAGTAGATCAATCCAGTTCCATGATTACAGCAGAAGAGTGCTTGTACAAACATACCTGTGATAGAATAGTGGACACATTTGCATAAGAGAATTAGAAGACACAACCCCAAACTTGAGTTTATCTTTGGGTCTTTACCACTAGTGTAATACGCTATTTCTGAGCAACCATGAACTAAAATTTCTTGAAGAATTTAAATCTAGGTCAACTTGATAATATAATTCATAGAGAGCTAAAATCTGACTCTTAGTTAATAACCATCATCATTAATGACTACACATCTGACAGACATTGTTTCATCATCACAATGTGTTTCATAGAGCATTTTACAGGGGTTTCTATGTAAAACAAGTGCTTGAAATGTGGCCTACTGTATGCAAAGGGCTTTTGACTTCTGTGTACCTGTCAAGACATAGTGGTGATGTTTGCTAGACAGAATATTCCCTGTCCTCATACTATGCTTGGCAAGCAGAGTTCCAGCGCAGAGTGACTATTCTTTTTTCTGTCCAACAGAAATAGTTCCCAGAGATCTGAGGATGAAAGACAAGTTCTTAAAGCATTTAACAGGTATGTTTTAATTTTGCATTGGTATCCATCATTTCAAGTACATACTGTAAGCTGCACTACTCATTCTGTGACCTGTGCTAATTCATAACTTATTATTGCTTTATATTTCAGGTCCACTCTACTTTAGCCCAAAATGTAGTAAACATTTTCATCGGCTTTATCACAATACAAGGGACTGCACCATCCCAGCATGTAAGTGACAAAACGAGAAACTTCCTTAAAACAAAAGGCAACTCAAATTTAATAGCTCTATCAGGTACCAGTAGTGATACAATGTCAGAACTCATTCCTTGCAATGAAGAGTTTTGAGTGCTCTAAAATATACTGAGTATTCTTTACAGTATTGCTAGGACAGCATCAGCATTACAGAGAGGAAAACGGAAACAAAACCTTTTCACTGCAAATACATTGTGTACAATGGCTGTAAACACTGTGTCCTTAGGTACTGAAGTATATGACTCCTGGGTTCCAAATCAAGTGTTTGCTTTTCACAGGAACATGACTCCTCTCAGAAACATCTCATATTTACTTTCTAGTGCTGCAAATTCAATATAGGATCAGAAATCCAGGTGGGATTATTTCCTTTTCATTGATTATTTATCTAGAACATATTTTATAGACATTTTCTATTTTGACTATTCAGCTACCAGTCTATCAGTGATGTTGACAATGAATCTTTGCAACACTTGTGTTCAGTGAATTACAAAAATATAATTTCCTAAGGCTTAGGGAAAAAAAAAAAGTGCTGGTGGACACAAATAAGAAAATGCAGTTTATGATATCTCTTCACTGTTGGCAGCACAGAGACAATCAAATCAAACACTGACATTTATCAGTCAGTAGATGTGACTCTAGATTCATACTGAGGTGGACCTGTTGAGTAAGCAGATGCTATTTTCGTACAGCCTTTTCAGAATGGAAGCACACTTTATTTTACTTGTCTGAGGTCAACCAGTTGGGTCAGTAGCAGAGCTGGGAATAGAAACAAGAGTTACAGATTCCAAGTTTCAAGTATTAATAAATATTTCAGCCCAATATACTTTAAAGGCATATTTGGTAAGAATTGTGGACTTTTTCCCTGTTTGTAAGGCTTCAGATTAGGAATGCCTTGGAAAGATAGGGATTTATAGATGATAGCTAGCCAGATCACATTCTGTTTATATGGGTAGAGATATAAGTTGTTCATAACTTGTCTGTTTTGAACAAGCAAATGGTCATATTACCTTTTTCATAAGGATCACAATACAAACATCATTTGGCTCAGCACAGCTCCAAGCTGTGAAGCTATGAACTAGTTGGTCTTAAAGTCTAAATTGGCCTTTTCCTTCTGACAAGTGACATACCCACCAATATCATGTCTGGATAATGGAGGATAATTTGTATGAATGGCAATTATAGCATAACTATGCTGTGAGTTAGAGATTGTTAACATTGCATCTCTAGGAAACATTAGATGTAGTTACTCATTAATGAAATAATGCCTAAGGAAAATCAGCATCAGTTACTGGACTGGACTGACTAGCATCTTTTGAAGTAACTGTCTTCTAGGAAAATGACATAGACAGCCTACTTTAATTCTTCATGCACAGAATGATGTTACTTTTTGATAATATTCTGACTTCAAATAATACTGTTCATTCTGTGTAGAAATTCAAAGGCTAAACAACAAAGAAATTAAAAGCATCTATGAGGCTGCAACATGGTGGTAGCCAGTACAAAAGAATTTTGTTGGCATACTTTCTAGTACTTTGTACACTGTAATAGCACTGACACCTGAAAAGTAATTTACTTTTCTGTCTGTCCATAACCAGCTTTCACAATACTTGCTTTCAGTTTGTCATGTTAATGAAGAAAAAACCCTTTTGATTATTTTTTTAGTTTTGCATTGGTTCTGTCCCTTATTACGAATGCATCAAAAAGAAAAAGGTACCTAAAATATGAACAACTAACAATAGGAATACTACGGAAAAAACAGTTTTACTAGCTTTAAGATGAAACTTGATACAGTTATGAATGTTTGTGATGTGGTCACATACTTGGGCTGGACTTAACATTCCTATGACTAGATGTTATTTGTCTAATTTGAAGAAAATCTATTGGAGAATGGCATTACTTAATATTAAGTTGATAGCCTTGCTCGTTGAGGGCTGGATTTCAAAGCTGGATGAGCTTTTTTTTCTCCTCTAGTATGGAGATACTAGAGTCACATGTTTAGATCCTGCATGTAAGCACAGACATAGATATATACATTTTCATACATACAAACACTTGGAGAGCCTCCAAGCACATTCATGCTATTTGTTTACAGATGGAACATATGCAAAAGTCAGTTGCACAGTTAATGTGCCATTAGACATGGCTTTCAGTTACATAGTTTTTACACACTGCATTTCTAAGTCTAAGGAGTTGACTTTTATTCTGTTGCAAACGAAGGTATTCATTAAACTTTATTACAACACTAATTTGACATTGATATCAATGTTGATTTTTAAAGGCAAAATTGGTTACTTTGGTAATCTATTTATGCTCTTTTTTCATTACAGACTATAAAAGATGTGCCAGGCTTCTTACTCGGTTGGCAGTAAGCCCAATGTGCATGGAAGGATAAAGGTAAGCTTTTTCTTAGCAGTAATGACATTCCACTGCATAGCAAAGCAGAGGATGTTGGGCTTCATACATGAGAATTCATGGGCGTATAATAACAAGTGTCCTTTAGCTAAGGTATTCTCCTCTCACACAACTTAAAGTAACTGGCTTAATCTGGCAAATTTTGGCATCAAGGAAAGGGTACCCCCTGCTGGAAGTCATTACATAAAAGTCCATGTGCATCATCTGTGAATTATTTATAGCAGCATACAGTTAGCAGATAGTGATTTGTTGTTATAGAACAAAACTCTACAGCTGTGGATTATTTTTCAAGAGTTGACTCAGTACACAATTGCCTGTATCAGGAGCAGCAGCCACCCTTTTATGTGTGCAGCTGTACATCTATGGTGTACTCTTTTAGTCTGAGTTAATATATACATAGCTATACACATGAAAGCTTTATAAACATAGATAGGCTGCAGGTGCTTTTATATTCAATTAAAACGTATTATTAGTAGCATTGATAAACTAACTTCAAGCTACTTGGATTTCCTGGGATTTCATTGTGTTCACCTCTCATGTCTATGGGTTAATTCCCTCCTTTTTTGCCTACATGTACCTACTTCCCACAAATACTTGGGAAATTTCATCATGCACCAAAATAAAAAGCCAACCAACCGATCCAAAATGTACCTCCAAACGATCTGTATTTTTAGGAAACTGTCACAAAAGAATACAAAAGGACTAATTCACATTCTGTCCTCAACCTTTACCTGAGACAAAAATGTGACCTTGGACAAAGGCATAAATAATGACCATGTGGACTTGTCAGTAACGAATGCTGTCAAACCAAGATATTTTAACTCTACGGTGGAGAGAATTAATGAGAAAAAATAATAAATATTAAACATTTTAATTTTTTTTTTAAAAGCATTGACACTGTTCTGCATGGCATTCTCAGAAGCAAGCTAGGGAAATGTAATCAAGATAAATGTAAAAATGACTGGAAAAAGATACACAAGTAAGTTATTAGTGTTTCACTGTCAAAACTGGAAAAATGTATTGAGCAGCGTCACACAGCTTCATTATGGGTGTGATATTGTTCAATACTTTCATTAATAACTTGGGTAATAGAATACTATATTTAAGGATTAGAGTAGTGTAGGAGAAGCAACCATGATACAGTACAATCTTGAAATTAAAAATAATCTTAGAAAATAAGCTTGAATAGTTTAAAACAAGGATAAAATTTAAAGAGCAGAATTATGAAGTCATGTAGGAGTATTCAGCTTCAGAATTACCAGAATGCCAGAATCCACGGCATTTTGTGAATAGACAGATAGTTTTGTCAAAAACATAGGGGTTGTAGTGGATCACAAACTAAACAAGTCAACCATGTCACACTTGACAAAAGTCAAACAACATACTGGAATTTATAAATAAAATAATTGTTTATGAAACATCTGAAATAATCACTGTTTCTGGAATACTGTATTTAGTTAAGGGCACCACACTTGAAGACATATGGGTGCTTCTTAAAATAGTCCAAAGAAGAGCAGTGTGGATCACCAAAAGCCTAGAAAAAGTTTAAGAGAACAGCTAAAGGAATTGGGATTATTTAGTCTAAAGAAAAGATGACTGCAGGAAAACATCATGGAGCTATTCAATTTCATAAAAGGTTGTTACAAGCGATTCTCTCTATCCACTGTGGATATATGAGATATAATTTGTTTAACTTTGCAAATAGGTCAATATTATTACCAATAAGCGGATACATCAGAGTAGGAAATTCTTTTCTCCCTTTCTTTAAAAAGTTTTATCTGTATCTTAACATCCCGTCATGTAAACATAAACTTGTAATATGTAGGAACAGGAACTAAAGTAATTCACATCTCAAGCTGGGAGTCTATTTAAAAATGTCCATCTCTCAAAAAACACCTTTGCTCAACTAGCAGGCATGTTGCAATGTCAATAACAACAACACTTCTGTTATTCTCCACATAGACACAAATCAGTAGTGGTAGAATTGTTAAGCAACCTCTGTTAGTAGGAAGACAGACTATTCTCTAACACATATGCTTTGAGATTCATAAATGTCTCCATAAGATTAAGCATCTTTTCTCCTCAGAGCTTTTCTACTGCATCAGTTCAATTTGCGTGAAGCAAATTAGGTTTCCTGTTTTTCTCATTATCTGATTTTCATTTCATTGGAGGCTTTTAAGTGGGCTGGGCTACAGATGGACTATTACCCTGGCAAACTGGTAGTTTTGGTAGATTTTTCAGGTCTGTGGACATCTATCCGTTTAGAGATCAAATTAAAGGAAAAAAAAATAGATTTGTTTTCCTTTCTACACTAAATGCATTTTGGACTATCACAGCTTTAAAGCACACAAGACATTGAAACTCTGAGCTAAGATCAAACAAGAAAATAAGATGTGAAAACAGGAATTGGACATCTGTGACTGTCACAACACATACCTGAGTGGGCCCATATGTGTGTTTGTGGTACAACGTGTCTTATGGAGCCTTCACTTTTTCTCATTTCCCCTACACATATGTAACTGGGCTCCATCTTCTCTTGTTTTTTTAGTGTATGTTCCCATTCTGCCTGTCCCACAGATATGAGCAATGCAGGGAGCCAGTAACGGCCCTTCAACTTGTTGAGATTGCATAAGTGAAGCCAGAGCAACAGATTTGTATTACCACATCACTCAGTAGTCCTTTTTTTTTTTCCCAATCAGCAACCCAGGCCATATTCCTTGGCTGCCACCAGCATCATCTCTGATTAATTTTATTCTGTAACCTCTTCTTGTGGTCAACACAGCTATGCTAAGAGTCCTGTCCTTGATGCTCTTTTTTGCTCTGTTCTTCAGTCAGCTTCCTAGGATTTCCCATATTCCATGGTTGCTTTGCTCCACCCTATGCAGATACATCCTACAACTGTAATGTTGTCCCTATCTGCAGTAGGTAAGAAATGTCAGGAACAAAATTTCTTAAGTCTTCACCTAAATAAAGTTCCCAATTCAGATCCTGAGTATTTCCTGTGACAGACAGTGATGAATCTGAAAATCTGTCCCTTTTGACAGCATCTGTCAGAGCCACTTTGGGTACAGTCATACAGATTTTACTGCTTTTGTTTGAAAACTGCAGGTGTTACTGTTGGTGCGTTCCCTTTTCCATTAGCTGTTCTTTAAGTGTTTGCTAGAGCCCAATACTGATCTCATAATATATGTTGAAAACCTCCTCGTACCGTGAGTACTAGTTAAAAAACTAAGGACTGCATTAATCACATATTATTACATCCTTCTGTTTTGAAGATTTCTTCTATTTCTATACAGACAAGTTTTATGGGGTTTTTTACCTTTATAAAAGCGTCTACAGTTATTTCAAATAAACAAAGTAAAACTAATGACAAACACTTTTGCACTAATAAATACAAGACTGGTGTAAGTAGTAGGAAACTTGGGCTAAGCAGAGAAAGTGAGGTTTTATATACTATAAAAAGGGTATGAAAAAATCTATTAGTTGCTTCCTTCCTTAAGAAGCAGATACAAAAAATTAATATTTGTACATACGAAGGTCTAACATTCTTTATAAAATTCCTAATAAGCTAAAGCCCACTGATAACTGAAAGTTCCTTTGGAACTCAGAAAAATCTGTGTAAACTCCTTAAGATGTATTGTCCATAGTAGTAATGTACATGAAAAATGCTGAAAATACAAGTTAAAGTTGGAAACTTCACATACATGAAAACTAGAATACCCCACTGAATATCCCATTCCTATACACCATTTTTCAAAGTGTTCTTAAACCAAGTTAATATTTGGGTACTTAAATTTGGCTTCAAGTGTTTTGTTACAATGGAAACAACACATTGCTTTCTCTCTTACACTGTTTCTTATTCAGAGTAACATCGAGTGCATTCAAGAAATGTAACACGCTTTCATAAAAGTGAAGGCGAAATTAAGATGAGGGGGTTGTGTATTATTCAGTGAAGGCAGACCCTCTTTTTCTAGAATATACAGCTTGATCCATCACATACAGCTTCTCAGGGCATGTTCAGTCACCTCTGTGTCTGGTGCCAGGAAGTAGTTTCCAAGGTAACTAACTGAAGACTTTTATCAGAACTACTGCTTTGCATTAAATAGGCAGCCAGTGTAAGTTACTAGTGTGGCATAGTCCAACTTTATTAAGCAGCAATTTGTAGTTTTGCTTACTATGGGATGTCTGTGGCTAACACCAGATGGAACATTAAGAGCTTTATCGTCTTCATTGCATGGATCTCTGATTACATCACAGACTTCCACCTGGGTGTGCACACTTGAGGAAAGAATTTTTTGATGTAAGCACATGGAAGTTTTGCTACAAAATCCTACTGGCACAGTATTTTAAGATTTGTATTGATCTTTAAACCAGTAAATTCTTCTCATACAGATTAGCTTTTTCTTACCAAGTTTATCATCATGCACAGATAATAACCAGAAGCAAATCTGGAAAGCTGTAATATGCCTTTACACTAGCTTTCATTTGTGCTTTTAAAAATTGGAACAATTGCATGGTTTGGTTGGTTGGTTTGGTTGGGGGCTTTTGTGTTTATTTTTCCTTGCATTAGCAAAGGAGAACTAAAAATTGAGTTAAAGAGGGGAGAGAAATTGTATAGTTACCTATGTTCTCAACAGATGCTGTAGTCAAATCGTGTTCAGGAACTCCACTAAGACTACCCATCACCCTTCAGCTAAATTCCAGTCTAATTTTCCTAGACTGATCCATATGATGTGAAATAAAAATTTAAAAGAAAATACAGCAGATTTATCAATGCTAAAAATCTGAGGCCTTTTCAAGGGTCTCTGAAAATGCCAGGAGTTTAGAAAACTTAAGTTACCTGAGCACTGGGAATCTAAGATCCAGAGCTTTTGATCAGATACCCATACAAAAGCAGGTCTGTATAAGCATCCTATCCACTGTTTTTCACCCTCAGTGAGCTGCATATTCCCATTAGTAATGAAAAAAAACTATTTATTACATTTTCAGTGTTTAACTTGTCAGTTGTACCACACACTGATCAAACCAAAAGCATGTTAATTTCTTTTAAACATCACTTTTAAACATCATAGCCTAAATAGGGTACAGGAGGACCATATATACAGAAAATAAGCTAGATGACAATGCAAGACAAGAAAAATTTACATCAGCTTCCACTCTAAGGAAAGATATTAGAAAAAAAAAAGTCATTGTCCTATCTGCAAAGCCAGAGAAAAACCCTTAATTACATTAAGCTGTTCTGTAACATTATTACATTTCCTAACAGCTTTCAAAAATTGCAAAACTAAATGTTTAAATACTACTAACAAGTATTTCTGTATGCACCAATAGCTTGATTTCCAGTGGATTATGTCAAGTCCAACTGACTTTGCATCCAAATGATTCTATTATGAATTATGCTTAAGCAGTAGAATATGTAGAGAAACTTAAGAGTATCAGAGACTTCACACTGATCATGGGAAGGAGAGTTACCTACATTCAGACAGACAATATGAAACCTTTAACTGTGAAAAATGTCATCAGCAGAACTCTAGCATCAGAGTACCACTGGTTTTTATCTCCCACGTGGACTTTTGATGGCTATGAGACACACAAGCTTCATCTGAATCTGTTTGCATGTAAGAGCAATGTCTTTTGACTGTGTAGTTCCTGCTGATTAAAAAGACATCATACATTTTTTACTTCTAAAAAAGAACAATAACAGGCTTGGAAGGACATGAAACTGGGTGGACAGACTTGTAGCATTCAGTGGTCACCCATCTAGAAAATCTGGTTGCAGAAAACAAACTCAGAAGTTACTGGAGAGAGGATGGACTTCTAGATATGTATACTCAGTTACACAACATTTTCTTAGAATGGTTTAAAGGTGTGGGGGAACAGGGGTCTGAAAACCTTCACTGCTCAACCTCTGAATCAACATTTCTAGAGTATAGACAATATACATACATATGCAATGTGGAAACCTGTCATTTTGTATCAGTGATTTTGATATCAGTATCATAGAAATGATTTTGATTTCATTCCAAGAAACTATTCTGGGAAGAATTACTAGAACCACCAGCAAATTGAACCACTGCAGCTCCTGCTCAGTTTGTGCTGCCTCAGTGTTTGCATGTTCCAGGAGCTATATTTATATGATCAAATCTCGGAAAGTTACTTCTATTTGTTTCTTGTTTATATGATTCCAAGTTTCTTCACAAATGGGCCCAATGATATATCAAATCCTTTCGAGATCCTAGCAACAACTGACTGACACCAAGGCATCTAGACAGAATTTTGCAATCTGTTAATGCTATTCCTGAGGTTTATTCACTTTTTGACTTCACAGCTGCAGTCATTAGAACAGGCCAGACTTAACTATGAGCACATTTTGAAAGGTAGAACTGGATTTTCCTAATCTGTCTACCTAAAATGAACCATCACAAAAAGGGACGCTTTCCAAAATTTCAGCCTCGATTAACAAAGCATTAATTTAACAGTCAGGTTGATACAAACTGAGCTAAATCAGAAATGCACTACTGGATCTTTCAAAAGTTATTATGGAATTCTCCAGTTTTATATACTATTTTCAGCATGATAAACACATTTTCAAACACATCTATGTGAATATAAAAATAGTGAAAGGCAATTTTCTTCTTTCTTTTAATCCACCAGATATTATTACCATGACAAGAAACACCAAGAACCAAGAGAAGTGCCTTGGAAACCAACAGGGAAATAGAACTTACTACCTTTTAGCAAATTCCATTGTGAACAAGAGATTTATTTTTGCAGATTGACAGACTACTTCCCATAATTCTTTTAACATGCATTTTGTATGCCATCAAGTTTGCAGATTGACATTCTTTACAGTAGCATAACTGCCAGTAGTACTTAATGCTCCATACTTTAAAACACACTTTACAATTGATGTGTAATGCTGCCAAAAATTATGTAAACACAAATATTTCACCAAGAAAATTGATGTTCTGTTGCTTAATTCTAAAATTTTAAGGAATGTTTGTTTGTATATCTAGAACTACTAAAGATCTGCTCCACGGTAGTTGTGGTCACTTGACACCCTTCATGCTTATACAATTTTTTTAAAAGTTTGGTTAAAACAGACTTGCATTAGGGTCACATTGTACCCTGGGAGTACAAACTGCATGACAAACAGGAACGTAATTCCAAGTAGACATACTTTTTGGGACAGTGGAGCATGGATTTTGTACACAAACACAAGCTGCCGTTAATTTACTTTATATAATAAATGTATAAAACATTCCAGCAAACGTGCAATATGTAAATACTGTAAATAACAAGCGTAAGTAATAAAGTGTTTGGTATTAAGTTGTTCTCAATTTGCTTTCTGTTCATTGAATCCAGGTAAACAAGCTACCCTCTGGTAGCTGCTGTCATTTATCCACACTTAAACCTCTTTCCAATAAGAGCTCACTAGTGTAAGAAGGAAAGTTATATCCACCTTAGAGAAGTTCAGTAATCTGGACACTCTCTGTGTGTCTTCCAATCCCACAAAATGCCCATAAGGCTGCTTCAATTCTCTCCAGCATTATAAGATGGAATATTTTTTATGAATAACAGTTGTTTTAGGATTTTTTGTTTGTTTGGGGTTTGGTTTTGGGGGGCCTTTTTGTTCATGTTTGGTTTGGGGGTTTTGTTTGTTTTTGTGGGTTTTGTTATTGTTGTTGGGGTTTTTTTAATAATCTGCAGTCTATTCATGATACTGCAAGGCAATATAATCAGCAAATGTCCAGTAAATCATTTTACTATTGCAGAATTTTTAAGGAGTCAGTGAACACTTAGTTGAGAAGCCCTGATACACATTTCCCTTTCTTCCTTAAATCAGATATTAAAGTCAGTTGACAAAATAAAATGGCTCAAACGGGAAGAAATTTTTTATGTGCAATCTGTAGATAAACCACATGTACTTTTAACTTATACTGGCATTTAGTTTTCTTTCTATCCTCAATTTGAACCACAAAATGTAAAACCAAAACTAACATCCCTCCCCACCCTGAAAACTCTAGGAGCTGAGATTCTTGAAATGGACACTTAAGAGCCTTCAGCATCCAGCTCTTTAGAAGAAAAAATGGCAGAAGTACAAAATCCCATGCAAGAATGTGGCTGTGTTTAGCAGGAGAGAATTACGAATTTTTATGTGCTTTCAGTGAACACTAAATGTTAAAGTTTCATCTCTCAATGGATGCAATATATGGCTACAGGAAACATGGTAGTTTAAGGATTCTACTTCTACAGGATACACTCAGCTGCTCACCTGCAGTAAACATGTCGGTGGAACTCTGTGTTTCACTGTGGTTCCACTGAACAAACAGCACTGTGCAACTGCCTCTCCTGAAGGCAATTCCAGTTCTCTGTTCTTGGTTTCACCGTAATACCATGGTGATCTCCTTCCCCTCTTCCAGAAAAAAAAACCTACTAATGATAAAAATCAATCTAACACCTTACTCCTCCTAGTAGAGTTAATGAATCATTTAGCCAACAGATTACTTGCTGAATTTGTATATCAAGGCTGAAA
Organism: Neopelma chrysocephalum; assembly: GCF_003984885.1. NCBI lineage: Eukaryota > Metazoa > Chordata > Aves > Passeriformes > Pipridae > Neopelma > Neopelma chrysocephalum. The sequence goes on from NW_020897742.1 coordinate 11,283,568, forward strand.
CTTTTAAATCTGAACTGAATTTAACACAAATAGCTTGTATCACTTTACAGGAAGATTGCTAAGCCTAGTAAAGGTAAACAACCATATCCTTTTATGTCCTTTCTGTTACTCCAGCAGCTCAAAGATAAAGATTTAAGACCTTTAAATCTTAGCTTTAATATGTAGGAAACTGTTGAATTCCTACATAGCCATGAATGGGAAAGTACAAGTCATCATGTTCTAAATCTTGTGAGTTATTTTAATTTCACTGGAATCTTTGAAATGGTCATTCAGGCAGAGAATAACATTAGATTACGCCTAAACACTTCCACCTTTGAGGTAAATGCATAAAACCACATTTAAGAGGGTTTGTCCCTAACTGCCCATCATTTTTCCCCATTTACTTTGTAAAGCATGCATAAAAGCAAAGGACAATAATTTTTTCAGAGTCAGTGCTTAGTCAGACCTGAAATATTGTATTATTCTTTGTCCCTGAAGTGAAACAGCTATTAACTTGCACATTTCTAGCTTGTTTCTTAGAAGTCAAAACTACTGGTAATGCAATAATGCACAAAGATTCTGATTTCTGTGTTTAAGCGTTCCATGTACCACCTGCCTTTTTGTAAGCAGGTTCTTAAGTTATAGGTCTGACTGAAATTTTAGCACAAAACAGAAACCTCCCTAACACAAAATAGCTGTTCTACAGCAAAAGTCCCAAGGAATTTAATTCCTATCATGAAGGCTTCAACACACACAGTGACACCAGGATTCCAACCTCCCCAGGAGTAACAGTATCCTCTAATGAAATACATCTCTCCCTCAGAAGATAAAGCAGGTGACAAATACAGAGACTACTACTTTGGAAGGCAGGAAGAGACACAAAAAAAAGGCTAAATAAATATGAAACCAAATTTTATAGATCCAGTTTTACAGATAGTGTGGTAATGCTAGTCCATACCAATGCTGATACTAGTCAAAATAGGAAAAATCATCATGGTACCAGTTACATTACTGATCTCAGTGCATTTACATTTCTAAGGCAGACAAGAAAGGTGATGTTCAGACAAGCAGGTACAGATTTTTACAAAGCATTTTGTCCAAGAGCAGAATTATCTACTTACTGGCCTTTGGTTAACTTTGTACTGTATTACAGATGAACTCTGTTTGGGTTGAAATATGCTCTCAGAGAACACTTCTGACAGGCTGACCATTCTCCTGAGTAAATCTGTAAATACTGTCTAACACTCATGTAGGAACTGGAATTATAGCAAATTTCTCACCTATTATATTGCATGGATTTGAGCATTTTACTACTATAAGACACAAAATGTGATTTCACATTGCAACTTTTAAGCTGATATGTTTTGTCATCAAAGTAAATGCTATGTTTCATGTACTTGTGTCAATGTGCTACAAATCGCCCAGAAGACCAAAGGAAGACTAGAAGTCCTAATCAATTTCTGAACTTTGTTCATCTTCAATAGTATAAAAGTGTACTGGAGCAAAAATTATTTCTTCTTTGAATAACTAAGGATTTAAACTGACAGAAAAAGCTATTTTCACTGGATCCTGATGACACAAGGAGCTTTTGCTTGCTTAAACTTTCAAATAGTGCTAAGAGCAATGTCTGTCAGGCAGCAGTTCTTTGAGTCTAGAAGGCTTCCTGTGAAACACCTTCCATTCAAAGGCTGCCTCATGATACTGACACATCCAAGTTACGCATCAACCATTATCTCACAGGTTCCCACTGAAAGTTGACTGAAATTAACTCACTAAGGACACGATGACAAGACCTCAGTTTAGTTAATACAGCACATAAAGAAGCAAGATGTTACTTTTGCAGTGCTTGTGAGAAAGCACTGGAAGAGTTTACAGATAAATTAATCCTGAATTATATACTTTATTACTACACTGATGAGTGACGAAATGGTTGATCATGTAATCCAATTAAAACCTTTCTATATTTTTTCATTAGATGACAGAAAAGCTAAAATACAAAATTCAACTGAATAAGTACTGAACACAGAGGCATAATTTTACAATTTAAATGCATCAATCAAGTAAACTTTACGTATTTCAGGAAAAGCTAATTATTTTCTTTTAGAAATTAAATGATGAAGCATTAATGAGGTTTCTCCAAAAATGCTTTACAACATCTAAGACACTGCTCGTAAACAGTTTCAAAGTCCTTTTCATTCCCCTAGAAAAGAAGAGAGGAAAAAAACCGTAAGAATAACAATACTAACTAAAAAAAAATAAAAATTGCATATTGGTTTCTCCATTGTCATTAATGCCAAATAACAGACACGAGGAAAGAATAAAAATGGTGCAAATACATGGTGATAGTTTTTGCATATTTCTCTCTAATTTGAACTCAAGAATTTCCACGGACAAACACTGTGACTTTGTATTCAACAGTCCTGGATGACTTTCCTTCACATATTTTCTTCACACACTTTTTTCCATTCACTTTTTTAGCCCTTATAATTTTTTTCCTTTTTTCTTTACATTCACACTAACCCGTCTTGTTGAGTTTCACAGTTTAATGAAGCACTGTGCAGAAAAAAAAACCGAAACAAAACTCTTTTTGTTTCGAATCTGCTTCCCCCATTAAAACCATTTCATATTCTCTACTTCCTGGGTAATGAAGAGCAATTCCTTATTCAGCTTTTCCCATTATATCAAGATTTTACAGAACCCTACTGCATCTTCATCCACTTCTGTTTGCTAAACTGAAGAATATTAATCTAATTGTTTGCTCTTGGCTCGTATTATTCAACTTCTTTGACTACCTGTGTCCATGCCTTTGTCTCTATCTTTCCTCATTACATCCTCTGCAAGGAGGCTGATCAATCAGGGCTTCACCCAATATTGAAAATATAGGTGCACTGCATTTAAATGTAAATAAATGCAAGCATAAAGACACGTTATCCTTTCCTAATCCAGTAATTTATATTGTTTTCTTGTCATAAAAAAAAAAATGTTTACACTTGGCTTTGTATAACTACATTATATGTCACATGCCAACTGTGGGATCTGGAAAGATTATATACAACACATACACAATTTTTAATCAAGCCACCCAAAGAATTTCTTACACATACATAGTACGGATCTTCAATAATAAGCTGTTTCTGTGGATCATAACTTCCAAGTAGCTCAATTTTGGCCTTGCAGTCTTTAACTTGGTTGCTTTTCCTGTTCAGATCTCTGTAAAAGAGAACATAAAATTTTCCCCTGAATTTTTCACCAGAATTTTGGCATCAACACAAGATGTTCATGACCGTTTCTAGACAACACAGGAAAATAACTCACGTCTGGACTCAGTCCTGTGGACCCTATGCTGCTGCTTGGTTTTGTTTCTTTCCTGTTGTGTGGGGTCTTGTTTAATTGAGTATGGAAGACATACACATAAACTTAATTCAGAGCATAAACAGTCAGGCACTCAACCTATAGCTTAACAAAACTTTGTAACAGTAAGTTCAGTAACTTCTTCCTCAAATCAATCATTAGTACTTTCAATATCTACCCTTAGCTTGTGTTGAACAAAAAACAATGGAAATTATCCAGATATTTCTCCAGAAGTATAAGTAAGCATCTCCTACCTGTTCAAAGCCAGATTTAATTGGTATACTGCAAGTTCTATCAATACTACCTCTAATTCATGTAAAGTCCTACTACAGTCAGTTAACAGAAAACAGTAAATGAGTGATCTACATGTGTTTTCCTTTTGATATACTGTAACATTTTATCAGTTGTCACATCCTCTTCCTTCTACATCACCTCTCATTGATAAAACATTCTGGTTTTGAGATGGCATTTTCCCCATCTACTTACAAATGGCCATCCATGATCCCAAAGGCGGTTAAAATGCACTTCTCATCATCTCCAGAGTAAAGGCAGCTCAGTACTATGATTTTCACAATGAACTGCCAGAACATACTAAATTCTTTTAATATTACACATTTCCATACCAAATCATCATTTTACTTACCATTAAAAAAGGCAAAAAAGCCCCTGTGAATACTTAGTCATAAGCATATCTGTGTTCAGAAATTAAATTCTAATTACTCATTCTGATAAATTAATTTCAAATAGTGTAGAAATAGCAATAAGACCACAATACTGGTTTTGCTTGAAGAAAAATCAGGGCTCCTCTTTCAACCAAGAAGGTATTGCTTGAATTTACAGATTTTCAATAAATTCTCTAGCTTTTTATTATTGGAAAAAACATCAAACCAATTTCTTAAAGGCTTCTGGCAGACCACTTAGTGAACAGGAGAGGGCCAAATAGCTCCGGTACTAAAGAAAAGGGATGTCCCACATCTTCCTTTTCTGACATGAGAGGCATTCCATCAACACCTGGAATCAGCTTGCCCTCCCAGTGCCACAAATAGGCGTCCCAGGCGAAATGGTTGAACTCAGAGCAAGTTTAAGGTGAAACTGTAGCGCAGCAGTAGCAATATCCCAGTTGTAGTTCTGACATTTTTTCTGCTCTATAGTTCATATCGTATAAATTGTTAATTGAAATTTCTGTTTAAGAATTCAAGTGAAAATAGAAGTAAGCCTAGTCACGTCATTGCCTGAGACACTGCAATCAAGCCAAGTGTTATATGCCCTTTGTTCATGCAGACTCTGGAAGAGAGGTCATTCAGCATACTCTAGAAAATTCAACAAAATCATACTTATTTCAGTTAAGGGGTGCTGCTTCTAGAAGTCTTTATGTGCTACTAACAGGGTTTCATTTGGGTTTTGTTTTGTTGTTGGTTGTGGTGGTTCGGGCTTTTTTAAACTAACTTTACAATAGCCCTTACAAGCACTTTGAAAGCGCAGCTCCTTAATACTCAATATGTATATACTTGAGTAGAAATTTTGCTAGTGATACCCAAATTTTTACACTAGGTAGCTACTTCACCAAATCTTTCCAAAGAGCACTTAATTAGAAAACAGCTAACAATAAAACAAGATTTCCCCCAGCTAACAACTCTGCTTATTTCAGAGCTCATTCTATTTCTATAAAAAAAGTAAAAAAAAGTTACCATATTTAATCCTTCCCAAGTTGCCACAGTTTGTCTTTTAAGTACCATGCAATGAGAAAAACAGATCACTTCAAGCAAGACAGTAAGTACACCCTCATTCTTAACTATACAGGCATCAGCTGCATATAGCACAAAGTACCTAAATTTCCATCCTTAATCCTTGAGTGGCACATATCACACAAATAAACCATTGACTTCTAGCTCATTAAACTTATTAGAAGTGAAGAATCTATCCTAATAGGATATATTTCACATACACGTTTAAAAAAAACAACAACAAAACAAAAGAACACCAAGACAAGCTAAGCAGTAAAATGTGACATCTGTCTTCAAAGTGACTTATGAGACATCACTATAAGTAATCCACATGAATTTGTTCAATTTCTTCATACCTTACCTTAGATTGTTCTCATCCATGCAAAGTATATAATCAAAGGTCTGGAAATCCTCTTTAGTAACCTAGAATTAAAAATAGATGCTTTAGCCTACAAGCTGCATTTGATTTATAAGAAGAGGAAAAAAATTCTGTATTTCTGATTTACTAAAAAAGACACAGGTGGAAAGAATAAAACTGCATCTTCATAAATTTTTACAATAATTTGTGGCATTTTAAATATACTTTACCATGATTATTTATCCATTTCTGCAAGTATTCCATAAAAAACTCCGAGTCAGCTATTCAACCAATCCTTCCTCTTTTTTTTTTCTTTATTTTTTTAAATTTCATGCAGCAACTCAGGCATCATTACAAGTGACATTTCTAGTACTTTTCAACTACTAAAACTAAAGCAGATTTCCAACTGTGGAAACTACGCAATAAAAATGGTTAAAAATAAAATAGAAAAATTACTTTCTGGATAGAACAACAAAAATGTAGGTAACCTGGAATCACTTGCAATACTTCCAGTCTAGAAATTTGCCACTGCACAGGAAAAGTTACCAAGTGAAATTCAAAGCTGAAGTATGATGGTATGAGTTACAATCTCTTAAAAACAAATGCATCCACAATATTTTAGGTCATGTAAATTCACAAAATTTATAGTATGATGTGAAAAAATCTATTGTAATCTTTCTACCATAATACAATCTGTTCTTTTTCTTTCTTGTAGTTTACTGACCCCTAAACATGAATATTAACTACATTCAGAGATCTGAGTTCAGAGGCAGATAGGCAAACATGGCAGATAAACCACTAACTTAAGTACTAATGTCATCTCTACTGTTATAAAGACAGCTGCAGATATTTACCTGTCATTGTATTTCAGTTTACATTTAAGCCTTAGCTTAGGCTAAAATGTTCCCAGCCCATGCCCACAATGCTAGTAAAAAGGGTTTCTGAACCAAATGTCCATAATGAGGATGAATAAAAGGAATAAAATCTATAATGAGTTCACATTAAGACTGCATTTCACACTGTGTCCTATGTGTCCTGTGTGAAGTATCATAACCAATAAACTTGGAAAGTTTGTTCAGAACAGGTTTTTCTGGCAGGCATCTCGGGGAAGGATGGGCTAGAGAGGTGAGTAAGCAAGTAAACAGACAAAAAGACAAAACACCATACTGTAAATCAGAGGTTTAACTTGTAAAACTTACTTACATACTAAAAGAAGATTTAGATGGCAAAACATCCATTTTGTGCAAACAGTAAATAGATACTGATTAAGCTCCCATAACAGGGAGTAAGAAAAGACAGACAGAAATTATCACCAGAATAAAGCCATAAATGAAACATTCCACACAAAGAGAATTGAAGGGGTGAGGTGCGTCGGGAAAGTATGAGAAAAGAAAGGGTTAATGGTGAAAACTAACACAGACTTGTTTATTTTCACTGTAAAAATATTTGCTGTATTCATGCAGTGCCTTTGACCTATGAAAATATTTTTGCAGTGGAAATAGCTCTGTTTTCCTGGCAAATCTAAGCAGTACCTCTACAAGCTGCTTCTGATTGCTCTACACAGCTAAATACAGGCCTCTATGAAAATATGAGGGCACAGATTTCTTTGTTGTACAGACACATGTAAGAAGAAAAATTAAGAAAAAAAGGAAAAACACACCTGCCACACTTCCCACTTGACAATGTTACAGTTATTACCCCATGACCAGTACTAACACAGATGCAAATGCAGCCCTAAAACCAAGATTACCATTTGGCTTGTGCTCTTAAGCCCTACAGCAGTATCAGATACAAAAAGCCTAATTGAGCAAACTCCAGGGAACTGAAGATATTCCTCAAAACTATGAAAACTAGTATTTTGGGGGAATTGAGGACATAAAAATTTATGTGCATTTTGAGAAGAGTAGTGTGGGTTCAAGTTCAACTTTGGATGGAACCACGCAGACAATAACCTTACATTAAAAAATGCATATAACCATTATTAATTTATTTGTTAAACGTTTCCCTTTATTTACAGAAGGAAAATCTCATTTTCTCTGTCTAAAACTCCAAGAGAAGCAATAATCCTCAAATTTATCCAGTTGTGAAACAGTGTTTAATACAACCTGCTTCTAATCTCAATTTCATATTTAAGGCAAATGCACGGTATGAGTCATACCAAAATCAATTTTGGCCTCAGCATGAATAAAAGCGAAACTGATTAAAACTTATCTGGTTTGTGCATGAAGACTAAGAGCTTAGAGAACTGCAATGGGTACATAAACACACAGCAGCCCGCCATCAACTAAAATGTTAACAACTTTATTTTATATATACATTTATTTTTATACTTCACCTTTCACTTAAAAGATCACTGTATATGATGGTAGGATGCAACCAACTTAACATTCCCTTTTACATAAATCATTCTTGTAGTTTTGAATTAAAAAAAGGTAAAATCCATGATTATCATAATTATGCACAAAATTACACGAAAGAAAGTGCCTTTCACTGGGTGGGTACCAGTATCCACAGGAGTGAAGAGGATAATTGTATGAGGTACTTATCTTAAGACTATTTTGAAGGCAACAAAGATAAATCCCTGCTCTCTATTTCTGCAGCTTCTGTATTAAATTTTCCTTAATCTGTTCTGAAACAAGTCTCACACAAAATTCTATCCTTGAGTTTGTCTCTAAAGTAAAACAAACACACTTCCACTTGTATTTATCTGAGCATTCTGAAAAGTCCTATTTTACACTCTTGAGTCCTTCTCTTTTCAGAAGTACGACAAGACCATAACAGGTCTGCAGTTTAGAGAATCAATAGAGACCATTTGACAGAAGTTTGGAAAAAAAAGTAAACTGGAGTTACATAGTTAACATCAGAGCAAAACGAACAGTTACCTGTAGCTCAGGGATTTGAAGATTTTCTTTAAATTTATAAAAGAAACTGCTTGTACTGGAATGTTTTAGACAAATTTTCATCCTGTTAGTCTTTCATTTTATTGTCTCATTCTTGTTAATTTTCTCTCCCTGTATATGTAACATTTTAGGGTCTTCTGCTTTAAAAATTTCCAGAATGTATAAGCAAATGTCTTCATTGAAGTGTTTTCATTCCCTCTCTGCCAAAGGAGGATATATAGATTCATTTCAAGGCAGAGGATCAACTCATTTTGGGTCCTTTGCTTTAGTTTAACTGCTCACAAACTACTCTAGGAATACCCAAGAACAGTTCTTAAGTTTCCGAGGCATGTCTTCTAAGAAGACAAACATGTTACATTGCTGTGACCGAAACACTGGCTGAAAAGTTTCAGTACCATTTAGCTTGTATATTGACAAATAATGATGTTTGTAAGCACTGATAAACAGTCAATCCAGAACTTGTAACAGGAAAAGATTATAACAGACTTTTTTTAGTAATTATTCTAATAGTAAAATATTGAAAAATCTAAAATGGTGCTGTGCTTAATTCTGTTTATTATATAAATGGAGATTAACATCAGGAGAGGTCAGTAGAGGGCAACTGACTAATTGAGAGAATTTATTTTAAAAAGTCAAAAAACTAAACATGTGGTCTTTGAAAGTGAAGAAAGTAAATATGACCTCAGTACGGTCTAGTAAAATTCTGAAGGGAACAGAAATGTAAGATAATACCAAGACTACTTGATCTTTTTGTCAGTACAACAACTAGTGGCATAAACTCAAACTAAGTAAAGGTCAAGCCCTAAAGGAATATCTTATATCCAGAGAATAGTTAACTGAAGTAAATTATGTGCATTTATTTGAGTGTCTGAATCATTTAAATAGATGCAGACACATTTACTTCCAATCTGTCTGGAATGCAGCATGGAAATACATGTTCTTTTGTTAATGAAAACAGATACGAGTTTTGGTAAAACTTAGAGGATTTCACTAAGTGACAAACCTGTCTTATCCTTAAGAATGCTTCAAGGGTATGTTTTCCTCTGAAGTTACCACCAACTGTGCTACTAATCTTGGGCTTGAGTGCTTTCATTCTAATTTAGCACTCTAAATATTTTTAAAAGATCTTCACGCAAGAGCAGAAGCTTTTTGTGACAGATGAACAGGTATTCTACTTCCTTTTGGACTTGTTAAATAAATATGCAATTTTTTGCTGAAGTACGCATCACAGATTACTAGAGTAAATCCATTTTTAAAAAGTATTTAAAAAATGCCCAAAATACTAAACATTTAAAGGCAAGATTTTTCCATAATGCACAAACTGCTCCAATGCTTCCTAGTTATACTTCCAATGAAGCTTGATAACAAGAAACTCATTAAGCTCAACTAGAAAAGTAAGGCCACTTTGAAGTCCTTTGAAAAACTACATATAGTATTTATTACTTGATGCTTAACCATGCATTGGTCAAATGACTTCCGTGATCGCAATGGTTAGGGCTTAACAAAGCATGGGTATGAATAAGAAAGAAAATATACTCTCTTCTACCTGACGTGCTTTATGGGCTGTCTCAATGCCATGATTTCTTAGACAGCTTAAAGCCCTTGAATCTGGGGAGCGCCCCACGTTCCAGTCTGAAACAGCAGCACTGTCTGTCCTCCACTGTAACAACAAAACAAATACATACACATATTTAAAGAAAATTAAAATACAGTACCTGCCTGGCAATATGATTCATGGGAATGCCATGCTTCTTCATGCAATTCTGTCCTCGATAGTCAGGAGGGCTTCCTATTTCATAGGTAGATGTCGCTGCACTGTCTATCCTCCACTACAGAAAAACAAATTTATATTTTTAAGTTTCCTTTCTCACTGCTTACATTTCTAACTGGCTAAAAGACAGTAATTTCTTAGGCAGGAAGAGAAATAAATAGCTTACCTTATGTTCAACTTTTTCATCAGTTACAAGTTTTCTAAAAACTGCTTCAGCTATTGGAGAGCGACAGATGTTTCCTATGGAAACAAGAGATTAAAGTGAATTTTCAGACTATTGAAACAAAAATATCAATAGTTGTGTGGATTTTTCAGCACAAATCAGATTAAAGATTTTTATTTACTTAAATAGAATGCATATTGCTTATGTGAAAACCCAGAGTCCTGCACCTGGGTTGGAGCAATCTCCAGTATCAATACAGTGGCATGAAGGGATTGAGTACCTGGGGACACCAGTGGATGAAAAACTGGATATGAGCCAGCGGTGTGCACCTGCAGCCCAGAAATGCAATCCTTGCCTGCACCTAAAGCAGCGTGGGCAGCAGATCAAAGGATGTGAGTCTGCCCCTCTACTCAGCTCTCACGAGACTCCACCGGAACTAGTGCATTCAGCTCTAGGGCCCCCAGCACAAGAAAGACATGAACCTGCTGGGGTGGGTCCAAAGGAGGGCCATGAAGATCATCAGAGCGCTGGAACACCTCTCAGTGAGAAATGACGTTGTGCAGCCTGGAGAAGAGAAGGACTGGGGCGATCTTAGTGCAGCCTTTTTATATATAAATGGTGACAGGACAAGGGACAACTGTTTTAAACAGAAATGGAGAAGATTTTATTGGACATGAGCAAGAAATTTTTTTTTTTTACAATAAGGGTAGTGAGACCCTGGAACAGGTTGCCCAGAGAAGTTGTGGATGCTCCATCACTGGAGTGTTCAAGGCCAGGCTGGATGGAGCTTTGAGCAACCTGGTCTAGTGGAAGGTGTCCCTGCCCATGGCAGGGGGGTCAGAACTAGATCATCTCGCTGATGATCCCTTCCCACCCAAATCATTCTATGATTCTGTACTATCCATCAGTATATTGAAATGCATATTATTATATGAAACATAATATATGAAAATAAATCATTAAATAGGAGGAATATTGTGTAAGCACATCACTCTCTTCTCCTCCACAAAGAGTATGTGATCACAGAAGACCAGACAAAATTACAAAATTTAAATGGTAGAGTATAATTTTTATCTTCAAATCTTCCTACACACTGCCAAATTTTAACTAATACCATGTAGTGGGTTTCTGTGGTTGGGTTTTGGTGGCGGAGGGGGGGCTACAGGGGTGACTTCTGTTAGAAGTTGCTAGAAGCTTCCTCTGTCCCGTGGAGCCGTTGCCAGCCGACTCCAGGAGGGACTTCTGCTGCTGGCCAAGGCCAAGCCAATCAGGAGCAATAGTAACGCCTCTGTGATAACATATTTAAGAACAGAAGGTTGTGGCGCAGAAAGAATTCCAGCCAGGGAAAAGCAGAGTGAAAACATGGGAACAAGGTAGACACCAAGGTCAGTGCAGAAGGAGGGGGAGGAGATGCTCCAGGCGCCAGAGCTGAGGCCCCTGCAGCCCATGGAGGACCATGGGGGTGCAGAGACCCACCTGCAGCCCATGGAGAAGCCCTTGCTGGAGCAGGTGGATATCTGAAGGTGGCTGTGACCCCGTGAGAGGCCCAAGATGGAGCAGGGTCCTGCCGGAGACCTGCAGCCCGTGGAGAGGGAAGCCCACAGTGGAGCAGGCTTTTTCCCGGGTAAGACTTGTGGCCCCTGTGGGGGACCCATGCTGGTAGAGCTCATTTGTGAAGGACTGCACCCCATGGAGAAGTGACCCACGGGACAGCAGTGTGGGAAGAACTGTTGCCCGTGGCACAGACTTATGCTGGAGAAGTCCATCAAGGACTGTCTCCCATAGGAGGGACCCCATGGGAGCAAGGGAAGGACTCCTTTCTCTGAGCAGCGGCAGAAACAACAACTGACTGCAACCCCCATTCCCCATCCCCCTGCACTGCTGGGCGGGAGGAGGGAGAACACGGAAGGAAGGAGGGGTGGGGGGAAGGTGTTTTTAAGATTTTTTTTTCCTCACTCTTTGGCTCCTATCCTGTTAGTAATAAATTTAAATAATATCCCCACTACGAGTCTATTTTGCCTGTGAAGGTAATCAGTCACGGACCTCTACCAGCTCTTAACTCATGAATCCTTAGCTGGTTTTTTTTCTCTTCTCTGTCCAGTTGCAGAGGGAGAGTGGCTTTAGTGGGTACTTGGCATCCGGCCAGGGTCAACCCACTACATACCACTTCCAATAATGCATGAAGAATCATGAATATTTGCCTAAAGTATTTACATTACTATCTACCTGTGAACAAAAACTTTTGGACAAATCCAAACCACAGCTACCACCATTTTGAAAACAACATAGTGAAATGACTGAACAACCTGTAGTATAAAATGCTCTTGATCACTGAAGTGAAGTCACTGCAGGTCAAACAGAACCCTCACCAAGAGCAGCTTCTAGATACCAATTCCAAATCCCCCTCAAAAAGAATTCAATGACACAAGCACTAAAAACAACTCAGAAAAAAAATTCCAAACTTTTTTAGTCCAAAATATGGAGGATTAGGAACAAAACATAACACATGGTAAAGCTGAATTGCTGTCAATCAGCTAACAAACAAACAGTTAAGGTACTTAATTATATACATACATAATCAGTGTTCCCTTCCAATGGCCTCCAATTGCACTAGCCACTTGATCTGACCTTATTTTCAGAAAGAACCTGGTTCAACAATGCAGTATTGCCCCATTAAAAAACTAGAAATGATGGAGCTTTAGTATTTTTGCTCCATTGCTGAAGCTGTAACTAAGTTAACCACCTATGGTAGACCTCTTAAAAATGAATGCAGAAATTCATATTCTTGGAAAAAGAATTAAGTGTCTCAATAAAAATAAAAAGCCTATTCAGCGATTACTTTAAGTCTTTCTACATTTTCATCCTTCAGAAATTTTGAGTAACTAGATAGATATTCACAATATTTGAGAGATCACCAAGATCACAATAAGTGAAGATCAAATCTTCACTTTCCATCAAACAGAATGTGTAACTTTGCTCATTACTGACTTTTGAGCAGACAAGTACAAAATACCAGAAATGGCAAAACTCACTTCTGTACCTCTAAATAGATCACTCTTCTGCTACTGATTCTTTCCAAATCTCAAACAGTAAAAAAAAAAAAAATGCCCATGAAGAAAGCTAAATTTCCATCAGCAAAAAGAAATTTTCAGATCGGGCACTTAAACTCATTTTCATGCCTGTCTTTTCAAACAAAGCACCAAGGTAAACACTTCACTGCTAAAGAGAGAAAAGCTGGTATGATCTGGACGTTGAATAACTTGCTGTCACTCATGCCAACTATAAAAATCACAAAGAGGGAAGTGAAGAACTGAAGCAATACAAATTGGCTGTCAAAGATTTAGAGAACATCGAATCACTAAATGGCAAAAGGAACGGGCTAATCATTGAGAAATTGATCTTGCTGAAATACTAGGTGAATTCTGATGGCAGTAGATCTTCCAGAAGAAGACACACTATTTCTATTGTTTGAATTAGTTTATTCCATGCACAGAAATGAAATCAGTCTTGGAAGAAAAATAAAACGGTAAAATTTTGGGTTTTCTTAAGCAGTTAAGTGAGAAAACAGGTTAGTATTATTAATTATAAAAATATTTTAAAATATGGTAATAAATCAAAAAATCTAATTTCTTTACTTGAGTACGTGAGTTAAGCATTAAACAATACAATTTCAACAGGGAACGTGGTACAGCATAAGACAGACTATAACCTTCATATCAGTGAGCCCAGTCCTTCAATATTGCAAGCATATACAGCATCACTTCTCTTAAAAACACATCCAGCTCCCCTTCAAAAAGCATCATCTATCTTTAAAGGCTATTCCAGATACTAATTTCCTGAAACCTTCTAATTCCCACTTAAGCCTGTGCTCATCTGATCTTGGTTAACATCACTCTCTACCTTAAAAACCTTTCTTTCCTTCAACAGATACAGAACTCTTGCCAAGCATAGCTGTGCTAAACTAAACAAACCAAGCTCTCAATCTCCTCATGAAATTAACTGACCCTTATCTAATCACTCCAGTTAAGTCAACTCTGCACTTGTTCTAATTTGAATTTATTTTTCTTGAATGCTGACAAATAAAATCACAGACTACACTGCAGGAAAAGTTTGTTCCAATTTGTCTTATAAAAGAAAAAAAAGTCTGACATATGTACTTAGTTCTTTTGAAAATAACCTGAGATAACTACTACAATCACATTTGACAAGTTCATGAGTATCAAATTTACAATTATAATCTCCTAATTTGTGCATTTCCTCTCTTTCTGTGCTGCTTCAAACAGGTGTTCTTTAAGTCTTCTTTCTAAACTATGAAATTCTGTTTCCATTACACCAGCCGTTGAGGCCATCTATTTCATCCTGTACAAAATTATTCCTCTGTATGAATGATCCCACACAACTGTGTGTGAACAGTAACTTTCATTACTACGGTCAACATTTTGGTAAATAAATGATTAATACTATTGGTCCTCATAACTCCTTAACTAGCTCCCAGAATTTCAAAATGGTGGTTTTGAAATAAAATTTCATGGCTTTTTCCATTTGTTTATCCTTCTGCTTCATATGGATTTAATTACTTGCTTCAAATTTTCACTCTTCTGTAACCTACTCACTACTTAAAATAAATGCTATAAATGTAATCTTTAATGCTATCATATAAAATACCATGATGAACAAACACCATCATCGCCAGCTGATTAAACTTATTAACTATCACTTCTAGCAATAACTAGAAATTACAGTTACATCATTTTTGAAACAAACATCTAACCTAGTTTGTGACTTAAAAATTAATGTCTTCCAGGACGACACATTCCAGATATTGCCAGAGGTATCAGCATTGTTAGGGAACTGCAATAATCATTCAGATCTATTCTTGGCAACTATAGACAGAACCACAGAACTGACTTAGCAGCTCTTCTACCTGCACACTCTGCAATATTATTTTCATCCTAACCAACTCTTTTACCCACACCTTGCAACAGTTATCGTTCATCTCAACATTGATGTAAAGTCCTATCTCATCCCACTGACATATGCAAACTTCAATCATTGTTTTCCAGTCACCTTTCCCACTATAATTTCTATCCACTTCACATCCAGTTTTACATCCCACATTGGTCTTTCCAGGCTTTCTGAGATCCCTTGCAGATGCACAGTATTCCTTAAGCTATGGATTGACAGCCGTATTTGGGGAGTGAAGGGGGAAATGTCACAAAAAGAATCATAGGGCAATTACCTTCCTCCTTGGATTTGAATCATATTTCCTTAAATGTTGTCTACACTTTATCTTTGCTACCTATCCTCCTCTAGTGTTCCTTTCTCCTTTGTTGTATTTGACTGATCTGATCATGCTGATTTTATGTAGAAGATAATAGTATTCAAGTTTGCTGAATCTCCATCTTCTCCCTTCATTTTTTACATTTCAAGCTATTTAAGTTGTAATGACATTTTCAATCACAGAACACTAGTACCGAAGGTACCCAGACACTGTTGACCCATTGAAATTAATCCCACAAACATCCCCAAATACAACAATACAAGGATAAGAAATTTGAATCACAGAATCAGTACTGGAACCATTTGTCAATCACTTCTAAGAAGCCAAGCTTTCTCACTCATTTTCTAGGAACAAGGACTTCACTGATGGTTATCTAAGCCAATGCTTAATTTTTGAGTTCTTACTCCAGTCTCTGCACTAATCTTTGACCCATTCCCAGACAGAAATGGTAGCACTGGTTCTCCTGGCAGGAAAGACAACTTGAATCCATTTCATGCTCAAGTTCATTGCCCATTCTTAGGTATATTGATCCAATCATCTATTCCCACAATTGGTTTTGTGTCTTGGCTGTTTCTTATTCAGCTCTCTACTTCTTTCAGACCTTCCCAAATGAAAACAACAATGCTTTTCTTTTGTTCTTTTCTTTTCCTGTCTGCTGATTGTAACAAAAGTTTTACTACATTTCATCCTCTCACATTCAAAAAACTGCTCTTATCTTTCCACACATGGTCAGTTCATCCTAGAAATTGTAATAATGCTTCCCGGCATCATTTGCATCATTCAGCAGTTCCCCTTCATAAGCAAGTGTTTAAAACTAACTGCTCATAATTCTTTACAGTTAAGTCTATCTTGTCACATTTAGCATTCAATTACCTTTGTAAGGAAGCATTCAAGGCACTGATTTTAGTTCAGATTCTCTGATCTTTTCATCCGTGTGCATGTGTGTGTGTGTGAAAACTTTCCTTGCAGTAAGGTTAGTTATACTGAATTATCAACTGCTGGAACATTATGCTTTTCTCAGCAACCTAAAGGTTGACCAGGAAAATACAAGTTTTCAACACATAAGCACCTACTCACAACAATCAGACTCTTAGTATGTTTTAAGCATGTATCTTGGTTTTCAATTCCAAGATCTCTTTTACAACCATGCTTTCAACTCTCTAGTACTTCTGCATAATTCTGAAATACAGATTAAATAAGACATTGTATTCTTACAGCTGTATTACCAGTGCTGCACAGGTCATTTTCCTTACATTTATCTAACATTCTCTTCTTTATCAAAAAAAAGTCATTATTTCTTTTTGTCAGCTTGCTAAGAATCCTCATTACAGCATCTCCTTTTCATGACTTCTTCAATGTCTTACCCAACCTATTACTTTCCTGTTCTGCAGCTATAAATAGCATTTTGTCCCATGAAGCCTAGTATTTGGCTATATCTAAACAAATATAATAGATTGTGACAAATGAACCAGGAAACTCAAATCTCTCTGTCATCTAATGTCCTCATACCCAACAAGTTAATTGCCATTTCAAAAGTGATTTTATGCAGTCTGGATCCCTAGTGACAGTACTCATACTCCGTGATTCACAACAAGTATTAATCTTCTGAGGACCCAGCCAAAACCACGTTGCTAAACAGTCCACCTGTCTTACAACTGTTCCTCCATCCAAGGAGGAGATCAGTAAGCCAGTGCCTGGCCTAGAGCGCCCATTCAGCTTGTTATGTTATAGTGGACAAATCATCAGAGAGGATGAGGCTGACTTATATAACACAGCATCATATTAAGTTCATTTCTGGAGCTCAACCATTAATTACATGAGCTATGTAAGTGTAAAATGAGCAAACTGCATTTTGGTTCACCTCCACTTTTAATTATTTCTTTGCTTAAATGGAAAAAAATTCTTTCCTGGTGTCTTTTCATATACTGTAATTACATATTTTGCTGGGTATTTCATTATTCTCTCAGTGATGAGGAACCCTTATCATTAATGTAGTTATGCACATTAACTAGATTGTATTTTGTTGTGTAATGAATATCTGCTTATTTCATTACAAACAAAGAACACAGTCGAGAGATATTTCAGTAATATGGTTCTTTCACAACAATGTAGAAAGAAAATGTAAGAATTGTACTTTCTGGGATCCACTCTCACTGGATGTGGCAAATTTAAGAATTAATATACTTCATTAACCAGCAAAGAATACTACAGATAAATGTGGTTCTAGAAATCTGTTTAGTACTGTTTTCAGCAATAATCTCAGCTATTATTTCTAATAAAATTTATGAGAAAAAAGTATCACTCCTCAAGAACAACCAGAGAAAATTAAGCAGACTTAAAGCAGGAAGAAGAAACAACTTGCCTAAAAAATTCAACTGAAAAGAGTGTATATTTCACTGGAAAAAAGAACTGCTTATCATATCAATTAGCTTTTTCACAGCACATACCATTAGGGCTATTTTTTATAGCCCAGTAACATAGAAGAGGAAATTTAAAAGCTATTTACAATATGTGATTTGATTAAAAAACCCATCCCACTAACACTTGTCCTGACTTGTCCACCCATTCCTCAGGCTTAATATCAATAATTAATTAATATAAATTATTATATTATCTTATACTAATAAGAGCTCCTCAGACACCAACCTGCATTAGAAACTTGTTACAGTGTAAATCATCATGGGCCTACAAACTCATATGTATGAATTGTTTCACAAAAGCATAGTACAGTTTAGGTTGGAAAAGACCCTGAAGATCACTGAGTCCAACTGTTAACCCAGCACTACTAAGATGACCATTAATCCATGTCCCAAAGCACCACATCTACAAGTCTGTTAAATACTTCCAGAGCCTCAACCATCTCCTTGGGCAGCCCTTCCAATGCTTGACAACCCTTTTGGTAATGAAACTTTTCCTAATACCCAATTAAACCTTCCCTGGTGCAGCTTAAGGCCATTTCCTCTGATCCTATCGCTTGTAACTTACTTCAGGTACTTGTAGAGAGCGATGAGGTCTGCCCTCAGCCTCCTTTTCTCTACACTAAACAACCCCACCTCCCTCAGCTGCTCCTCGTAAGACTTTCTCTCCATTCACCAGCTTCATTGCTCTTCTCTGGATATTCTCCATCGCCTCAATGTCTTTCTTGTAGTGAGGGGCCCAGCACTGAATGCAGGATTTGAGGTGCAGTCTCACTAGTGCTGAGTAAAGGGGAACAATCACCTCCCTGGTCCTGCTGGCCACACTATTGCTGATATAGTCAAGGGTGTTGTTGGCCTTCTTGGCCACCCGGGCACACTGCTGGCTCATGTTCAGCCGCTGTCAACCAGCACCTTCAGGTCCTTTGCCACTGGGCAGCTTTCCAGACACTCTTCCCCAAGCCTGTAGCTCTGCACAGGGTTGTGATCCAAGTGCAGGACCCAGCACTTAACCTTACTGAACCCTTGGCTTTGGCCCATCGATCCAGCCTGTCCACATCCCTCCGCAGAGCCTTCCTACCCTTCAATAGATCAATACTCCCACCCAACTTGGTGTTGCCTGTGAACTTATTGTGGTTGCCCTCAATTCCCTCAACCAGATCATTGATAAAGATATTAAACAGGACTGATCCCAATACTGAGCTCTGGGGAACACCACTCATGACTGTCCGCCAGCTTCATCAACACTCTCTAGGCCTGGCTATCCAGTTTTTTACCCAGGAAACAGTGCATCTGTCCAAGCCATTAGCAGCCAGTTTCTCCAGGAGAATGCTTTGGGAAATGGTGACAAAGGCTTTATTGAAGTACAGGTAGACAACATCTACTAGGTGGATCATCTGGTCATGGAAGATCAAGTCAGTCAAGCAGGACCTGCTTTTCCTAAACCCATGCTGCCTGGGCCTGATGCCCTGTATGTGCCACGTGACGATACTCATAATGATTTGCTCCATGACCTTCTCTGGCATCAGCATCAGGCTGACAGGCCTGTAGTTCCCCCAGATCGTCCTTCCAACCCTTCCTGTATATGGGCATCACATTTGCCAACCTCCAGACAACAAGGACCTCCCCAGTTGTCCAGGACTGCTCATAAATGGTTGAAAGTGGCTCAGTGAGCACTTCCAGCAGCTCCCTCAGTGGAGGAAACGTGGCTGGAGAGCAGCCTGGCAGAAAAGGACCTAGAGTTGCTGTTTTACAGTTGGCTGAGCATGAGCCAGCAGTGTGCCCAGGTGGCCAAGAAGGCCAATGGTATCCTGGCTTGTATCAGGAATAGTGTTGCCAGAAGAACTAGGGCAGTGATCATTCCCCTGTACTCAGCAGAGGTGAGGCCTCAGCACAAATCCTGAGCTTAGTTTTGGGTCCTTTACTTCAAGAAAGACATGGAGGTGCTGAAGTATGGCCAGAGAAGGGCAACTGAGATGGTGAAGAGTCTGGAACACAAGTCCTGTGAGGAGCAGCTGAGGGAGGTGGGCTTGTTTAGCCTGGAGAAAAGGAGGCTGAGGGGAGACCCCATCGCTCTCTAAATTACCTGAAAGGAGGTTGTAGCTAGGAGGGGGTCAATCTTTCCTCCAAGCCAACTCACAACAGGACAAGAGGAAATGGCCTCAAGCTGCGCCAAGAGGGGAACTTCAAGATGGACATCAGGAGGAATTTTTTTCACCGAAAGGCTCGTTAAGAATTGAAAGGGGCTTCCCAGAGAGGTGGTGGAGTCACCATCCCCGAAGTATTCAAGAAATGACTGGACATGGCACTTAGTGCTGTGGTTTAGTTGAGAGATTGGTGTTTGGTTAAAGGTTGTACTTGATGATCTTAGAAGTAATTTCCAACCTTAATGATTCTGTGATTCTATTCTATGATTCTGTGATACTGCTCCCCATCCCTGTCTTCCAGCCCAGGGGGCTGGTACCTGGAGAACAACTGGTCTTACTGTTCAACACTGAGGCAAAGAAGGCATTAGATAAGTCAGCCTTTTCCTCATCCTTGGTCATTATTTCCTCCTGCATCCAATAAAGGATGGAGATTCTACTGAGCACTCCTTTTGTTGCTGATGTATTTACAAAAACATTTTTGTTACCTTTAACAGCAGTATCCAGATTAAGTACTAACTGATCTTTGGGCCTTCTAATTTTTCTCTCTATGTAACTTCATAACATGCTTATAGACCTCCTGGGCTGCCTGCCCCTTCTTCCAGAGGTCATAATCTCTCCTTTCTTCCCTCAGTTCCAGCCAAAGCTCCCTGTCCAGCCAGGCTGATCTCCTTCTCCGCTGGCTCATCTTTCAGCACACAGGGACAGTGATTACTACAGCCTTTGGAACACCATGTTTGGGAAGAAGGATTCATGTTAATTAAGATGTTTTTATACAAAAACATTTGTATAGGCCACTGGTTTCCAAACATACAGCAACTGATAATCCCTTAGTGAAGGATGTTTTTCCTGAATTATTATTAGAGGTTGACTTTACTCTAAGGTAAACATCAGAACATATTTCACAAAACTAAACCCTTGTTTTGCTATTCAGTTAATCTGCATGTCTCCTGTTACAACAAAAAAACAGATAATGAAAAGCCCAAACATTAACCAATGGTTTTGTAACAAACCTGGCAAAATGCCAGGGATTCGCAGCACACAGGTCAGATTATACAGGCTGGGACACAAGTAATGTTAAAAGCAGTCCTAGGTTAGAGTAGAGCACCATCCAGCTTGTTATCCCCTGATGGAAGTGTGTACAAAATAGGGCATGGCTCTGTAATCCATGCAGCCAATTCAGCAATTTGTTGGTTGTGATCATCTTATTTATCAGTAATTGATTGTCTTAAGCTTCAGAAAAACATTCAAGTGATTTCTGATCCCATCTACACTTCTATTTTCTATACCTCTGCATGGCAGCATTTACAACATAAACACACAGAATATCTGTAAAACAAAAGTTTTCTATTTCTTCCTTTTGGTAGCCTTTCAAAAAATTCTTGTTCTTTTCCCTCATTTTCATGACAGATCAAGATTTCATTATTAGATCATGACATATCAGCTTCTAAATTCTTTTTCGTAAAATCCTAATGTACTTTTCCTCTTTTTGCAGAGGTTGTTTCATTAACATCAGTCATTTTTGTTGCAGTTTTCTCTCCCTTTCCCATGCCAGGTGTTCCAAACAGCAAACCTGTGGGCAGGCTCCTTGCTCCCTACCGGCTATTCCAGGAGCCAAGACCTGCACAACTCAGAAGGCTGTTCACAGCCACCACCGCTGGTGGTGGTTTATGCGTGTTTAGCTGCTGCTCTTCCCCATGCACAACCTTCGCGCTTTTCAACACTGGACTTCGCCTGTTATTTCCTACTGATTCCAAAGAATTGGTAGGGTTGGAAGCGGCCTCTGGAGATCACCCAGTCCAACTCCCCTGACAAGGCAACGTCACTCAGAGCAGGTGACACAGGAACGCGTCCACGTGGGTTTGGACTGTCACCACAGTGAGAGACTCCACGACCTTTCTGGGCCGCCTGTTCCCCAGCTCTGCCACGCTCTGTGTAAAATTTCTCCTCACTACTCCGACCTATCAGAACCAGGGAGCAGACAGATTAAGCTTTCTGCCTTCCTGGCCACTGCTCCGGCCATCCCTGACAAGGGAAACAATCGGAGCTCCCTCGGGTGGGACGCCCGCGGCACCGGGGCGGACGGGCCGCGCCGGCCCCGACGCGGGCCCTCGTCTCCCCGCGCTCCCAGCCATCCCCGCCGGCGCCCCGGGCCGAGGAGCGACGAGCGGGAGCAGCGGCGGTCAGGGAGCGGGAGCAGCGCCGTCCATAACGCGCCCCCGCCGCGCTCACCCAAACACACGAACAGCACCGACTTCGCCTCCCCCGCCGCCATCTTCCACACGGGGACCTCGCGGCTGTCGTGCAGTCCGCGCCGCGCTTTACGGCACTGGCCGTTAGGGTCGGCCGCGGGATTCGCCTGCTTGGAGGCGGAAAAAGGGGGCGAAGCGCGAACTGGGACCGGGACCGGCGGGGAGAAGAGGACGAGACGAGGCGGGAGCGGCGGGATGGGACGGGACCGGGCGGGAAGGGAAGGGGAGCGGGCGGTTCGCAGGCGCCCTGGCCCCGCCTGCCTCACCTGCGGCAGGTGAGCGGCTCGGCGGGGCCGCCCCGGCGCCGCCCAGTGAGGCTGCGGCGGCAGGAGAAGAAGCAGCAGCAGTGAGGGGGAGCGGGGGCGCCCGGCCGGGCAGGAGTGAGTACCCGGGAGGCGGGAGTGGGTATCCAGGAAACAGGGGGGCTCCGAGCGGGGGAGCCGCGGAGGGTACGGTGCCGTGCGGGGCCGGCCCGTCCGAAGGCGGACGTACGCGGCCGGCAAGGCTTCGCTTGGCCATCGACTGCCCCTCTCGCCCGATGCTGCAGCCTGTGCTGCGTCCTCCTGGGAGAAATTTAGGAAGCGTCGAATGAGGCTTTGGCCTCGCCAGGCTGCCGGTGAAATTGAGCATACGGGCGCTTCGCTTTAAGGGGAGATCGAGTGTTAGTTTATTTATTTATTTATTTTTGTTATGTTTTATATCTATATATATCTATAATACATATAGATATATATCGACTATGTTATATATTAGATATATATGCATATATTTTATATATTAATATATTATGTATCTATAATACGTATATATACTATATATATTATATATGGTATATATTATATATGTATATATTATATATTAATATGTTTTTTATTTATTTATATTTTTGTTATTTATTTCTGTATACTTTTTTCCTACTGGGTTATCCCGTGTACCTGGCTGGGTTTTGTAACGTCGGGCAGCCACAGCCCCACAGTGGCAGGGTGTGGCTGGGACTGGATTCCTCCACTCTGTTTTTTAAAGGCTTGATTACCTGGTTTTCCCATCAAAACACAGCACTTAGGAGGTTAAATAAAAAATGCCAGATTCTCAATTTTCGTGCCAGATGTGCGCCTTTCAAACAAAAACTGAAGAGCTTATATAATATTTGCTGTGGAATGGAACAAACAGATCATTTTCTTTTACGCGGCTTGAAACACTGTCCTGCATACACATTTTTTAAAATTGTTTATTAATTTTACTTCACAGTGTAAGCGATTGGTATCAGAAGTGTTGTTTCTGTACCCAGTGTTCCCTTGCTCAGGCCCTGCAGTGCTCTGCTGTCCACAGGACTGTCAGCAATGCGGGGTGCTGGAGACAGGCAGGGGTCCGGGCTCTGCTTGGTTATCAGAGGTGGCCTTGGCAAAGGAGACGGGGGGGGGGTGGGAGGGCGCGGGGGGGGAGATGAATCAGTTGTGTCATTCTCAGGTGCAGCTCTGCCATACTGTATAACCAAGCAATGTAGAGTGCCTGTTTGCTGTCAACCGGAGTCCCAGGAGCTGTCGATGTTGGAAGCAGATTCCCCAGCACTATCTTTCTATGCATTTGTGGGGCTGGGAAAGTGAGGGTGTATATAAGAGCGCTTTGAAAAACCATCCCAGTATTTGTATCTGTGTATGTTACACGTAGGTACATGCCTAGCAGTAATTTTGAGACAAAGTATTTCATGGTTCCATGTCTTAGGGAAGGGAGTGGGGAGGATTGTTGTCTTGCATTCTTCACTGAAAGGGTTGTCAAGCTTTGGAACAGGCTTCCCGGGGAGATGGTGGAATCACCATCCCTGGAGGCATTCAAGAAATGACTGGATGTGGCATTTAGTCCCATGGTCTAGTTGACGAAGTGATGATGAGTCAGAGGTTGAACTCAATGATCTCAGGTCTTTTCCATCCTAAATGAGTCTGTGATTCTGTGATTTTCATCCCTCAGTAGTGGAAGAGAGTCACAGTTTGTGCCTTCTTCAGTTAATGTCAACTTCCTACTTTTGCAATGAACCATAGCAGAATTCACTGTTGTTCTTTGCAACGGTTTCTCATCATTAAGAATTAATATTTCTGATGTAATGAACACTTTATATTTTTGAGGGGTTTGAAACAACCATTACATTGCTCTAAAAGAGCCTTTCATGCAGGACTGCTATGACTAGGTGGGAGAGAAACCCTATTGCAAACAAGGTAACCCAAGAGCTGAGGTAGAACTTGGGCTCTTCAAACTCTTGATTAATAAATATCAGACACCTGCACTTTTTACGTTTATTCCTTTTAGTTTGAAGAAATGTTTCTGGTGTGATTAATTGTAGGAATTCATTCATTCTGGGAATTAGTAACTTCTTGGATTTGATGCACGCACATGCGAATTGGGGCATCTACGAAGTGGGGGAAATGTGAGAGTCAGAATGATAGTGACAACTTTACTGACAGGAGTGTCAAATATTTTCTGCAGGAAATATCTGGCATCTGTAATTTTTTAAGGTGGTTAATATATTTTCATGTAGATTATTATGGTAGCATACAGGGGTATTTTGTAGTGCACATCGGGGTTGTAGTCTGTTACATTTTTGTTCTCTCTGTACTTCTGGCCCTGGTGAGAAGATAAACAAGATGTTTGTTTAGGATTTTCATCTAAAAAGAATGACTTTGTTTTAGTTAAAGCTTTTATCTACAAAGATTAATGTACTTGTTTATCTGCTTGGATTGCCTTGAAGTGTATTCTTGGTGATTAAAATAGAGCTAGCAAGCCAAAGCTGGGATACCCTTTGAGATTTTCGCCTTATTCCATGTCTAAATTTCACATATCATACCAACTCTTGTATTAACATGAGAAGAGACAGGTAGAACTGACTTTGTAGCTCTGACTTAGCTTCAGTCATGCTACTTATCTTGCTCGATGGGCAGCACCCCTTTGGTGCCAGCTGTTTACAAATCAAACATAGTACAATAAGTGTATATGAAAGACTTGCTAAAAGGATTTCAGGTACTCAGTTTCCTGCAGGATGGGTGGTAGGATGGATAGTTGTGGTGACATGTTTTGAGCAAAAGTGGGCAATTTTCATAGTAAAAATTCTTGGAAGAGTTCACATGCTAGTCTCAGACAACCCCCAGGATAACTCTGCCTTTGATGCTTGTTCTAGAGCACATCACTGTCTCTATATTATTGGAAATGCTGTTTTCTGGGTATCTTTGTACAAACAGAGCAATTTCTTTCCCATGTCTCTTGTGTTTATCCTTTCTCCTGGAACAAAGGCTTGTAGAACTGTGGACACAGGATTTTAGATATTGTAATTGCTAAAAGTTACAAGGATTTTTGAAGACTTTTAACTACAGGTGTTCCACTGCTCTCTCTCCTGTGCAGTTGAACAGATGTCTGATGTGCTTTTTGGAACAAATCCTCTGTGCCTCAGGCAGTTGGCTACTGTCTTCACCTACCACTGTTTCAGAAATAAGGAGGCAGCACCTAGGTGAAACATCTTGCATAAACAAAGGAAACATATTTTTCTTTAAAATACATTGTTCAGCTTTGTCACTATAATTTTACCCTTATGTATTCCAGCTCTCATCAGAAAAGGATATGAGAGGAAATTCACATTGTCCCTAATTGGAATTTTCTCCAAGCTGACTTCAGTACAAAAACTGCTGGGAACCCAACTTGTCAAATGCTTTTGATAATGCAGGTGACTCTGTGTTACAGGGTGTTTTTTTTCCTTGACTTTTCTCAAGGAAATAGTTAATTCAAAGTGGGACTGAGGGCTGATATCACATGAAGTTACAAAGAGATAAACTTTGTGTTTGAATCAGTTAAGTCCTTTCCTCTTTGTGGAGAAAAGTAATAAAAAGATGCACACAGTGAAACTGGAGCATGTGTTTTTTGCATGTTGTAGGGTTATTTTAGCACTAACAAAATTGATATTCCATGTGAAAAATATTGAGCTCCCATGGTCTAGAAGTGCATACATAATTGGTAGCAAAATTTGAAAAGGCAGTTTGTAAACACTAGAGCTGACCAAAAATCTTGTATGCTTTTAGATACTATACATGACACAGCTAACAGGCATAAATACTTTTATCACATTTCATACAATTTAGTTTGTGTCAGATAGCCTGTGTAGAGGCTAAGCTTATTTTGGCTGTGTTATTTTATTTAGTTATGGCATTTCAAATAAATTTTGCTTTGCTTTCAAAAAGGTCATCAGCTAACATATCAGTTTCTATCTCTGTAAGCCTGGGTTTATAAAATACCTATGCCTAGAGGACAACAGCCTAAAAGCTTAACTTGACCATGAAGAAGTTTACTCCTTTAAAAAAGTCACAGCAGAAAGCCTTAAACCGAAGTTAGGTGCTTACCCTCAGCAAGTTTGCCAATGACGCGAAGCTGAGCAGTGCCATCAAGGATGGGATGCCATCAAGAGCGACCTGGACAAACTTCGGAAGTGGGACCATGAGAACTCAATGACATTCAACAAGTCCAAGTGCAAGGTGCTACACCTGGATCAGGGCAATCCCAGACACAAGTACAGACTGGGAGAAGAACTCAATGAGAGCAGCACTGCTAAGGAGGATTTTCAGACAAATGTGGACCTGTTGAAGCGAATCCAGAGGAGGGCAACAGAGGTGATCAAAGGGATGGAGCACTTGTCCTACAAAGACAGGCTGAGAAAGCTGGGTTTGTTCAGCCTGAAGAAGAGGTCTCCAGGGAGACCTCATTGTGGCCTTCCAGTACTTAAAGAGGGCTTATAAAAAGAGGTTGAGGGACTTTTTACACAGGCAGATAGTGATAGGACAAGGGCTAGTGGTTTTAAACTAAAAGAGGAGAGATTTAAATTAGATGTTAGGAAGAAATTCTTTACTGTGAGGGTGGTGAGACACTGGAACAGCTTGCCCAGAGAAGTTGTGAATGTCCCATCTGTAAAGTGTTTAAGGCCAGACTTTGAGCAACCTGGTCTAGTGGAAGGTGTCTCTGCCCATGGCAGGGGGCTTGGAACAGGATGATCTTTCAGGTTGCTGCCAATGGAAACCATTCAATGATTCTATAATAAAGGCTATTATTCTTTAAAAAAGGTTGCAAGGAGTTATTTGCCTTGGAGTACAGGCTAATGGTAGAAGCAGTGAAAGTGCAGGTTGGGGTGAGGCAGTTTGCTTTAGAGTCACTACAGTTACATGCTTCCAATAATACACGTTTCCTATCTTTACAGGTATTTTGATTTTCGTAACTCATAGTAATATATTTAAAAAAACAATCAAAACACACACACAAAAAAAACCCCTAAAACTCAAACCCACAGACTTTCAGAGATGAGAATAAAGGAAGAAATCTGGTCATCTGCTCTCTATCTCCATTACTTCATTTCTATGAATAAAAAGCTTTCTGTGTTTGAAATGTTTTTTTTCTTTCAATAAAGACTTGTGATTTTTTAGGTTTTGGTTTGGTTTCATACTGTGTATTTGCATGCCAAAATCTAAATGTAGACAGCTGAGTTTCTTGTCATTGTCTGATTTCTTAGCTGTCTTGCAATAAACATACAGATGCAATGTAAGTTTCCATAAAGGTTTTCAGAAGTACTACTCTTTAAAATTACATTTCTAATTTCTCCCCCTCATTCCTATTATTTAAATATGTAAATATATGTAATTTTTGAAATATAAGCTTCATAAATTCAATAATAATTTCTTATTATAACCCTCTTCCTTCATTAAAAAATGCTTCAAAATACTGTAAATATCTGAGTTTTTTATATTGATAGAAATGTCCGTGAGATTCCCCTCTTTGAAATATGGACTGTTGGGCTGCTTTCCTTTTAGAGAAGGTGCTATCTTCTGTTATGTGTCTTTCATTTTTCACGTTTGAGGTCTTGAAGGCTGAATTTAGTTGTAACTTGAGTATCTTCATGACGTTTTTCCTGTGCACAGGCTGTCATCAACAGCTAACTTTAGCAGGTTATTGCAGGTAAAACAAGGAGAAACAGGCTGGTTTTAACATGGATAAGAGTGGAGTTTTTCTTAATTTTCGGCTTTAATTTTAAGCACTATTTCACTTTCTTCCAGTGCAGTGTTTGGACAGAATATATTTCCATGTGTCTTAGGTAAACCTTAAAATACTTCCAGCTCCTAGATTTCTATATGCTAAAGGCTGCAGGTTTTGCAGGCCTTTCTGGTTTGTTCTCCCTCCCTCACCACTACCAACACCAGCTTAGTGCGGTGCGATCCAGTAAACAGCTTGTTATCTGGGGTGGGGAAAGAGGGAAGTGTAATTACATTAATTCATAGCATAAAAACCATCAAGGTTGTGAAAGCACACATTAGAGTCTTCCAGTGCAGCTCAGCTGACATCTGCAAGGCCATGAAGTGCCTGCTGTAATACTTGTATCCTGCCATAACTCCTGTGTCACTGATGCATCACTAACTTCTCACACCAGTGTTGTTGAGGAACAGCATGAAAGTTGGTAAAACTTCAGGAATCCAAGTGATAAAAATCATGGTAGAAATACATGAGATTAGTGCAGAGCTTCACTGTACAGAGACCTTGTTTTCTACTTTTCAGGTTTGCTTCCATTGCCTTACACTGATGTATTTTCTGTTGTCTCCTGTCTCACTTGCTGTTCCAGGTGCCTATGGCAGAACTGTATAACACAGCCAACTGACATGAACTGCTGTGTCAATAATGCTTTGTCATTCCCTTCCACTGCTTTCCTATATTCCTTTTCGTTGTACCATTAGCCCTTTCCAGCAGAATAATCAAAGTGTACATTCTGAGCCTTTCCTGTTTCTGGTCCTTAGAGTCTTGAGGAAACAGTATCTGCTTGATGCTATTGATTCCACAACCAGGAGTAAGGAGCTCAGGCTCTGACAGCAGTAGTCTGCTGGATTTCAACTAAAGAGTATGGTTATTGCCTTCATTTCGTTACATCCTTTTCTTCCAGGTTCCTTTTCAACTTGTGCCACTATTTCCTTGAAATCCAGATGTCTTTTCTTGACATTTCATTGACCTGGCTTCTTTACTGTCTATCATTGTCTTCAAGTGTTGGAAAGTAGTAAATGGAGAGGTACTGATACAGACATGTTTAGCATAGTCTGCTGCCTGTCATCCACTGCTCTGTATTGCATCACTTTTTCTTGGACTAGGCAAAATCCTTACAACGCACGTCTTGCAGGCTATTCAAGGAATTCCAAGTACCAGATGAAGCCCAAGGCTGGAGCTGGCTGCCACAGTATCATGTTGTTACACATTTGTGAAACCAAAATTACATTAATCTCTTTGATTGTAATGCCAAATTGAAATCTCTTGTTTAGGCTCTTTTCCAATGCTGCACAGTCTTGTTTTTCAGGTTTCTCTTTCCCATTCGATGTTGTTCTTTAACTTTTCTTGACTATGCTAATTTTCATGTTGATGAATGTTCATGATCATAATTTTGAATGTTCTCTGTTCATACAAGCATAGCTCATGTTACGGTGGGTATTTGCAAAGCATCTGTACTTTAATGTATTGTTGTGCTGTTTCTGAACTTTTTAGTGAAGTGAAAGTGAAGACTGAGTTACTGTCTGAGGCTCATAGAGCTATTTGTCTTTGGTTTTTTTGTTCTTTTCGTAACCAAAAAAACCCCCCACAAAACCACCTTCCAGCACCAAATACTTCAAAGCTCATATGTACAGGGGCAACAAATGTATGAAATCTGCATGCAAAGCTTTGTCTCCCCTTTGTCATCAATTCTTTGAAACTGTACTTTTGATGTTTGGGTTCTCATAATGCAACCATGCTTTATTTCATCTGTTCATATTCAGCAGAATTTTGATTATATCAGAATTTGTTATAGCTTTTAAGTAAAAAGGCTTTATTTATTCTTTATTGCACCTTGCTCAGATAATTTCACCAAATGTTCAGCCAACACGCTATTACTGTTAGTCAGAATGTAAATTAGAGGCTGACGCACTTACCTCATCAGCTTACAAATTAAGCAGTTAATCAATTTTGGTGTGATATTCCCCCATGGGGTTTGCGTTGCTGACTCACATATGCTCAATATCTTCTCCTTTCAACAACAAGCAGGAGTGCAAATGAAGCTTGCTCCCAGCTGAGCATTCGCTGGTCACGGCATTCCAAATCCATCAGTCAGTGTATCCCCCTGATAGATATTATTGTCTTATTGCTCCTGGTTACTTCTTTCCTGAGCATTGCTTGAATACAAAGCAGACAATTATAAATGCATACTTAAAAGCTAATAGTGAAGACAGTGCTACGGGATGATTCGTTATGTTATTGACAGGGTAAAGTGAACACAGAAATTGCAGTATTTTTGTTAAAATGCAGATATGTCTATAATACCTTTCCAATAGACTTCCAGTATTAAATTAGTTTTTAAGGGACTAATTTTGCAGTTCAAATCATAAGGTAAGCTTGAGGGGGAAGAGGACAATTTGATGGATGAACAGAAGTTGAAACCATTTTTGATGTCACAGAAATCCCACTTACAGTTTTGTCTGTTTATACAGTGAATAAAATAAGCAGAAGCAAGAATTTGCTCCTCAACCTTCACCGTAATCTCTATTTATTTTATTTCTATTGTATTTTGGGGAAGATGTCACTATTTCATAGTGCAAACCCCCATGTACTTTTTTTTTTTAAAGTTAATAACTAGTTATGCGTTGTCTTTGACATATTTGTGCTATTTTCCATTTACTAGGGGTTTTTTACTGAAAAAAAACCATAATTTTCTTTGCCTTTGGACAGAGGTTTATGAATTTGATTGATCTAAATTTTAATAGTGAGAGTGAGGCCTCACCTGCACTACATAGCAAACCATTAAACTTTGCCTTTTTAGTGTTGACTGTTTTCTTATTTAATCTTGAATTCTGTCAACAAAATCTTGAGTGTGGCATAGCCCAAGACAGAGAACCAAACTTCTCCCTCTCCTCAGTGATAAAAAATATTATATTTCTTTTGCTGTGGCTCTAACAATCCTAGCAAAATGCAAGTCCAGCCAGGCTTTATCAAGCATTGTATTATACATAATTAAGGTCAGGGTGTGGACTTGTTTGAGGTTTTTTTTAAACAAGTCATCAGTTCCTCAAGACCCCTGTAGGCCTCCTGCCAGTTCCTTAGTATCTACACAACATTGTGAAAGTAAATAAAGGAACTTTAAATGAGCCACTGTGGAAAGAATCATATAATAGCCACTTTGAATAACTGTGTTGGTTTTCAGCATGAAAGTGTTTAATCAGTTGGCTTGTTGATCCTGCCCATTGTTATTAAAACCTTTCTGTGCCATGCTTGCTTGCCAAATAAAGTCACTCTAATTTTCATACCTGCTTCTGTCTAAATTAAAATCTGGATGTAACTTATCTTACTTGCAACCCTTCTCTACAATGTGTAGCTTTCAGCTCTTCAGTTTTTTCCTTCCCTTTTCCCCCTCTCTGTATCTCTACTGTGCTTTAGAAATATCACCCGTCTCTTAGCCCACTTCTGAAAGCACTGAAGTGTGCCTGCATGCAAAGTAACTGACAGAATAATGTCAAATCCACCTGCTGTATCGTAGTCCAGAAAAATAACCCTGCGTTGCTTCAGTCTGTGGCAGGAAGGGAAAAAGCAAAGGACACTGGAGGAGTGAATTCCTGTAGACTGCAGAAGCAATATTGATGTAGGAAACAAATGATACAGGGAGAAAGTGAAGTGTCTGCTGTTAGTTTAAGGATGGGAAGTTAAACTATTCTTGTGCTTCCTGTTGTGGTGTACAGCTAGATGAGGAATCTCTCTCCATCTTCTCTATGCCCTGGTAATGAAGGTACCCCACACTATGTGGCACCAAAAAAAACCAACAAAAAATCCACCAACAAAAAAACCCCCCACCCTTTTAGAGGGATTGGAGTGGATATACCTACTGTTCAGTTTTCTTAGGTAATGCTGTTTTGCTGTCCAAAGTTTGTATTTTGGAATACAATATTTGGAATCATAGTGCAGGTAAGTCATGGTTTGTGTTGGAAGGGAAAAGGACATCTAATCCAACTCTTCCTGCAATGGGCAGAGACGTCTTCAACTAGAGCAGGTTGCTCAGAGACCCATCCAGCCTGACCTTGAATGTTTTCATGGATGGGGCAACTACCACCTCCCTGGGCAACCAGTTTATAAAAATACCATCCTTGTTGTAAAAAAATTCTTCCTGATTTTTTCCAATATAGGAACACTAGGATAAAAATAAGCCAGGTAGGAAAATCATGGAGTCATCCTCAGTATCTTGTGAAACTTTCAAAGTAAACAGTTGAAAGGCTTACTTAAACATCCTCCATCCTGACCCAAGATGCAACCGAAACCTGATTTTGAAACCAATTACATTTTGAGAGGTGAAGGGACAGTGAAGTAGTAACTGCATTGCTTTTGCTGACTCCTGAAGTTTAGCTTTGAGTTGTCTTCAATTAACTTCTACGTGCACAGAGGCATGGCTACAGTGTTGTCTGGTAACCATTAAATACTTCTGAACCAATTCTGAATCTGAAAAAAGTATGAAAACTGTGATTTTTTTTTCCTCGCCACTATTCTTCCTGATTGCAGACTTTCAGGTCTGAAAACATCTCATGTTTTCTCAATGGACTTAGCTAAGGGATTTCTCTTTAATCCGTACGAAATAAGAGCTTTTGCTTTTTTTGGTTTTTTTAGTAGTAGAATGAATTAGTTGGAGATGTTTCTCCAGATTCTGAGATTAGCCAAAAAGAAGCAATGGGGAGGAAGGAATGCATGCAAAGACAGGAAAGAAGAGTGAGAGAAAAGCACAGAAGTTTATTTTATTTCTCTAATCTAGAAGCTTGATAATGCTTGCTTTTGCTCCGTCATGTTTTTTTATCTTCACAATGTTTTTATCTCCCCAAAGTTTTTTTGTCTCTAATATATACATCTTATTTTCATTGTCTTGATCACTTTGCTAGAAGTCCTGCATGGTCAGGCACATAACCGTCCATTTTACCACAGTTAGAATGAAGCATATCTTCCACTTTAATGTTATTGAAACATAAGAATAATTAAGTACCATGATATGTGTATTTTGGGTAGACTGGGTAGGTGACCCTTCCCAAACTCAAGACCTCTAGACTTGCAAAATATCTTAACTGAAAAACTACATATAGAAGTGTTCATCTGATTTTGTAACTGGACATGCACTGTGTATTACAATGTTAATTATTAATTACAAATTATAATATGCTAAGTTTATTTTTCATGCCTTCTTGTGAAGAATGCTGTTTCCATATGCTTTTTGGGACTGACTCAATGTATCTCCATACAAAAGCAAAAATCTTATTTTTCTCTTATGCTGGTAATGTTTACACTCTGACCTTGAAAATGCAGTGTGAAGTACAAATAACAGAAGCAATGGAAACATTTGCTCCAGCCCAGTTTAATCTACCAAAAGCAATTGTCTGTTCATGTTTTGTTTGGGCTATACTGGCTTCCCTTCTTGCTGTGTAGCCAGATTCCAGCCTAGTGAAGCCTTCAAATCACAGAAGAAATGTATGTTCAAAACTCCTGCACGCATTCTGACAATTTTAGTGCCATAAGAGTCACAGAAAATTTCACATGCCAAGAGCTTTTTCAGAAGGTCCTGAGCACGGAGAGCTTCACCTTCTCCTATCCTTTCACACTCAGGGACTTGGCTATCATCTTAATTTTCTGAGAAGGGATGATCAGGAGATAGAATTAGTATTTCTTCTTTGGTACAGCACCGTGGTTTAGAGTTTGTTGCTTTCTATGCATCTACTTCCTTTTGCTCCCAGAGAGGCTGATATTTTTGGATAGCCTTGTGATGTCTGCTGTCACTTCAAACTCTCCAATGTTACACCTGCTGCATTTTCACCAAAGCCACATGTTGCTACAAGACTTCACAGGGAACAATAGTCCAGAGATTCAGATGTCAAAATCTCTCTTGTTCTGGAAGTCTTCCTTCTTGCCTGAAAAACATACTAGGGGAATATTCTTTATTTTGGAAAGTGGAGGTGTAGTTCCTATTCTAGTCAGTGGAGCCTGAACAGAAACTTGGCTGACTTGCTGCTTTGTGCTTCAAGTCTGAGCTGAATTGCTCTCCAAGCAACATTGGTTTAATCTCAAAATCTATGTAGTCCTCTTTTGGATGGGAATGCTGCTGATAAACTTGGAAATAGTGAGTATTAATATGTCCAGAGAGGAAAACAAGAATAATTTAAGTGATAACTTTTAGGGATTTTAGTAGATGTATCAATCAGGACTAACTCATATCTTTTTATCTGTACTAAGGCATCTTTTTGCAAATCTACAGGTGAAACATACTATTCATACATAAAATGGTATTTATACTGTTGCAGAATATTAATATTTTATAATACTTGTCTCTTTTCAGTCGTTGACTAATGACAGCATATGTGGTAGATCTGAGTGGGATCAATGCACTCCCATAGAATTTATAATTTCATGGATTTGGGTGGTAAATATCGAGATTTTGTGTGTTTGTTACTGTTGTCTGCAGCTTTATAAAGTAAACATAATTTATCTCTAGTATGTGCTTTTTCCTCAGTTGAAAGGTACAACAAGCTTATGTTGGGTCACATTAGAAAGAAAATATTGATAAGCTCTTCCACAGGAAGTAGATTTCTAAAGGAAATTTCTTGGTCTGAAACAGAATTTTATTCGCTTACAAAACATGCTGCAAGTTTAGCTCTGTAAGAAAAGTGTTCTGCAGAGATGTGAACAATTTAGAGTTCACCGGTCAATAGTTGCCAGTTTGAAGGACAGCAGAGTTCATGGTAGTACAGAGAAGAGCAATTAGAGTGATCAGTGATGGAGCAACTACCTTGAGGAGAGACTAAGGCTGAGAGTCCTGAAAAAGTGGAGAAGGCTGGGGGCCGTGGCTTTGTATAAAGTCATGAAGGTAGTGGACAAGTTGAATGCATTAGGTGTTCACCAGAACCTGAGAGACTTGAGCTAGCAGGCATTCACTGTAACTAGTAAATTAATTTAAAATAGATCACATATTTTTTTAAGTAGCAGGTGGTGAACTGGTGCAGCAAGAATTCTGAAAGCAGAGTATCAACAGGTTTGAAAAGGTATTAGACAAATTCATATGCAATAAACCCATAAACAAATAGAGACAGGAACAACTGAGGATGTATTTCCAACACCACTGTGGTTACCAGTGTGGATTCTGAGGAAGTACAAGAGAAACAGATTGGAAGAAAGAGCTGGGCTTGTGGGTTTTTTTAAGTGGTATCTTCCGTTAAAATTGTCAGAGACAAAATGTGGGTCTGACGCAGAAGATAATTTCTTATGCTTCCTATTTCTGTGTTTCTATGGTTTCCTCCTTATTTGTAAAGAATCAGTTTTCCCATACAAAATATATTGGGTTTTTTGTATGAGATATCCTGAACTGACCATAGATATAATTTATTTCTTTCATGTTTTACAGTGAACAACCCTATACCTTCCAACTTGAAGTCAGAAGCTAAAAAGGCAGCTAAAATATTACGAGAATTTACAGAAATAACTTCTAGAAATGGACCAGATAAAATCATACCTCGTGAGTAAAGAAAATGTTTTGATTCAACTAAAACCTTCACCACTCCCCTGTGTTACAGTCATACTCTCTTTACCAATTCTCTTTGCTTTCACTGACCACAACTTAGAGATGAATGAAGATTTCAGGTGCCATAACTTCTTTGAAAATGTATTGGAAGTAAAGGGTTTCAGTTTGCTGTATTCTTGGCAGATGTTACTTCCTGGGAGAGATCTTTTGAATGTTTACAACCACAGGGTTCCTGCACTGGAAGGATGAATGGATGGACTGTCTCATGCCCACCCTGTAAATGTATGTTCTTAAGAGAGGACCTAGAATAGTAGCTCTAGTTCGTGAATATCTGTATTTATTAAAATTAGCTAGATGACAATAGGTTGAAGTAAAGAGATTGGGGCGCTGTTCTCATTTGATTCTGGTTTGACTCTTATTTGCTGCTGTCCTCTTTATTTTTGCAGTTGTTACTCTGTGTTTCTCCTAGTGTATTCCTACATCTGGATTTGCTGTTTGTGGCTTTGAATTCATAACTGTTATTTTCCGGAAGGTCTGCAGTAAGACTTGCAGGATGATGACACTGTATTTGCCACTAACACTTCCTAATGATATAAGCTGATTAGACTGTTGTATGTTGCTGTGATTTAAATTTGCACTCCTTCAGAAATTTGTGGAGATGAGATTATTAGCTATTCACTGCCTTTTTTCTGTTTATCTTGCTAGGGGTACTCACACACAATGTGTGTGGCACTATGCAAACTAACTCTTTATGAGCTAATCAGTATAGGTGAAGGAGTTGTGGCAGTATACAAATTGTCACAGGCTAATATGACCTGCAGCTGACTTTGTGGTTCACTTTGGAATGGAGGTGTCATTATCAGTTCAACTTTCTTCAGTTTTCTTTAAGCACTTGCTTCGATTACTTGACTCTTATGTGTCCAAAATTGTTAAATGTAGAATTTTGTTTTCCCCTTCTCTTACAACTTCTCTTCCAAGGTCTTGAATAAATGATTTTGCTGTTTCAGCTCACGTAATAGCTAAA
Organism: Neopelma chrysocephalum; assembly: GCF_003984885.1. Lineage (NCBI taxonomy): Eukaryota > Metazoa > Chordata > Aves > Passeriformes > Pipridae > Neopelma > Neopelma chrysocephalum. Next base: position 11,320,490 of record NW_020897742.1, read on the forward strand.
GCCAGAGGCCTTGCGGTTTTGTCCGTTATCAAAGCTGGATTTTTGGTGACTGCTCGGGGAGGAAGTGGAATTGTATTAGCTCGTCTTCCTAATGGAAGTAAGTGGATATTTTCCTTTTGTAGTTCACGGGAGAATTAAAAGAAATAAAAATATTTTTTCTTCATTATTTCTTTTCATAGCATAAAGCGGGAAATTTGTGAGGAGTCAGGCCAGTAGGTGACAGTGCTTCATTTGAAAGCTGTTTTCAAATGTTTGTACCTCTTTTGGCCAGATGTAAATGCTTTCAGTATCTTAGTGTAAAAGGATGAAATAAAATAGTGCATAGTTTAAAACTCATTAGAAAAATTAATTGTATCTGATTGGGAACAACTGTGTGACAAATAATTTGTAACAAAGATTTGTTTGGATTGTGAGTGTTTGTATTTCTTAAATTCTTTCCTGTGGGATGAGGCATTATAGTTACATGACTCTATTGTAGTAGTTTTGAACATAGTTTTAAATAGAGAATTTGTTAGTGTTTTTTAACTGCAATAATAAAATGAGTATTTCTTGTGACATGTGGTTAAAATTCTGTAAATTTATCTTGTTTTGAATGACAGCCTGGTCTGCTCCTTCTGCAATAGGAATTGCTGGCCTTGGTGGTGGATTTGAAATTGGAATTGAGGTATGATTTTGCATTTGAAATACTTGTTGGTAACTTTTTTTGCAAGAAATTAAAATGCATTGACAAAGATCTAAATGCTGGTGAAATAGTAGAATCTACTTTTCTGTACCAAAAAAAGGTTATTATAAAATTCACTTATACAAGACAAACAAAAGAGGGGATTTGATCCTATCAGTCTAATCGTTTGAAGACATTTAGATGAAAAGAAGTGGCATAGCACTTGTTTCCTTGATTTCTCACTTCTAGAAGCTTTCACGAATGGAAAGCTTCCTGTCAGTGTTCACATATAAGCCAATCGGAGTTAATTAAAACAGTATCCTATACATAATACTGTATAAAATGCTTTGTTAAAGAGCACAAGGACTCCATCTGGCAAGAAACAGTGAAAGGAACTGAAGGTGTAGTAAAATGGAGACTAGCTAATGTTACTGTACTTCTCGCATTTCCCACTCACACTTGTGGCTACTGACCATGGCCCTTCAGTTTGAAAGCACCAAAACTAGTGGTGCCCCTTCTGAAGGATTGCTACAGAAGAGAAGCCGATTTCCAGACAGCAGAAATGGTTAAGTAAAGGACTCTCAACATGTTCAGAGAAATCCTGGTGTGCTGAGTCCTGACAGCGCTCTGCCTCTTCTTCCCATTTCTTCTTTCTCACAGCTCCTTCACACTTGTTTGTTTTCATCTTTCCTTCTCTTTCCCACATTAGTCTCCAGGCTCGTCCTTCTCTTTTCTTTCTGTTTAGCTTCTGTTCTGCTTATTCCCAAAGAACATCAGAGTAACAATATGTTGCCAACAAGATCTTTTGCAATGGGCATTCTGCTCCTCAGAAGAATCCACATATAGCTGATCTGGATGGTCCATGTCAGCCCCCAGCACATCTCCTGCAACTAACCAGCTATCCCTGTCCTGGCAGCCACTCAGCCGGTACTCACATAATGAGCAACAGATCAGTATTTTATTGTATCCTCCTTGTTCACTGTGTGATCTCAGCCGTTATTGCAGTGCACTTTTTAAAGGATGCTGTGAATACAAAATCATTAAATTTTGTGAGGGATTTTCTTTGATTTTCATGACTACATGATCTGAATGCATTATAAAACATTCAGTTTGAGCCCCAGAGTTTGTTTTTTGTGGGGTTTAAGGTGGGTTGTTTTTTCCTTTTAAGACAATTAAACAGACTATTCATATGCTTTGATTAATCTATAAAAAATTTCCTTTAATCATCCCCATCTGATATTTTAGATAATGTAACCATTTACTGTTGACACTTCAATACAGAAGCTATTTGTGAGAGGGGTTTTTTCTGGGTAATATTATGCTCTTCATTTGAAATTTTAGTCAGCTTACAAAATGCTCCTTCCTTACTGACATTATTATAACACAGTCTTATTTATTTCTTCTAGAAAATATATGCTATTCAGAAATACCCGAGTGGCTAAGAAGCCTAGAGTCCGATTTCAGCACTCTTTTAATCACATATAAACTTAAATGTTTTAGAAACTGGGTGAATTTTATTCCTGTAGGGGAGATTACAGTTAACATAGTGGTAGTGGTACTTATGGATGGTCTTAAATAACACGAAGGAAATCATAGACTTCGGAAGTCACAGTGAAAAACTTGGTACCTCAATTAAAGACCAATTTTAAAATTTATATAAATGCTTTCCTTGAAGGTTTTCTCACTATGGATTCACTTAGCTTTAGCAGTGGAATCATCCTCTTAATGCGTAAAAGGAGGTAGGGGTATTCTGAATGACATTCTTTCTCTATCCCTGGATGATTCAAAAACTACTCCTGTCAACCAATTTTTATTTGGGATGGGGTGGAGGCTACCACAGGGGGGCTAATAACAAAGACTTCTCCTATGCTGTGTGTAATACTTCAAGGCCAGCCTTGTTTTGCAAATAATCTGGTATTTCCTCTTGTATTCCCTGCTGTCACTGTTTGGAATTTGGGGTAAGTTGAAAGTTTTTTCTGAACCTGGCTTTCAGTCAAGTCCACCAGATGAAAGATCAGGTGCAGTAGTTCTTGGGTAGTCAAGATACCTGTGGAAAAGATAATCCATCACCGTTAGCTATTGAAGTGTAATCTGCTGTATTGAACAGGCTGACACTGCTGTAGTTTTGTGAGGTTTTTACAACATTTAGTGTGTTTACTGAGCTTTCAGGTACAATAGAGTGATCTTTATAAGATCATGCATGTGTTTGAAAGACTTTTTCCTTCTTTAAAATGCTTCCTAGATTGGGAAAAGAATTGTAAAAGACTTTTATTGAAATTTATTAAATTGAAGAGTTACAGTTTTACAGTACTGATGGTAATAGGCATCAGCTTAAATAGTAGTAGGAGTACTTTGATACATAAAGTCTTTTAAAAATAGTGATTTTTTTTTTTCCATTTTGCATCTTTTGAAAATACGTTGCTACCTCTTCGGTTATTTAGTTTAATAGGTTCTTGAAGGAACTGACTACGTCTAATGTACAAGTCTTAAAAAGTTAGTTAATAATTCATACACACACACACACACACACACACACATATTATATATAAAACCCTTATCAAGAAAATAAAATTTTATCCATAGCGAGAAGACCTGTATCCTTTTTGCTTTTTATTCTTTGGACAGTAATTTTTGTTAGTAAGTTCTGTCTTGCTTTTATTAGTTTAATTATGGAAGGATCAAAATTATTTACATCTGAAAATGCCTTCATAATTGTTTGCATAAGCCATAGAAAATAGGAAATTGTTAATTAGGAAATTTTGAATTAAAATAGAGTTTCTGTTATAACTGTTGTTTATATCATACTGACCATATCAGCACTTTGAAAAAAATCAGTCAAATTTGATTGAAAAGTTAGTTTGGAGGAATTTTTGTTTCAAAATACCTTGCAGAAAAAGAATCAACTTTGTTGTGAAAGCTGTTTCAAAAGAAAGGAAGTGCTTCTCCTGTGCTATTCTTTCTTCTTAAAAAGCGTAGTACAAAATAGTACATAATAAAACATAGTACAAAAACATTGTACAAATACATAGTATTTGATATTTTATAGGTTTCAGACTTAGTGATAATACTGAATCATGAAAGAGCAGTGGAAGCTTTTGCCAAAGGAGGGAATCTTACACTTGGAGGAAATCTTACTGTGGCAATTGGACCTCTGGGGAGGTGGGTAAAATACTTTCCTAATATGGGGTATATGGAAGATGATTTTAAAAGCTATATATAAACATTGATGTGGCTTTTTTTGCTGTGTTACAGAACAAACTGGGCAACCTGTATGTTAACTGGACCATATTGTTCTTGCCAATCACTTTTTTCTCTTTTTTCTTTTTCCTTCCTGATTAAGTCATTTACTGGCAGAAGGAAAGTGTTCTGAGATTTACTCTCTTTGCAGGAGACTGCTTGGCTAGGCTCAATGAAGAACACAGGCTACTGTGCCTGATAGAACTATTATTTTCATTAATGTGCGGGTCTGTGCTCTCTGTCACCACTGATCTGCCTGACAGTAAATAAAAACTACACCAAAAAATTTCTTTTAAACCTTTAAGTGGTTAAGCCAGCTTACTTTGAAGGATAAGATGAAATAATCATAGAATAATTGAAATTGGAAACCAGATCACTACTCCAACCTCCTGCTCAAAGCAAGGTCTGTTATGACTTTAGATCAGGTTGCTCAGTCCTGTTTTCCAGTTGGGTCTTGAAAATCTCCAAAGATGGAGATTGCTTGGTCTCTCTGGGCAACCTGCTCTTCTGGTCAGCTGTTGTCATGGGGAAAAGTTTTGCCTTAGATCCAGTCAAAGCATTTCTTATTTCTATATTTGTCCATAACATTTTATTCTTCTACCATACACTGCTATAAAGAGCCTGGCTTCATGTTCTTGATTAGCTCTTCATAGATACTTGAAACCTGCTGTTAGGTTCCCCCTAAATCTTCTCTTCTCCAGGCTTACCAAGCCCAGTTGCCTCAGACTCTGTTTATGGGACATTTGCCTCCTTATGTCTTTTTTTTTTTTTTTATCTTTTCTGACAAAAGTATGATACCTATTTCACAGAAGAGAGAGAGATCTGTGGGTCAGGGGAGGGCAATGAATGTCATCTGCCCTGCAAAGGCATTCAGTACACTGTCCTGCAACATGTCTGTGTCCAAGCTGGGACATAGGTCAGGGTGGGGCAGACTAGCAAACAATTGCTGACCAATTGCTGTCTCAAATAGGTGAAGAACCAGATCATCAGGTTTGAAGAGCAGTGGTAAATGAGTCATGTTGTAGTCTGAAGCCAGGTTTCTGTGGAATTCCTCAGGAGACTCTTCTGGGAGCTCTCCTGCTTGGTAGTTTTATCAATGACCTGGAGGAGCAGATGCTCCTTCAAGTTTGTGGATGACACCAAATCAGGAGGTGCAACCAATACAGTTCAGAGTAGGGCTGCCATTCAGAGCAATGGACCTAGAGAGTGTGGAGGAAGGGTCCAATAGGAAACCTCATGAAATTAAGGACAAGTGCAAAGTTCTGCAGCCCCAGTTGGATGAACCCCTGCAGTTATGCAGGCAGAGCCAGCCAGTTTGGGCAGCTGCTCTGTTGAGAGGGTGCTTGTGTCCTTATGGGCGGTGGGCTGAGCCAGCAGTTGATTCCTGACAGAAAAGACAATGAACAATGTAGGGGGCTGCCTCAACAGGACTGTACCAAGTAGATAAGAGGAGTGACTGTTCCCCTTTGCTTCACATTTCATAGACTGTGACTAGAATATTGTGTCCAGTTTCAACCCTGTAGAAAGTAGTTTATAAACTAGAGTGTGTACAGTGAACAGCTACCTAAATAGCCAGGGACATGCAGCATGTGAACAATGAGGCTTGTTTAACCTAGATGAGAGAAGACCATGAAATCTTCTAAAGGACTGCATTCCCAACAGGGAATCACCAAGGAGATGGACCCCAGTTCTTTACTGAGGTGCATGGCAAGACAATGAGAGGTGATAATCATAAGGTTCTGTCTGGATATGAGAAAAAAAAATTGACATGAACAGAATTGAGCACCGATACAGGTTGTTCAGAGTGTCTGTGAAATTATATCCTTAGAATTCATAAGAAACTGGCTACAAAAAGTCCAGACAACCTGCTCTCAATTTGATGTTGTATCCATTTTGAGGTGACTGCCTGAAATGTCTTCAAACCTAAAATGTGATCCTGGGTAGGACAAATACTGTAATCTTTCAAATCTGTTGAGGTCTGATGAAGCCTTACTTGAATTATTTTGTACTGACCATAAAGTCTAGAAAGATTTGAATATGTTGAGTAGAGTTCCAGTCACCAGTCCAAACATAATCCAGTCATTTTAAAATGTGATTAAAATGTGGGTTAATACTTTTCAGAGGAAGCCTAATGGGAAGCATTCACATGAGGCAACATTGTTCTGTGCTTCAGAGGAAACCTTATCAAGCCAATTAATTACTTTGTACTGGGTCTCATCTGAAAATAGGATTAAAGTAAAATAAAGGATTTAAAGAAAAAGACAATTGCTGTTCATGCTGCAAAGCCGTATTGAAGAATATCAACCAAAATTTTTCTTCTAGAAACTTAGAAGGGGATGTTGCTCTAAGAAGCTCTGCTGCTGTCTATACGTACTGCAAATCTCGAGGACTGTTTGCAGGTGTATCTCTGGAAGGAACCTGTTTAATTGAAAGGAAAGAAACAAATCGCAAGTAAGTTCTCTCCAAATCTAGAAGACCCTGAGATTAGCTCAGCTGGTTAGATCATAATGCTAATAATTGCAAGGTTGTGTTTGATCTCTGCATGGGCCATTCACTTAAGAGCTGGACTCAATGATCCTTGTGGGTCCCTTCCAAATCAGAATATTCTGTGATTCAGTGAAGGCATAGTGACAAAATTAACTAGGACACATTCAATTTGGAAAAAGAGTTTTTTATAGGAACATACTATGGTTGGTTTAGAGTTTTTGGGGGGACAAGGCTTTCTTCAATTTAGACATCTTGCAGTGGGTATTGAGATGATGCTGAATGTTTAGAGATTATCTGTGGCAGGTTGACCTTTGCTAGACACCACATGCCAATCAAGGTGCTTTGTCACTCCCGTTCCTCAATAGGATGGGACAAGAAAAAGTATGATGACAAACTCAGGAGTTGAGATAAAGGCAGTGAGATCACTTACCAGTCAAAAAACCCCCTTCAACATGGGGAAATTAGTTTAATTTATTGTCAGTTAATAAGAGGATAGGATAATGAGGAATAAGAACAAATCTAAAAAGCAACACCTTTCCCCCCACACCTTCCATCTTACTGGGCTCAACTTCACTCAGCTTCACTACACCGTCCTCCCAAGCAGTGCAGGGGAATGGGGAATGAGGGTTGTGGTCAGTATTCCAAATTTACAGCAATGTACCAGTTCTGTCATTTCTCAATATATGATCAGCAGGAAAAATGCAGGGCCAGGGATGGAGAGGGAAAGCATTTGCACAAGGTGAATTTATCTAGAATTTGAAATGTAATAATTATTAAATACCTGACATCTTCTTTTTTTTGTATCAGGTTTTATGGGCAGGATATTCGTGCTAGTGCCATCCTGCTTGGTGATGTGCCTTTTCCTGCTCAAGCAGATGATCTTTATGAAACTCTAGCATCCTTCACTGAAGTGTATGAAAACGAAGAGCAAAAAAATAATCCAGGAAAATCTGTAAGGGAACAAAGAAGGGTTTGTGCAGTTGCTTTTCACATAGGCTTTTTCTGTTCCTGAACTGTTCCTAGTCTGTGTTAATTTTGATGTTCATGTGGCATTCTTAGCTTCTCTACTGGATGATTAAAGGTGTAGCACGTTGCAGATGCTGCATGTAATACATTTGTTCAAATATTCCCTTGATAGGCTCTTGTGGACAAGAATGTTGCTGGGTTTCCTTTGCATCCTTCAGAATAACAAAGTATATTCTTGTTTTATAATTGTACATTATCAAATCTGAGGTCATGATTAGAGATGTTTGATCAAATATCCCTAATCAAGTTAATTGCAGGTTGATGTTGATACTCTTAATTTTTCTGCTTTTTGTGTCTTCCATTCAAACAATCACATTTACAATGTAATACTAAGACTGTAGAAGATGATTTCTTGTAGATGTTGATATTACTGATAGACAGTTATTTACTTTCAGCTTCATTAAACCCGTAGTGAATTGCTTCAGTGTCATGTGTATGTCAGTAGTTTTTTGTATGCTTCTTGAGTTCCTACCAGTTCAGTGGAGAAAGAGTGATTTTAAATTTTTTTCCAGTGTAACTTGACATACTTCTTGGCCCTGAAGTCACAATCTATGTCCAGATGTGATGCAACATTTTGTAAAAATTTGTGTATTTTAGGTAAATGACCCACCTGCTAGACCATCATCTAGACCACAGCCACCTAAACCCACTGTTAGACCTACGCCACCAGGTTAAAATATTTTGATAATGATTAATTAATTCTCCTTATAAAATTAGAGCACTAAAGCTTATTGATATTATGCATTTATTATAATAGCTGCCTCTATAAAAATGTTTTTTAATACTCTTTCTTGGAAAAGCATGATAGGATATTACCATGAGTGATAAACCTTAAAGGGTTTGTCTGTTTGCTTTATATTAACAAGCCTTTTCTCTCTGAGATTTGCTTTAGTGTTTTTGTAGTTACAGAATCATATAATAGTTCAAAGGAAATATTCATGTTTCTTGGATATGTAGAAGCCCCACGGTACAATGAAACTTCTTAGTAAAAAGAACAGTCCTAGAAACCGCTAGTCCTAGTTCTAGAAACTTCTGGTTTCTAGAAATCAGAGTTTCTCCTTTACGTTATCAATATCTTTTAATTGGTAGGGGTCTTACAGTAGAGCAGAAGAGGCAGAATTTGGCTCTTTGACAGTTTGTCTGGCAAAGTGCTTTCATTGAAAGTGAGGCTTTACTGTGCATCTCCTGTTGTTAACTTATTTTTCTAGTCAAGGATATAAGGTAAAGTCCTTATTTTTTGGTTCTGCACTGCTCCTTATATAACCGTAATCATTTAATAACTATTGAACTTATATTAGAAAAGCAGTATACAAAATATAACAATATATGTTAGCATGCCATGTAAGTTGCTGCTTTATTTTCTCTTCCAGCTAAAAAGAATACAAACAAACTTTATCCTGAACTTCCCAATGCATCTGAGGGTAAGTACTAAGCTTACACTAATGTTACTAATACAGTGTGGAATCTGAGAAGTCCTAAAAGTACTTTGAAAGATACCTAAAAGTATTTTTCATTATTGTCTATGTGTTAAAATGAGATTCAGGTCTTGTATGCTCTCCTGAAAATATTTCATAAACATCTTATTCACTGGCTTTAGATTCCAACAACGATGTTCTTTTTCTGAACAGCAAAACTTCTTTTGTTTTATGTGAGCTTGAAAAATGCGCTGGAATTAGTGAAATTGTTATATGTTACCACCTACTAGAAATAAAAAAGAAATCTTATATAACAAGCTTCTGTCCAAGTCCTTATGCAATGTACTATAATTTCTGTTTTAATATTAAAAGTCCTTCCATGGATCGTATCTGATTATGCTGACATAAACACAGATTTACATTGATTCTTGAGGTTTTTATATTGAAATAATTCTGCATTATACTAAAGATACTACTTGTTTGTTGTTCTATTCCAATTTTCTTACATTTAAAGCAGTTTCAACTCTAATAGGAGAATCTGACTTTGTCATATTTGCGTCGTAACTCTTGAATGGTGGGGTCATCGTCTGAAAACTTAGGAAGAAGTTTTATTGCAAAATAATTAGTTAGGTTAATTTACAGGTAAAAGACTGTTAGCTGTTTCAAAGTCAGTGAAATGAAAGAAATTTTTTCTCCCATGAAATATATTGATAAATAAATGTGTTAGTGGTTTCTGCTAGGATCAAAACTAAGACCGAGGCATTGCATGTTACACATCACACGGCACCTACAGAATGGACAAGGGATCAGACCCAGCCAGCACGGGTTTAAGAAGGGCAGGTCCTGTCTGACCAACCTGATCTCCTTTTATGATCAGTTGACCTGCCAGGGGGAAGGGGGAAGGCTGTGGATGTGGTCTACCTGGACTTCAGCAAAGCCTTTGACGCCGTTTCCCACAGCACATTTCTGAAAAAGCTGGCAGCCCACGGCTTGGACAGGGGCACTCTGTGCTGGGTTAGGAACTGGCTGGAGGGCCGGGCCCAGAGAGTGGTGGTGAACGATGCTGCATCCAGTTGGTGGCCGGTCACTAGTGGTGTCCCCCAGGGATGAGTGTTGGGCCCAGTCCTGTTTAATATCTTTACCAATGATTTGGATGAGGGGATTGAGTCCACCATTAGCAAATTTGCAGATGACAGTAAGTTGCAGGGGAGTGTCGATCAGCTGGAAGGTAGGAGGGCTCTGCAGAGGGACCTGGACAGACTGGAAAGTTGGGCTGATTCCAACAGGATGAAGTTCAACAAGGCCAAGTGCCGGGTCCTCCACTTCAGACACAACAACCCTATGCAGTGCTACAGGCTGGGGACAGAGTGGCTGGAGAGCAGCCAGGCAGAGAGGGACCTGGGAATTTGGATTGACAGGAAGCTGAACATGAGCCAGCACTGTGCCCAGGTGGCCAAGAGGGCCAATGGCATCCTGGCCTGTATCAGGAACAGTGTGGCCAGCAGGACCAGGGAAGTGATTCTTCCCCTGTCCTCAGCACTGGTGAGGCCACACCTCGAGTACTATGTCCAGTTCTGGGCCCCTCAGTTCAGGAAGGTGCTGGAGCAGGTCCACAGAAGAGCAACAAGGCTGGTGAAGGGACTTGAGCACAAGTCCTATGAGGAGAGGCTGAGGGAGCTGGGGTTGTTCAACCTAGAGAAGAGGAGGCTCAGGAGAGACCTCATCACTCTCTACAATTACCTGGAAGTTGGTCTCTTCTCCCAGACAACTAGCAGTGAGACAAGAGGGCATGGTCTTAAGCTGTGCCAGGGGAGGTTTAGGTTGGACATTAGGAAGAAATTCTTTGCAGAGAGGGTAATCAGACATTGGAATGGGCTGCCCAGGGAAGTGGTAGATTCTCCGTCCCTGGAGGTTTTTAAGATGAGACTGGATGTGGCACTTGGTGCCATGGTCTAGTAACTGCAGTGATAGTGGATCAAGGGTTGTACTTGATGGTCTCAGAGGTCCCTTCCAACCTGGCTGATTCTATGATTCTATGATATGTTTATATATATGTTTATATATATTAATATGTACTCACATTTTTGCATATTGCGTGCCTCCTTGAAAATAAAATTAATCAAAATATCACTTTTTTACTTTTGCAAATAGAGCTAAAATCAAGCTTGATAATAGATCACAATGGAAAGTCTGTTTCAGGCAGAGAGTAATTAGAGGTTTTCACTAAAAGTTAAGATAAATTGTATGTGTCATTGTCTTTACATTCCTTTTCATATCTTTTCTCCACACATGCAGTTGATATCTGCATCTATTGAGGCGACCAACGTAGGAGGATCTTAAGCTAAGCTTTTGATGTGACTTCCTGAGAATTGAAATTTGTTATTATGTGGTAGGACTTTTACCAGGAGAACAATGATACTCTAGTGGTCTGTACTCACAGACTAGCTATCATCCAGAAAGAAAGAAGAATTGGCCTTCTGGCCATTAAAACTAAGCTTTCTCAGTCTTAAAAAAGCCCTGACCGACTGAGAACAGGTTTCTAAAGCTTGCACGTGTTTGCTATATTGAAGGGAGTGTTCTTCTATTCAGGTTCAAGTGACAAGGTAAAAATCTTACAGAGCCATCTGTTGATGGCTTTCAAGATTCTTTGAAATCAAAATATAGACTTAATCAGTCTACTACTGAGGATTTATAACAATTTCTAGAAATACACAAGCTTATCTTTGAGAAATGCAAGAGGCAGTAGGATCTTGTGTAAATGATTGCGTGGTATAATTTGCTTTCTTTTGTGGATTATATTTCCATAGGTAACAGTTCAAATGCTGTCTGAATCCACAGGAGTACTATATGTTTCTAAAGGCTAAAGTTTTCTTATCACAGGGAGCAATCAAGGCTGAAGTCAGTTTCCGAGAGTGTTTCAACAGTATAGCCTACGTGCATGTTGATGGGAGGCTGGAAAAGTGTTTCAATCCCTTTCACATCAGAAACGAGGGGTGTACTAATGCTGGAGGATGCAATAGAAGGAGCCTTAAGGCCATACCTCCTGTCAATAATCTGTTTCTGACTGTTTGTAGTCCAAATTATTTCATCAGAGCTACCAAGCAGCTGTAGCATGTACTAGTCCATCTTTATTGCAGGAGTAGTGCTGCAACAACTGTTTTTCTACAGTGAGCTGAAAAAAAAATTCAAATTTTTTTGTGTCTTTCTAGTTTAAAAAATACATTTGGGTAACTAATAGAAGAGTGAATGAATCTAATCTTTAGGAAGCTACATTTTAGGTATAATGGCTGATGCAGGGATAGGTTTTGATGTTGAGCAACAAGCTTGTCCAGATTGCAAGTAATAAGAACTTGCCTTTGGTTGGGGAAGTTGGCATTGTGTTACCACGATTTGGTTTTGCAACAGTTATACAAGTAGTAGAAAGGTTGAAACATTAATTCTTCTCATTAGACGGAAGAAGAGCTAGACTTGTGAATGAAATATTTTTAATTATTTTCTGTGGACCTGAATTATCTAGATAAGTCATGTAATATAACCTATTTCAAGTGTAAGAAGAATGATAAATGAAAAACATGGTTTTCTAAATTGATAATGTGATACTTGAACTCAGATGCAAGGAGACTGTTTTCATGTAACTGAATAATGCTTAAGGTAATGCATTTAGTTGTAAAATGAGGTTCAGTAATGTCTTAAATGTTTCCAGAAACTTGGGAATACCACAGATTTTATTTAAATGCAATTTAAAAATTGGAGAGACCTTTTACAATTCTGGGAAATAAAAACCCAAAACGACCACAACAAAAACCCACAACAAACTAATAGCTGATACAGTTATTGTGATTCAGTGATGTATGAAGTTTCTATAGTAGTAGAGATTTTTCTGGAGACTGTTTAAATAAAGAAACTAGATTTGCTTATGAGTATGAAAGTTCGTGCCTCCTCCCTTACTAGAATTAGGGATTTGCGTCTTCATTTTTCTAGTTGTCGCCTCTTTGTTGTAAAATCTACTGAAAGGGCTGACTGGTCCTTCCAAGCTTTGCTACCACAATCTAGCTTTTCTTTTTCTGGACACATAATTTCTTTGGAGTTCTGCACCATATCTGTAAGACAAATGACTCCTGTTTCTTGAGTGACTACTTGGACATTATAGACGCGGGAGAAGTATATTTTATTAGGACAATTTTTTTAGACACATTAGGTTCACAGTTTGTCACACTAGACTATCTAATTCTAGATATTAGTTTTTCATTATTGTTACGATTTCTAGTTTTTTTGTGCTTGGGGTTCTGCCATGGAGCAGCAAGTATTGAAACATGTAGATAAGTGGTTACTTGACTTAATTGCCTATCCTTTTAACAGTTTGCTGAATAATGTACAATTCTGAAAATGTGACATTGATGTGGTTTCCCGGCTGAAGTGGTAGGAGCAAGAGTAGTGATCTGCTAGCAAAAATAGGAGCTGAGTTGAGGTGAATGTGAGAACTGAATCGTTAACAGGCAATTTGTTCAAATCAGATATCAGATTTTTTTTTTCACTTTTTCTTCAACTCAGCTAATCAGAAAAGGACTGTTTCACATGTTTGGAAAAGAATCACTTAAAATTGCCAAGATGCTGAAACAATCAGGAAATAGACTTGAGACAGAAGTGGGGATGAAAATGCAAGGAAGTTTTTCCTTCCAATCAGTGTTCTTTCACTGTTCATTCACAATTCTCAAAAGTCAATATGGGTTTGAATTCTTACAATACTGTAAGACAAAATGCTCATACTAAACACAAAATCATTTCTTTTGGTAACAGTGTAAGTATTTTATCATAATTTGGAGAAAATAATGATGCTGTATGCATTTTTTAAGCAGTCATATGATTTGCTTAAGAAACCCATAAGAACTTGTGGCTCTGAAGCCTAAGTGTTCAAGGGTTTGGTTTTTTTAGATTTTTCTCAGAAACACGGGCTTTCTTATCTTCCACAAGTACTTGAGCTAAATATTTTTAAATTTTATCTTGAGCAAAAATATATGCCTTCTTCTTTTGATTTTTGAACTGAATAAATTATCTATCTGCAGACACTGAACTCTTTAGCTATTGTGCATAAAACCGGCACACCCAAAATTGATTACAGTAAAATTAAAAAAAAAAAAACCAAAATATGAATTATATCTAGGTTTTTTCCTGCAGAAACCTTTCATTTTGAAAATAAAATAAAATATTAACAGATTCTTATTGTCCCATTAGGCATATATTTGTATTCATGCATACTGAAAGCAGAGCTGTATCAAGCATACTGATGAAGACACAGAGGCAGATGACAAATTTGTCACTGTTTTTAAGAAGCTAAAAAACCCCTTCTTCCTTCAATGATAATCTGAGTGATTTGTGAACCTCATTATTAAAAATTTATGCTTTCCCATATGAATTTGTCTGCAGCTTTTAGACAATGTTTGTTGTGGCTTTCTTCACTATATTAAAGAGCACTTCCCTACCCAGAGGGGCTTTTTTTTGTTCCCTTCTTGTTTTCCTTTGAGACATTTGTGCTGTAATCAAATCACTTTTTGGTCTTCCTTGATCTTTCTTTTGATGATAAACAGATTGATGAGCTCCTTGTCATAAGTCATTTTCTTTTTCTCTCAAATTTTTAGTAGCGTTAAAAATAGCAAAGTCTGAGTTGTGAACTCACTGAGATCAGTAAGATTTTAGCTCCTAAAAGCTCTAATGAATTTGGACTAAACTCCAGTCCTTATCTTTTTTATTATTTATTTATTCATTTATTTTAATCTTCTTGCATGTTACTAATCTATGTCAAAACACAATATCAACCCTTTTTGATTTGGTGGTACCATGAGGTAGTAAACTCAGTTTGTGTTAACTAAATTCATCTCAGAGATGCTGCTCTTCATTGTTACAGTTCTCCAGAAACCAAGTCTGGCCCAGTTCTCCATAATTTCCGAGATGATTTGTGTTTCTTTTGGTAATCTATGAATGCCAGATGGTTCAGTGAATCTGTGAAAATCTGTTTCCTGAGAGAATTCCAAGACAGATTTTCATGCCGTCTGAAATGTATTTTGTCAAGGAAACTTGAGGGTCTGTATGTGAATTTGCTTTTCTTAGTATGTTTTTGTGGCCAGTCAAAAATGTGTTAAATAAGCCAACACAATTATATGGACTAAGAATTCATAGACTGCTTCTGAGGTAAAAAGCTTAAAAAAAAAAATCTGTTTTACAGCTCTCTGAGGGCAATAATATAATTTTTACTTGTGAATTCACCTCCTGTTTCACTTAGTTTACGTGCATGCCTGTTCTGCAGTTCAGTTTCCATCTGACTTATTATCTTGTTATTTTTAGAGCTACTACCCACTAGGATAATATTGCTCAAAATTGAAAAAGAAAACATAACTTGGAACATGGACACCATTCTATCAGTCTCTGCATTAATTAATACCTCTAATTATGTGTACTGCTGAGCTTGTTTAATACAGTGTAATGAAACAATGGAATTTTTAGTTAGAACTGATGAAAGCAAGCATCATTGTGTGTGCTTGCAACTTTAAAATAGGCTTGCTTTGCTAAATATGCATTGAAGCAGTCACTTTATAGTTGCTTCTCAACTTAGGTTTAACAAAACCAGTACTATTTTAGAACAACTCAAATTTAACTGGAAATCTAGCATACAGTTATTTGTATCAGCTGTGCAGTTCCACGTTTAGAAATATCCACTGACAAAAAAATTTTGACAAGTGTGCTATAAGAGAAATGTGTGTCCAAATCTCCTCTTGATGAGTGACGTTTGACTTCGGCATTTTTATTTTCATTAAGACTAAACACCACAACAGGAAAGTAAAAATATTTCATCTAAAGCCAATAAAATTCAGCTATCTCTGTGGTCTCAGGCTAACTTCTTCCCAGTGTATTCCCTGAATTTTTGTTTGTCTGTGTTGTCTGAAAGCGTATCCTTAAAGTCTATCTTTCTAGGATATTGTCAATGTTTCAGCATTTTCTTCTTTCAATCTCTTCTGGATCAAGATTATTTAAAATGGTGTAATCATTCTGAAGTTTCCTTTACCAACTTGAATTGTAGTTAAATTGAATTAAAAGACTAAGTAAGATTATTCAGTGGATTTTTTGTACCAGATATCTGCATAGACCTGGAATCCGGAACCTATTGTTTTTAAGGATGGGAGAAGACTCCATGGTTCACTGTGAAGGGAAGAATCCATTTTGCTTTTAAATTGGAAAATCAATCATCCATGGAAACATGGTAAAATCAGATATGTGCATATTCCTTTAGGTACTCTGGATATGTGGTGTGTATTTGAAACTGGAAAAAGGGCCACTTTTTATTCTTCTGTTTATTAATTACTCTTTTTCCGAGAAAGGAAGAGATTTGCTGTAGGATCAAGTAGAACTGTTTCAGATTGTAAGGAAGCACCCTCATTAAGCTGTGCAGTAATCTGTTCCTTCTATACTATAATTTGATGAGAAACTGTAGCAGATTATAAACTGTACAATCAGTAAGACAGCTCAGTGTGACAAATAGGTATTTGCTTTACAAAATTTTTACAAAGTGAGATATTTCTGCCATGTTTCTGCCATAATCCTTCATGACATCGTCTACTAATTTTGTAAACTAAAGTATGGGAGTTTTGTTTTGTTTTAAGCGTTTTAGCTAAGCTTGGTCTATTTTTGTGTTTTTCGTGGCAAGACTTGTGACATGTTTATATTTAGTTACCAGAAAAATAAAACATCCATCTGGTGGTTCCCCACAGTATTCATTTTCTTGCTATTATGAACTCTTTCTTAATACTAACCAAACCTAGGAAATCCCAGGAAATTATTTTTGAGGCTATTTTTATCCCTGATTCACTTTTACTAGGATCGTACTATTACTATCATGAATATGATAAGTCAGATAATCAAGCTGCTTATGGCTTATGTTGTGGCAAGCTGGGAGGAAATATGTAGCATGCAGGACTTCACTGGCCATACTGAAACAAAGAACTTGATGCATATAATCAGCTAACTCAAAATACAACACGGCAGAGAGAGATTGAGGTCAGACATGCTAGAATGAAATTGGGGTCTTCCTGATGTGCACATGCGTGGGCAGAGAGCTGTTGTGCTAAATATGAAACAGATACTCTGGCATGAGTTTCTATTTTTTCTTGGCATTTTTTAATGGTTTGGAATAAAAATTAGGAAATTGGAGCTAAAGCATAGAAAATTTCAGTGCAATCTATGCTTATTTTTTAAGTGCAAAACACCATTAAGGCAATCATTCTGATTCATAGCATTAAAATATGAAATTCTTCACAGTAACATACAAATGTTAAATGGTACAGGTTACATCTTGTCTGAAGCCATTGTAACACATAGAGATTAATGCTTTAGTGTATTTGTAAAATATATGCTTAAAAAGTTTTTTCAAAGCTGTGTACTGTATTAGTATTTTCTTTGTGGTGTTCAAGTAGTAGGACAAAAGCAAGTTTAAATTGCTTTCCTATCTATTTATCTAGAAAAGCCTTTGGGAGTATGGGAGCTTGTGCTTCATTAATAGTAATAGAAGCCAAACAAAAATTTTGACTACCTCAAGGAAGTGATAGATACACAGAATTTCTATCCAGACTGTGGTAAAATGCCTTGTGCATGATTGACGTGAGACAAAAGCTAATAGTGTTCTAAGAAATGGTGATCTTTTTGCAGTAAAGGTAGGGTGATGCTTTATTGATCCATCTTGATTGCAGAGACAAAAACATCTAATTTATACTAAATGCTAAGGGAAGAATCTGATAATACTTTCCTTTCTTTGGAAATTGATTACTTTTTACCCCAGTTGAGCACCCACTTTAAATATATTTTTCTATGAGCAGTAGAATTAAGTGCCACGGTTCCCCAAAAAGTGATGTGTTCTCTATCATGGAGGGACCTGGAGTCCGGCATCTACCGTAGCTATGCTGGTTCATTGTTACATCATGCAGATCCTCCAGCTGGATATTGCTGATTAAACCAGGAAGGTCATTCACCTTTTGTGGAAAAACTGTTAGTTCCTGATTAAGAACTAGGAGGCCATGCAAAAAGAAATCAGTAAGGCAAACACTAGTGTAAGCAAAATTAGTATGACAAAGAACTGTTCTAGAAATGGTGCAATAATGGTTCTCACTTTTACAAAAAGACAAGGTTTCAAGAAACTTCTTACCTGTTCATGGGGAGGTCTAGCAAGGATTGCATCAAGGCTTCTCTGGTTACATTCCATTGGGTTTCTCTTTGTCATTAGCAATCTTATTGCCATATTAGGCAACCTCAACTGAAAATTACTCTCGTGGAAAGGAAGAGAAGTATTAATTTTTCCACGTACTATGAGACTTGAACCCCTCTTCCCCCTTTTCCCTCAGTGGTGCATGTTTGTACTTTTAGCAACTTCTTTGCTCTTTAGCAAGGAAGGTGTCAAAAGAAGAATAGAAAACTCCTCTGCAAGGAAAAATGGAATGGAAAAACTAGCTCTGGTACACAATTTCATGTATTAGTCCCTGCCGTAAGGTTCAGACTGTGTCTTCTCTACTCCTGCCAGTTCTGCTGTTTGTCAACAACTACAGAAGGATGAGGAAGAATTTGAGATTAGTGGTACAGCTGGGTATGGGACAGTAGAGAAAGTTTGGAGGTACGGTTGGGGGAAAAATCTGTCTTCACATTTGTTGCACGTTAGGCAAATTTGAGTTAGTGGCTGAATGCCATCTGCAAGCTTGAATTTCCTCATACTTGAACTAAGGGATGTTTTTTTTTTTTTTTCACAAATGTAGTTACTGTAAGCTTTTTCTTTTGGAAGAGCATCTACACATCCAATATTCCACTTGACTTAAAAGCATGCATAGCATTTCATCATGTTCATAGAAGTATGAAAAATACTGTTAATACCATTTTTAAATTTCAACTGAAAATTCCAGAACTATTTGCTGTTTCATTTCAATAACTTTATCATAACTATACTTTTTGGCCAGGCCAATGTAGTGAGTATTCTGCAAAGTTTGGCTCTGCTCAACTGGGAAGTGTAACATGAACCGTGGGTGATGATGGCAGTCCAAGATGCTTCATCCTCTTGGTGGTGGAAGTTGCAGGTTGCAGGGTTTTCACCGATCAGTTTAGGCTCTAGTTCGTGGGTCTGTGCTGTTTCTAATTCTTACTGAGGTTGTTTTGTGATGAATAGGGGTATCTACCTTTCTCCTTCCAATTTAGACTGTGATCGAGTGATTACAGGATTGCACCGTGGGACACTGTAAGTGGAAGTACAATTGCTTGGGTCATCATTTGGCAGAGGAGGGGAACATCTATTGAATACCTTTTGAAGTTATTAGTTGATGGAGCCTGTGGTATAGTAGAGTTAATAATGGCTATACTGGTGTTGGAGTAACATAAAAGCAATGAAAATAAGTAACTGTGGCAAGAATAAATCCTAGCATAGATACCAGCAGCCCTTGAGCCCCTTAGCACAACCAAAGTTAACAAAAAGTTTTCTATATATTGCAAGTGTTCATATAATATAAATGTTATCATGAAAGTGCTAGACTTCTTATTAAGACAGCAGATACTCACTAGTTCCTGTTACAGAAAGCAGTTTCTGAATCTTTCATAATTATTTCAAACTGCTTCCTGCTTTTCATCTATATTTTTTCTTAGAAAGGTTAAATCATTTTTTTTCTCATGCTTTCTTGTTCTTTAGCTCAAATGCTTTTCTGTCTGATTTCTTTGTCTGGTAGTAGTAACCTCTTTCATCTGTGAAGCTGTGAAATAACCTCTTTCTTTCTCTGAAGCTCATTTTGATGTCCCCTTGAAAACAGGCTTTATGTTCTTGGTCATCTACTTTCTCAACCAGTTTTAAACATTGATGATGAGGACTGTGAACAGACCTTCAAATGAGGCCTTTTACAATAATATTATTTAGTATATTTCCATATGAAATACCTCTTTGTCTCATATAATTTTATTATTTTTAACCATTTTTCTAACCAGTCCAGAGCAGTATTTCTCTGTGCAAGGCTGAAATTATAAAATTTCAATCAGTATTTCACAAAACACTACCCTAGAAAACAGGCAGAAACTGTATAGAATTGTTGCATTTACTACTTTTTTTTTTTCTTGAGGCTGTAGATTGTTTCCTAGACTAGAGTAAAAGTTAAGACTTCTATCAAGTGAACTAGCTTACATGCCAATAATACCATTTGAATCTGACAGTACAGAGATTTGAGAATCAAAATGCAGAGACAGTGTATTCAGGTTGAGATGCTAACTTGATGTGTGTAGAGGAAACATGGAGAAGCTTGTCAACATAAAAGATCTGCAAATCATTCCTAAATCATCAGTTTGGCCTGAATAAAACAGAGCTCAGTTCTTGTCACTGTACTTTACTTTTTAGAATATGAAGGTTATGCTTAGCATTGCACCTCAGCTTTTGCAGTATGATTTCATCACAGGCATTATTTGCATTAATGTAGTCTTGAACATGATAAAACCCTTGACATTGATACAGTTTATTTGACCATTTCAGTTTGAATTAAAATGTAATTGTTTTTTGAAAGGCAGAAAAATCCAAAAAGTAATCAGCAAAAGTACTGTTATGGAATTGACTCTTGCAAGCAGGAGGTGGGGGTTTTTGTATCCTAAATATCAAATACATCCACAGATGCTTAACAAAAAAGGCACTTCTTTAATGCAAAAGCTGAGTGTGCTGAAACAAAGATAGAAAGCATTCCATCAGCACATGAAGATGATGAGCCAGCATGTTCTCTACTAGGCCAGAAACTCAAAACCAGCGAAATACGTTTCATACTGAATGAGCTAAATTTGCACAGTAACTTAAACTTTAAATATAGTTGGGTCTGTTTCAACCATCAGTTTTGTTTGCTAGACATGACACTGTTCAGTAGCGGCATGAGTTGGTGACTTGGAATCTGCTTTGAAATGATCCCTTTCTGGCTTATAGAGTAGAGGTCAAAAATACTTGAGCCATTTTCTGGGTTTTGTGAGCCTCTAATATTAAAAGTGTGTATAATACCTCCATTCCATGCATACAAATTTGCAGCTGATGATGAATTTCTTGTCTGTTGAGGCTTTGGAGCAAAATTGAGGGTGGCGTACCTTGGTATGGAACATCTCTGGCTAACTTTGCTTTGAACAGTTTTTTTCCAGCCACCATTTCTTTGTTAAGGGAGAATGTAGTTATTAAGTTATTCTGAAAATCAACTGGAAGGCTTTGTAACACTGGAAACCTGGACAAAGTACACAGTTGAAGTAATATATAACATCTATCTCGGCAACTAATTCAGAAAATAGGGTTGGCTGAGACAGTCCCCATGGAAGTGGAAGAGGGCTTAACATTTCATTTTGCTCTCCTTTCAAGTGGAGTATACGTTTAGTACCAAGGCATACTAAAGAGTGTAGTTCCTGGAATAATATGGGTCTTCCTTGATATTATCCACGTACTTTGAACACATATTCACTGAATAAAGGGAATCATTGTACCCTTCTTTAAATAGGGTGGAAAGGAGGACCCCGATAGCTACAGACCTTTCAGCCTCACCTCCGTGCCTGGGAAGATCATGGAACAGATCCTCCTACAAGCTATGCTAAGGTACATGGAGAACAGGGAGGTGATTCAAGGAAATCAGCATGGCATCACCAAGGGCAAGTCCTGCCTGACCAACTCAGTGGCCTTCTATGATGGAGTGATTTCATCAGTGGACAAAGGAAGGGCTACAGATGTCATTTCTCTCAACTTCAGTGAAACCTTTGACATGATCCCACATAACATCCTTCTCTCTAAATTGGAGACATATGGATTTGATGGGTGGACTGTTTGATGAATAAGATTTGGTTGGATTGTCACATCCAGAGTCCTGATGGACATCAGTGACAAGTGGTGTCCCTTGGGGGTCCATATTGGGACAAGTGTTATTTAATGTCTTCATTAATGACCTAGACAAAGGGATGGAGTGCACCCTCAGCAAATTAGCAGATGACACCACGCTGAGTGGTGCAGTTGACACACCTGAAGGATGGGATGCCATCCAGAGGGACCTGGACGAACTTGAGAAGTGGGCCCAGGGGAGCCTCATGAGATTTAACAAGACCAAGTGCAAGGTGCTGCACTCGGGTCAGGGCAACCCCCAGTATCAATACAGGCTGGAGGATGAACAAATCGAGAGCGGACCTGCTGAGAAAGACTTGGGGGTCCTGTTGGGTGAGAGGCTGGACATGAGCTGGCAATGTGCACTCACAGCCCAGAAAGCCAAACGTGTCCTGGACTGCATCGAAAGCAGCGTGGCCAGCAGGTCAAGGGACGGGATTCTGCCCCTCTAGTCTGCTCTTGTGAGACCCCACCTGGAGTGCTGCATCCAGCTCTGGGGTTCCCAGCACAAGAAGGGCATCAACCTGTTGGAGCAAGTCCAGAGAAGACCACCAATTTGATTAGAGGGGTGGAGCACCTCTCCTATGGGGAAAGGCTGAGAGAGTTGGGGTTGTTCAGCTCGGAGAAGGGAAGGCTTTGGAGTGCCCTAGTTGTGGTCTGTCAGTACTCAAAGGGGACCTACAAGAGAGATAAAGAAGGACTTTTTACAAGGGCAGGTAGGAATGACTACTGGGGGGAATGACTTCAAACTAAGAGAGGATAGGTTTGTATTAGATATTTAGAAGAAAGTCTTTACTGTGAGGGTGGTGAGGCACTGGCACAGGTTGCCCACAGAAGTTGTGGATGCCCTGCCCCTGAAAGCATTCAAGGCCAGGTTGGCTGGGGACCTGAACAAACCTGGTCTAGTGGAAGGTGTCCCTGCTCATGAAGGGGAGTTGGAACTGTATGAACTTCCAACCCAAGCCATTCTATGATTCTTTGATTTTGAAATTGCTTAAATCTAGAGCTGCTGTAACAAAACAGGCATCATGTGTTCTGGGTATAGAACAATTCTTTGCCCATAAGTGACAGTAGTATAGAGCAATGCAACTCATGCTTTCTCTCCCTCTTCAGAGCAGTTTTTTGTAACTGATAGCAAAATAGACATTTATGGGGCATTTAAGGAATACTGTTTTACCACAGTGATAGTGAAGCTCACTTACCCCCAAAAGTCCATCCTTGTTTCTTAGACATGAAGAATTGATTATTTTCAGATTTCGATGTTGAATTTAAATATTTTGAGTTTCTTAAGAAGCTTTTTTATTTTCCAGAAAGTAGAGAAAAGTGATTTTGTTTACTTACCCAAACAAGCCATATTTGACAAAAAAAACAGCTAAGGCAAGAGATTATTTGTTCCGAGTGTGATTTGCTGAATATCATGTCTCCTGACCTTTGATCAGATGAGCATTATTGGAGATTATTTGGATCAATGGTGGCATATGACATACTTCCAGTATCTGTACAGAATATATCTGATTATAGCAGATTAGTACCTGTAGATATAAAATGTCAAATCTACTGTGCATATTTAGGCCTTCCCAAACATCTGTTCAGTGAGATCTGAGGTTGTTGTTTTGTGTATGCTGAGGGTTTTTTGAGGTGAGTCTACTTTAAAAAAAAAAAATTTAAAAAGCCATTAAGGAAATTAGTAGTTTAATCTGAATAGAACATTTGAGATTTCACTTATGTTTGTTTTCACTTGGTTTGTGATTTGTCCAGAAACTAAAATGAAATTTGTAAGTAGGTATACATCTGTTCTGCTCTAGAAGCTGAGATAAACCCCTTTTGTCTTAAGCTAAAAGCTGAGAGGTGAGAGCTAAGAGTATGGAAAATGAGCACATTAGGTGGAGAAAAGAGCTCATCTGTATACTGGTGTGATTCAAGAACTGAAATTATTTTCATGACTTCTAGTATTTTGGATAGAGATAGGCTACTATTTTTCTTTCTAAATGAGAGTTGCTTGAAGACAATTTTTTCTAAGTAGCCATTAGAATGTGTAATATTTTGTTGCCATATAAGAGCTGAAATGTTAATTTATTCAGGGTCACACTGTGTAATATACTACAATATGGTTCTTCTTTACTCCCTTTTCCTTAGGCCCCACTGGCTGATGTTTTATCTTGTCATGAGAGAAGAAAGCCATGACATCTTTTAGTTCATTGCCCTTTTGTTCTCTCTGTAATAACTCATATGGCACTTTCTTTCATCCTTTCTCTGACTTTCCTTACTTCATTTCTATCTTAAGTCTTTGAACAGATCATTTGCCACTTTCCAAAGATGCTGCTGCTTTAGGCCTGTTGGCAGGCATCATGGCTAGGCTTCGCAAATGAAGATTTGGGAAGGGCTTTACCCACGCTTGTTGCAAGCGTGTTGGTGGCTAAAAAGGCCAATACAAGATAGACATGTCCAGTTGCAAAAGGCACAGCAGAAAGACTCCTTAGATGGTATACTCTGCAAGGCACGATTCTTTCTGCGTTGTCTTTTCTCCTCAAGAGTGATCCTGCGTGCGTTCTCAAAGACATCAGCAGCATTAAAGATAGTGTGTCTCCAGACCTCCCGATTGGAGGCCAGAGTAGATCAGTTATGTTGATCAATATGGCCAAGGCTGAGATGTTGTTTCAGGGAGTCCTTGTATCTTCTCTTCAGGGCTCCTCTCTTGTGGCAGCCGGTGGCAAGTTGAATGATAAAGCCTGAGAACAGACCAATAAGGGCCTACTAAGTGAATGTTTTGTTTCTGCTTATCATGACATTGTAACTTAGGTAATTCAGTAATTTGACAACTTTTGTGCATCCTAGCTGTGAACATGAACTCAACATCATCACCTTTGTGGCTCTGAGCCCTAACTTTGAGCCAAAACTAACATTACCTAAACAATATTTGTTAGAGACTACTTAAAAATAGTAAGGCCTTGGAATTAAATATCATCAGACCATGGACTATTAATTGCATTAAACTTCTGCATCCATTAAACATCAAAAATGTTTAAGACCTAATGAAGTCCCTATCTCCAAGATGCCAATTTTCTAAAAGTCACATGGAATGAGACTCTGTATCTGTCATGTTTGTATTATTGCATGTGGTCATAAAGGGGATATTTTGAGTGTTCTTTCAATATTTCATAATAACACTTTGGAATTTTTTTGTCTTTTTTTTCATTCCAGGAGGTAACTGATCCAGTCCTTTTTAATAAAGGAATTACATAATATATGCAAGAGGTTTATAGATTTGAGGAGATATTCAAACTGGTAGTCAAATCCATTGCAAACCATGTATTTACTATTTCAGAATACTGTTTTCAGTTGTAGTTTTCATCATTTTCATTGCTTTCTAAACTCATGAGTGGAAAAATTAGTTGTAGAAGAAGATTATTTTTGTGTGTATGTGCATGTAGTAATAAATGTAAAATTATGTACTTTTGTAGCTTTATTTCTTTACATATGAGTATCTTTATATGTGTTTTCAGAGGTATTCTATGCACGTTTGACTCTTAAGGTAATGTAAATGAAATAATTTCCATTGCTTTGTTTTTAAGGAGACAAGTTTAGCGTACATGTATGCTTTCTAAGATTGCTTTTAGAATATCAACGAAGTGTGTCTTCAATTGTTTCTTTGTTCTAATTCATACTGTGACTCATTAGACTTATTATGAGCAAGACCACTATCAATTCACATATTTTGAATTTAAAACTATTCATTTATTCATATAATTTTCTAGTATTCATTCCTGATTTAAAATGCTTTAAGACAATTATAAAATGTAATGGTGACCTAAGGTGTGAGATCCTTAACATTAAACTGAGCAGCTTTCAGGAAATTGGTCTGTTGAAATAATTAGTGGTTTCCTCAAAAACCCAGCACTAAACCATTTATTACATCTTGTTGCCACATACCCCCTCTTAGTTCCCTTTCAGTGCTTCTTTGACTATCCCTGATGCAATTCACCTAAGAAATCAGATCTCTGTAGGGCATTACTTTATGTTTGTAAGTTATTTTCATAGCTGCTCTTCTACAAAATAGTTATAGTATGACTGATCATACATAACCAGGACGTTGGATTTGCCTCACTCTTGAAAAAGGTGCTGCATCACTGAGGCTACTTTCAGCTTTATAATTCTTCGGAGAAAAGAGAGCTGAAGAATTAGCATTGTATTGAACAACACACCACATCCAGTTTCTCTGTATTGATGGTCCAGTACACAATTAATGCTTTGACTTCAACTTGATTAATGTTTTTCTTAACTATTTTCTAAATTAATATCAACAGGTCAGTTTTAGGCCTGTTTCCTTAGACTCTTTGAACTCTTTTACATCATGTGCTCGTATTTCTTCTTACAGTCAGGGAGCAGATAAAGGTACTAATCACGAAGACATCTTTATTTTCCCTCCTAACTTTGCACCTCTGTTTGCTAGCTTCCTTTTTTTGTTGTTGTTTTTTTGTAACCTTGGAATAGGTTCCATTATTGTACACAGAGATTTCTCTCCTTTCAGAACCTACTAATATTAAAGCAGTTTATAGAACCGATGACTTTTTTTGGATTAACACTCATCAATTTAATGAGTAACATCTATGTTCAATATTGTATTATGTTGTATTCTAATATGGCTCTGGGTTTACAGTTCTGGGATATGGAGTACATCCATTCGTATTCAAGATCTCTCTCTATATATTTAAGTTTCTTTACACAGAATCACTGAATATTCTGAGTTGGAAGGGACCCACAAGGATCATTGAGTCCAACCCTTAGCCCTGCATGGGACCATCCCTAAGAGTCACACCGTGTGCCTGACAGCATTGTCTAAATGCTTCTTGAACTCTGTCAGGCTTGAACTCTGTCAGGTGCTGTGACCACTTCTCTGGGGAGCCTGTTCCAGTGTTCAACCACCCTCTGGGTGAAGATCCTTCTTCTAATATCCAACCTAAACCTCCCCTGACACAACTTTAGTCCATTCCCTCGGGTCCTGTCACTTGTCACCATAGAGAGGAGATCAGTGCCCGCCCCTTCTCTCCCCTCACGAGGAAGTTGTAACTGCAATGAGGTCTCCCCTCAGTCTCCTTTTCTCCAGGCTTAGCAGACCAAGTGACCTCAGTCACTCCTCATACGGCTTCCCCTCAAGGCCCTTCACCATCTTCATTGCCCTCCTTTGGATGCTCTCTAAGAGCTTAATATCTTTCTTATATTGCAGTGAATTACGTACACATCCCCTTTATTTTTCTCCATTTTTGTTGTTAGTTTTTGTAACTTCATTAAGATTCTGCTAAATGGATTTGATCCCTTAGCTACATGTTGTCTAGCTTTATTACATATTCTGCATTCAGCTCAATCTTCAGCTAAAAGAGTGTCTCTGCTACATCACTAATATCTCTTCTGTTCTTGTACCTCAGGTTTCTGTGGCTTCCAGTTCCTCCAGTGTTTTCTGCTCTCCTTCTCCTTCCATTTTACATTTGCTGATTTCTTCATTCATGACTATCTCCTCATCAACAAAAAATGTTCTGACAGACTGCTGTGCTGATTCATCTCAATTGTTTTTAATTACTATTTTCACATTCAGAAATAAATCCGTGATCTCCACAAAATGAGTTCTCTGTTCCTTCAGTTCTTTCACATTTCCATTTAAACAACTCTTTATTTCATGGTACTGTGAGAGGTCAGTTACTTAAAGGCCTTTTACCCAATGATAATATTCTGTTTACTCATTTTCAGGAAACAATAGGTTCATCTGAATAGATGTGGAGAACAATAAGTTCAATGAATGGAGCAAGGAGTCACTGATATAAGGTAGCTAAGTTATTTTTAGTGTAACAGTTTGAATGTTTGAAAAAATGTTTTGTGACTACAAAACATAAGGAAGATAAATGTCAAGAAAGAAAAGTTTCAGCCCAAGGACAGTGTTGGCAAACAAACAAACGAAAAAAGGATGTATGCTAGTACTGAATTACTTGACACTAGACATTAAGGGAGCAACAGGGAGAGTATAGCTCTGAAATAGCCTTCCAAGATGACTAATGGGGGTAAAAAGAGGAGTGACCAAAAAGGTGGTTTATTGTCTGGCTACACACCAGACTCTGACATAGGTCTCAGAGAATGTGCTTTATTTTGTTATGTGCTGCCAGTCTCACCTGTATGGAGGCCTTGCATTACCAGACTGTTCTTCAGGTTCTAGCCAGGGTCTGTCCCCTCAGACCAGTCCATAGTGTATATTTCAGGAGGATTCTGATACAGATATAATGGTTCTACTCATCCTCATATCTTCTCTATACTTTATAGCTTTCACAGATGCAGAAGATTCTCATTGTTTTATCCCCCTCCCCCTCTCTGTCTCTGTCCCAGGTCTCCATGATTTTGATGATTTTAGTATGACTGTCCTTAGTAAGTGGGAAGTTAGCATGTGCCAGAGACTTTCCCAGTAATCAATATGAATGAAGGTACTCTGATTTGGAGACATCAAGTTAATATGGAAAAGGGAAGGGAACATAACATGGAAAGGGCCAGTACTGCTCCATTCACTGATGTAAATGTAACTGTTACTACCAAGTCTCTGCTGACCTCTTTATAATCACATATTAGAAATTACATTCCATCCTCCTGTATGTAACCTGATAGATTAATTTTCATCTTCTGTTTTCTTTGGTAATATTTGTGATCCCTGAATTCTGTTGCTGAGCTGTGTCTGTAATTGCATTTACATGTATATTTCGAGCCCTTCGAGGGCCATATCAGCCCTCTCTTTTTCTGTTAAGATTTCCCAGATAGCTATCCTTTGTCCCTTCTATTTGCTAGATAACATTTGCTGCAAAGAAATATTTCTGTTTCTCCCTTACTTTGATACTCTTCTCTTAACTAATTATGAATTCAAGCTAAAAATGGCCAAATAGAATCTGAAACTTCCTGTTGCTGACCATTGCAGAGCTTGTGTGTTCTTCAACTTGAATTTCTTTAAAAGTTCTCATTTTTGCTATAGGAGCAATGAGTCCTATAGATGTTCTCTGAATACCATTTTAAAGGTGCAGCCTTTTCTTTGTCTCCACTTGTGTCTACGCTTTTGTCCTGTTATGATTCAATTGTTGCAACATCCTTCTCTGTGACCTTTGCAAATTCAATATTCCTTTACTCTCATCTAGATTCAGTTCTTGCATCAAAGTTAATTTGCTTCCCTATCATTTTGTCCATCTTTCACATTCCTCCATTGTCTTAAGTATTGTTAAGTATGTCTTTGAGCTCAAACAGAACATAAAGCACTCCCTGACAGATCCAGCTTTCATTTCAGTCTTGTTAGCATTACAGATTTAACTTAGTTCACCTACCTACTTCAAAGCTGAACTTAAGCTGTTTCTCCATATGCCTTTAGGCATGACTGTGGCCCAATGCTTCTGTATTCCTCAAATCAGAATTTTGTTTCTTTACTTCCTAGTATCAGGAGCCCTAACGCTACTTCAGAAGCTATCTCTGTCATTAGTTACCTTGATGCCTTCAGAATTTACTACATGCCATTTTCTTTGCCCACCCCCTGCCTTTCACATTTTAATGCATAGTATGCTGGATCCAGCAGAAAATGTATCTCTCTGGTGCCTGCAGTCCCTACCCTTCCTGAAATGTAGCTCAATAAACCTCAAGGCTTGTTGAGCTCTCTAAGATCCAAAAGCACTCCCTGACAGATCCACCCTTTATCTCAAGGTTTAGTGAAGGCAATATAAAGGAGGAAAGGCAGTGTAATCACTGAAAGAACTGGACCAGTTCAGACCTCTAGTAACAGTGAGTGCAGAAGCTGAGTAACTGTTGCTGTCTGGATTCTGTACTCAGATTCTAGTTCCACCCTTAAAACTGGCTTTGACTGTAATGCAGTAACTTGTATGCCTCTCAATGAGCAGTAAGATGATTGTTACTCTTTTCTATCCTTCACTTCTCCTGGAAGGATCCAGTGTTCTCTTTTAGTTTTCAAATCTAGCTCTATCAGTTGAGGAACACAGCAAATGCAGACATATCTGTGAGATCCTTATTCTTGCCATTTAATGCCTCATCTCATTTTTGGTATTGCTTGTCCGCCAATGAATGTTTCTCTTCAGACCCTTATTTTATTAAAATCTCATCCTTGCCTTAATCATAACAGTAACCCCAGTCACTCTGTCAGTCCTAGGCTAAACTGATTTGTTTTTACAAAAAAGGACAGTCATTCTAGCTTCTCAGGGAACTGCTAGAGCTTTTTATTATATATTTGAATTTCTACTCTCAGCCCAGTTGTATCATCACAACACATACTTGCCCTTCTTACTAGACCAGAAGTTAAATAAGTCCTTTCATTATAACTACTAGTTAAAGCTCAGCAAACATGATGTTCAGATGGCACCTTACTTGTTTCAGTATGTGCCCGTTGCCTCTGTCACTGGTAGTTGGGGCCTGACAATAGTCTTCCTTTTTAATGTGCTAATTTAGGGCAAACATCTTTCAGGCATTTTAGTGTAACCAATATATGTATAAACACACAGTATTTACACTCATAGGCATATCTTAACAGGTGGTGTTGTCCAGACCATTTTCCAAGGGTGGCCATTAAAATTTCCTATAAACTCTTCATTTTTGCTGGCACCAAGTATCATTTTTTACTCAGAGATTTGCAATGGGCCCAGTAATTAACCTAGTTCTTCAGCCTACTTTGGATTCTTTCCTGAGCTCTGATTATAAACTCAATACTAATCCTTTCCAAACAAAAGCCCAGTGTCCCATAATGGGTAAAAAACTAAGATTTGTCTGTTCACTGCTAGTAACATCTCTCATCCTCAACCTATGAGCAGTACCTGATCCTTTCAATGCCTCTGAGCAGTGTACTAATATTCTAAACCTTTCTGATACTTGATATGTTTGTTTTCAAAAGCATAGGTGTTTGCATCTACCTAATCCGTTGGTTGTTTTCCATCATTTGGTCTGTTTGTTGATTTTCTCTTGCTTCTACACAAACAGGGTCCATGGGGTTGCTTAGTTTTCTAGGTCACCATTTAAATGATGAGAATTCTATTACAGCTTTTCTGTAAGTTGACAATTTTTGGTGGAGCTTTT
The DNA here is from genome assembly GCF_003984885.1 of Neopelma chrysocephalum. Classification (NCBI taxonomy): domain Eukaryota; kingdom Metazoa; phylum Chordata; class Aves; order Passeriformes; family Pipridae; genus Neopelma; species Neopelma chrysocephalum. The sequence continues at coordinate 11,351,295 of NW_020897742.1, forward strand.
ATGCCAGCACTATACAACTTCTGTCATCTCTGATGCTGGAGACTCATCAGACTTGAGACATTTTGTGGCAATTCCAGTCACTTCTCTCTACTTTAAAAAACACAAAGAAAGTAGAAGTCAGAACGTGAAATGTGTTGCTCATTCAGATAGATTTTTAAATAGCAGTTACTATACCCATGCATTCTAAAGGTTGCACAAAAATTTTGAGTAAGATAGAGACGCTATTCAGTATATCTACATAGACACATTTTCATATGATATGTTGTGTTCCAATAAAAGAAATGTTATAACCTTTCAACTTCAAAAGAAACTGGACCCACAGTCCGTTTACCGAAGGAGGTATTTAGCAGAATGTGCATAATATATGGACAGTCAGCAACAGGGACACCCTGTCAGTGATCAGTACCCTTGATCAGATGGCTCGTTGGTGGTGACAACTGAGTTGCAGGGCTGTTTTTTGCAAGCTCCTTGATATGATTTAGATGAACCCAAAATCAGCAGTAATAGTTTATGGTAGTTCACTTATAATTGCTATCATAGTTTGTCCTGGTTTTGTCTGGGGTAGAGTTATTTTTCCTCTTAGTAGCTGGTGCAGTGTTGTGTTTTGGATTTAAGATGAGAATGATGTTGGTAATATACTGATGTTTTAGATGTTGCAGAGTAGGGGTTACCCTAAGTCAAGGACTTTTCAGCCTCTCATGCTGCTTTATCAGCAAGTGGGCTGGGGGTGCACAAGAAGTTGGGAGGGGACACGGTTGGACACATAGCTGACCTCAACTAGCCAAAGGGGTATTCCACATCATATGGTGTCATGCTCAGTATATAAGCTCAGGGGAAAGCTGCCTGGGGGGCCACTGCTTGGGAATGGGCTGAGCATCATTTGGTTGGTGGTGAGCAATTGCTGTTCATTTGCATCACTTGTTTTTCTCAGATTTTATTTCTCTCTCTTTTTGTTATTTTCCTTTTCATTAATTTTTTTTATTACATTATTGTTATTTTATTTCAATTATTTAACTGTTCTTATCTCAACCCATGAGTTCATGAGTTTTCTTAGTTTTAGCCTTCCAGTTTTCTGCTGCATCCCACTGAGGGGGGCAGGGAATAAGCTGTGTGGTGTTTAGTTGCCAGCTGGCATTAAACCATGACATAGGTGCACACATGACCCACAAAATCATGCTAGTTCTCAAATTACTGACAAATAGCAAATTTTACAAAGTGGATATTTAGCAATCTCACCACTAACCTCAAGTACATGAAACTTATTACAGTTTTACTGCTGTGTCCATGGCCAAAAGCAGCATATCTACTGCAAGCTGTTCAGCATCAAGCATTTGGTGGCTAGGGAATATATACATCTATGCTAGTAAAATTAAATTTGGGACCCACAGCTGGACTCCACTATTCTGTGTTCCAACTCAGATTTGGGGTTTGAAAGTACAAAAAGATCAAGCCAAAATTATGTAAAATTCCTGATCTTCTCTGAAAACCAGTTTTAGAAACAGCCTATGGCTTTACTAATATTTTATGTGTTCACATTAGAATGTGAAAGTAGTGGCTACTATATCTCCTAGTAAATAAAACAGTGCGAAGGCATGGGCCCAAGCACTATAACTCATTTACCTATGTGGTTGTGTTGTTAAAAAAACTCCTTGGCATTATTCTCATCTTGCACTTCTCTAAATAATTCTTATATGTTGTTTAGTTGTTACTCCAGAATAGAAACCAGTAGGCAGTTTGATTGTGGCTCTCCTCTCTGGGTGGTGAGTGCTTGCTAGCATCTATGTGGCCAGTCTATGCCAGTTGGCCTTACAGTCAAAGACTCTGGCATTCTGAACGTATTCATAGAAATGTAGACAGTGTATCTGTAACTTTTTAAAAAGTGCTTTTGTTCTGCAGCAAATGTGCCATAATTAAAGATAGTTTTGTTGTTCTTTCGTTCACCCTGAGACTGGTACTACAGCACACCCAAGAGGCTGTAAGTTAACTCTAATTTCTACCCCACCAAGTCTTTTATCCATAGTAGTAGTCCTTAGCAAAAAATTCAAATCATTACATTATGTAAAGATGAATAAAAATGAAAGGATATTGTGGTCAGAGTAGTTTGTTGTCAAGCATATGCCATACCCATGTATGCTAAAGTATATATATATGCTGGCTGCTGCACTAATTGATCTTCAACCAAAATTTCTATATTTCTGTTTTGACCACTGTGTTTTTGGAAGTGTGATGTGTGTATTCAAATGCCAATAATTAAGGATTTCCCCACAGTGTAGTTTGTTTTTATTGCAATGTGCATACTCACAAATCTCAATGATTTCAGTATCATATGCTGTATGTAGCACTGTAGCACCATCTTGTGTGAGCTGCAAATGTGTTTTCTGTATATGCAATCAGCAATCTTCACGTTGAATAAAACAATTTTATTTAAAACCCTTTTATGTGCAACTGAAATTGGGAAATGAGAACATTAAATAGCTCCCCCTTATAATCTATGGTAGATTTTGTAACAGTGCATTCATTTAAGATACCTATTTGTTTGGATGATCCATATAAATATGAGACATGGGATGCTGTAATCTGGAGGTGATAAATATGCATTCTATCTGCTTTATGCTACAAAACTACAGAATTTAAGCACAGAAATTAGAATCTTTATGAGAAATAAAATAAAATGAAATGAAACTATAGTACAGGGAAAGCTGCTAGGGAAAATTAAGTAGAAATGGTTATGAAATATCTGACAGGAATAAAGCTGTAAAACGCTTTTAAATGATAGCAGGTAGCAAATGGGGCAAGGACACAGAACTGAATGTTCATATTCACCTGCAGTGCTTTGATGTTTCTGTATGTTTTGAAAGATACACATGTACAGGGACAAAAAGTGAGAAGAGAAACACATAAAATAATCTTGTTCATATGACAGAGCAAAACAATAATTGGAGGAATAGTTGTGGTGCATTGAATGCACTCCTACAGTTTAATATCTCACACATGCTTCTTTTTTTCCATCTTTTCATGCTTTAAGTTGTGTCTAGTTTCCCTTCATTTTTCTTCCTACTGTTACTGAGCTAATTTCAGAATACTCAGAGGTTTGTGGAAAAGGAATTATAGTCTTAATGCAAGTTCAGCCATGGAGGAGGTAACTATTAGTTGCTGCCATTGCTAAGTCCAGCATATTATAGCGGTCTTGACAGCTCTTTTTTGAATGTAATGAAAAGAAGCTCTCACATCACTTTTAGCACTTTCAGTCTCTTCTTTCGCTCTGTCAAATATTTATGTTTTCCAAGTTTATTAATGTATTTTGGGCAGTTATAAATACATAATAACTCTAATTCTCTTTGAGTGATGATTCACTGAACATTTAGGTGATGGAAACACATATGTTTAAGAACTCAAAGTATAGGAATTTGTTGCCTTCATCGTAACATATAAATGTACTTTTACCCATGTGTGCTGCCTAAATGTGGCAGAGGGGTAAAACACAAGCCCTCTTCCTTTTTATTCGCAACTGAGTAATAACTGTTTTCATGCCTTAACACCTAAAGAGTCCTGAGCCACAGTATTTTCTGACTATTCTTTAATTAATACTAGGAATAAAAAGTTAGTCTTTTACTTCTGTGGGTTTTGCTATGATTTCCTTAATCAAAGTATCTGTCTTCAAACCACACATTGCATAGGAGCACATCATATCATCCCAACTGCATCAAATGCTTGAATTCTTGGAGGAATATCATATAATTGCTGAATACTCAGTCTGTCGGGCTTTCAAGTGTGAAAGTAAAAGAGCTATTTAGAAAAGCTTTTGGTAGGAGTAACTGGTAAAGATATGGACCTCATCAACATTTTCACATCAAAAGAAATAGTGTTGTGTGATTTTAGATCATGAATACAGATATCAGGAGAGGGAGATTGTGTGATCAAGAAAGACAGCATTTGACTTCTCTGCAACCAACTATTGTCCAGCACATGGCCAAACAATTTTGTATTAGTCCTTGATGATTGCATCAAATCCAGATCATGAAAGGAAAGAACTGACCTGTAGAATGAACATATATATTGACAGATGCTGGAGGAAAAAAAACCTGTGCTGTTTATGCATACCTTTGTATCCCAGTTTTCTTCTCTGTCTTCTTTTGGATGCTGTTTGTGTTTGTGAGCCTTGGGGGGAAAGAATTTTTCCTCTTTCTATTGAAATGATAAAGGCAAGAAGAAGAAACGGTCTGTGGGTATCAGTTGTTGAAGACAGACTGCAAAAAAATGTATCAATGCTTCTCTCACCATTTTTTCTAACTCTGTGCTTGCAATGTGTAGATTAGTAAGAGCTTGGGTTTCCTATTTTGCAACAGTTTTGACAGCAAGCAGGTGCAGCTAATGCTAAAAGCCTTTAATCTTGCATTCTTGAGCATTTGTGCAGCCATCATGTCCATATGAGAAGTACGTCCTGAAATCTCTCCGCTTGACGTGTAAACATCATTATTTCCTCTTAACTAGTCTTCCATTGCACCTTCGATTTTTCACTTCTAGATGCATTCATGCAAGAGATTTAACTGTTTTCTAAATCAACGTTAAACAAATGCAACTACCTCGTATAGTTCAGACAGTTAAAGAAATTGAGAGAAAACAGAAGTATTAGTAAATTGAGGATATTCACTTAAATTAAAAGTTCAATAGTAACAAACATTGAGACACTGGCTAAAAATTTTCAACAGGAATTGAGGATAGATAATGATATCCAAGATTTTGATGATTTTAAAACTAGATTGGAAGACTCGTGGCATGATTCCAACACCAGCTAAGGACTGAAGGAAATATTTAAAAGACTGGTATGAACAGAATAAAAGTATATGCGGTCTAAAATACCGCTATGCAAACTAACTCACTTCCAATACATCAAACTGTAATCAGTCTTTTCCGCTGGCACATTTTGTGTGTTTTGTTTAACATGCAAGATACACCAAAATCCCAGGCACTGCAAACCCTATGGAAAGAGAAGGGAAAGTGGTGTGGATATTTTGTATTTAGCCATCCTATATCCTGAGTTTTGAGTAAAAAATCAAGTTCTCTGCTTTTCTATGAAGAAACTGTCACAACAAATACTAAAACTAAAATCTGAGCAGGGGTTCCATTAGCAATCATTCAGGAAGCACTCATGCTTTCTTCAACACACTTTTCTTTCCACTGTTGCTGACTATATGAGGCATACAGAAAAAATGGCTGATCTTTATTTTGTATAGAGTACTACTTTATTAAAGTAGATGGTGCCAATAGGTTGGAATTCAAATTTCACTTACTTAAGAATATAGTGAAAATGGAAGAGTTTTTTTATTAGTGGTTTATATGCTCAGATTATTTTGGTGTCTTTGTCACTGCTTTCTACTATTGTTTAAGAATACTGTATTTAAGAACTTAGTGTATGTGCAGACACTAGCAATTTCCTTTTAGTAATTTTCTTCTTATTTAATTTCTTTCATTTCAGATAACTCTTGGAGTGATCCAGTAGAAGTGACAGCACTTTATTCATTTGAAGGACAACAGCCAGGTGACTTGACTTTCAAAGCTGGAGACAAAATCACAGTCACAACTAAAACAAATTCCCAGTTTGATTGGTGGGAAGGAAGAATAGGAGGACAAACTGGCATCTTTCCAGCCAATTATGTTGCCATAAGTAACAACTAAATTTGTACAGCATAAAATGTTGAGGCAGTAATATATTCACACTGAAAAATATATTTTAACTTTTCAGATTTTATTAAAATGAGATTCTCAACCAAGACTATTCTAACAAAAAAAATGAAATGCATTGAATGATCATAACTTTCCCCTAAACTTATTTCTTAAATAAACAGTAAGCGATAATCAATTGATGAGAGTTTTATTTTTGAGCAAGTTGCCATATAAAAAGTAATCCAATTTGTGTCTAGTTTTACTTCGGTCTTGCTGTGTGGATTTATTTTTTACATGAGAGAAAAAACTGTAAACAACTTAGAACTAGACATGCTGAAAAAATGCTGATTTTTATTAAAATACAATTTATGGTCTCTTTCTTTAATAAATGTGCTCAAATTTACTTCAAACCATCTCTGAGTTGGAGTTCCTTACTTTTACTAAATACAGATATTTTTTCACAGGTATGGCAGATGAAATTGCCTTTATACTTGGTTTTAAAAATCACTGTAGATATTGCAGTTTTTCTTAGTAGCTACTTTAGGTCTGGTCTCTAATATTTGTCAGTGTTAGGCATACAAAGACCTTTTTTTAAACTCTAACAGTTAAGTTGTTCAGCTTCTCTGATACCTTGTCTTATATTGCCCTCATCTTTGAAGAATTTAAGCACTTCTGAAAGTTTTTTTTTAATAAAATGCATGAATAGTCCCTCAGAACATATATGGGCTTATCCTTGATTCCTGTAGGAACTTGTTCCACAGGTGGAAGACAAGATAAAGAAATTTCTGCCTGGTACATAAGTAAGCTTGAATTCTTCCTGCTTCTTCTCATTCAAGACTTTTATAATGTTTAATCTTTAAGGAAAGAGCAACATTGAATAAATTGCAGAGTAAATAGAGTAAATTTATAAGGTAAAGTATAAGTAAGGAAGGGACATATAAGTAAGAAAGGGAAGGTATTTCTGCAGGATGTATGTAATAGTAATGTACAGCACTATCATTCTCAGATTTCAGCTTAATATATATTTCTAAATCAACTTCATTTTACAGATACAACTTTAAAATTGATGTGACAAATCAGAGCAGAGGTGAGAATGAGACTTGGAGTTTTTGAGAACCAGTTTAGTTTCCTTCTCAATGCTGAATATGCTGAATTTGCCTCTTATATGGAGTTAATGACAAAATTATAATTATGCTCCTTCAGTTTCAGCTTTTCCCCACTTGAAAATGTATTTTGTTGAATCCTTGTTTCTTCTAGCAGTGCTGTAAGTACCAGAAAATTAGTATGTGTGATCTTTCCAGCAAGCAAGTTACAGTTGGTCTGCTGTTATGATCCACTAATCTATCAGGTAATGTTTAGCCTCAAGTTATCTCATCTGAATGGCAAGGCTAAGCCTAGCGTGGATGAAGATTTAGCATCATTAGGAAATCATTCCATTCTACTCATTGGCAAAAATTTCTGGATTTCTTTCAGACTGGGCCACACATGTTTGATAAACAAACTTAAATTGAGACAGAAGAGACTGAAACCATAGTCAAATGTGTTTACTACCTCTCAAAGAAAATCTTTTCTAGACTTTTCCTCATAGACCAGACAGATGTGTTTGTGTGTGATCTGTCTTCACATAGATACAACCATCAAACAAATCCATGCTGCTTGCAGGTATTTTTTTAGAAAATATTTTCCAACCAGTGGGAATGTGTTATATAACCTTTATATAGCTGCACTGGAAGTGTTAATATATGCCTTTAGAAGGACTGTTGTAGCATCTGCCAGTTTGAGGTGAGAAAACGGGCTCTGCATTTACCTATTTTTGACAGACTGCATCTATTGCTTCTTAATCCAGGAAACACTAAATAGTCCACTATCAAGACTCAGTGAGCAGGATTTATAATGTTCAGAAGCTGGATCTGTCACATATTCACAAAGAATGACTCCTGCATTTATGATACCATGTTGCTGCTCTTTAGCTGTGCAGTGTAAGCTGAAGCATCCACTAGCAGAATTGTGCTATAATACTTCATTAGTCATTTCCAGAATGCTGCCTGCTTTTTCAGCCAATACTTGCCTTTGTGTAGAGTTGTTAAAGCTTCTTAACTCATACCAAGTGTCTTCTTCCATGAAACTCTCAGAATTTATGAACTTGCACAGAAAAATCTTTTTATTGTTTTTATAAATTCAGTTTCTTAGATTGCCTTAGCTGAGTTTGGGGAAATATGTGGGTTGTCTGAGTATTCGTGATAGTCTGTAGACTCTGCAGGATATCACTAATTAATTACTAAATCCAAGCTGCATTTTGAGGGGGAAATATTAAATGGGAAGCCTATCTCATAACTGGAATACGTCTTACTTTGTTTAAACATCATATAGGAGAGAGAAGATTCAGCAAATTAGCCTAATGCAAGAAAAGCCATTGGTTGTCAAAACCAAACCTTCTTGGAGCACTACAGAAATCTACTGCCCTATTCCAAATGTCATTGACACAGGCTGGATCAGCTCAGTGGGCTTAGGCTTAATTCCAAAGGTGTTTTTACAGCAAAAATACTTTACAGTAAAAGGCAGCCTGCATGTTTCGGTAAACTAAGAGATTTGTAAAGAACAGGTGGTGGTATCGCAGGTTCTCTGCAGTAGGTCTAGGAACAAAAACCTAGAGATACACAGAGTCATCCATGAGAAACGTGTTCTGGTAAGAGAGGTTTTCCATCAAAGAAAATCCATGTATGTGTTCCTTTGCTACTGGATGCCTGACTCAGATCCAGAAGAAAGAGAAGATATTGAAGAAGATGGTGCCTCTGGCACAAAGTATTTAATGTGTTTGTCCACCAGTTATGAGGTGTCTGGCATCCAGCTTTTAGTGGGGGTTGGGAGAATAGATGTCTGTAGCACCAAATCAGTAGGAATCTGTTCTAGAAAAGAAAAAATGAGTTATGGAGCCATGGGATTCCCTCAAGGGGATAGTTAATAAAAGGTACAGAGATTACAGGTGAAGTACTTCTGCTGTGGTGTTAAGCAGGTTCAATTCATCATCTTGCTCTTATAAGCAAGTTATAACTCTTATAAGTTACCTTCAGCATGTAAAACAAATATTTTTATTGTTGAAGCACAGCTAATCAGACAACAGTAATTTCTGTACCACCCACTGTGGTCCCTTTCAACGTGGCCCATTCTGTGATTCTGTGATTCCTAACATATCTTTGGCAGCTTACATCATTTTTTCCCTTTATGTTTGTTTGCAATACTTTAAAGACATGGCCAAAACCATAATTAGACAGCGTTCAGATTCTATTCTTTATGATATCTTAAAAAAAAAAAAACTGTTAATTTACTAGTAATTTAACTCATAATTTTAAAAGTTACATTGCTAATAGCTGTAACTGCAAATTTTACCTCCATTCTTTTTTTCCTTGCAGACCATTGCTGACCAAAAAATATTTATGTTAGGTGTAGGTATAAAGTTCCCTTATGGCTAATATCTCCGTGTCTTCAGCAACAAGTACGCATGTAATCTCACTCTCCCTTCTCTTATCAGGCCAAACATTCCTGTTCATTGAACCTTTCACAAAAACTCCTCAGGCCGGTCTTTCTTGACTAACTGTTTAATTTCACTTTTCCTGTATGTGTGTACACACACACACACACACACACACACACACACTGGGTTGTTATTTTGGATCCTTGTTTGGATAAGGATAAGCCAAATCTGACTGAATGTCTTCCTCAGTGATGTTCTGTTCTGTTGGCCTTAATAAATTGAGAGTAGGATGGCAGAAAGAAATTCTTTATTGAGTACTGGCATCTCTCTGAAAAATGACTGCATTTCTCCCTTAAAAGCTCAATAAATTTCTACAGTAGCTGTAATTATGTCTGTACAAATATTTAAGCAAGATTTTTACAAATTGAATCAAAATTTAGAGACTTAAATCCATATTTTGTACATTTCTATCAATTCTATACATAGCCTATGCTATAGGTTCATAAGGAAGACAAAAAGAGTTGTTCATGTTTGCAGTAGATCTTTAAAAGAGTTGTCTGATCTGAAGGAAACTGAACTTCAGCTGATTTATTTCAGTTTATTTAAGTTGATTTATTTTGGGGTACTTAGATGCACAGAACTTTTGAAATTGAGATCCTTCTTCTGTGTTGCCTAAAAATATAGACATAGCATCCTACCTATAAGCATCTATTTCTAAAAAAACTTGGCCAGAACATTTTGAAATTAAATTAGGTTTTATTGGGAATCTAAATTTATCCAACACTTCAGTCTAAAAGTTCATGGGAAACCATTTGAGATTTTAATTGGTTCTTGCTCTTAATTGAATTAGAAATACTGCAAAGAAAACCTTTTGGGCTTTTCCCATGCCATAACTAATGTAAGAAAAATAAATAAAAAGTTTCATTCTTTGGAAAAGATTTTTAGTTAATTTCATTTAAAATGAAGTGCAAATAGTTCCTTAAATGTGAGGAGTGTATGAACTAATGCATGCTAATCCTTACACTAGATTGATATCTACATCTTCTATATCTGCGATCCATCCTGTAATTCTTAACCTAAATTTTTTTTAACAGTAAAACTAAAAATTATGATAATTGTAGACTGCAGAGGAATTCTGCCATCTGCATTGCTAAGATGAGCCTTTGCATCTGCCTTTATAAAGCTTTTACTTAGGAGTTCTCTTCAACACTTAGCAGTTCTCTTCAACAGTTCTTGAGCCCTTTTACCCTGCAAAGTTCACATTCCATTTAACATTCTGGAATAGGCAAATACTTCTAATATGCTTATGCATATTTCTAGCCTTCAGCTTGAGAATTTGTTTTATGCTGGCATCTCCATTACAGACAGAGAAAGCAAGCTGGGCAGTGCCTAGAGGAGCTAACCATACATGGAAGAGCTGTCCAGCTGAAGAATAAGGAGCTGCTTGCTTGTAAAACCTGAGGACATTGTCTGTAGTGGTAATATGAGCCTGAAGGGCATTTTAAGTATATAGGGTGTTTCCAAGAACTGAATACATGGAATTAATTGAATACAATTAATTCCATTCACAAAAATGATAATCATAGTAAAAATAATTTTATGATTTAAGACATTTTGAAGCAAAGACTTTCTTCTCCACTCTTCTCCTTTTCCACCTATGTATCCTTGTCCAGTCTTGTGCTATTCCTGTGCTATGTCTGGCCTGTTAGTGTCTGACTTGCTGAATGCTCAAAGACTATGTTTGAGAGTGTCCAGGGCAATTAAGCCTAACCTTCCTGTGGCCTCCCTCTAAACATTCAAGCAATGCTAACCACTGTTCCACATAGTTGTGGAGAGAAAAAAAAAAGACTAGTTAACTGGCTTTGGCAGCCTAAATTTTCACAGCATTCTTCTAAATGAAAATTGTTATTTTGTCAAATCAGATATGTGGTCTCACATCAAACATTATTAGAATTCTGAGTTTCTGAACACTGTCTCAATCTCATGGCTAGGCTTCGTGAACGAAGATTTGGGAAGGGCTCTACCCACGTTTCTTGCAAGCGCGTTGGTGGCTAAAAAGGCCAATACGAGATAGACATGTCTGGTTGCAAAAGGCACAGCAGAAAGACTCCTTAGATGGTATATTCTGCAAGGCATGATTCTTTCTGCGTTGTCTTTCCTCCTCAAGGGAGATCCTGCGTGCTGTCTCAAAGGAAGCAGCAGCGTTATAGATGGTGTGTCTCCAGACCTCCTGATTGGAGGCCAGAGTAGACCAGTTATGATGATCAGGATGGCCAAGGCTGAGATGTTGTTTCAAGGAGTCCTTGTATCTTTTCTTCGGGGCTCCTCTCTTGCGGCAGCCAGTGGCAAGTTCACCATAAAGCAGGATCTTGGGGAGGCGGTGGTCCTTCATCCTTGAGACGTGCCCTGCCCAACGCAGCTGTGTTCTCAGCAACATGGCCTCAATACTTGTGATTGCTGCTTGTTCAAGAACAGATGTATTGGTCACATAATCTGACCAGTGGATGTTTAGGATTGTGCGGAGGCAGTGTTGATGGAAGCATTCTAGGAGACGCAGGTGGTGGCGGTAGATGACCCATGATTCAGATCCCTATAAGAGAGTAGACAGCACTATGGCTCTGTAAACACTGATCTTTGTACTTTTCTTCAAGTGTTTATTTCGCCAAACTCTTTTATGAAGCTGTCCGAAAGCACTATATGCCTTCGCTAACCTGTTGTCTATCTCCCCGTCAATCTTACCATCCAAGGAGATGAGGCTGCCTAGGTAATTAAACTGCTGGACTGATTTGAGTTCTGATTGGCCAATGGTGATGTGGGTATGATGGGGGACTTCCTGAGGTGCAGGTTGATGGAGAACTTCTGTCTTGTTTAAACTGACTTCCAGTCCAAAGAGCTCAGCAGCATCTGCAAAGCAGGATGTTAAACGCTGCAGAGCTGCTTCTGTGTGTGTGCAACAAGGGCGGCATCATCAGCACAGAGCAGCTCCCGGACAAGATGGTTTAAGGTCTTAGTATGGGCCTTCAGTCGCCTTAGGTTGAATAGGCTTCTATCAGTGCAATATCGAATTGTAGATACCGTCCTGATCGTCAAGGTCTGCCGTGGCCCTTTGCAGCATCATGCTGAGAAAGACTGAATAAGGTAGGAGCGAGAATGCAGCCTTGTTTCATGCCATTCTTTATTAGAAAGGGCTCAGAAAGTGTGTTGCCATATCTGACTTGGCCGTGCTGATCCTCGTCGAGTGAGATGACCATTTTAAGGAACTTGGGGGGACAACCTAAACATTCCAAAATCTGCCAGAGACCTTTTCTGCTCACAGTATCGAAAGCCTTGGTGAGGTCGACAAAGGTTACATAAAGACCTTTGTTCTGTATTTTCACAATATTTGCAGTGCCTTTTATACTTTCAGACATCTAAGTTTATTTTCCAAAGGCAAATGGTAGTCAAATCCTTTTCTCTGAGGGTTTTAAATAATTTTAGACTCTAATTTTCATGCCAACTACATGTGAGTTTATGCCTCACAATAAATTTAGATAGTGCTATTGAGGGAAATAAATAAAGCACCTGGAAGGAAAAGTATTGTCACAAATTGATAGTTCCAGCTGCTTGGGAGACATTTTTGATTACTAAAGCATCAAGCCACTTAAATAGGTGCCATTCTGTAATATTTTAGCAGCTGCAGAAATTTGGGCCAAAATGAACTATTTTTAAGCAGAGGCAATGTCTGTTAAAATACTAGGTTTGATTTGTCTTACACATTCTGTGATGGTCATTTTTTGTAGAAACTAGATCTGCCCATTACCTTTAAAATCTGTCTCAGGCTATTACTTGCTCTCAGCCTTGTATCCCCTTTAGTGCATATTTTATTTTAATTGTCCCAATTTCCTTCTCTCATATTTGATGTCAAAGTTAAGGCCACAGTTAAGCCAAAAATTCAAAACATCAGTCTCTTATTCTAATTGGTTTTGTGTCAGCCATCAGATTGTTACAAATGTGAACCTGAACAAGCTGCCTAAGATTTTGCAGCCGAAGATTGTATTTGATATGTTTGGGATCACTCCTTCTACATATCTGATTTCATACTTTTAAGACTAACCCCTTGTTTCCTTCTGGGAATGCTGAAAATACCTGGGCCTGTTCCAGCTCATTTGACATCAGTGGGATTCTTTTGGTAGCTTGAGGTATACTAAATATTAAATGGTGCTACATTTACTTAAATTCTTCATTACTCTCCTGACTTTACTAGGAGCCAGACTGCTGCTCAAATTACAGTCTAAACCAGAGATTATTGATGTATTTATATGCCTCTGAAAACAATCCAATCAGTATTTTTTCTGTGGCCATCACACTCTCAAGCAATACATACTCTTAATGTAGCTTTCCAGTAACTCACATTCTTAGCAGAAAGGATACAGGCTTTGCATCAGTCCATGCTAAGTATTTTTTTTCCTATGTTACCATCTATGTGTTCTGATCAGTTACTTCTGTCATTTAAAAAGCCATCTCACATGTTTGAAGCCTGTTACAGCTTGAGCTCTGAAGAAGCCCTGAGCTTTGCAGATTCCTGTGCACAGTGCAAGCATCTTTTCCTCTAGATCCCTTGGACTCTGGTCATGAACACAGTAGCCAAAGGAAATAGATTTTCTCTTTGAAGATTCCTAGTAACAATTGTTCTTTTGATAGCTTAAAAAAAATACTATATAAAAAGTAAAATTCTATAGCTATCTACTTTTTTTGCTTTCTCAAGGTTAGGAACTTTACCTTAGCTTCAGTTGTAGCAAGGATTTGTCTTCTGATACACAGAGGTCCCCTTCTGTAGGGTAGCACTCATTGCCACACTGCTGATAAATGCTGAAAAACAAAAGTGGAATCATAGAATCAGAATGATTCGGGTTGGAAGGGACCTTAAAGATCTAGTTCCAATGCCCCTGCCATGAAGAGGGATACCTTCCACTAGACCAGGTTGCTCAAAGCCCCATCCAGTGTGGCTTTGAACACTTCCAGGCTTGGGGCATCCACAACTTCTCAGGACAATCTGTTCCAGCGCCTCACCACCCTCACAGTAAAGAATTTCTTCCTAAAACCTAATCTAAACCTACGCTCTTTCCGTTTGAAGCCATTCCCCCTTGTCCTGTCACTACATGCCTATAAGACTCCAAGTTAACGATCTCCAATCAGCCACAGTAAGAGAAAGATTCCAGGCAAACCTTCAAACTAGGCTCGAAAACCATTCCACAGATTCTGCAGTTTCCTCCCCTGAAACAATTTGGCATCATATTAAAAGCTGCATCCTGCAATCCTCTGAAGAATCCTTAGGGTTCTCCCTCAAGAAGAACAAGGACTGGTTTGATGAAAACAATCAAGAAATCCAGGACTTGTTGAGGAAGAAGAGAACTGCCCACCAAGCACATCTTGCACTGCCATCCTGTCATGCAAGAAAAACAGCCTTTCGTCTTGCATGCAGCAAGCTCCAACAGAAACTCCGTGACATCCAGAACAAGTGGTGGACCGATCTAGCTGCAAAAACTCAACTATGTGCAGATACAGGGGATCACAAAGGATTCTATGAGGCCCTGAAAACAGCATACGGGCCTACATACCAAGTCCAAAGCCCATTACTCAGTGCAGATGGTCAAACGCTTCTGACAGATAAAACCTCCATTCTGAATAGATGGTCTGAACACTTTCAGACTCTTTTCAGTACCAACCGTGTAGTCCAAGACTCAGCAATTCAGTCCATCACACAACAACCGGTGAAATACGAATTGGATACTGCCCCCCACTTTAGGAGAAACCCTCAAGGCCATACAGCAGGTGAAAATCGGCAAGGCAGCTGGGGTTGATGGAATTCCACCCGAAGTCTGGAAACATGGGGGCCTTGCACTCCATGCTAAATTTCATGAGCTTGTGGTGCGCTGTTGGGAACTAGGCGAACTACCTTCAGACCTGCGTGATGCAGTCATCATCACCTTGTATAAGAAGAAAGGTACCAAATCAGACTGTTCAAATTACCATGGTATTACTCTGCTCTCCATTGCTGGCAAACTCCTGGCAAGAATACTCCTGAACAGACTAATACCCGCTATAGCAGAAGAAATTCTACCTGAAAGTCAGTGTGGTTTCAGAGCCAACAGGAGCACCACAGACATGATATTTGCTCTCAGACAACTGCAAGAGAAGTGTAGGGAACAGAACAGAGGTCTCTATGTAACCTTTGTTGACCTCACCAAGGCTTTCGATACTGTGAGCAGAAAAGGCCTCTGGCAGATTTTGGAACGTTTAGGTTGTCCCCCCAAGTTCCTTAAAATGATTGTCTCACTCGACGAGGATCAGCACGGCCAAGTCAGATATGGTGATGCACTTTCTGAGCCTTTTCTAATAACCAATGGTGTGAAACAAGGCTGCATTCTCGCTCCTACCCTATTCACAGTCTTTTTCAGCATGATGCTCCAAAGGGCCACGGCAGACCTTGACGATCAGGACGGTATCTACATTCGATATCGTACTGATGGAAACCTATTCAACCTAAGGCGACTGAAGGCCCATACTAAGACCTTAAACCATCTTGTCCGGGAGCTGCTCTGTGCTGATGATGCCGCCCTTGTTGCACACACACAGAAGCAGCTCTGCAGCGTTTAACATCCTGCTTTGCAGATGCTGCTGAGCTCTTTGGACTGGAAGTCAGTTTAAACAAGACAGAAGTTCTCCATCAACCTGCACCTCAGCAGGAAGTCCCCCATCATCCCCACATCACCATCGGCCAATCAGAGCTCAAATAAGTCCAACAGTTTAATTACCTAGGCAGCCTCATCTCCTTGGATGGTAAGATTGACGGGGAGATAGACAACAGGTTAGTGAAGGCATATAGTGCTTTTGGAAAGCTTCATAAAAGAGTCTGGCGAAATAAACACTTGAAGAAAAGTACAAAGATCAGTGTTTACAGAGCCATAGTGCTGTCTACTCTTTTATATGGCTCCGAATCATGGGTCATCTACCGCCACCACCTGCGTCTTCTAGAACGCTTCCATCAACGCTGCCTCCGCACAATCCTAAACATCCACTGGTCAGATTATGTGACCAATACATCTGTTCTAGAACAAGCAGCAGTCACAAGTATTGAGGCCATGTTGCTGAGAACACAGCTGCGTTGGGCTGGGCACGTCTCCAGGATGAAGGACCACCGCCTCCCCAAGATCCTGCTTTACGGTGAACTTGCCACTGGCTGCCGCAAGACAGGAGCCCCAAAGAAAAGATACAAGGACTCCCTGAAGCAACAACTCAGCCTTGGCCATATTGATCACCATAACTGGTCTACTCTGGCCTCCAATCGGGAGGCCTGGAGACAAACCATTTATAACGCTGCTGATGCTTTTGAGAAAGCACGCAGGACCGCCCTTGAGGAGAAAAGACAACGCAGAAAGAATCGAGCCTTGCAGAATATACCACCTAAGGAGTCTTTCTGCTGTGTCTTTTGCAACGGGACATGCCTTTCTCGTATTGGCCTTTTTAGCCACCAACGCGCTTGCAAGAAACATGGGTAGAGCCCTTCCCAAATCTTCGTTCGCGAAGCCTAGCCATGACATGCCTATGTAAGTCTCTCTCCATCTTTTTTGTAGCCTTCCCTTTAAGTAATGACAGACTGCTTTAAGGTCTACCTAGAACTTTCTTTTCTCCAGGCTGAACAACACCAACTGTCTCAGCCTGTCTTCGTAGGAGAGGTGCTCCAGCCCTGTGATCATCTTTGTGGCTCTCCTTTGGACTTACTCCAGCAGGTCCGGGTCTTTCCTATGTTGAGTCCCCAGAGCTGGGCACAGAATTCCAGGATTCTCAACAATAGTGGAGTAAAGGGACAGAATCACCTCTGGACACACTTCTTTGGATGCAGCTCAGGATGTGGTTGGCTTTCTGGGCTGCAAGTGCACATTGCGAGGTCCTGTTGAACTTTTTCTCCACCAACAACCCTAAATACTTTTCCCCAGGGCTGCTCTCATGACATTCTTTGCCCAGCCTGTACTTGTCCTTGGGATTTCTCCGACCCAGGTGCAGGATCTTGCACTTGGCCTTGAAGTGGGGGAGAAGTCTATTCAGCACCAACCAACACATCATTCAAAAAGCACTTTTATTTTTGAAAATATACCTAGATTTGAGCCATCTACTTTCGGGTACCTGTTCATATAGGCTTAGGAGTTACTTAGGAGAGGTAGGTTTCATGAAATGCCTTCTAGAGTGCTTTCTGGAGTCTGTAGTAGAGAAGATTAATTTGTTCTTTGAAACTGCCATCCTAATGTCATTTTGTTGGCAATCCCTCAGAATGATCTCTGTTTATAAATGCTTTATAAGTTGCATTTCAAAAATAAGTTTGATGTTTTTCTCCGTGGCCTGCTAAATTAAGAAAGGAGACACAATTTCAAATCCTATTAACAAATGTTTCCAAAGTGGAACATGAACTGAAACTATGGTTTGCTGCCACTGTGAATGAAGAATGAAAAAACTAGGAAAGGAAAGATATAATTAACAGCAATATAAGTTCATATCTACTTTGGTAATAGGAATTAATGTGGGATATAAATCTTAGTTGCTAGTTTTGACACACTCAAGCTATCTGCTTATTTCATCATTCCCTTTTTTGGTACTAAGAAAAATGCTGGATAAAAATATATATCTATCTAACTTCATATTCAAAGAATTGGTTTAGATTAATAGAACACCCTTCAAGTTATTCTTCTTTTGATCAGTTTAGAAATATTCTTGGCAAAACAAAGAGCTGAAAAGAGAACTTCCTGAACTGAAGAAAATACAGATCTCATGAAAAGTTGTTATTTCTTAAAACTGTCTAAATCATACATTGCTAAATGGGTTATCTTAATCTAGAGTTCTTAATTTAACAATATTATTTGTTGATGATATCTAGCAACAGTGTACATTCCAAGCCTAAGGAACTTAGGTAGCCTGGAATATCTTTCTCTTGCATGCTATAATATAAAAAAAAAATTATATTTATATTCTTCTCCTGAGGCTGATGTCAGAATAAAAAGCCTAATTCCTTCACGTTTTAAAAATGCCAGTTTTCTTAAACATGAAGAGTTTTCTGTTAAACACTGTGCTCCAAAATCCAAATGAACAAAATGTTTAACATGAAACTCAGCAGTTCCACATTAATGGATCCTGGCTGACAGTATGAAACTTGGACATTATTGATTACAGTTCCAATGAGATGTATTAGCTTTAATACAGGGTACAAGCAACATGTGCAGGCAAGCCAGATGCAAAACTGAAACATTATCTAAACAGAGTTGATTTCAAATGTTTCAAATGTAAATAATCCACCGGGTGGTCCTTGAGACTGTCAGCAGTCATTATTTTCTGTAGCATAAACAGGGCTGTCAGCTGGGATTTCTGTCAGAAAGATAAAAAAGTCATTTTTCCCTTGCAAAGCCTAGGCTGTTTTTAAAGAAAGTCCTGTAACTCCATGATAGATGGAGAGTTTCTTTCTGGATTTTAGTGAAAGTATTTTATAGGCTGCCATGAAAACCAGAATAGGTGTCTGAACAGTGTAGACTATGAGCTAAATAAAGGTTAATGGAATTAGCAGAATAATAAACCTTAAAATTCTGACATGTCTAAAAAAATCCATAATTTCCATAGGTTTTTCTCTATTTGTTTTTCAAAGTTTTCTGCTGGTAGCAAAAGCTAAACCAAGAATCATAGATACTAATAGATAACAAACATATAACCTTGGATGAAAAAATCATTTTATGTTAGAGGCTACTGCCTGAATTAAAAATATGAACCTGATCAGTTTAGGTGATCTGAAGTATTAGTTGATCATAGGGATTTATATAATGGCTTTAAGATTTAAGTCATCTAATGTGATTTAGATATTTCAGAAGAGTATTATTACACTGCCTGCCTCTGCTTAGTTCAATGACAGCTGAGCAATTAAAACATATTAACAAATCTGGTCTGACATCTCGAAGCACAAAATTAATTATGTAGTAGTATCTTCTGTATCAACAGTCACATCTTTATCTGATAGCCACTGAAATCCACAGAAGCATTGCCACTGGCTTCAGTGGAAAGATGATTTGAGGCAGTGTAGGACATCAGATTTTAATTCCAAGATAGCTGAAGATTTTTCCAACTAATTTCCTGAAAGAAAATAAAATTTTCAGGTTCTTCTCAAGACCACTTTCACCTGGTAATGGGTCATCAGGGGCCTATACCTCCTTTCTGTGAAGGTCCTGTGCACTGCTCAAAAACTAGAGAACTTCACACTTTACTGAACCAAAAAGATCTCTTCTTCTTATGCAGGTATGTTCTTTGTGCCTGAGGAACTGAATATAGATAGAGTCATTCCATGATAGTGTCATTCTTTGCAGCCATATTTATGCTTGCTTACGTGGTGCAGTGAGTCAACAGAAAGCATGAACAATTTGGTTAATCCCTCCTTAAATCCCTCCCTTCTTCACTTGTACATTCTGCAAAGTCTGTGTGTAGTGTTGTCTGTGTGCTTGTCAGATTGCCTGGCTACAGTTTTAATTTTTCCTTTCTCCCCTCTTTCAGTGCACTCCCCATGTCCTCTCAAGCATTCTCAAGTATTCAGTTCACCTTTCCCCATGGGATTTTGAACAGTCCATTCGACCCTTGTGTTCTTGTCTTGGAGAACCTGTATAACATGTCTAGCATCCTGAAAATGCATCTTTAATGTATCCTGAAAATATACAACTTTACAATCTAGTATTCATACTTAATTCTCAAAAGTTGTCTATAGTTGTCTTTACCTTTTTCTCACTACAAAATCTTTCAGTTTGCATAACTGTGTAAAATAATACTGCGAGCATCCTGCTGCTTTCTCCTGCTAAAAGGAATTTGATGACCAACTTCTTCTAAGATCAATGAATTAGATAAAATATTATGGGAATATTGCATATTTTTCTTTTGTGTCAGAATTAACTTTAATTGAAATGACAATATATTTTAAACAGATTTTTAGTTCAGCAGGTGAGTTCAGCAGATACTCTGAGTATCTGAGGTACAAAACTTTCCCTGTAATACAGTTTACCTAAGCACCACCACAGACATACAGCTATCAGCATACCACGTGCAGACCTACATAAGTGAAATAATGACAGCAAGAGAATTGCATAACTATTGAGAAATATATGGAGGCCAGTGTCCCCCTTTTTGGGTGCTGAAAGGGGAATGTGCTCTTATTGGTATGTGATATTCTCTGCTTCTTTGAATCACAGCTGTGAACTTTGTTTTTGCCAAAAGTCATTTTTTCAACAGAATGGAATTTTCCACAAAACACTGTCTTCCACAAAAATTGCCCATTTTTAAAAGTCTTTGAAAGAGAAAGTGTTTAGATCAAGAAAAATAATTTTTTCTTCAAGTGTTTTTTAGGTGTTCCAGTCCCCTGAGACTTTTCTTCTACTGTTCCCCATAGTTTTATCATCCTACAATGTTTCAGTAATTTTCATACATATTACTCTGAGGTTTGTGTTCGTACATTTCATGGCCCTTCAGAGCAAATAAACTTTACTGAAATAAAAAGGGATTGAAATCTCTACAGTAGAGTGTGTGCATCAGAGATACAGAAAGCTGTAAATGGATGCTTTAAAATCATAGTACTTTCCTTTTTTCTTCACCTGGCATTATTTTTCTTGTACTAAGAGTACATTAGTCTAGTAATTGTCTGTAGTAAAGAAAATGCACTGACAAGTCAGATTTAATTGTTAAAGGAAAACACAATGAAGCCAGCTGAAAGTGTAGTTGCAGAGAAAGAAGATCCTTTTAAGTCTTGTCTTCAGTATCTTTTATAAGTATTCATTGCATTTTTTAAATTAATGCCAAAAGGCTTTACTGCATCAGTCAGTAATAAAGTGGGGGGACTGGGTAAGCTAAGGGTAGATTCTGTGTAGCAGGTTTAATGAGTGCCTCTGCACGTGTGTGTATCTATATGTGGTCTTTGGTGAAGAAGTAGCACTAGACTGAATGTCTTTGATTGGATTATAGTGTATCTTGCCCTTTCCATCGTTCCTATATTATTAGCTGATGTTTATTTTCATAACTGTGCTTTTACTACAGCTGTAAAAAAAAAAGTGCCTCCTTTGAAGTTCAGGATTATATTGTGCTGGGAATATTATTTAGAAATTGGTTAAATACAGCAATGGAGGGAGGGGGCCGAGCATGGGAATTTTAAGGCTGAGTGGAGCAAAAGCCACAGAAGCCCTGAAGCCCTGGTCCCATGCCCTTTAATAACATAGCTTTGCTTCTCTTCCACTCTACAAACAGCACTGCTGATTTACTTGCATGAATAAGATTTAAAGGATCAAAACTCTAACTTGATACTGGTGGACTTACTGGCATCATTTGGTTTAGTCTACTGTAAGATTCAATTTTGCTCTGACTCAGAAGAGACAAATTAGAAGAGCAAACTCCCTATATAGTCACTGGAGAGAGGTAAGTGCTTCCAGGGGGGCCACTTAGGCAGTGTCAGTTAATGGCTAAAGCAGACAGCATAGATAACATGCTTCTGAAATATAACCGTACCATGTGGTTCTTGGAAAGTGAGACAGAGACTTGGGTGCATGTTAAGATTAGTCAAAGAAAGATAAACTTATAGTGGAGTTCTTGCTACTTTCATTTGGAATGTTAATAGCTCAAATTAAACAGTGTAGAGTACTCCAAATACCAGAGCAATGAAAAAGTTTACAGCAATGATATCAACATTTGGAGTATCCATATTTTTTAAGGTCTGTTCACTTCCCATGACTTTCAACATACTTACACATTGCCAAATATAACTCAGGGTGCAGATATGATGTAGGCCTGATTTAAATTTGAGTGCCTGAGTATAATTCCTTCACCAGAGTTACCCCATGAATCCAAAACAGAACCAAATCAAATGCAGTTGCTTTCTATTATAAAAGTGTATTTTGTCCCCATATATAAAACAAACTTCCAGATTCATGTGCTCAGAAAGGAGGCCAAGGAGTGAACCAGCACAGAAAAATTCTCCCTATAAGTAAGAATAAAGTGATTTTCCATGGTCAATGTAGAAATATAAGTAACCTCTGCTAATATTACGTTTTCTCTGGGCAAACATAGATAAGTTTATTCTCAAAGTCTGAAAACCTTGTCTTTTATACTCCTGAATTCAGGTGTTATATGCAGCTTTCACATCAGAGATAGTGGCATGAAAATATCATCTCATTAAAAAGGAAGACGAAATTTTGTTTACACTTTTTGCAAACAGAAGTGATCAAGGACCAGGCTGCCAGGCTGGGAAAATGGGAAAGCAACAGAGAAAAAAGAAGCTGGGCATTTGTGTCCATCCAGATCACCGATTTGCCACTTGCTGGATGCAATCTTTTGGTTGAGCCAGCCTTGCCACTTACTTTTCCCCATGTGCTATGTGAGGAACATCCTGGAACACTACAAGGACTAATATATGGAAGGAACTGAACACGGCCACGTTTGAAAGATGGAAGTCTCTTTCTAAACCACTCCTGTTAGATTCTCCATGTTGGTACCTTGAGAGCACTGCTCAACTTACTGATTGTGTACAATCGTTTTGGACTAGTCACTTATTTTAAAGGACAGCACAGTAATATGCTGAGCTCCCTATGGTCTCCATGGTCTTAAAGAAAGTAAAACCAAATTATTTGTAATATTGGTATGTGCCCACAAAATAATCAAAGCTGTATCCTAAAGAAGACTTGCCATCTTGGATGAACCCCAGCTGTCCTGGGCATCCATCACTCCAAAAGCAAACCTTTGGCCCTCTTATATTTTCGCAATTATATGTATGTTATAAAAAAGAGTCAAGAACGTGGGAAAGGAAAAAAAAATCGTTTAAAATAAGCATCCGTACTGTGGGAACATGGTGGGGGAAGAGTGGTGAATGCAGCAGTTCTCCTTCACAGGAGAGTGGAATTCTGTGCAAGGTTCTCTTGTGCACACGGCTATTTTGTTTAGAGAGGCACTGGTGCTTAAGCACCTGCCTGGCTTACCCTAAAGCAAACAGACAGCAAATAGTCTGTCTCAGAGACACTAAAAATGGCCACAGTTTGTGCTTACTAGGTCCAAAGCCAACAGGAGACCCGGCCAAGCAAATGCACCTTCTCATTTGGCAAGTTTGGGTGCTGGCTGTTTGCTGGTGAGAGTACACAGATGCTACATATTCTATCTAATTTGAAACACCTGTGGAAAGAAGTATCACACGAATGATAAATAGAGAATTGGAGGTTCTCATTGCCAATAAAAAAAGAATGCAAGAAAAAAAAGACTCATTTTTGCTGCTTTTCCACTGTAGTCCTACAAGCCCTTTAGTAAATGCCAAAATGAAAACAAAAAACCCCCAAAATCCCAAAAACCAAAAAGGAAACGATATTAAAATATCTTATATGCTAAAAAGGTGTGGTTCAATTGCTCTTGAAATTGTTAGGAATTAACTTTAGAGAATTTTATATTTAATGCCTAAGGACATTCTACTTTTAAGAAACTGGCTGCCTCATTGAACATATTTGAAGAGTTAAGGCTAAAGTAAAGGACATTTAATGTATAGAGCTGCTGGCTAATGTGTCAATAGCCATAGGGTTACAGCCCCAGGCAAATCACAGATTAAAAGAAACCATGGATGTCAGCAAGAACAGCAGTGGGCTCTGTATTACCTCAAGCATATCTGTGTTTACCATCCCCTTATCTTTTGTTTGGGGTTTTTTTTTCCCTAAAACTTCATAAGTTCTAAATTAAATTAATGTCACTGGGACAATATGAGAAGCTGACCAAGGCCTCTTGATAAGTGTTTGTGAGACATGCAACACACTATTCACTACTGCCCAGTTTTCTTATGCGCATAGAGCAGAAAGAGTCAAAGCCCAAGTCTTGTCAGACAAACTAAGGATTAATAGAAGTCTGTTGTTCTGTCAAGTTCCAGATGGTATTAAATATCCTTTTATTTCTCCTTATCCTCTTACCATAAAGCCAAAAAGCCTAAAATTGGCACAGCACAGACATTAGCAAGGTCCCCACACAAATGCTGCATAGAAACCTGTGAAGTGTTCTGCAAAGCCAGAAATATGCTTAGAACTTGGAATCTCTCTCAAGAAAAATGATGTCACAGGCAAAGCTGTTTGTAGTTTTTGATAGCAAAATTTTTCCTCCTGTGGATTATTAACATCCTCCCTGTGCAGTGGGCAGGGTGAGCCTGCCACAGGAATGGCAGCAGCAGGAACTCAGAAGCATTCAACTGTGCAAATGTGTCAGCAATGGGCCACACAAACCTCGAAGCAATTCTCCTTTTGGCCTTTGCACACCTATCTCTAATACATGTGATTTCCAAAACCTGTCAGAACTAAGTAAAAAACTATTTCTTCGCATTCGCTGTCCTGGAAGTTTTGTTTTCCCCCTTGCTTTTGTGTATCAACTCAGCAGAATCAAAATAAAATATACTTTTAAACTTAATACAAAATCTGGAACACAGATAAGAAAGGGAAAAATAAGGTTATTGTTACTTTTCTTCTTAGATATTTCTGTGGCACATCACTGCTATGATTACGTGGGCCACACCGAGCTACCCAGGTACTTTTTTTGGAAAAAAGTGCAAAGAATATCTTGACATCTCAGGTCATCCTGAAAGTACAGAAAATCAAGACAATTAATTTGTTTACATGACCTGGTGGTCTATTCTGCACATTTATGTGATGTTAAAATGCTAACATTAGTAGGAGTTCCATACACTTTAATATGCTCCTAAATTCTTATGTTTACCTGATCATTAACTGAGTATCTATACTTCATATTATGGAACAAAATTTACTGAGGAAATAATATACAGTAGGGATAGTATTCATGGAAAGAAGTAAATTTTGAGTATAGTTTGGCTGCCATTCAAAACCGCAGAACTCTGATGGCTCAGTCCATTTCAGTGGGAGTCTTGCTCTCAGACAGGCTAAACATTGTCAGTGGCAGACAGCAGAACAATAGCTAACTTGGCTTTTGATAGATCTTCTTTTTAGACAGCTGGGTTAATAAACTGTTTTGAAGGCAATTTTTATCCACTGTTACACTGACAAAAACTTACAAACATTGAAGCTGAAAGTCTGAATTAGAAAGGAATCTTGTATCCTTGTGCCTATATTCATATTTTGCAATATTGCATTTACAGTGTATTTTGGTTTAGATTGCTTTTGTTTTATTTGAAAAAAACTTGTAATTTTTCTTTGTTTTTGAACATATCATGTATAAATTATCTTTTTTAAGAAGACTAAGTAATTGTTCAGTTTTTGCTCTTTGTCACAAACACAAATATGTATCAATGAGAAAAGTTTATAAACCAATGACCTCTCTTGAAGTTTGGATTTTTTCATGAATTCTGACAGCTAATGTCCAACACAGAGAGAAGTAACTAAAGAAATGTATTTTGCTGCCACTAAAGTCAAAAGAGCTGAGCTGATAGTAGAACCTAGAGTGAAGGTCACTTGATAGAGGAAGTGGCAATCTAAAATTTACGCTCTGATGCTCTATAGGTGAAACATATATATGATAGATATGTTCCATTTTTCTTGAGAAATACATATAAGATGTAAAGTCACACTGAACTTTAATAAATGTTTACATTTTACAGGGAATTAATTTTCTTTGCTGAATTAGAGCCTAAATTAAAAAATTAAAAAAAAAAAGAAGTAAAGTCTTGTAAAGTCTTGTAAAGTCTTGTAATTCTTTAATCTCTAATATTTTGGAAATCCTAAAATTAATAATAAAAATAATAAACATTGTAAATATAATTTTAAATAGAAAGAACATATGAGATATCAATATTCAGAACAAGAAATTATTAATTATTTCCCATGTCTCCTTCCAGGTTTTTAAAAAGTAAGCCCCACAGACTTTGAAAAGGAAGGACAAAAACAATATAGAAGAGTGCATAAGGAGTAAGTAAAAGCAAAGAAATTGCTAGAAACAACTGACCTTGAGCCAGACTTTCAGAACAACAGGCTGATATAGTTAAGGGACCAGATGGTCAAGGACACTGAAGATAGAACGGAAAAAGTCCTCAGCCTTTGTTTTAAGCATTTTCAGACGTTTCCCCTCCCATTAGTCAATACTAAAGAAAGTATTGACTTCCCTTGCTTCATAATTTCTATAAATTATGGGAGTTTTAGAGTAGGACAATGTCAGCTTGTTCATACACAGTGTTTACAGTTGGGAATGTTTGCAAGGAGAAAAGATAACTCACCAGATTACTTTTCATAGCATTTTTTCTGCAGATATAGGAAGTACTAGGTTCACTGCTGAAAGATTTGGGGTGAAATCATGGCCAATGGGAATTTTGCCATCTACTTCAAAAGATTCAGATTTCATCCTAGATCTTATTTGTCTAGCAAGAAAGTGCTTATTTTTCTATTCTTTTTTTTGTGCACAAACTGTCAGCATTGCATGAAACAAACCATCCTGATTTCCAGAGTGCCTTTCAAAAGTCGAGTCACTGCCAAAATTGCAAATCCAATTTGTTCACAGATTGACCAGTGTGTGATCATTCCAATTATATTTGTCACATGTCAAGTGGAAGAATCAGACCTCCCTCTTTTTGGATCACTTATAAACACTTCAAAAAATAAACTCCCAATATAATTAGCTGCTGAAATGCTTGGCGGGGTGCCCTTAAAAAAATCCCCATCAGAAAACACACCCCCTTGATTCTTCCCGAGCACGGTCTTCAATAAGCAAGTCAGACCTTGTCCCCTGCACCTGCACTGATTAGTGTAATCCTCTTGACTGCCTGTGGGTACCCCCAAAAACTAGTTTTCCCACAAGCAAGGTCCAGGAACTGTGTTACATGAGAGCTGGATAATGTGACAAGATCATTCTCCCCCTCAATCTCACCCTTAAGTACAAGCTGCTGCTTAAGCCCATCTGCAAGCTGAATGTACACAGCACAGCTCACTGGTGCCCTTACTATTCAAAAACTCTGTTACTGATACATGTTGAGGTTTTCTTTCAGTGCATCAGTGAAAATGCATTACCCCATCAAGCTGCCTGAAATCCTGTGTAGGAGCTACCTTTTCCAGCAAGCATCTGCCTTAATTCTCAAAAAAAGTCCTTCTATTCTGCTTTTTGCATAATCCTGCCAAAAAAAAAAGGAATATTCAGTGAGCCAGTTACTCATTTTTGCTGCTGTCTTGAAACGCAAGAGTTCTTCTTCCTCCTATTATTTTTGGTTTGTGTTTTCCTTCCCAGTGCTTGTCATGAGAATCACTTCAGAACAGTCAGAGGCTGAGAAACAGCAAAATTCAGTGCTGAAGAAGGAAAGTAGAATAGCAGGTAAATGTATCACAAAACTCAAGCCTAATCTGCAAAGCCACATTTTGAGAGCAGTTTGGCAAGAAAGTAAACATGCTTTTGGATTTTTCAATGTCAGTTTATACTTTGCCATCAGAACACTGGGGACCTTCCACTGCCTAATTTTTAAAACACATTACTTCTGAAACTAATTCATAGTCCCCTACTGCTCTACCTCTACTCTATGCTGGTTTTAGCAAATCTTGTGAGTACCCATATTGTATGGGAAGATCATCAATTAAAATGTTAAATCATCCCCATCTCAATACCAAACTCCATAAAATAAAAAAGCCATTTTCAGTTCCATAGATACCTGCTTGAAGAAACACCTCACTTTCTCCCGATGAAGTATTTCCGCCCTGATAATTGCTTTCCCTTTTCCTCATACACTCAGTTCAGTTCTCATGTAGGACATGATCATAGCAAGTGTTTTAGACAAGCCTGGATGGCTTGGCTCCGGTTCATACCCTTACCCAGGAATAACTTAGCACAAAAGCTGCCAGATAAGCTTTGCAGAATCCATATTTGGTAAGTATTGTTGCATTTCTTCCACATCTCTACTTATGTTTTTCTTCAAAATTGTTCTGAAATCATGAATACTGACAAATGGCTCAGTAGATGCCTGGTTTATGTTTTTCTTCCATTAAATATAGCTAGGAAGTTTATTATTCTCTAGTCAAAAGCTACCACAGTCAGTATGATGGGTGTATTTATAATGGTTTCTACAGGACTTCTACCTCTGTGTGCCAGTTCTCTCAGTGTTCTGTGATCATCTGATCCCTCTGGCTGAACTGTGGTGAACTGTTTGAGACTGTCTGCCATCTTGTATACAGTAATGTTCATAACCATAAGTCAACTCTCCTTGTTTTCTAGCATAACTTCCCATTGAAAGATGATAAGCCACTTCATTTTAGGAGTAGAGTTTATGTTCACATACACCATCTCATGAAATTCTGTGAGATTGTTGACCAAGACTGCACTTTTGAGAGAAAAATAGTTGCACTCGTAAGGATATGTAAACCCTAACACAAATATTAGGAAAAGAGTTTTCAGGCAGGTAAACTTGATACCTAGTAAGATATTGGATCTACTTCACTCTTTTCATTTAAGAAAAGAACTACTTCAAAGAGAACAGATTAAAAACTTATTAAAATCTTCTAGATGATTTTGTTTTGTGTTGTGATTCTGCCTTTTAAGGCACTGTAGCAATCCCCACTTTTATGTATGGCATTTTGACACTCTGCTTCTTATTTATAAATGTGTATTCCTGGATGTCTATAAATCAGCCCCTCGAGATTGTTCCAGACAGATACTTGGCTTCCAGATCCAAAGTACAGAGAAGAATAGTTTTCTTTTCTTCCTGTATTGACAAAAGTAGATGTGATAGTGTGTAAGCCACACCACTGGAATGCAGTAAGTAAACAAATATTCAAAGGACATATTAGCAGCCTCAGTTTACTTACCTAGTTCCAACTCAAATAACCTCAGTCAAAAGCATAAATCAGGCAGTCAGTGACACAGCGAGTACCTGCATCCTGCACCCTCAACAAGCAATGTGAACAAAGAGCACTCTGACACTTGGAAGTATGCAGGAACAAAGGACCCAAAGAATCTCCAAAGCATCAGGACTGAATTTGTGAGCTTTTATCACATGTTTGAATCCCACATATTTCTGGTGAGGCTTTGCCAACAGCTCCTGAGGCATCACTTACACTGCACACAGAACGTGAGATTCTGGGCAAGAAGACACAAATCTCCCCACACCAGAAGAAAAGCTATGGTAATGTTATTCCATTCTCACATCATTTTTATAACTGAGAGGAAATGTGGGCCACAAACAAAGAAGGTAATGGACTCAATATTACAGAAATTCCCCATTGTTCCCTCCTTTCAGAGGACTAAGGGTCCAGCTCTACATTTCATGCAATGAAATTCTCTCATTGCTATTCCTCAGCTGCTGGGGAGTGTCTTACCCCCAAGCCCCTCCTGGAGTCAGTGCTACGAATACCACCTCCAGCACAGCAAGCTGAGGCAGGCAGCAGCCACGGATGGCATTTGTCTTGGAATGTGCTTAGTTATGTGAACATCAGCTTTCACAATCTGATTCATAGCCTGGATGAAGGTTGCAAGTTTTCAGGCTGGTACGCAGCACATTCAACATGAGACTGTAGCTTTACCAGCTCTTTTATTTAATCTGAAGAGAGTCAAGTTACAATGAACATAGAAAGTCTTTAGAATGCCCTGTCCACCTGGATTTCCCCCCCTTTCTCCCCATTCCACGTTTCTTTCCTGTGGAAATGAGAAGTCCGTGTTTCAGAGAGGTAATGAAAGAAAACAAATATTTATGTGTTGGTGATTCCTCCAGGGCCACATGAAATGGATTGCTTTAATAACCTAAAAAAGGAAAACACCATCTGCTATCTACTATTGAGTTAATCAGGAGTCTCAAAGAAAAGTTTATAGAAGAGGGGAAAAAAAATCACCTCCTGTCCCTTCCTCTCCATACCTTCAACACTGAACCAGTCCTCCAGCTTTGCTTGGGCTTGAGTCTGAGGCATCCAAGTCCCCTCCATGCCCTCACAAGGAAATGAACATGTCTAGAGGACAGTTTTAGGAGTCTCACAGCATCTCAAGACATTAAGTTCTTAATTCATTTGATAGCCTAAAACTAAGCAGAATTAATTGAAACCACAGTTTAATGTAAGTAAAGGTGTGAAAAACACAGGAAAAACAGTTTAGTGCAGGCATAGGTAAATAAAAGGCTTCAACTACTTAAAAATTATGGTGTTTGCACCACAAGGAAGACTTTATGATGTGATGAACAAGCAAATGGGAGTGTTTGTGTCACAAGTGCATAGCTCAGCCTGAAAAATGCTAGTTAAGTTTGGTGGGATTATTTCACTCTCAGAAAGTCTTCTTTTTAAAATAAAAGCCTGTAATTGTCATACATCTTGGTTTCCCTTTTTCTCAAATTTCACATAGATCCCTAGTGCTGTTTAGCAGAAAAAAATAAAGATTTGGTTATTTAAACAGGCACCCAGTCTCTATGGGATGCACAGATTATGCTGAGTTTAGTGAATAGCCCTGAATTGAACTGTTGATAAAGAGGGTTACAAATATGCTTTTCCCCTAAAAATTATATAAGATACAGTGTACGCGGTTGTCTTAAATTAAATTTTGCTTTTAATTACTTTATTATTGTATTGTCTAAGAACAAGCCAAACATGTAAGGACAGATCCAGGCTGCTTCTCTATCCTCTTTGCAATGCCTCGATGACATAGTGAGACGCTGATTATGCTGACAACACCTGGCAAAGGCTGCTGAGTGCCATCCATTTTCTTTTCTCCAAGGTGCCTAAGGCTATGGTGACTTGGGTGAAAAAAAGAAGGGACTCACCTGCAACAAACCCTCTAGGACTGGAGGTACAGAAGCAAGCTGCAGTTTAAACATCAGTGGCTGTCAGACTGCAACTTTCCTACACATACCTGAGTTCTTTATACAGTAAGGAGCTGAGGTAAAGGGAACACGTAAAGCTGGAGCTAGATGCAAGCAGTCTGTGTGGGGCGAAATATCTAATGACCTCAGTGTAACAAGTAGCGGCCGACTATGACAGGTATTTCACACACACAGGCACTGTTCAAACACTAATGCCTATCTTTGACTTTAGTAGAGCTGATGCAGAATAGATTCCAGTAGACAAGACTATCAGTCTGATCTAAACAGCAAAGACATTTTTGCTTTCAGCACAAGGCAAGAAGCAGTTTTTACCTCACTATACCACCCCTGAATCATCTCTCAGAGTTTCAATGACCACCAGCACAGCATGGCAGCCTCTGAGAGCAAGTTTCTCAGTTGGGCTGCTTCTGCTGCTAAGAATGTAAATTGTGTATGAGGAGAAGGTCCTGTAACCACATTTCAAGCTGTAAAGCAAGTCAGAAAGCTCCCACAGTTTGGTGTAACTGTGCCAACATCTAAAGAAACCTAATACATAGGAGAAATCGCATTTCATTACGCCCATGTGAGAGAGAAGGACCAAAAGTTGGTGGCTGTACCTGAAAATATTTGCACTTGCTCTCTTTAAGATAAAACACAAAATGTCTTACCCTCATTTGGGTTTTTTTGATTGGTTGGGTTTTTTGGGGTTTGGGGTTTTTTTGTCTATATTGTTACAGCCCTGGCAGATTGATTACAGGGGACAGACAAAATTTGTAGGAAAATATGCTGTATTTTGATATGCCAAATGATGCCTGTTAAGTGCTAAAGCCAGTCAACACCACTCCACAGCCATCACAGTAAGTGTCCCTTGCCAAGAGAGCTAAAAAATGTATGGATGGTTCACTGGTCTGTTTAAGAATGTGATACGTTTCATCCAGGTATCAAGTAGAAAATGGTGCTATCAGGACCAAACTAACTAAGCTGTATACAATGATGTGAACACACCTTCACTAGTGTACATAAAGATCGGGTTAGCATTGGAATAATATTTTTCATAAAGCAGACTCTTCAACTTTGAGCTCTCAGTTCTGTTTCCCTTCAAAAACTGAACCTAAAGATTAAAATTCATAATTCTGCTTGTTTTATAGACAATAGAAAAACTTCCTATTAAGCTTTCTCTTCCACAAATGTCTTTCTTTTTATTCCACTAGGACTAATGCCCTTTGTCCTCTTCTAAATCCTTACCACTCTACTCCTTTTTTCAAATTTTGGAATTCACTAAAATAATTAAACTCAGAGCAGGTGTTCTGTTCTCAGCCTTTCTCAATCTGTTCTTGACCTTTCTTAACTTCACATTTGCTTCTACCTCAGACCCAAAGAAGGGTTATTTATCCCATGCACTTCATGTTTGCTTCAATTGTGCAGAGGTTTACAGACTGACACAGAACTAGGATCTTTACATTTTTTTAGAGGAATTTCATTATAAACTGGACCTCTTATAGTATAAAAAAAATGAATAAGCAGCGTTTTCACAGAATAACAGAATCACAGAACAGCCCAGGTTGGAAAGGACCTTGAAAGTTCATCTGGTCCAATCCTTCATGAGAAAGGGAGCCTAGATGTTAGTTCCTATAATACCTAAAGATTACGAAATAGTGGAAATAACGGGAATAATCATGTCAACAGAATTGCCATTAAGTAGGCAAAGTGATGTTTAAATCTGTCCTTTATAGGCCTTCTGCTACTGATGATCAAAGATCTGGTCATATAGTGCATTAAATGAACTATCAGTCACCATCTCTTTTTGAAGGAGCATTAGTCTTGTGTTTCTAAACTGCTGGTTTCATGCAGCACGAAAACCTTTGGACAAGTTGCTATCCTGGGACTTGATGTCCTGTATTTGGAATTGCCAGTGCTTCCATGTGTGTTCAGTCAGAAATCCCTAATGCCACCTTTTTCCATTGTTGATCATCAGTGTTCTTGAAGAGAACAGAAAATAGAAGTGTATGTTTAAAGCTTTATCAGTATCCTTTCTTACTTTGAGACTTTTATTTTTTCACCATGTTTTTCTGTGATATTCACCTGGTTAAGATCTTTATTTCTTCTGATTTAGTTTTTCTAGTAATTTCCTAATCTATTTCTCTTCATTTTTCTTCTTTCTTTGAACACTAACTATTTTGTTACTATTTTAGACATTGTGTCTATGTGCATAATTAATAACTTGGTTTAGTGGTTGACCTCTAAAATATGGGTTAATGAAAGTTTATGGTTGGCCTAATAAAATTACTAATTTTAAGGTGGAAATATTTTCATATTTTTTAAAAGAACATTTTTTATCAAACTGGGCATTAATCCAACCCAAAGCAACCTAATTTGCTTCAAACTATCCAGGTTTTATAACAAAGGCATTTTTTTCAGTGGGAATAAAATTTTAATTCATCAAAATGCACCAACCTGGTATTCCATGCGACATCTTACTTGAGTAACCATGTAAGAATAAGAAGCGCCTTCCTGTGGATGCAGATTTGTGCTGCCAGAGATGGATGTCATGAGGCCAACATCTTGAACTGAGTGGGCAGCCAGGGACAGGACTGACAACCAGAGGCAGGACTGACACCCAGCTTGTCCTTTTTTAGAAGCAGAACCTTTTCTGTTTGTTTATTTTCCCTCTAATTTGAAGCTGAAAGATTTGCCTAGGACATAGGTGGGCTGAATAAATTTGATAAGAGGTTAGGTCACTCGCTTCCATGCTCTGGGAATCACCTAATGATTAGAGACATTACAGAACCTAGGAGGAAATAAAGAATCTGTACAAGAGAGACTAGAAATCAAATATTTTTCATGGAAAATGTCAGTGGTGTTACAGCTTCAGGTTCTCTGTGTTGAACAGAGATTCGTGGTTGTAATAAGGCTTCCCTGTATTTTAGCTGTTCCCGCTCTTCTTGTGGAAAACATTTTTCCTTGAAAATCAAATAGAAAAGACTTCCTTGTGACTCTTGACTTGTTATAAACAGCACGAATTGTTGGCAGGATTTTCAAAAGCATTCTGTCAGTCTACCCGTGACTTAAATAAAAAATGCTTCTCTCCCTGCCTCCACTGACTTCAGTGAAGCTGCTTAAAAATCATTTACTATTTTCAGGTCACTGGCATTATTCCATGGATCTGAAGTTAAACTTATGCTCACATTGTCTTACTAAACTGAGACCACTCTAAGTAGGTTTTGAATCAATGATTTCCCTATCCTTTCCACATATGAAATTGTTCTGTTTTCTCTTTATTTTCTCCATAAATCTCAAGATACTGTCAAAATGCAACATGATTTATATTCATTGTGCTTCATGTGTGCTTCCCAAAGGTGCCAAAACAATAAACCTTGGATAATAGATAAGTTATTGCGGATAACTCAACCAAGAAATATATGACAACTGTGATCGCATGTTTTTTTTCCTAGCAATTACTTGTATTCTCTGAGATATGGAAACTATTCCAGTGCATGGGAGCACAGAACTCTAATCCAGCTGTTCAGAAGGGAAGATAGATGCACTAAACTGCTGGACCACAGAGATTACTTATCTCTTTGTCATTATGCTGGGGCAAAGGCAATTATTTCTGTTGAGCCTGGGCACAGGTTTCTCTCTAAAGGAATCTCAGATTGTGAGCATTTGATTTCTCCAGGGAGAAACATAATTTATCTTATTCATAAGCAAATAAGTAGGTTAGTAATTAATATGAGAAACGCCTATATGACACAGATGGCAGAAGGGAGAAGAGCTGGAACCTCAAGTGACCACCAAACAGCCGAGCGAGGGTATGTGGATTAGTGCACAGCCTCATGCCCTTTCCACCCCCATCCAAGGTCAACCAGGAACAACCTGCTTCACTCAGGAAGGTGTAGAAGCCACGTCTGTGTGGAGCACTGGCCAGTGTGACACAGTCACTTTCTCGATTGGGCTGTCAGTGGAGTGGCAGGAGAACAAAAGGGGTGCACAACCGCATGGACCACAGTGTAAGTACTGCTTAGCTGAGAGTGGGCAGCATCCCCACAGCCTGCCTGGCGCGCACTGAAAGCCGGGATATCCCTGGGAAGACACGCAGTATGAAATTCAAAACAGAACAGCGTTATTTAATTACCAATATGTTTGTAATAGCACAAATGCCTCCCTGGTCATAAGCACATGCAGTAAATGCTATCCAGCAACCAGCAGAGTAACCATAGATCCAAAAACCTCAAGGAATGAAAGGCACCGGGATCCCTCCCAGCAGTGCAGTGTTACAGGCAACATTCAAAAGACACATCCAAATTTAAAAATAAAGCAAATAAACAAGTAAGCATTTTGCACTCCACCACTCCTCAGTACTTAATCTCTTACTGAGAAATGAACTGTCAGCAGAACTGGTTGAGGTTGCCACACCAGAAATGCAGGTCAAAATTCACGCCATTTTTTCGGAGATCGAGGTACCACCTTACACATCATCCCAGCTGAGCTCCTTCAACAGCCAGAGGAAAGGCTGCCCAACACATGTTCAAGTCAATGGATAGCTGAGAGCCACTGAAATGCTCTGACATTCCTCACTAAATTTGAGAGGGGGAATAGACAGAAGAGCTCTGTTCTTATGTAGAGCCTGCTCTTGGACTTTAGACTACAAGATCCTTTTATGCCTCTTCTTGGCCTTCTTTCAATTTAACTAGTAGACTTTGTAGCTGGAACAGCCTCTGGTACAGTTGCCAGGGTTTGCAGGTACTGGCAATACAATTACAGTGACAGTGTAAGGTTCCACAATTCCACCATAGCTCATCCTGCCGTTCAGTCCACCAAGCATGGACTTGTTTGTCTTTACAGCCCAGTTGGCTTCTCAGCAAAGTAATTCTGAGCTTGAAACAACCTTGTCATAAAAATAAAACCTCCAGAGTATTTTTTGTGCAGAACCCTTTGGTCTGTGGTTTTTACATTCATTTCTGTAATCCCAAGAAGGTTTGGGTGTGAGAAAGGGAGGAATTTTTGGTAGAGTTGCTTTAGTTTGAGACATACCGTGATCTGTTCCTGTTGTCTCCCCCAACAGCTCGTTTAAGGAAGGCACTGACAGCCCCCAACACCTGTGGTGCCCATGCCCTGCTGCTCCTGTGGTCCCACGCCAAGCACAACTGGGGCCCTGCTCCTCCAGCTCAGTAGTTGTTCCCCAGGTGGCTGGTGCATAGAAATATCAACAGCAGGGAACTTGAAAGGTAAATTGAATTAAAAGTAGCTTCCCCAACACTCCAAAGTGGAATTGAAAGAGGAGAAATGCTGCTTAAGAAGAAACTGCTGTTTATTCACCCACATTTGTTAAATAAGAAAAAAAAAGAGAGAAATTAATCAATAAGAGTCTCATTTCTTCATCAATAATACTGTAAGTTAGTACATAACTTAGATATTCTAGGATGCCATAAAGGACAGTCTGCCTGCACCCCACTATATTTACTATGTTTTGAGTAAATAAATCTCCCCCTGCCCATGGTGCCTTGTGGAGGGGTGAGCACAAACTTTCTACTCAGGTCAAAATCTGCAATATTTAAGTAGCTCAGACTGTTTCATTGAAAATATAAAGTAGTGCCTCAGTGTTTGTCTGTTTCCACAAGTCATGACTTATTGCATTTCTCAGTTACTGGGAAGAAGCAAATGTGTACCTGCAGACTTCAGCACTGACCACCGTAGTTTGAAGTGATGGTTTAGGGCTCAAACCCCCAGTTGCTGTTTGAAGGAGATGAAATGGTTTCCAGACAATGCAATTCTCGAAGGCAGTCCCTAGATGTCACTGAACACCACGGCTGGTTTAAATATAAACCAGGACATTTTACACCAGGCAAGTACTGCTCACACTAGAGACACGGTGTATTTCTGTTAGCCGGAAAAGTATAGCTTTCAAAAAAAAAAGCTTTTTCAGTCCTTCAATTTGAGTGTTGAAATAATTCCATATTGAAAACTAGGAAAGTTGTAGCGTAATGAGCTGCTCGAGCACCAGTGCTGGGTTTGCTCCTGATCTCTCAGACCTGAGGTGGTTTGTATCCCCTTCTAGAGGTGATTTAGGGCCTCATCCAGCAGCTTCTCCACTAAGAGGAAAAACCCCTGTCTCTTTGGTCCTTCTGAAAATCCCTCTGTTTCTCTTTCTTGCATGAAATTACTTTTCCACAGCAATTTGCCCATACCTCATGCCTTTCTTTACTTTCTCAGAGGCACCTGGTCCTGTAAGAATCCCCAGAGCTGAGAGCAGTGGGGAGCAGCACCCAGGACCACCAGCCATGGCCCTGCCCAGCAGCTGTGTTCAGTTTTAAATCTAGTCTGTGATTTGTCTTAGTTTCCTGGAGAGTTGAGTTGTTTCCTGGAGAGCCTGGAGAAGAGAAGGCTCCAGGGAGACCTTATAGCATCCTTCCAGTACTTAAAGAGGGCTTACAAGAAAGCAGAGCACTCCCCCTCATACCAAGGACTTTAGATAAGAGGCTGCCTTTGACAACAGAAGGCCTATGGGGAAGATTTTCAAAGGTAGATGTGATAGGTGATATTTTTGATTATCTGCCTTTATATTGCAATGTTATAAACTGTGATATATATAAACTGGTATCATCTACACACTGATGTCTCGTATTTCCTCAGACTCCCAAAGCAGCCCCAAAAGGAGCAATCTTTTAGGCATGGACTGTATTAGTCAAGCAGCTTTTTCCTTATACAAATGAAAAGTACTTACAAACATATAAAACCCAAGTGGAAAAGAGGTTCAATTTAAAAAGAAAAGTGAGAACAGACTACATTCAAAGTAATAAAGAAAAGCAACAACAACAAAAAAACCAGTCTCACGGGGTTTGTGCTTACAGAAGAGAGGCTGTAAACCAGAAACATGCTCCACCAGTAAATCCAGGTAAGTGATGCTGTTGCTGCTACAGGCTTCCTCTTAGTCAAATAGCACTATCTTTTCTTCCAGAAAAAACACCTGAATCTGAAGATTTATTCTCAAGGTTAGGACATCTGGGAACTTTCTGTAGAGTACATTAAATCATACCTGAACTTATAGAGTCCTGTCTACTTCAGTGCTTTTTCAGTCTACTAGAGTGGCACACATTTAGCTCCCTTTTAACTTGTCTTCCTTATGCCTCACTGGTAATATAATCACCTCTGGTTGTGCTTATTTGGCACACCTGGAGCAAAGCTTATAGTTTGTGTCTGACAAATTTGGGTCTAGGTAGACAAAATTAGAGAAATTTAATATAGTTCTTGTGTTATTTCTGTATCAAATGAAAATAAAACAATACAACAAATGTCTGTGAAGAAGCAGGCATGGCATGAACCACAGGAAATCAAAGCTACTCACACATGTAGGTGTGGATTTACTGTAAATATCAGCAGTTCAAGAGTCACAGCAATGAAGAGACTGTGTTGATTTCACCTGAACTGGTTTCAGGTGGTAAGAACAGGTCAGCTCTTACAGACACCACCCCAGGTAACTAAAACTAATCTCAGACTAGATTTAAAACTGAACAAAGCACGACTCTGCTCTACTGCTCTGTGCCATCACTACCTTGGAACACTGTAATTATGAAAAATTGTGTACTGTAATAGTGATTAAAAGCACAACCACAACAGTGGATTCAGCTGCTCTATGTGCTCTACAAACAGAGGACAAGACGCCAATTTGACCCAATAAGCTTTGAGGCCTTCAAGGTCTCAGCACTGCAGCTGCATACTCTGCTGCTGATAACACTGACAGCTCACCTGCTTATCCCTGGGAAAACACTCAGGAGGTGTCTAATAAGCAGTGGGGAAAGTTTGAGGGTATTTCTAGAGAGTCCTGGTATGGTGGGATGGAGACATTGTAGGAAAAAGAAAGTGTTTGCTTTCAAAATACAAAGAGCAGATAATGGAGATTATCACTTTTGGCTGAGTGAGGAAGGCTATGGAAACATGTCACTAATGCATTAGGGATGACAATGTTGCAGTAATTGAGTTATAGTGGGAACTTCAATAAATATGTTATCTGGGTGGATGGACAGAAATGGTCTATCTTACAGATGCAGACAGAATCACAAGAATTCAGGGACAAGCTCAGTATAAACATAGATTCAAAGCAGTAGAAGAAAATCAGTGT
This sequence comes from Neopelma chrysocephalum, assembly GCF_003984885.1. Lineage (NCBI taxonomy): Eukaryota > Metazoa > Chordata > Aves > Passeriformes > Pipridae > Neopelma > Neopelma chrysocephalum. The sequence goes on from NW_020897742.1 coordinate 11,390,325, forward strand.
TGTGGGCCTGAATGATAGAGAAGAGGAGTTCCCAATCACTAAGAGGGAAGATGGAGGAAGGTATGAGCAGGGGAGCCTGTGGGATGGGCTGGACTGGACTGATTTCTACACCTGTATATTCCCAGGAGATTTGAAAAGACCTGAGTTTTGAGTTTGGGCAGGCAAGAAAAGCTCCAGAGCAGAGAACTGAAATTCTCAAGTCTCTAGCAGACATTTATGTTTATGCAGGAGATTATCAGAAATTATTTGTGTGTACACAGTTTAAAAATGGGGTTATGTGGGAAGCCTGAGATGCACTTGCCAGCTGGTGAATGTTGCCAGCTCCTGGAGAGTGGTTTGAAAAGACCACCAGCTATTTGTAGTTGTCACTCTGGCATGGTTACATCCAGTTCTCTGACAACAGCTAGTCATAGACACTTGAATACAGGTGGAGGCTTTCTGCTCCTCCCCAGAACTCCTCAGTCTTCCACTTACTAAAAAAATTTGTATTTATTTTCTTACACTAAACAAGTTCAGACCTTGCTCTTTCATTCTGTCTCATATTGTTGATCTGCTGCATATAATTCAAGATGCAACAGTTCAAGTAATTTGTCCCAAAAGTGCTATTGGTTGTCCATTAAAAAAATTGTATTTCATATTTTAAATATGCAGTACATTGAAAATATAGAGAACAACACAGTATATTTGTGTCACATAAAACACACATAATATAGCAATAAAAAATGTATACCGTCGATTATTGTATGATATTTAATGAAAGGAAGAATAAAAGCAAGCAAAAAGCCCACAAAATTAAGGTTTATTTTAATAGGGTGTTATTAGGACAGAAAAACTTGCCTTACTTAGGTAAATCTATGTTTTTTTAATATCTGCAAGTAAGAATAATCACATGAGCACAGCTACCAAGTCAACGCTGGACATATTTTCATTGTCTTAAACACCAATATAAAATTATCCTAGTCTATATAATGTAAGTGAATATGACAAGGTAAATGAGTCCAAAGAAGGGAAAATCATATCTCTTGATTATACAGCAGACTGGTTTCCTGACTGTTTGCTCACAGCAATGTAATTTCTTCCTCTTAAATACAGGGTTCCTGTAGCAACTTATTTCCCATTAACCTAACAAAAGCTGTGATGGCAGAGGATGCTTGCAATGGTTGCCCATACAAGCCAAATTATGCTCATGTTGCCTTATTTTAGCACGAACATTGTTTCCTATGTTACCTTACAGTAAACAATTCACTCAAGCATGCTCAGAGTAAGATGAAATACTATGCCTACGCCTTGTGCTGAGGTAAGTGTGAAAAACCACCAAGGACAAGGAGGTACTATTAGGCCTGAGTAGTATTTCAGTGAGGGTTTTTGAGATTTCAGCTGAATAAAGGAGGAAGCACAAATCTGCGTTGTTACACATTTTGGCATTGCCTCCTTTCTGCCCCTAACCAACAGTTTTGATGAACATTTTTAAAAAACCAATTTCCAAATCTCTGTGGCTTTGGAAATCATGCCACCTGTGAACCGAGCATCCAACTTTGGGGACCTGTAACACATCCTGTGAAGTGCTTGTATAAACCCTGAAGACAAACTTCATGTCCCCAACTGATGCAGAAATAACCAGCTCTACAAATAAGACACTCTGTAGCAGCCCAGAAAAAGCAGAACAGGCTTCAGCAGCTCACAGGCTGAGGCAGCAATGGTTTGCCATTGCAGGAGAAGTAAGCTCCTGTTTGAATAAGAGGTTCACCTTCAAAGAATTCAATGCACATTAAAACCCCATCTGGAATTTTTACTGTTGCACTTTGAGATATGCCTTTCATGGAGATGGTCCAGAGAAAAGTAATGAGAATGATGAAAAGTCTGGAAACCTCTGCCCTGTGAAAAAAAAATGGAATACTTGAGATGATAAGATGGAAAAAACTGTTGTAAAGAGGGGAAGAATCTATTCTCCGTGCTCAAAAAGAGCTGGGCAAGCAAGTATCCTGGGCTGTATCAAAAGCAGCAAGGTCAAGGGAAGTGATTCTCCCCCTCTACCCTGCTCTTGTGAGACCCCACCTGGAGTGCTGTGTCCAGTTCTGGGATCCCCAACATAGAAGACATAAGAACAACATGTCTCTGTTGGTGAAAGACCTGAGGACATTCTCAAAGACGATCCAAGGGCTGGAGCATCTCTCCTATGTAGACAGGCTGAGATAGTTAGGGTTGTTCAGCCTGGAGAAAAGAAGGCTCCAGGAAGACCTTGGAACACCTTTGAGGGACTTTTCAAAAGGGCATGTAATGATAGGACAAGGAGACTGGCTTCAAACTGAAAGTGGGTTTAGATTAGATACCAGAAAGAAAAATTTTACCGTAAGGGTGGTAACGAATAGGCACAGGTTGCCCAGAGTAGTTGTGGGCATCCCTAGAAGTGTTCAAGGCCAGGTTGGATAAGGCCACAAGCAACCTGGTGTTGTGGAAGGTGTCCTTGCCCATGGGTTGGAACTAGATGATCTTTAAGGTCCCTTCCAACCCAAATCTTTCTATGACTCTATGATTCTATGAAGTGCTGAAGATGCAGCAAGAAAAATTTACATTTACCATTAGGAATTTTTTTCCTAATCATCACAGTCATGAAGCATTGATTATGTGGGGGTTTGTGGAGCCTGCATGGTTAGAGGTGGCTTGACAGAAATATCCATGAGGAGAGGAGGGTGACCTCCTCCAGTACATTTCAAGTCTAGTAATTATGATTCAACTAATTATGTCAAGTAATTGCAAACTTAAATTGTTTTTACATTCCACTGTAAATCTCATAATAACTTGACATTACCTCTATATTTAAAGAGAAAATCCTACCTCAATCCTAAAGAAATCGATCTTAACTACAGTTTGATTCGATCTATAGTGGTTGTTTTTCTTTTCAATTTCACATCCGTATTCCTAAAGCCTTACTAAATCATCACTTTAAAACACTGTGCAAAAGCTAAAGTTTTATATATTTCCATCATATAAAAAAATAATCAAAATCCAACCAAACCCCTACACCTTATCCCTTACAACTGTTACCTTTCCTCTTTTTCACCAGCCTGGCCCTGTCAGTGCTATAGTTTCACTGCATGTCAGGCAGTGCACTTAATGCTGGACTGCAAGCCCTCAAATCTAAACTATCTTTTCATAGGCAAGATCATCCATGTCACTTTGAGATTGCAGATGATCTGGGATCAAAAGCACAGCAGTGTACTGCCTTTACACCTGATTGCTACAGTGACAGATAAGATTTGTCTTTCAGTCCCAAATTCACCATGCAAAGGGCAACAACATAATCAAAATTTCATTAAGCAGCTTTACTTTTTCCATGTAACAAACTTCAAAGGAAAAGAGAATCTGGGGAAAAAATGTATGATATATGAAAAAAAATACAACTCCAAATGAAAAGATACTATGGAGAACCGGGGTATTCCTTTGCAGAAGTATTGAATGCCTGCAGCTGAAAATCACTCTACAGCACTGAAAATCAGGCCAATGTTATTTAAACAAGATGAGCCATTTTCCATATATCATTTATCAGCACCAATCTGTAATAACCCTATCAAAGAGTAACTAAGTGCAGAGTTTGGCCTTAAATATTTCTGATGCAGTAATTTCTTCTGCTTTTTGTGGAGAGACTACTTCTGCCTTTCTGATATTAATGTGGACAGGAATCTGTGAGTCCCTAATTCCTAATGAGACTGAAGAATGACAGAGACTAATTTGAAAGGAGACCATCTTGGAGCATTGCCAAGAATGATTGAATTTTTTTTTTTTTTGGCTTTGGAAAGCTGTTAACACCCTTTAGTTTCCCATCAACACACTTGACTGCATGAGGCATCCTAAGAATTGCTCAATTCCCATCAAAACCTCCAGAGGAAAACAGCTCAAGTCTTTATGACCTTATAGGTAGAACAATCACACCAATATGTGCAATCCCCTTAATTGATGTAATGGAAGACTGCAGCAAATAATTAGTTTACAACAAATTTAAAAATTGCTCAGAACCTGCAATCCTTTTTGCTCCATATTGTATTTCAGCTATAGCAGCTGTATCGCATACCTTGTGCCCTAGAGATTTTATTTTGTGTTTGTAGTTCTCCTGACATGTCAGCCCAGAATTCAAGAGGAGGAGTGACTTAAGTTCCCTGTCTCATTCTTTTCTAGTAGTGCTGAATAAGCATTGTGTCTTTACAACAAAAGCTAAGGACTGGGCTGACATGCCAGGAGAACCAGCCAAAGCAGCTCCAAATCTTCATTTTCTGAGCAGTAGCAGCTCATTTAGAATCCATCACTATGCATGTACAGTTATGGATACTTTTTCCTATGTCAATTCCTTTGCATTTAATGACATTGAATTTCATCTGTCATTTTACCATTTAATATTGTGAACTCCTTCAGCAGCATTCTGCATTCAGTTTTAATTTTGAACCCACTGAATAATTTCTTATCCACTGCAAACCTTCACCTTGCTAGAAACACTGTTATTCCAGGCTAATTCTGTTGAACAGTATAAAATCCACTGATTTTCAGACTTATCCTGGCAATTGTGAACTAAGCATTTCTTCTTATCCTTAGTTAGTCCAAAACCTGATCTCTCCTCTAGGCTAGTAAGAACCTATTATGTCTAAGAGTCAATTGAGAGGAATACTTCAAAATATTTTAAAGTTAAGGATCAGTTCATCCCTTATGCCAAGTGTGTTTAAGCTTTCAAAAACATGTCTTTAATATGCCAGACACCAAAAAAAAAGAGGACAAGGGGTAGAGGCAAAGAAGAGAAATGGTGGTTTATAACTCTGCCATAAGTATTCCTTGTTAGGAGTACCTTGTTGCGTGGTGACCTCTTAATACCACAGCATTCCTTGCTCCCTTTGCTACTGTGCTGGAAACTTCTAACTTCATGCTAAATCCCAGGCTCCTAGCCCAAAAACACCCAACACCTGAATTATCTTCAGGCATGGTTTCCCAGGCCCCTGACTCCCACCTCCCCTAGATATCCTGCCTGGCAGAAGTTCTCCATCTTTGCTCCCCAAAGACTCTCTCACTGCAGAACTTCTTCCTCCCACTGAAAGGGAGGGAAGTAACTGCTCGCAAGATAGTTAATATCCCTTTGTACTGAAAATTAAAGCCCCACAGCCCTTGGCCAGCAGCAGCCCCTCTAGGTGTAGTCAGCACCTGTGAGCTGCAGTCCTTGCCACTAACACCCTCCATGTGAGTGCAGCTGGCCTTCTGTGGGGTCTGAACTCTTTTCAGTGCCTCCCTTAGTAGCTAAAGATTACCTTGGAGAATATTTACTCTTCACTGCTGTTGTAGTAGCAGCAGTTACAGTGCACACGTCTTGAGACACCTTGGTATTATCTCAAGGCAGTTTCAATAAGAAGCTGGGGAAACTGATGAAACCAGCAGCAGATTTCCATTTACAACAAGAATTGCCTTTATTTTAGTACTTTTAGTACTTTATTTTTACTAATGTATAACAAGGAAACTATTCTGCTTCATAAGTATGGAGTTTTAGTGGTTATAATCACAAACCTCTATAATTAATCCTTTGATTTTTCTTCTGGGACAAGAAAACGTTTTCAAGATCCACTCTCAGATGAAGTGTTATTAACAGTAATTGGCATAATTCACCAATTTGCAACTTTGCAAAATTAAAAGTTTAGTCTTTTCCTCTTTTCTCACTGCAGACCAATACAGAGTTTCCTGCTGATATTTCTCTGAATGCTCTTTGACTATACTTTTCTAGATTTTTAAGGCCAAAAAGGAACCATTATGATGCACCTGCATACCATAGACCATTTTTTTCCAGAGCTAATAGTTTTGGTCAGCCTACAGCAACATTTCTCACTTGATGTCATGTGATGTAAAGTGGCCCACAGAAGATAAGTGAGGGGTTGTATAAAGGATTTCAAATTGCATTATCAACCTAATACTAGTAATAAACCAAAAAGAGTATATGGATGTGGTTATCACACCATTTTTCATGAAAATCTCACACAGACTATATGTTGATTTTATAGTCTTGTGATTAACATCACTGATCAAATTTTGAATTTCTATAATGAATACAAGAAATGAAATGAATTGACAAACAACAAAAATCCCATAAACACTCTAAAACTTAATCTAAAGAGATCAAAAAATGCTCATGCAAAAGCCTATGTTTTAGCAAGGCTTTCGAAGCTTAGATGGGTTCCCTGTGCAAGCTGTGACCATTAAAATTAATCTTTTAGGATGTACAGATTTCATCTTCATTACAGAGTTTGAAAATAGAGACTGACTAAAAGGTGATTTTTAAGGATATTTTAAGTGCAAAGTTACATTTAGATGCTCTCAATTAGCTCAATAGCATACTGCTCTTAGTAGGCTTAAAGATTCTCTAAATTGTTTCTGCTGGTTCCCCTTTTAGGTATTTATAGAACCCTCTGCTCAGTTTTTATCTTCTGCATTACTGCAGAAGATTGTTAAGAAAAAAAACAACTGTCCTCTGATTGCTAAGTTGAGTATAGAGTCTGAACCCATACCATATTTTTGCACTACATTTTTAAAAATTAAGCTCATCTGTTCGTAACGTTACTGCTGATAGAACTGTAAAATACAGATAAACAAAGTAATAAGAATTAACTGAATCTGAAGCACATTTTAGTTCCCTCAACTTGGCTGATATAGGGAAAATAGTAAAGATCAAAAGAAAGGGGAATCAATAGGATTAGTTTCAAGAACACTGCAGTGTTTATCTGATAATCCTCTCAAGTAAATTGTTACTTTTTCAACCCTTTTCAACTAGAGTTTTCCTCTCATTTGGTACCATTAGCAATGCTGATCCAGTGCTGCCTGCCTTGCTTGCAGGAGTACTTCAGACAGCCCTTTTAAATGATGCCCCAATGGATTATCTGAACAATTTCCAATTGAAGGCAGTGAGTAACCACTGAGTGCTGAGGTAATATAATTTCAATAAATCAGTTCAATCTGAAATGTCAGATAATGGTCAAACTAGATAATGGAAATGGAATCCAGCCATATCCCTCTGTGTAATGTGAAATAAAAGCTGTTCATCCTTTCCACTCCCTAAATCACATTGGTTGAAACAAAGCAGAAATTGTCAATGCCGAAATTGGGGTAGAGGCACAGATTCAGGGAAGTAGGCAGTAACAGCAAGTTGGGTGGTGTGATACCTTACCTTGAAGGGAATACTAACTGACTCTCTCTCAGACGTAGAGTTCAGCCCCTCTGGAAAGTATTGGTCCCCATGTTTATATAGTGGTTTAATGGCTTTAACCATGATTAATGAATAAAAGTTTCAACCTCTGCCCTCCCCTTTTTACTAAGAGTGGAGGTCAAATAAATGGGATCAAACCTACCTCTCTGACCTCCAAAGGGAGTTCACTAAGTGTCTCGTTATGGTGTAGAAAACAGGGTTGAAGACACTTTCTTCTCTTCCCAGTAAGGAACACAAATTGCATAGGACCATGAAGATAGCTAGCAGAAGTCTCCCTAATCTAGGGCTGTGGTTAGGGTACAGCTTGGGAAATGGTGGGTGCTGATGTGAACCATTTCAGGTGTTGGAAAACATTAACAGTCCCCTTTTTGAGGCAAGCAGCCGGGTCATCAACTGTGGCTGAAAGTGAGGTTGTGACAGAAAATTTTGGGACCCACTAAATGATGCTAAGAAGAGGAAATATCATCTCTCCCCTTCATTCAAGTATTTGCCTAGGTGCCTGTCAGTGTGTGGTCTGAAAAAGAAATGATATAGGAGAATACCTGCTTTGGGAGATAGTCCAAAGACAGAAGTGGAGTTGCAGAGATGGGACAGTTCAAGGAACTTGCAGAACTCTAGAAGGGTAATGAGTCCTCTGGATGCTGCAGGGTCATCTTGGGTGTCTTCAGGAATAGAGGTTTTTGGGTAGAGAGGAAGGATGGGAGGGCAAAGGAGATTTGTGAGTCACATCTTGTAATTTAGGTATCTTAAAGCTGCCTAAGTGCTAGTTTGGCTCCCAACCCAAGCCTTGCTCTGAATAGCAATCACGTCTAAAAGCTTAACACAGTAGAGCAAGACCTGAGATTACAAGAAATGAGCTCCGTGGAGGCAGGAAGCCAAAGCAACATTTCAAAGCAGGAGACAGAGGTACAGTGAATGAAGGCTTTGATGGTACTCAGATGAGCAGGCATGAAGGATAAGGAAAAGGCTGCAGTGCTGAGGCTGCAGTGTTCAAGCTGGGAATTCATTTTGGCAGTAAAGATAACCAGGAAGAAACATATTTTTCAAGCTGAGACTGGGAAAACAGGAATAATATTTGGTGAAGCCTTTGCTCTGGTAGGGGAGAAGACATAGAAATGGCTTGTAAAAGTAGTAACACTATTGTTACCTAGTACAATCTGTCCACTGTTAACATAGATGTTTGGAGAGAACATAGACAGGAAATCCAGGTGTCATTTCCTAAGAGCCATTAAAAACCTACTCAGGTAAAGTAATGAAAAATTAATTTGATTAGATTAAAAAGTAAGATGATGACTAACATTAAAATCAATACGCATTCAGACATCTTCCTGGATGTATAAACAGGGAAAGGTTCAGTCTTGCAAGCTGATCTTGCCTTGCCTGATCAACAACAGGATGACTCACTAATAAGACAAAGTGGTCAAGGGAGCAGTGAGGGGCTCTGTGATTAAGATAAACTCAGGCCAATTAGGATAACTTTCTGCCCTCAACATATTTTAAGCACAAAATCTCTATTTTGACAACTCGTTGCGTGGTTACCAACCTCTGTACCATCTTGCAGCCCATTGATTGGGCTGGGATCCGCATGCCCACCAGTGTAACATTAGTTTTTGGAGCCTAAAGGGTACATTCAGTGCCATCAATAGTGACTTGAAGTCCCTGTGGTAGATCATTTTATGGATCATGTGTAAACAGGTGCAGGAAAGATTAAACTGATCTGTCAATAATCAGGAGTAGGATTTCGATGATCCTTCTGAGTGTCTTCCAATTCAGTACATAAGATTCTATGATTCCTTTAAATAGAGTTGTACTAAATATTCACACCTGCATTCGCTTAGAAAAGCAAACCAGGCATTTCAATATTCAGTAAGTGAAATTGCTCCCCCTGAAATTGCTCCTTAGGGAAAAGCACAGCAGGATAGGGGGGATTTCTGCTGCAGGAATCACTGGTGGCTGAAAGGTTTCTCCAGAGCATGCACTTTTTGTTTAAAGAATGGTGTTGAGGAGGTTAATGATGTGTCAGACCCCCCAGCCTGAGTCAAACAGGTGCATGACTGGAGTCAGAGTCTTGAAATCAGGATAAAAAAAGGCTGCAGAGTGAGATGAATGGAAGCAGAACTTGACTCTACATCAGAGCTTTATGCACTTTGCTCTCTAAGACTTGGGTATACTTAGCAAACTAATTCTCATTAGCTCAGAAAACATGAAGTTCAGAAAAGGAAAAGCACTGATCACAATAAATTGATTTTAATGCATCTAAAAATAAAAGGCACAGTACTTCTTTCAGATACAGCTGCAGAGAAACTGATTTATTGCACTAAATACAAAATTGAAATTCTGAATTAATTCTTGAGGGAAAATGTAGCTAAGGAGCTAAGGCAGGATCACCACGCTCTCTACTTTAGTATTCCAGGGTGACAGTATTCCTGTAGCATTGAGGTTCTGCAACAAGCTGTATTTTGTTTTCCTGAGGTATTTGGTTGACGTTTCTATTACATATGTGTTCCTCTAACTCAGAGGCTAATTCAAGCTGCCCTCAGTTTATTACACTTTCTCTTTCTGACAAACTCCATTGCATCCCTGTCAAGTGTCATGACATTCAATTATATACTAATTTTGAGCAAAAGATTCTCAGAAACCTTTTTAGCTCCAACAGCTGATGAAACAACAAAAGGTCTTATTGATGTCAGCATTGCCTGATTTTCTTCTCCCACTGAAATCTTCCATACTAGCACATTAATTCTCATTAGGCACTCAGAACAGTCAAGAAATATGCTGCACAAAAAAATACATGAAAATTCTGAAGATGCCAGGTTAATCACTCAAAAATTAATGGATTACAGATTTAAGATCATCTGTGTAACTTCTTGCAATATGACACAGCTACATGATTATTTCCTTCTTTCCCTTCTCTCAGGGTTATTTACCCACATTTGGATATAAAATGGAAAATAGATTTATAGGAAAATTTAGGCTGGATTGGACCTCTGGAGGTCAAGCTCAAGCAGGGCTAACTTCAAAGTTAAATCAGGTTTCTTAGGATCTTGTCCAGTTGAGTTTTGGAACATTCTGGAAATCAGTAGGCCTCTTTTCAAAAAATTTGAATACCTGAAAGTATTCCAAACGCATGGAGTATTGCCACTGCAAGACAAAACATGAAATTTGTCTCTTAGGATTCTATTAACAAAAAATTTAAAGTGAAAATATATCTCAGGACAGCCAGCATGGCTTTACAGAGGGCAAATCCAGTGAAAGGATCTTATATTTTTTTGGGTACAGCAGGTTGTTTAAGAGAAGACAACTAATTTTTACAATATAATTTTCTACTACAGCATAATATTTTTACACTTTTATTACTATAGCATAGTACTTTAACCAAAATGTCTGCATTATATGTGGAATTAACAGAACACACATCACATAAACAAAAGGCACGCTGAATGACAGATCTCAGAAAATAAATTATTGATGAAGAGGAGTCCATTAGCCACATTTGCTAACAGGCTATCAGTTCTTTACTTAAAGGTGTTCCTATGACTGAGATGATATAAAATCATTGCTGGTGTGTTTTCAAATTACACAAAAAAAATGGCAAGGTAGTAAACAATAAGAATAAATTTCTGTTATATAGGAGCTGAAACTGTAAAGACAAATGCTTCGAGTTCAACAAAATGCATTTCAATTCGGTTATATGCAAGGTAATATCAACAATATCTACAGTTTGGAAGACTATTTCAGAAAGTATTGTTTCAGAGAATGACTGGATGTTGTCTCAGACATGAGATGAAGGCAAGACACAATCTTACCTCACAATAAGGTCTCTCAACCTCTGACCATTGTGATCCGACCCCTGAGAGTGTAGGGACTGCAAATATCTGTGGGGGTTACCTGACATTTTCTTATTTGTTTATTATTTAATTTCCTGTTTCTCAGAGGCTACAAAGATGGAAATATGCCTTCTTAAGTAGTCACAGAGCATTCTCTCTATATATATATTTGCATACAATTTGATGAGTCATAATAAATAAATAAAATAAATTATAAAAATAGATTATTTTATTTTCAGTGTGAGCATAATAAATAAATGCTCACACTGAAAAATAAAATAATCTCTTCTGGATTTAAGCTGTATGATCACAAAAGCTAAAAGATTTTGTCACCTTACACATATTATTTCCCTGTCCCCTCAGGAAGTTGGGACATTTCCTCAACATCACAATTTTGGATTCAGCACAATTTTTTGGCCCTGCACAGAGTATTCCCATCATGTGCACCAGTGCAAGGACCTCTCTGGCTATGGTAGAATCTGACATTCTCTACTGTCACAGAGTAGCAGTTCATTCCTCCACATCCCACTGCCAAATGGGATCAACATTTGACACTGTAGAAAAAGCTTTTTTAAAAAAATGAAAAACAAGAACTAGCAATGTATCCAGACACCAAAGACACCCTGTGCTTGCCAGACACCAAAGCGTCTCTCTGCTTACAGTCCTTTCTGCTTTCAGCTTCCCCATAAGAAACAACCAGGATGCTGAAATCATGGTACTCCTCACAACCCCTCCCTCTGCCCCACTCCCCTCAAATCATTTCCTGTGCTCTGGGAGACGCTGGCACCAAGGCAGGGCCCTCTGTCACCCACTGGCCTCCCTGCAGAAAGGAAAAACTCTGGTTCTGTAGTAAAGCAAAGAGAGATAAAGTCTGATAGGGAGATTTGATAGTAATTCAGCCAAAACACCACCCATTTGGTTTCCTGATAAGGATCCATTCTTTTTGTCCCTATAGGGTGGAAAGTTTTATTTTTTCTTTTTCTTCAAGAGTCAGATTTCAAATATTTATTAACTCAAAGCCAAGTACAAATCAACCGTTTTAGCCCAGGAGTCAAAGCAAAACAGAGAGTTTGCCAATACTACAATAGAAAAAGCAATCCCAAAATCTTCAAAACAGCTCTGAGCCCCCCTGAGGCTCTGTTCATCCCTGAGTCCTGGTATATGCTGCAGTTGTATTTGCCCCTTGTGTCCTGTCTGAGATAGCCTCATAAAACAAACCAGGGATTTATGTTGGATTAAAACCAAGATCCCTTCTTTGCTTTACTGAACATTGAAATTGGGCAGAGGACAATACCTGTAAATCTATGGATGCTAAGCAGGAGAAGAAATTATATGAGAAGTAGTAATTCAGCAGGATTGTATTTACTGAGAGAGATTAGAAGCCTTAATATTTCTCTTCTGAATTGACTGCACTGTAATTTTCATGTTCCCAAAGAGAATAACATTAAAAGAAAAATCCCTCCTTTTTCCTAGCAAATACTTTGCTTGAGCATTATCCATTACCAAGCTGAAAGAAATTCTGAAAGAAGCAGAACAAAAACTTTCAGAGTACAGTATTGGAGAACTAAAGCCAATGCTGACAGTTAATTTTGCAGCATTTTTAAACCTGTCCAATTAAAGATCAAATCTTGTACCTTTCAAGTGTGTACTAATTGTGGATGTCCAAATAAAAACACTGGATTTTGTTGTTTTAAAGTCTTGCTGCGTCCTCACAAAACAAATTAAATAAATAAATAAATAAATGAAACCTTGAACATTGTTGGCAGGGCACTGCAAAATGGGCATGGAAAAGATTAGTGAATTCCACAAAATTTGTGACCTAAAGATCTGATTTGAGAAAGTGCTTCAACTTCCATTTATGTAAAAGCCTGTGTTTTTTACATTTATCTCTGGTAACAAGTAACTTTAGGGTCTGCTCCAAGTTCCTACTGTTTTAAACCCCAAATTGTATGACAGCAATACATGCTGATGAAGTTCGGATATCAGTGAAGTCCTGGTCCCTCTAAAAACCTTGAGAAAGGCAGATCAGATTTCAATATAAAAATTATTTTTTAATTATTTTGATTGTTACATATTATTATTTATGAAACTCATGGATTGTCAGCTATTTTCCTGGACAAGATACTTCTTCAGCATCTAAGTGTATTGAAATAAATTATGGTCTGAGCTGAGTCCTAGTAACCACAGTTTCATGATTTTTCTGTTTAAATCTGTTCTCTTTCCCCTTGGCTTCACCCTGCTCACTGTTGCTACAAAAGGAAAATCAGATCTTCTCAAAATGTGTTTAAATAGGATTTGGATAATTCACTGCCAAAGATTTGGCTGTGCTATGCTGATGATTATTTCATACTTTGACCCCTTTATCCAGAGCCATTATTCATATCAAGGCAAACATTTCAAATCAAGCAGCTGTTCATGTTTGCTATGTAGAAAAAGGAAGACCTTCACTTTCTTTAACCATTCTACTGACTATTTTTTTGCCAGGGAGACTAGTCTGAGAAAACACAGGTATATTTTTTTTAACTTCAATTTTATACAAAACAAGTTTAATATCCTACCCACAAATCAGTTTTGATTTATTCTAAGCATCCGTAGAATGAGATGAATGTCTTCCACCTCAGTACCACAAGTTTAAATAAGCTATAAATCACTTTTTGTTGCAGTTTGGATACACAGTAGGTCAAACTTTCTTAATGTTTGTGTCAGTCTGTCATAAAAGCACTAAAAAAGTCTGGAACCTTTATACCCACTCCCCCCATGCAGAAATCTATATTTACTCAATAACCTTTTCCTCTTCTATTGGTTGCTCACACTTGTGAGACAAAACATACACAACATTTATTTTTAGCATTGCCTTTGACAGTTCATAGTTTAAATCTGAAATGTTTAAATCAAGTCATGATGTCCATAGAAAGTCTTAAATGCAACAGTCTGCAAATCTACAGGATTTTTGGAACTGAACAATGAAAGAATAATTTGAATTTGTATAGTATTTGGCAGTGTAAAATAATACTGATGCTTTTGTCCATTGGCATACAAATATATTCTTTCCAGACTTCTGTTGTCTTATAATTTTTGGGATATTTACTGGGTTAGGAAGCTGTGCAATAAAAATAAATGCCTGAGGTTACTACTGTTTATTTTGTTATAAAACTGCTTTAACTGTATACAACTTTTCCTCCAAAATAGTCCTGATTAACTGCTAGAGTTGGTGAATTTATTTTTTTGTGAGTTTATTTTTTTTGCACATTGGCAATGTAATTAATATGAACATTTACTGCTTTGCTCCAGTGCTACAGCATGTGATCCTAAACCATAAAAACTCTTTTTGACCTCAGCTGCATTTCTCTTAGTTGAAGAATCATGAACTTGGCCCTTAAGTCAGGTCTTTAGGATCAGGATCTGTCTCCAGATAGCATAATAATTCTGGCAATAACTCTCTTTTGATTAACAACGTTGCAATTGTTTTAGTAAAAAAAAAAAAATCTGGGTTTTATTTCATAAACAGTGTATCACAGACCAGCTCCCAACACACTTTAGGAATTGAGGTTGGGAAAAATCTGCCAGCCTAGCATGTGGGGAGACAGAAGAAGGAAACTAGGTTGTTGATAGGTAATAAACTTCCTCTTTTTTTTTATTCTTAAAGCTAGAAGAAAGCTGTGGTTAATTATCCCAAAACTATGGATGGTCCAAGCAATTAGGAAACAAACCTAAGCCTGTGGAAACAGTGGGGTTTATTTTGGGGGGGCTTTTTTGTGGTTTTTGGGTTGGGGTTTTTTTGGTTGTTTTGTTTTGTTGTTTGAGTTGTTTTTTGGTTTTGGTTGGGTTTTTTTTTGGTCTTTCTTGTTTTGACGGGGATCAGCTACAAGCAATATGGCAAAGAGAACTACCTGACCCTCTTGCCACTGAAACGTGGGTAACAGGTCAGACTTGCTTAATAAAACTTCTCAATCACTGCATAGAGAGAAGGACAAAATAAAGCAATGAAGACATTTGCTAATCGAGTAAAGTTCCACTGGAAGAATTCAGAAAGGGAGATTCAGAGATTTTGTCTGGCAAGTGCTGAACACTTTTAAAATCAAAATGTCTCTATCTTGTTGTTAAGTTGTCTTTTTGAGGTCATACTCCTCTCCTCCATCCATTCTGGTACTTCTTATATCATCATGTATTCAGATCTTGCCTTCTGTCAATGTCAACATCGCAATCCAGTCTTACAGTTTTCCAGCAAATTGAAATAAGTAAAATTTGATATTAATATATTTCTAGTTTAAGAAAACTAGATAACTGTTTATTGTGTATACTATTTTTATATTTAATAAAGAAGTAGTAGAATACACTCTTTTTTACCCTCTATCGAAATAGAATCTTTTATAATACATTTTTCTGTATTAAAATGAATTCCACAGTCTGTTTTAAAGTTGTGCTTGTTTCTCCCTGAAGTGATGACAGGCCATCATGCATACACAGAAAAAGCTTATCCAGGACACAGTCTATCTTCAATATGAAGATTTCTCAAACAGACATCCCTAGAACCAAAAAAAAATAAATAATAAATTACACAGATAGTACAGGTATACCAAATAGCTACAGATTAGGCTTTTTTGAAGAAATTAAATCAATTTGTTTGTATCTGTGACTTATTCATATGTAAGATAAAATAAAAAGCAGGAAAATCATTTACTCTATTATGTCATTTCATTACACTGCATTATAAAATGTCCTGTGCAAGTTTTTGAATATCAACTAACATTGCATAATACTTTAATTACTTTTCAGAGAACACAGTACATTTCAAATCAATAAAAATAATCATTTTGGTCCCACGCAAGGTCACAAAAGACCTAAAAAATTGATTTCAGGATAACTCAGATGGATTTTATTGAATCTGACCCTCAATTATACATCTGCCATTGTTAAGGCAACAGCAGGGTCATGGTGTTGCTTGTGTAAGATCCATGGGTAAAACAAGCTCTTAGCAGCAAAGGATTCTTCTCAGAAGTACAGTTAATATTTATCTGCTTCTGGTGGCACTCCAAATGCACCACATACTTTACAAAAAAAAAGGAATAACTTCTATTGCTGGACAGCTTCTTGATGAAGTTCATTGAAAAAGAGGAGAGCGAAGAGGAGGAGGGGGAAGAAGAGGCAGCCTAGCTGAGAGACAGAGTTGAACAAACCTGTGTCTTTGCGTTGGTCCAGCTGGTTTCCAGGAAGGAAAAGCATGCTCACACATCTAAGATGAGGAACACTGTGGTAAGAAATTACCCCAGAAGGCCTCAGAGTTGCTTACATGATATGCAAGAGTACGAATTAACTTGTGGATGATTTCTCATCCAGCATAAAATCCATAAAACCTGTTGAAATCTCCAGTAGGATCTCCATCCTTGGAAATGCTCAAAACTTGTTTTCATGTGGCCCTGAGTGACATGGTCTAATGTCAACGCTGGATCTGACTTTGCATCCTGCAAGATTTGGACCAGATGATCTGAAGTTATACCTTTGCATCTTAAATTCTTGTGTGATTCTGTAAAAAAACTTCACTCCCTTGAGCAGCCACATTAGCAGAGGGATGCCAACATGCCAGGAGCATTGAAGCTTGTGGGGTTTGTTAATCTGGAAGGGGTGATGCATGAAAGCAGGGGAGAGCCACTCAGATGGGGACTCCTTGCAGGGATCACACCAGATCCTGTCAGCTTTCCTCTGCTTTGTGCTGACAAAGCACAGATTTAGCAGCTCTGCTGGTCTCAGCTGAGTCAAGGACTAGATCAGAAACTCCACAGCTTTAAGCTTATGCCCTTGATTGCACCAAAAAGCTTGTCAGAGGGTCCAACCAGTCTCAGCACAGCAGTCTCTCTGTGCTGTCAGAGTGCAGCTCCACTTCGCAAGCAGTCCCCAGCCTTTGGGCAAATGGTTCCAAGTGCAGGCACCGTGCTGAGCACGTAGCAGCAGCCTAAGCTTCGATGTGATGAAAGAAAGATAACTGTGAAGGATGACAGCAGCAGGGAAAGGCAAATGATCTCACCAGGGCTGGATGGCAAAGGCTTGTATCTGCTGGATCTTCACCTGACTGTGCCGAGGGACAGCCTTGGTCTGAGACTCAAGGGGCAAAGCTGTTGTACTCTGGACCTGGCTGCCAATACAAACTCCTCCTGCTGCCTCTGCCCAGCCTGCCACAGCTATGTCTAGACAGAAGCCTGGGGCAGGGATACCACTCACAAAAGCAGGGATTGTAGCTGGCTTTAAATGAGCAAATTGTCACACCAGCAATGGTGTGGAGAGTGACTCTACGACAGAGGAAACTGAGGCAGGTTACTGATAATACTGACATAAAAAGGGGAAATAAACGGCTGAGCCTGGTCTGTTTCCAGGCAAGCTCCAGAGTTACTTGGAAGCACAGATACACAAAATGAAAGAATAAAAGTTAGAAAAAAAACCCTGCACGTTACTGATTCTGTGAGATACAGTCAGTCTGAGTTCATCTTTGAATGAGTGCCCAGTTCCATGCATGACTTTGAGGTATAACGGAAAAAAGATGAGTCAATTTTTTCAAACCAGTTTCCTCACTGGGAAAACATTCCTTTAGGTCACAAAGTACTTATTTACTCAGTCAATACTATGACAGTGAGATTTACAACCACATCATTAATAACACTGATTGACAAAGAACTTCCTCAAAACTCTTTCAACTCCAGACAAACATGATATATGAACAAAAGAGTGCAGTTATGGATTTACAGCTGAACACATGCATTTGGGGCAGGGGTGGGTAGGGAAAAAGGGAGAAGCTCATGAAAAACAACACCTGATCTTTTTTTCCCCTCAGTATTTGAGACTGACTCATATTTGTTTTGAATTGCTTGTTTCATTGGTTGCTCAGGGCTCTTTTGATCTCTTAGAGGATGAACTGGAAAGGGACTCATTTTTCGGAGAATTTCCACAAGTCTTTAACACTCAAATGGGCTGATGATAAACACATTATTTTGTCCATACTGAATGAACGAGATGGTAGCTCTCATTGGATTTAGTTCAGTACCATCTTAATAATTTTCCCTGTTGTCTGAATGTCACATTTATCCTGCAGGAACTGTGAGGAGAAAAGGGGGACCTTGGTGAAGATAAGTGCAGTTGCTTCAGTGTTCTTTTTATTGAAGTGATTTTGTATTTCATGAGTCTCTTCTGCTTGTGCCTCATAATGGATGTACAATTTTATATTTATTGATACCAATGACACTTGGTCTTCTTTTTAATAAAACAATTTTCCATTGTAAAATGACCTTATGTCCAAGGAGAAAGTTTTGTTGGTCTTAGTTAATTTAGAGGAATTTTTCTCAGGAAAAGGCCTAACAAACTCATTTCTTCTGTCTTTTTAAATACTGGATTTTTAAGTTTTTTTTAACTTAATAGTTTAGATTTTTTTAAAAATATATTTTTAATTTTATATAGTTAGGTGTGTTTTACACTATATTTCCTGTCACATAATTCTGACATTATCAAAATATTGACTGAATATTACAAAACATATCTTACTTAAATTATAAAGAAACATGGAATGCAATATACATTTTCTGGCCATCTTTAATATTAGATTCTTTTGCAATTATCTGCAGCTGCTGAATCTACGTGTTTCTTTTACTCTGCAGGTTTATCCTGAATCTTTGAACATTTCCTTACTAGCCCAGTTCCAGCAGATGAATATTAAAAAAACCCCACATTTCCCCTGAAGGCAGCACCTGGATTTTCTATATAGTCAGCACAGAGAAGGAGCTACTTAGACCCCCACGGAGAGTTCTTTTGTGTGTTTCTTTTGTGCCTAGCCTGAAGAAAAGAAAGATTTGTGGAGAGGGTAATGTTTTTTATGGGACCAATTGCAGAGGCTTTCAGAAGTCCCAGCCTCTTTTTTGATCGCCTATATAGGGAGTTTGGGTTTAAACTTTGGAGGAGAATTGACTCATTAAGCAAGTACAGTTTAAGTGCAAACTGAATTAAACAGCCAACTCCCAGCTGGTGGCTGCAGTGAAAGTCTTGAAAACCTCCTCTGAACGTGCACAGGAACTAAAGACAAATTCACAAAAGGCTTTTAAAATAAATCCCAGGGTTGTGCTAGCCTCATGATTTTGAAGGTCTGCCTCCTGCTGTTTGAACACGTGGATTAGACAATGACACAAAAATTGCTCAGCCTTGCAATTGTGTCGCTTTCTGCCTGGCATTCCTTCCTTCAGCTTTGCTTCTAGTAAAGGCTGTCCCTACTGCTGAAGGATCTTGCAAGAAAGAGAGGCTTCTTCACACACCACAGAGCTTGTGCTGCCATCCAAACAGGCATAGACATTTACTGCAGCTCTGGCAAGCAGTCAGAGCATGCTGATGAACATATTGCATGGGGCACTTAAAGTGCTACAGGACCTGCAACTCATCCCTGGCTCTGGTATTGCAGTGTTGGTGTTTGGGAGATGAGCTGCTCAGGGGCTGCAGCACCACACCTACCCAGCATCAGTGAGGGGCCAAGGATGAGGGTCCTCTCCTGAGCCACAGAAAGAGATGGAGTGAAGCCAGCTGCATGCATCTGGTTGACATGGAAAGCAGGAGGCTCAAGCAGGGAGCACAGACAGCAAGGAATGGGATATAGAAGAAGACAGTCATTGCAATGTGGTGACAGAGACAGCCTTTGCTGGGACAAGGGGTTTTGTGGCCCCTCCCATAGGTGTGTGATACAGACAGAGTGGCACCTACTCTGTGTAGTGGGTGTGTAGTACATTCACCTTGAGGAACCATTACCCAAACTACAACCATGTTTGATGCCCTCCAGCTGTCCAGCGTGATGCAAATATAGAGAAATAGGCAATACCAGTCCAAAGGAGCTGTGTAGTTAAGCTACACTGTGCCAGTGTAGTTAAGCTACACTGGGGTAGGGTGGAAAACAGAAGTGGGAAGAGGAACGAGAAATGTCCAGAATGATGTATCTGGAGGCAGGGTAGAATTGGGGACTGGGACCCAGATCTTCTAATTGCGTTTAATGATAATGTTCTCTGAAAAATAAAAAGGAAGAATTAGGCTGAGCTGTATTTCCTCTGTCTCCTTCTGTCTTCTCCCTGTTTCTTCTGTGTACATAAAAAGGAACTGAGAATATTAACTGCACGACAGGAGTCATACTGAGTTAATGACTGTATCAATACTGATACGTGTAAGAAAACCAGATGTAAGTCACCAGCTTAACAGCACAGGGGCATGTGAGCTCTTGTGGTGCTATTCTGCGCAGAGACGCCCACATCTGTTTATTTGGGTTAGAGTTTTATAGGTGAACAGATGCAGATTGGTCAGACTTGGGTGGTGACTGACGGGCTGGGGAAAGGCTGGTGCGGCCAAGGCACTCCCAGGCAGGCACAGTCAGGGCACCTCACTGTCCTGGGCAGAGCTGTACCCTCCCAGCACCCATGCTGGAGTCAGTGGTAATGTTGTGGGAAATCCACTAGATGTAGATACAGCGTTAGACTGTCACTGATTCAGGAAAATGTGGAATCTGTCTTCAAGGGAAAATTACCTTTCAGTGCCGTGAGAGGGGGCAGGTGCTTCTAAACAGAAATTAAAAACTTTTTAAGGATTACACTGGTCTTAGGTTTCATAATAACAATAACAAGTCTGTTGGTTAAGGATCTTCTAATAATGTGTTATTTGTTCAAGCTTTTTTTTTTTTATCAGAAAAGCCTTCTTTACTCTGTTGCATTATGCCTAAGTGCCACCAAACGCCACATTATCCTCCTAAGATTGCCCTCACTCACCCTCCAAAGCCCCCACCCCCTTGCAGCACAGTCGTTGAGATTTGTTAGCTCACCAGGGCAGTGCTGGCAGCAGCTCATGCTGTGGGAAGCTTTAGTGTGCTCTGGGGTGAGAGCAAAATATTGAGAAATAAATGGTAGGTAAATAATGCTTCTGTCCTGAGGTAATGAGGCTCTTTTTCGGAATGTAGATGAGAAATTCATCAAAAGGAGAAGGCTAATGTAAACTTCTAAATGTTTAAATCATCTAAATGGTGCATGAGAAACACTGCCTGGTTATACTCTGCCTTGGGCAATAGGGCAGAGCATCAGCTAATATAAATCCATCAGAGCTACAGCAAGGTATAGCAGTGCTGGACCATGACCATGCATGGGGCTGGCATGGTCAAGGAAAATGCCCTGTAGAAAAAGCACTCTGCTTGCAGTGGGACAAGTTAAAGAAATGAAAGGCTATTGCTAAGGGCTAGTTAAAGGCAGGTCTACTTTCTCTGTTTCAGAAAGGCACTCGCTGTTCATATTTTCCATTTATTTTCCAATGTGATACAAATTTTAGGGTAGCAAGTTTATCCTGCAGCACATTCCTAGTGTCTGAAGAGTAGCAGAAAAGAACATCTAGAGAGGAATAAAAAAATAAAATCATTAGCTAACTGATAATTTTCTCAAAGACAAGAGAGTGAACAAAGAGGAAAGGCTGCCTGCAGGCTAATGGTGCTTGCAAGGAATTGAGCACTCAAGGAGGCTCAGAATGAAGAAATTGGTAATTTTCAAAGACAAACATCAGATTCAATGGATAACAACGAGTCATCAAACCAGAACGCAACTAAAATAAAATCCAATAAATAACTATTGAAAGACATTTTGCAGTTTCCTTACCCCTGCCAACACCTGATGCCAAAGGCAGTTACATCTTGTCCCTAACACAGGCATCACCGTATCCACACCACCAGCTCAAACAAGGCCAGGAGGCAGGTTTGAGCAGTGTCCCACCAATTATCCAGGTTGCTTAATGGTTAACATGCTTCCAGGTGAGGTTCTGGTGTATGCCAGATAAAATTTTCCCAAATCCTGCTAGAGCAAGGTTTGGGAGGGGCCACATGTGAGGGCCAGTTCCCAGCAGACAGGATGGGTGTGATTGCATCAGGCTGGTTCCCTCTGCTTTGCCCTCCAACATGTGCCCGGGCTTTGCACCCACAGATGCCTCCACATGCCAGCACACTACACTGCAGCCTCTGCAAACTAACCACCCCCCTCTTACCACAGGGAAAAAAACCATAGTTGGCAAAACTGTTACATTTTTTCAGACACTTTTAGCTGGGAAAAAGCCAGCCTTCCACAGTATAATAATGATGGCTCAAAAAAACAAGATGAGCTGCTGAGGAGATGCAGGTCAAGCGCTGTGTAAAGTTCCTAAGCTGCTTTTCAGCCTTCAGGCCAAGCACCAGTTTCGAAACCCGTTTTAATGTGCTGGACAGAGCTTTAAATCCCAATGAGGAAATTTATTGCTCTGTAAATTCTCTAGTGGAAATAAAGTGAGGCACATGAATAAACTGTGCTATATTTCACAGATTACAAAGCAGGGATGTGGGTATAGTAGGAAAGGTTTCTCTGCCTTGGGTTGGGGTGGACCTGCCTCACAAACGCTGAGCCATGTACAAGCAGCTGCCTGGCAGCAACTCAAGTCACGGCATGGAAACTGTCCCTCATACTTTGGACCAGGTTCTGCATTGCACAAGCTGAAGGCTCTCTGAGAAGCATGAGCCACAAAAGCCAGTTGGCTTTTTCTCATTAAATGGCTTTGGCAAGAAGTACTTTTTCACAAAACAAAACTCTTTACAACACAATAATAATAAGATTTTTCTAATTTTGTGAAAGTGTTGAGATGCTTAATTGTTTTTCATCCAATATTTTGACATAGTGTTACCAAAATAGCTAATAAAATGTTTACCCGCCAAAATCTCAGTCTCTGATAAGTCAATGGAAAAGATATTAAGAAACACTATGACAACATCTCCACAAGAAAGCACAAAGAATAATAACCGCAATAAATGACAATTTAAGAGAAGTCAGAGAATTTAATTTTGTTTAAAATGTTTGGAATTTTAACACAGCTCCTAACAACGTTGTTTTTCAACAAGTTTTTCTCAGACCTGCTTTCAGGAGTTATTCACATGCTCAGTGTTTGCTGTTGCCTTCAGAGATTATAATCTCACTCAAGCAGAGGCTCATCTTCTCGATTACTTGCAAAGCACTTGCACAACTTTGAATGTCACTGGAGTGAGAAGCAACAGACCCATCAACACAAAGAGCAAGCAGAAGATAAGGGGGGGGGGGAAAGTCTTCAAACTGCATTTGAGTGAAAATCTGTTTCCAGAAAGGAAAGAGAATATAATCCAAGATCCACATAATGATACAATTTAGCATCTCGGCAAGCTCTGGGCTAGTTGTGCGAAGAAGCACACGAGCACGTTGTGCCTATGACTGTATTTGAGTGGTAGCACTGTGAGTGTACAGCCCTGAGCCAGCCTTCCTCTCCTTAGCGCAGGCACACAACAGCAGGGGAGTGGCTGGGCTGGCTATGCAGGCTCACCATGGGGTTCTCAAATGACTAACATTACCTCCACCCCACACCCGCTGTGATTTCTCCGCTCTCGCTGCCTGGCCTAAGCTGTTTACAGCCTCAACAATGCGTTTGCTTTGCTCACTGCAAAACAAAACAAAACAAACAAACCCCCCAAACCAAAAACAGACATTACCAGTTACAATGTACTTAATGCAGGAGGGTTTGACCTGTGAACTGAAGGGGGTGGGTAGCGAAAGGACATTCACATACACCAAACCTCCATCTGGGACATCAGTGAAGCTGTCTGTGCCTCTCCTAAAATGTTTCAGGGGTTCAAACGTGAGAAAGGTTAAAAGACTGGTAACAGGGAACATTTATGTAGCTCAGTCCTGTGTCCTGTACCAAAGACCTAGCCAAGAAGTCCTAAACCATATAAATGCCATACTTCACTTGGATTAATACACCCTCTGTCTTACAGGGGCTACAAGGTAATACAGGTATTTTGCTGCACTGCTGCAATATGCCAGGCAGACATACACTACTATTTAAACTGGGAAGGATTGGATGAAGAAAGCTATGTAATTTACCAGAAAAATGCCTGCGGTGGAGCCAGTCTCCCAAATAGCATCCCAATGATCCCTGCACTCACGCACCCCATCTATGTAACATGCAGAGGGAGAAGGGGAGAGGACAGCAAAGCAAAGGCAGAGAATACATTGATACCCGCTCTGCAAATTAAACAATGGGTAGTGGAAAACAATGCTTACAATTTGGTGACAATCTCCTCAGTGCTCTGAACCCCTTCACAGACATCATCTCCAGCCTAACCTTTTAAACCTGATGGTAAACAGGCAGGAGAGCTCAGTTCTTTACTTCATGTTGTTAATGAGATCCAGCGTACAGATCCCGCCTACCCTTCCTGATCATTTGTCAGATATGTCGATATCTTATCCACTACTCAGAGCAGAAAGCATCCAAATGTCATTAAAGCCTGCCCTTACTGTACAGGGGCAACTGTTTAATGGAGCATGTCACAAGGGCAGAGGGAGCTTTTAGACATTGCCAGGTGAACAACTGAAACAGCACCAACTAGCAGGAGACAAATTTCAGCTTGTGGCATAAGATGTACAGAATGGCATATAGTTACTGGGCTACCGAGACAAAGAAGACAGATACAAGGGACAAAAGTAATGATTTCAGCAGAAATTATGGAGTAAAAGACCAGAGGTCCCTTGGCTGGGGCCACTGGGGCAGGATGGTGGGTGCAGCATTCCCCAACCCCTGACTCACAGCAAAGACCCAGGGCTAAAAAAAGTTTATTGAGGTGAGAGTACAAACAATTTTCAGATTGCTTTTGGAAATTTCACAGTGTTGTTCTGAGTGTGGCTGCCTTTCAAAAGCATGAGTGCAAAGGACTGGATTGTATCCACTGCAACCTGCTAACTGAAAGAGTTGACCTCTTTTACTCACTCTAATTACAAAACACGCATCCTGTTGAGCAGTATTAATTTTTTTTTTTTTGGCATACAGTGTGTAAAAGATACGGTATATAGATTAAAAAAAAAAACAAACCACTCATTCAGCTTTTCCTGGAGAGGTTTCATAGTGATGAGTCAGTTATTCAAAATAAACCCAATGAATGAGTGTCAAGATGGAAGAAAAATGTCTTGATGCAGAACCTCACCAATTCATGACTGAAACCTGTAGCAGTCACAGTACAGAGGTGATGCCATTTCAGCCTCCTTTTCAGCACGTCTATGTACAAACAGCTGGAGCTTCACAGCCCTCTCACAGACATCAGGACCTTCCCTCCCCACCTTCCTGCTGCCTGTTCCCTCCTCCCTCTTCTTCACTCTGCCATTATTTTTCGTCCTTCCTCTGCCTCCATGCTGTGCTCTCCTGATGGGGACCTGCTTCCATGATTCCTGCTGTGGGCTGCAGAGGGAGGAACAATGGGTGGGAAAACCCTACAAGTGGACAGGAGTGACTGTGGACTGACTGCTAAGGGAGATGGAAGTGGACATCAAGGTCTTGCAGGCTGCCTCTGCCACTTTAATAGAAACTTTGGATGAAATACAGGCAGGAGCTCCTAGGATTCTGTTTGCAGGTGACAGTCCTCATGCATGTTGAAGATTCTGTTTTGTCAGTTGTACAGTATCCTGAACAATGCTGATAGACATCAGTGGGGACCAGGGTTCTGAAGGCTGACACTGCTTGCCATTAGTCACCAAAGTGGTGGGAATCACCAGGAATTACCACCACTGTAAAAGACAACACCAGAAAAAACAGTGCCCCAAAAATTTGGCTCACCATGCTCAGAAGTGTAGAGAACACACTGGTGGATATAAAGAGAAAATAAATAAGATTTTAAATTGGAGTAGTCATTCTTCTGCAGAAACCTCTGTCTGACATGTGCTGCTTAATGTGTGTGTATTTTCCTTTGGATGAATGTAGCCATACACTCCTTACAACATTCCTGCATAAAATGAAGACATAATATGCAATACAGCGTGCTGAAGAGATATTAAAGATATTTACTACACTCTGCTTATGAAGACGGTGTTTGTTTAACCATCTTTATTCACAATAATTAACTGTTGCTACTGCAATTCTTTTCAGCACCAATTAAAAGTTGTTCTATACTTCTTTACCAATGCACTTTTAAGCCACTCAGTGTTTAATACAAGTTTGTAACCTGCAGGCTCAAGTCTTGTGGAGACTCACGCACATGAATAATTCATAAACGAAGGAACTATTAACATAAGTAAAACTACTTGAAAAAGAAAAGTAACTCAGACTTGAATTCTTTGTAGGAATTGACCTTAATTTGCTCTTTAGATCTAGACTGTCCTATTAGGAAGCTCTTGTCTTATTTTTATTTATTTTACACAGGTAGGAAACACAGATAAAACAGGTCTCCAAACTCTATAAATCTTTTAAGTCACACTGAACTTTCTTGACAGTTGTAACACCATGGACAGCATCATAAAACAAAGAGTTCCTCTATCTCCCGCTCCTCTACCTACCGCCCCAAGACTCAGTACTTTCTGTATGAGGAGGCAGATAAGATGACTCAAATGCCATTAACGTTTACAAGGCTGGTCTGAGAAGCCTTAAATCAGTGATGCTCAGCTGTCATCCCATGCATTTGCATTCATACTGAAAAAGTAAATCCCTGATAATTCCTTGATTTTCCTTAAATAGAGAGAATGCAGAGAAAATTTTAAAAAGCAATGAAACAGAACTCAACTGACATATTTACAAAGTGCCATACATCTATCTTGCTGTTAGAAACCAAGAAAAAAATCTGATAAGAGCAAAGCTCTCCCTGCTTACAAAATAAACAGTGAAATATAAATTGGATTACCTGTTGTATCAGGAATATGTCACTGTTTTCTCGGGGTGTTCAGATATTTTATTCCAGAAAACCTTCACCAGTTTCACTGGATTCAAGTTGTAGTAGGAGTGATGGTGAGGTGACATAGCCTAAGATCCCTTTTACTTACTATGTACTAGAGGAGTATAGAAAAAGGATGACTCTTTCCCTCAGAAGTTAAAAACTTGCCAGTTGTAGTTGTGACTTTCACATTTTAAAGAAAATAACAAACCAAAACAATTTTGAAGCTTTTTTGTTTTGTTTTGAGTCCTCTACCATCCACTTACCATGCAAGGTGGCTGTAGCACCACACAGCAAGACTTACTGCAGTCACAGGTTGTACCACGAAGACTCACTCTCACAGCTGGCTGTTCATTAGCAGCCGGTTTATCAACCATACCACAGGTTGTGAGCCCTCTGAATTTTTCATTATCTCCTCCCTTTAAGAGCACAAAACCCATAATTTTTTCTACACAAGCAACAAACCATAGGATTCAAGGGAAGAAATGTAAATTTTGGACTTAGATCAATGTCTTCGATGTAGTTTAAAAAATTTCATAGATTGAGATGCATTCCTGCACTTCCACCCCAAAACTTCCTTAGTTTCAGACAAGGAAGAGTAGTCCTCACTATTCTCTCTGAGTGGCCCTTCAGCTGAGGACATGTTTTCAGTACAGAAGGTGCAGAGTGGCCCACCTCTCCATAGCTCTGTGCATGTGTAATTTTGTGTCTTTATCTGGGTTGTGTGGGTGAAGCAGTGTCTGTGTCATCTCCTTCAGATTAAGAAACGCTCTTTTTTCTCTATTGTCTCAGGATGCATTTGTAAACGTTGCAGGACACAGGAATGCAGCCTGTCTTTCGTCTGTATCTTATCGAGATGTCCTGGCCACTAAGCTCTGACAACAGCGCCCCTGCCACCCACTGTCTTGCATCCCCAGCTGTGTGTCTGTCTGGCTCAACAGAATGGGCAGAGGGGCCAGGTCTCCCTCTGTACACACTGTTTCATGTCAACATCTTCACTTTCTGGAAGCAGCACTTCTTCCACAAGGTTTAGCAGGTCCTACCTGCCACTAACACCCAGTAAGCTCCGTTAAATGTATCTTTGTTTTGAGTAAGACTTTGGGAAAACAAGTTTGGAAAGACACTTAAAAGAAAATCTAAACAATTTACACAAAGACAAGTCTCTCTGAACATATTCCAAGGTAGCCAAGCCAAACCACTACTCCTCAGATGCTGATGGTTTGGATAAATGAGGAAGCAGCTTTCCAGTTGCACCAGGCTCTCTCATTTCCTTTTCAGTTGTGGTGGGTTCACCTTGGCTGAACACCAGGTGCCCACCCAGCTGCTCTATCCATGCCCTTCCCAGCGGAACAGGGAGAGAGTAAGGTGGGAAAAGAAAACAAGACAAATCGTGGGTTGCAATGAGGCAGTGTATATTGATACAAAAAAAAGAAAGCAAAAGCAGTGTGTGCACGCACAAAGCAGAAGTAGCAGTTAATCTCTACTTCCCATAAGCAGCGATGGCCACTTTTCTGAGAAGCAGGACTCCAGCACTGTCAGCAGGCAGCCATCTGAGACAATGAGTGCCTCCGGTCCTGCTCCTTGCCTCAGGTTTTGTATCTGGGTTGACGTCATATGGTATGGAATATCCCTTTGGTCAGTTTGGGTCAGCTGGCCTGCTTGTGTCCCCTCCCAGGATCTCACCCTTGATTCAATGTTACAGTGCTGTGCTCAGCAGTAACCAAAACATGGGTGTGTTATCAACACTCCTGTAGCTACTAATGCAGAGCTACTACGGGGAAATAAATTCCATCTCAGCCAGACCCACCACACCAGTTCTTCAGGACTTTCTTTTTCCTCCATAGTAGCAACCTGGCTTGATTCAAAGCACCACTGATGATGATGGTCTCAATGCTTAATAACGTTTCAGAATTAGGGTTTTTTCCCTTTAATTCGTGTGGCCTGAAAATATTTATAGATCCAAGGCTAATAGCAATTGTGTACTTATGTTCTGCACAGCCTGTAGTACTGTCTGAGGTTCTAGTAGAAATACATACAATTTTTTTTCAGTATTATTAGCAGGATATAAAAATTAATCTAGCCCTGGTCATTTGTGACTCAAGGTAACCAGTATAATTTTAAGCTTTGCTCCCAAAGGGAAGAAGGTGCCCATGGGGTAAACCTGATTCAGGCACCAAATCACTTATGATGACTATGTACTTTCTGCATCAACTCAAAGGTGTTTGTGTTATAAATGCATCCTCAACACCCACTTTAGCTTGTTGGGAACATATTGTGGAAGCCAGATAGGTTTGATGGTTATTGAATATCAGAGCTTGCAGCTGTAGATTTACAGGTCCCTGGGACCTTGCTATCAGCTAGCTCTGTGCTTTTGTAGTGCAAAGCTGACCTTTTGAAGCTTTCCTCTCCCTCTGTGCTATGCTCCCTAGTACTTCATAGCTGCACAACAAGGAACAAGTGGGGCAGCCTTTTAAAGGCACCAACCATCAGAGCGTGGGTACCCTGAATAAACAAACTGCAAGGAGAGAAACAAATTCTGACTGACTTCTTGCACCTCTTGACAAAAGCAGTATATCCTGGCAGCCAGTGCATCTCATAGTTCCAGAGGGATTAGTGTGGTGTTTACCTGCTCTTTCCCAGGCTGGGCAAACGTTTGATCTTACTAATGTGTACTCGAGTTTGTGACAGTTGCCATAGCACAATAGGAACCCTCCCATCTCTCTTGTTGTTTGTAACCTTTGAGGACTAACCAGCCGCACTTTCTGACAACATCAAAAATTTACCTCATTTTAAATTGACTCTAGTGCAAAAAGGGCTACTTTCAAGGACTTTCATTGACCAAGTTGGATATTCCTCCGTTAGCAAGCATCAGCTTCCTTTTGAGGGGGAAAAGGGCTTTTCTGCTCCCAGAGAAGAGGGAACTGGTTGGCTTTCATGGATCTTTGTGGAAGAAGGATCAGGAAGGTGGCACTGCAGTGCCTACATTGCACTGGAGGAACAGGGAAACACTTCCCTCTCCCGTGGGACTCCATTTGTGTAGTAGTCCACTATTATTTTGTGCACGGTACTTAATACTGTTTTCTAGTATAGACTAATGGTCCATTGTGTCCCTTGGCACTTTATGTAAAGTGATATTTAACCACAATAAAAGCAAGGTGCTGCCAAGAACATGCAGTAGGAGGTTGCAGAACAAAGGTGGGAAAGTCTCCTGGCATGTCATAGCTAAAATAAGGGTGGGCCTACAGCACCAAACTATGAACTGTGTATGTCACAGCAAGGGCCCATAGCATTGATGCCTTCATAATACTTC
The DNA here is from genome assembly GCF_003984885.1 of Neopelma chrysocephalum. Classification (NCBI taxonomy): domain Eukaryota; kingdom Metazoa; phylum Chordata; class Aves; order Passeriformes; family Pipridae; genus Neopelma; species Neopelma chrysocephalum. The sequence goes on from NW_020897742.1 coordinate 11,420,414, forward strand.
TTTTTTTTCATTTTATCTTCATTATGACTGTCTTCCTTCATAAGTATATATTAAACAGGATTTATATGGGTTAGGTGACAGAACTAATTCCAGCTGATGTGATAGTTCAGCAGTGCGTCGTGTACCATGACTGAATGCCTTCCCCTAGTCTACACCACCAACAATGTCCTGTGTATGGGTAGCACATTTATTAAGTTAAACCACGCAGCAGCTTGGAGAGCCCTCTGGAATTGTGTGGTGGGAGGTGAGCAGTGCTTCTCACAGGTTCTGACATATCCAGTGTCAGAACATTAAAAGTAAAGACTGAAATAGGCCTTTGCTACCACTTTCACACTTTGTGAAATGCTGATCATAAAGAATAGACAATACAAAAAAAAAAAAAAAGTAAAAAAACCTAAATTACAAAAAATTCAATCTGCAATTTTTAAAATAAAAGCTGAAAGAGGAAACAGAATTTTGCCAGCAGTAATACCCCATGGTTTTAATGGCTCCACTTATCTGGATTTTATTTTGGCTTGGCCCAGCTAATGTAACTCCACTTCTCAAAACACTAGCATCAGCATTTAAATTTATCAGGCTCTGAGGACTATATGTTGAGATAAACTCAGCCTACCCAAAGTGGCAACATTTACAGCACTGATGGAGCCTCAAATAGAATAGGTAGGTCCTTTGCAGCACTGAATTAAGTAACAACAGAAGATTCATGCTGTGGTTGGTCACTCCACACGCAAGCAAACTGAATTTCCACAGCCCCATTTCAGGTCCTAAAAGGTTTGGTGAATGGAAACCAGCAAGATAAGTCCCTTTCCTGTCACAGCTAAAAGTCATGTCCTGGTTTAACCCTTTGATCCCCATTAAAAATCCTGGTATTTGTTTTCTTAATTTGAGAGGGGGGAAAAGGGAGGAGAGACAGAGATGAGAACTGTTCTCAGTCTTTAATTTACCTACCTACATCATTGCTGCTTTTTCCCTGGGTTTGCACAATGGGGTTAGAAGCCTAAATGAGAAGGAAGCCAGACAGTGGTTATTCTGTGACTGCTTCAGAGGTACAACCTGAGGTGAAGAGGCCTTTTTGAGTATTGATCAATGCCCTTGGTGAGTTGGAGGGTAAAACCTTTGGTGTACTTTTATTTTTCAGGTTATACTTTTACTCAGAAGCTTTTATGTCTGTTTGTTTATCATATTGGAAATGGATGCATAGAAATTTCATGTTACAAATCAAGAAAAAGTCATGCATTATAATCACACAGGTAAAAGGAGAATTGAGATCCTTAGAGCTCTTACAGCTCTACCTTTCTTCAAGGAATTGCCTGTCCTAGCCTATGTTAGCCATAGTAGGCATGGCAATGTGGAGTCCATCTCACCTGGAATAACCATAGATATCCTATAAATATTTTACTAAGCTGCGAGCACCTGAACTGCCCAAGCTACCTTTTCATACGCTGTCTTATCACTTCCTGAGGCCCTGATACCTGAAGAAATGAATTAACTATTTAAAAATGGCACAATGATTTTGCAAAAGAAGGCTAGCAAGTTGTCATTATGTAAATCTGGTTTCCTATTCTTACAACTGGTTCAATAACACTGCTCTGGCTTAAAACTGGAACTGGTCATACTGTTTTCTATAGTGCTTGATTAAATTAGTTTCTTTTCTTGTTTGTGAGACATTCACAAAGGACTCCTGTTTCCTCTCAGTCTGACTTTTGTCTAGATGCCAGATAACTTGCACAAGCTAACCTGTTGTTGAATTGTTGTAGACTGGCAAACTAAGGTGCATGGCCTGGCTCCAAACTGTTGATTGGAACCCTCCCATACAGGTCTCCTGTGACAAGGAGCAAACAGCACACTGAGGTTCACAGGAATGCTCGCAGACATTGGCTGGTATCTCATTGCATGACTGCAGGCTGAGCTTGTCACTTGGCCCTTCCAGTGCTACATAGGCTGTGCCAGTGCGACCATTGTGAAAGTACAGCTTGTACTTGCCTAAAATATCTTTAGCTCACTCTGAAATTAACTACAAGTGCACAACTTGTCTGCCTTTTCCAACTTTGCCTTTTGCCAGCCTAATTTTTTTTTGAGCAGAAGGATCATATCCTCTCAGAGAAAACAGTGAAGAAACATTTCTTGTATAGACAAGGTTAGAAAACTCATTTACTAACAGACATTTGTAGCTTGGCCAGCTTTAATGAAGCGACATGTCAAAACAATAAATATTAAAATGGAGCATAAAGATTGATGGTAGAAGAAAGTTTTTTCATTAGAAAGCATCAGAAAGCACTTGTAGAGAAAGGACTCCTCTTGAACTCTGTCAAAATCTGTGTGTGAGGTCTGTACATGCCTGTGAATTTTAATTTATGAACTAAAGAAAAAGATTGGTAAAGGATCTTGGAGACCCTTATTATTGATCAGAAAGGAATAAAAAAAAGAAGGAAGGAAAGTAAGGACACAGTAATGGGTTGTGAAACAGCAGAAGCAGAACTGAGAGAAAGAAGAATTCTTGTAAAAGTCATCAGATAGAAGGTATGGTTAATGAGTTTCCATGTAGTAAACTAGGAGATAACAGTGAGAAACAACTGAGAAATTGATGTACAAGAGGTTCAAGAAATCTAGACAAGAAAATCTGGGAATTGGAACTGTGCAGAATGTAAAAATAAATGCTGTAGAGAAAACAAAAACACAGTCAAATAGCAATCAAGATTTGATCTCTGGCATTGAAGCATTTATGATAAGGAGAAAAGAGAAATAAATAGCAGACTGGTGTAGTCTCTTCAGTACTGGTGATGGTATAGAAAAAGATTCCTTAAGATTACTAGAAAAGATATTAACAATACAGGAAGATAAATACTATAAAAGACAATAGAAGGTTCATAGTTCCCAGATATAAATTAGACGTGAAAATGAAATATCTGGTTTGACAGTGAAGAAATTTGTTTGCAACTGAGAAACACCTACCTGAACAAAGAAAGGATTTGTATCCAGTCTTGTTAAAACTTAAAGCTATCATAAAAGTACTGGCCACAGAACGTAGTCTTGCTTCATGTGGGGTTAAAATAACTAGAAGGGTTAAGAAAAAGAGCCCATATTAAAGATTATTTAGTTCCAGAAGGGAAATATGTAGGATACAGGAAGAGCTAACGAGTGAAGGCACTGGTGCTGAGGAGTTCAGAAAATTGAATGAGACTTGGTTGTTTGCAATTAAAAAAGTGCTACTCAGACCTTCATACCAAGAAAAAGAGAAAATTATAAAGAAGGATCCTAAAATTGTTTAGGTAAATAGCCACATAAAAATTATATTCGGAATAGGTAAAAACTAAACACCAGGAAAAAAACCTTTTTCCAAAATTCAAGATTACTCATAGACCAATTCTAAAAGCTGAATCTGTATCTCTATACAGCTATTCTGCAGTGGCCTTCTTGTATAAGAAGTCTACAGGTACCTTCAAAATTTGCTGTGATCTTTAATATATTTAATGGATATTCTGTTTTTCTCTTTTCCTGGAGGACTGGAATTATTGCTGGATTATTAAATGCATTTTAGACTCCTTTTCATCTAACGACACTTACTCAAAGTGTTTGAGATGTTTCTGTAGCTTCGCTTTGCCTCTTTCATCCCACAGATCTTGGACATAGTTCATGTCCACTGCCAGGGATGATGCTAGAGCATACTTTCATAGCTTGTCCCAGCCGTCTTTAACAAAATATGGTGTCCTTCTCCACCAACCATAGGCAAGAGGGCAACCAGTTTAAAAAGGTGTAGAACTCAACCCAGCCATGAGCTCAGGTGGGGCTAACTGGAACTCTCCACATTCCCTTTTAAGTCTTTTCTCATCTTTGATCTGCTGCTGCCTTCTGGCTTTGCTATGTAATAAGGATCCTACTGTTTTAAAATATTACAGGTTTCTGCTGCTCTTTTAACACAGCCCTGAAATTACTGAAGAGAGAGACCACAGTAGCAATTTACACAAATGGTGGAAGTGCAAGTTATAGTCCCCATTTTCTTTCATTTTCATTCATTGTTCAATAATTCATATCTACTCAAGATTTCAAATTACTTTCAAGTTCTATGACTAATAGGGTGTGGAGCTGTAATTTACTTATATGAATGTTTCATGACTTCCTTTCCAGTAAATTTGGGGAAGGTATCACAAAACTTCAATTCTTCAGCACTTTGACAAGGATCCAGTAAGTAAACTGAAATTCACTTGAATTTAGCATGTAAATTCTGTCCATCTTCAGTAGGGAAAAGATTGCATTGTCGTTTCACTTATCATCACCTTCCATTTACAAGGAGTGTTTCAGATGCATTTGGATAAGGTCCCAATGCAAAGAAGGGCAAAATATAGCATGTGAAACATCAATTATTAAAATACAACATTCATTTCAATGAATGTAGTCACTAGGAACAACTAATGTGCTCAGAGACATATGTTAGTCTTGATTTACAGATATTAACTGATGTACTAATATTTAGACAGAGTAAGTACTGGGTACATAAGGAGTGATATTAGAAAAGCACCCACTAAGACTCAATAAAAAAAGGAAATGTGATTTATTAATATTTTATTCTCTGCCATTAGGGCTGCAAAGATGAAAACCCATCCCTTAGGTTTTATCAAAAAGCCCTACCACTTCTGTATTTTAGTATCTTAAAAATTCACAAACTTTCCAATATTATGTTTCCTGCTATTCCCTGCTCACTCCTAATTCCCTATTCCCTCCTCACTGCCCTTCCCCTTCTTCCAAAGCAACTTTGGCTCTCGCTCTCTCAGAAAGACCCTCTGAAACTCTTTGCTGACTTGTGCATACCCACAGCAGCATTAGCCTAGCTCTCTAGCTGGGTCAGAGCACATTATAACTTTTACCAAAGGGCTATGGCTACCAGAATTTATGTTACGTACAACTGCAGCCCTCTACATGCATACACACAGTTTACATCCACCCTTCACCAGTCAATGCAAAAGCTCCCTTATTGCTCCAGCTCTTATCCATGGAACAAGCACTCTGAAAGCCAGTAGCCTGCACAATGTCTTATCACGTGGAGTTAGCCACAAGAAGTCGGTATGTGAATGCCAATTCCCCAGAACTGTTGCAAGGAAAGGCAAATCTGGAGATCCAGGATATACAGCCCAGTTCCCAGAAGAGATTGCTTAAAAAAGGGAGGGGATTGCCAGTGTAATTTTTTTAAGAACTGGTTGGACAAAAAACTAACAGGACTGGCAGAGCCAGAGATACATAAACCTGCCTTTAGGCAGGGGGAGGGATTTAAAGACATGGCGCATTCTCTTTCTCCTCTGCTTTATATCATCTGTCTAGGTACACTGATTTTTGGCATCTTTCTTAACCCTTCTCTTCATGCCAACACTAATTTGGATGATGAATCAGCAGAGAGATGCTGCAACAGGAATCAGAATGTGCAGGGCATGTTTTCTCCCTCAGTGTTGCCTCACTGTTTGACCTTGAACTTCTCACATCCTGCTGTGATAGCCAAGACCATGCATCTGCAAATAGAGCTCGTGGTAATTCATCTGCTTCATAGTGCTAAGATTTTGGATGACAATCAATATGGAAAAAAAATCTTTTTTTTCACTAAAAGATTAATCATATAAAGTAAAAAGAAAATAAATTCTAACTTATATGAAGAATTTCTGCAGTACAATTTGAGAAGCAGTCACAGAAGTGTATGGTTATACTACATAAAATCAAACTGGGCTTTGTGGTGTTTTTCATGTTTTTTAATGGGCACACCTATATGTTGTCCCACATGTTTTACTTGTCTCAAAATAACCTCCAAAAAACTTTCCTGAAACTGTGGTGAGACTCACAAGGCTTAGTGAACAACCACCATTTCAATGAAATTCACCTTGAGTTACAGCTAGCATGTCTGAAAAGCAAACTTTCTGAGTTGGGGTCCTGGCCTCACTCTCCTGCCTGTGCTGCTGTCTTTCCCAAGTGAACTCTCATTTTTCCCAAGTGATCCCCAAGTGAACCACAGTTAACTTCAACACCTCCTTAATCTGAATTCCTGAATATTCAGAATATGCAAAACAAGGCACCTTGATAATGCAGTAGCATTTTAAAAGCTGACTTTTGCACATATTTCTCATTATAAGGACTAAAACATCTTTGAAAGTGATACAATCCCTCATGGAGACAAAAATGTTACTTATCTTCATAAATTTTTTGAAGAACTGGAAGAAGTAAAGAGAATAAAACCCCACATGGATAAATACCTTTCAGTCAGATTGGCAGCCTCAGTAAAAAGTAAGCCTAATCAGAAATATAAAATTAGTAAAAATGTTTGTGTATATACAAGTTGGTAAAGAAGAACTGCTGTACCCTGGATGTAAACAACAAGAATGTGCTTCAGACTGAGTTAAGGGCAGAAGTAAGTTATTTGCATTATTTTCTTACTGTACAACCAAATATAAGCCCTCCACATTCACAAAATTTCAGTCCAAAGGGCTGAAATGCGTGTAGCAATCCCATGAGCTCCACAAGGGGAAAATGTGATCGAACATAGTATAGAAGACTAGATTTTGCCCCAGTATTTTCCTTTATGAATCCTCTCCTAAATGGATTGATCCATCCCAACACCCCTGTCCTTCTCAGCTCACCGCTGCCTGCTGGACCACTATTGGCCTCCAACACCTCTTTCCCCTCTCCCTCCTCGGTACTGGAAAGTACCTCATTCAAACATTCCTGAAATAGCAAAATAAGGATCTTTCTGAGTGGAAAGTGAAAAACATGTGAACATCTGCTGCAACAGGAGCTCTGAGTCCCCCTGAGGTCTTCACCCATTTCCATTCATTCACATTAACTGTAGGTCTGTCCAAGGCCATTCACTAGCAAGCTCCTACCAAAGTAGAATTAAAAAGTGTATTTATACTGTAATGTCATGTTATAAAGTTGGAACTTAGATTGATTATTTTTGCAGAGCCAAATTATTTTGTCTGAAAGTACATTAGACCCAACATCCTCTCCCAGCACAGTTGGGCAGAGGCCACTATCTTATACTGTGTCACTGTTCATTTCCCGAAGAGATATTAAGTGGGAATGAAAATCATGACAAGCAGTGTGAACCCTGTTCAGCCCTAAATCCATTATTAAAAGAAATTACCTTTTACTGTTGATCAACAGTTCCAGCACCCAAAGTTAGCAAGGCTGAAAGTCAGATGCAGAGTTCATCTGCTTTATTAGCTGCATTTGCTTCCTCCAACCACATCAGAATTTGTGCTATAAAAAGATAAAAGCAAAGGGTGAATGTGGAATAGAGAAGTGACAGAAGCTTTCTGCATTTTCAAATGGTTTTGAAATCTAAAATCACTTAAATGTTTTCATCAAAATTTCAGCAATAAGAAACTGTTTGTGCTACATTTGGGATTCCCTCTGCATGAGGCCAAGAAGACTGTAGATCCTACTTCTTTTTTATGCCTCCCTTATTCTGGTAAAATTAATTATTCTTTGGTTTAACAAAAGATACTGCCTTCCTTTAAAGTACACTGATATTTGTGTGTTTCTAAAATGGCAGATGCCAAGCTCTGGCAGGCCCAAAATCAAAGCTGATAAAGATGGCACTAAAGCCCTGTGCACAATGTAATTGAGGTCTTGTTTTGTCCATGCGAAAGCTTGACAGTGGAAAATTTACTAATTGTGTCATGAGTCCTCCCAAGGAATAAAGCACACAAAAATGATAAAGTTTCTACAGTTGCACTGAATCATCTGCTTCTCCTTGGTTAAGGAAAAAATAACAAGAAAACCTTGGGCAGTAATGATTATTAAACAATTACTTTCCACCTTACCTTCACTCAATTTATGTGCTTGAGAAATCAGTTATTTCCATTTCAAATTTCTCAGTACATATTTTCTGAAATGCAAAAGGATCCAGATTTTGAGTTTTTCCATATTGTTAAATATTTGGATCAGTGTCCCAGGCTCTGTTTTTGTCTGTAAGTCCTTCTAGCATAATTACTGAAGCTTGGTTTAGTTTTGGTGTTTATAACTTGTTTGTTATCTACAAATAGAAGTCTCTCTAGTTCCTTTTGCATCTCTCTTTGTTTTGGTCCCTCCTTCCTAAAACTGAAGTGTGGAAAAATTTCCTTTTGAAATAGGAATAGAGACACAAATCTAACTTAATTCAGATGTCAAAATTGTGGAGTAGAATTATATGCAGGAAGAGGTGCGATTTTCAGGTAATTTCTCTTCCCTGGAATGCTTCTGTCTCCTTTAAAACATTAATTTAAAGTCTGAGATCTCAGCCCATCCTGCACACAAGATACTGAGATGAAAATGAAACTCTTAACTAACAAGGTACAACAAACCGTTGCTGCCAGAAAGCAATATATTGTTGATGTCTGCATGTTTTGTAGCTTTAATCCAACAGCATGTTGCACTGCAGACAGACACTCCTATTTAAATGAGGCAACTCAGAAGGGAATGTATTCTTATTAAATATGCATAGGAACAAAGAAACATCCTGACTGTGGTTTTTTCAAGTGCTTGTAATACTGTGATGTTTCTATACCCATGCTCTAATAGCTGAAGAGATTTTCAAATTCACATGAGCCATTGAAGAACATCCAATTCCTCTCCATTCACCGAAGTGTCATAAAAGCAATAGAGTGATGGCTGATCCTAGGCTAGCTCTTAGGCTAAAACAAGTTTGCTTATTCCTGCTAATGGAATTCTCAGTAATTGCAGGAGGAGTTGTATTTAAAAGAATTTGGCCAAATAGACCAGATTTTCGCCATGTGTAAATCTCGATTAAAATCCTCTTTTAGATCATCATCATTACCCGGTAAAAGATGTAGACCTACTTCCCAAAACTGAAGGAAACACAAAGCTTCTCTCTATCCAAAAAATGTGGGTTTTTCAGTATTCTCTCATGTTACTCTATTGTCACTCAGCTGAAGAGAGTTTTCAGTGTTTCCCCTGGAAGCAGACTCCCCATTGAGACTTGAGCCCACTTCTTACACCTTTTGTAACAAAGACATTTCAGTCCATGGATCCTGTTCTTTCCTTTAGCTTTCAAGGAACAAAGCTTTTTTGATAGTTTTCTGGGAAAGTAGGTAAGATTCACAGAGTGACCCACAGTGTGATTATCTGCAGGTAATCGTGTGCAGAAGAGAGACTTTCTTACCCCACACCACTCTCCATGATGTGGTCTCGATGTGCACAGGGACAGTCTGTGCTCCTACCCCTTTCTTTCCAATCGTGGTGAATTTTGTCGTTCTGTATCTGGACGAGCTGCCAGGATGCCCTGATCTGCCCCTGCAGCAGCTTCAGGAGGTAGGTACAGAGGAGACAGCCTCCAGCATGGATCTGCAGTTACAGACAGCTACAAAATCCTCCAGTTCAGAGTATTGTGGGAAAGATCCCCTGGTGCCTGAGTGTACATGTGGCTCACGTATCTCAAAAGCTGGGTAAAATAAACCTTTTTTGATGGTCAGTTTTATTCAACTTCCTTCATTAAAGACTAAAGATATAGCATGTATTCATAAGAAAGTTATATCAAAGTAATGAGCTGAAATTAAACTTGCTTTAGTGAGATAGATGTAGCTGTTTGATTATGCTCGGTCATCATTTTTTCAACTTGATCTTGACTTCCCTTCACATATCAAGTTCCTACTGTATAAAATCATATTTGCTTTCCTGTGTTCATTACTGCTGTTGCTTTCCAGGTTGCTTTGTAATTTACTGTAATCCTCCTATGGGTGAATCACCCTTCATGCTGGTGTCTTCTGCCAGGAATTATTTTTGTATCCTGGTGCACTTTATTGAACTGTGTTCTTCCAGAGTGTGACTGATAACTCTAGTAAAACTCAGGAGTAGTTTATGACCAGTAAAAAGTTTTCTGTGACAGAGAAATAACTTTAAGGTCCGTGACAGCTTCGGAGGGCTCTAAGGAATACTTAGTTGGTTTAAGAACCAAACAATTTGGGAAAAAGCATGTAACACAAATATTGTCTCTTCAGTGTCACTTTTACTCCCCAGGTATTTCTAGGAATAATGCCAGCCAAAGGTGGCATATACGTCTGCCACAGCTGAGAATGGAGTGCCAAGTGACTCCAGCTGAGACTGGCTCAAGAGCTGTAGCTCATGCCAAATACCCTGTGAATAAAAGACTGACTTGGATCAGTTTAAACAACACTAGAAGACTTTGTGTAGGACTGACATAGCTGAAGAAAATGGTGCTTTTCTGGTTTTACTTTTTGCTATAAAAGTGTCCCTGTTTCAGTGACCATTTCAGTGCATGATTTTCACAGGCAAGGAATGGTTCAGAGGCACAGATCCTGTTTGGACATTGCTTAGGACCAGGTCTAATTCCTGGGCAAGACTGCCTGGGCCAGAACGACTCACACTGGCTGTGAAATCCATGTCCGTCAATTGATTCACAGCTGGTTGCTCAGTGACAGCAAACTGTGAAGATCACTGCTCTCAGTGTGTCTGTGGGAATACATTGTAGTCTGTCCTCTGGAGAAGAACTTTCAGCCTGGGATGAGTGGAGCAACGAAGGGGTTTAACTGAGCAGTTGGTCTTACTTATTCTAATGGATAGAGATGGTAAAGAACAAGGTCAAAGTTCAGAGCTTTAGAGGTGGGGATGTGGCTGCATGAGTGATGAAAGAAACTCAGTCCTAGGCCTGCTGGCATGGGAGAGTAGGTTTTCTCCATAGAATTATGAATTCCATAATTAAGAATTAAAATTCTTGGATAACTGCAGAAAACTGCAGTCAAAAACTACACAGCTCAGAATCTGGTATTCAGTCCACTGTTCTGTTGAATCTATAGAGTACTCAGACTCTTGCTGGAAGATTCCCATTATTGTGAAATACCCCTGAGACAATGAAGGGCATGAAAACTCCAGAGGTCTGTGAACATAAGCTGGACAAATACCCTTAGACATGAGGTACCACAGGGCAGCTCTCTTTTTCTAAAGCTAGGTTACTTTCAGGGGTTTTTTTTGCATTTGAGTGAGCTATGAATGAAATTCACACAATTTTTATCCATCGTCTCTGCCACTGGTAATTGAACATGACACTCTTTGTAGTTAGAAATAACTCAGATAGTGTGGTAAGGAGCTAAGCCCATGGCTCATGTGAATTAGTGGAAGTGATGGAAGTAGGCTGATCCCCACATGCTGAGGAGCTGGCATGACACTGGGCATCGCTGTCCTCCAGCTTTCACACCAGCAGGCAGTCACTTCAGGGGCACCCGGAGAAGCATTTGAAAGTCTTCTTCAAACAATAGTAAATTATTTCATGCTATTGTGCTTTAAGCTCTAAAGAGCCTCTGCTTCTTAAAATGTTTAAATATAAAGCACGATCAGTCAGTCTCCATATAGAGAGGTGGGTTATAAACAGAGCTATGCCAAAGTGTTGACTCATAAGTCTTTTTAATGGCTTTTATTTACAGCTGGAAGATAATTTACAGAATTGTGAGAAGACTTGCTGCAGCATTGTAACTAGCAAAATCATTTCAAAGATTGCATGTTTTATTAGCACAGAATGATCTTGTCCCTGAATCAGGAGCTTACAGAGAATAAAGAGAAACAACAGTGTAAAGGTTTTTGGAAGCATTGGCATATCAGTACGGTGCAGTTATTATGACATACAATTCACAGTGTGCTATAATGAACAAGCTGTCTTAATTTTTATCTTGCTTAGATCCTCCCTTCAATAATGGTTTCTTGGTAAGATACATCTTCATAATCTTTATTATAACTGTTATCTTAAAGAATTTTCCTCTCCCCTGTTTATCTGTTCTCGGCAATTTTCCTTTAGGGACATGCATACAATGTCATATAAAAGAGCTCTGGAAGAATTTCTTGTAACTGAAAATCACTGTATGTCACCTCATCCTGCACAGCTGCACAGCTGTGGAGTTGGTTCCATCTCAAACAATTACTCTTTCCACAGCCAAAATGTATTTTCTTTTTTCTTCTCCAATACTGCCGTGTCTCTACCTTTTAGGCACTGTATACCCTTTCTGAGTCCTGCCCTAGAGGAGCACGGCCTTCCAACCCAAGCCACAGAGCAGCAGTGCTCTTTTATTCTGTTTCACTGCTTCCTCTTTTGTTGCTTTCCTTACTAAGTTAACAAGACACTTCTAAAAGATGAAGCTAGGAACTCGGATCCGTAAAACTGTGAGTCAATAGACGTTTTTAATGGAATGCTGTGGTATCTCTCCTCCCACCCCCCATTAACCTTCCTCTCCTCCTTAGGCAATCCATTACCTGTTCTTTTATTTTTTTTCTTCAGTAAGTGATAATCACCTTCTTATCTTATCTAACATCCCCCATGCTATTCCCGAGTCTCAAGCTGCCCAGCCACTGTCAGTTGTCTTAAATGATTTACACATCTAATTAAATACAGAGAAGCTAGGATTTAGCTCTGAAGGTTGCTTCAGTTTTACACCCAAAGAAGGACTTGTGTTCCTGAAAGCTTATCTGCTTCTTTCAAATACAGAAGTTGCTCTCATAAAAGATTATCCCCCAACCTTGTCATGTTATATGTTTACAGTGGTAACAGGATGTGGAGGACAGAGATGGGAGCCAGAAGGAGGGTCCAGAGGAAGGAAAATGTGAATGAGGTCTCTGAGGGGATGTTGTCCCACAGTGGCAATGTTTTTACTTACATTATAATGTTTGATTATCTGGTTAGAATTAGCACTGATAAAATTACTCATCTAGTCTGTGGGGGATCATAAAATGTGAAAACTGAAGAATAATAAACAATCATCTCAATCCAGGAGTTCTTCACATGTTTTTATCTGATGGTAGAAAAGCTTTAAGAACTTGAAGTTTATGAAGTTTCACCAGTAGAAGAATATATATTTTTATAACAGTGACATCAGAATTCCTTCTGTGACTCAACATCCCTGTCTGAAGTTTCAGTGAGATAAAGAAAATGGTCCTCTGTAAATGCTTTTTGGCATGCATAAAGGACTTCTGTTTTCTAAACTTTTGAAGATTAGTATTATTAATTAATAGGGGGAAAACAATGATAAAAGAGTAAGATCCTTCAAAAATATTTTTTTAAAATTAAAAAATTTAAAACAGTTAACTTTTCAACCAACATGTTCATTGATGAAGATGATACAATTTCCTTTTAAAAGGCTGAACCTCTATAGTAGTCATTTACTTTATTTTGGGTGTGCAGCAACAACAATCTGGCTTACATTTACTGTATAAAACAGTGGACTAAATGACATAGAAAATTCTACCTAAAAAGCTTGCAAAAAAGAAACCATAAAAAAAAAACAACAACAAAATAAAACCAAACCAAAACATCAACAAACCCCACATAAATACACACACACACACACACATACACAAAGAACCAAGAAAAAAACCAAAACCATACCAAGCTTTAAAAAACTCATTTTGGCAAGTTAGCTACAGAAACAGCTAACTAAAAATCATTATTTTGGCATTTTTAAAATCATTGCATGGGATTACAGAGTCTTTTGACAGGGAAGAAAATGGGGTGCAAGGTACATGAAAGCTTAATGATGTAAACCTTTTTTCATTAAAAATACAAACTTTTAGGTCCAATAAAGTCTCAACAGCATCAGAGAGTGGCCATAGGCAAGAAGGCACCAGGGCATCTGAAATGCTATCAACCCTGCAATAAAAACATCTCCAGTCAAGAACAGAGGAATTGTGCATTTTAAGGAAGGACTCATGGGTGCATCAGAAAAAGAGTGTTTACTCTTCTCCTTAGAGAAAATGGCAGAACTGATATCAGCAAATAAATAATAAGGTGTTTCTCAAAACAGAGTGAATGTGCTCGGTGCTGGTTCTTCTAGCAAGCCTCCACTCCCACTCAGCACTTTGTATTCAGCAGGAACAACATGATGGCTGAGTAAAGCAGAACAGGGTAATTAAGTTGCCCTTTCCTCTGCCAGAAAAGAAAGAGCTCCTTGTTTGAGTTTAAAGTTTCCTATTGCCTTCTTCCAGAGGCTATGATATCTTCTTAAACAGCCTGGTGCAAGTAAAATTAAAGCCCCGGAGATGAGAAGTATCTTTAGTTCTGTGTTTATTTGATTCATTATGTCCTGGGGCTGGCTAGTCAGCTGTCAAAAGGAAAGGCTCTGAGTGTTAACTCCCCTGCTTCCTCCTTCAAAAATCTCTATTGCCTCTTACATCTTTTCCATAACCACTTCAAAAGCCTTGTTCTTGGTTCTCAAGGTAGGTAGCTGGTTAGAGTTCAAATGTACTAACAGTTTTGCCAGTGTGATTTCCTAGAGACTTGTTTCCTACTGCCTGATGTGCCTCCAACAGCAGGCTCTTGCCCCTCCCTTCTCTCCACCATAATCCATCCCAAATAGTTCCTCCTTATATATCTCTTTCTCAGTGTCACCCAACCCATCCTCCATTCCCATCAAACTCCCCATCTCCATATCACGTGGTGATAGTTGTGGGCAGCCAAGGGGACAAATCCCTACCCTGCCTCCTATATTGGGTACTGTCCAGCATCCCACCCTAGCTCTCCTCCACATGCCAGCTGGATATGCAGGAACAGAGGATCCTGAAGCTTCTTGCCTGCTGTCAACTGCCACGACCAGAGAGCAGTGGCATTTTCATCTGATTCTTCTCCTTAGGTACTAAACCTAGAAGTGAGTTCTAATTTGAACAGTAGGAATGTGGTAAAATGAGCTGTGCAGCAACTGTTCACAATATTGGAATTTAAACGTCTACCATTAGTTTCTGGGGTTAATAACCTACTGCAGTGCATGGGGGAGGCACCAGTTTGCAGAGTGGCTGTATATACTTGCTTAAGATTTCAGACAGGAAAGATGGTTTGGCCTATTTTGAAAGTGTAAGAATATTATCATGCTGTCAGACAGAAAAAAAATACTAGAATATATATTAAAGCCAATATAGAATATACATAATAAGAAGATATAACAAAAACTGAGAAATGCTATGAAATAAAAAAATATATAGTTTTACCATCATTACATAAATTACTTAGTGGGCAACTTTTATTTTGTGGTCTGTCTTGGAGCCAGTGACCCATTTGACTCAGACTGTTGTACTGTTCTCCAGTCTTCAGCTCCCTTGCTCACTGTCACATGTTTGTCACATATGACACATGGTCCTTGCAAAAATGCTCAGACAGGTCAGAGATGCTTTGTCCTGATTATGGATTCTTGGCAGAAGTAAAAGGCTCCAGTTGGAGCGGGGCTTGGACATTGAACTTCAAGTTTTAGGAAAAGTAAAATTATTAAATTGGTGACTATTATTTTATATTTTGGTAAAAAGATACTTTCATAAATAAGCAATTATTGTGTGCTCATATTTAGATGGAAAGTTATTTGAAAAATAAAGGTCTACATTACACTGGAAATTATTTACATGAAAGATATGTTTTTAAAAGTGTCTAAGTCTAGTTAATTCAAAGATCCTTGATTTTTTAGATAAAAACAGTTTTTAAAACAGCTTTTAAGACTTTCCATCTCTTTCTAGATGTTTTGGTGTGTGCTGCATTTTTACCTTACTCTAATTTCTTTCTCTTGAGACTCCATAGTTCTATGTGTGAATTAGGCAAACTAAACCTTAGCCCAATTGATCAATTGATAAAAAAATAGTTCTTTGTAATATTACTGTATTTCAAAAAAGTCCAAAGATATGACTGCAACTTCTACTGGTAAGTATCATATGAAGTAAGAAAATGAACCTGTTTTCACCCCTGTTAATTATTTTGGAATATGAAATTCAGGAAGAATTGCATGTTATTGTATGTTCATTTCTGCTTGATTTAAGTTTTCAAATTAAGCATTTGAAAGCCTTGCTTGGTTTCAAGTTCCCCTTATGTAAGTAGTACACAATCCCAATAGAGTTTCTACCTGGAAAAATTGAAAAGAAGACTGATGACATAAAGTGGTGGGTGTGCATAATCCTGTGAATGTTTCTTTCATTTTCTGGATTAAATATCAGACTTCATGGACCAGTAAATTATTACTAGGTTTTAATCCATCAAAGCAGTATGAGTATTAAAGCTGCAGCGTGGGATGATTGCAGGAGTAGGGATGTGGCAGGGGTGGAGAGTGTCTTGCTCAGTGCAGCAGCACGTCCCACAGGAGATGGCAAAGTGAGGAGTGCAAGGTGAACAGGGGGCTGCTGGGGGCTCCTGCCCACCCGTGCCTGGTGGTAGCAGACCACAAGGGACACTTGTTCTTTGCAAACTCCTTTTCATAGTTTTGCTGCACTCATTTCATCCTTGCCAGCCAAGGTGTGAGTGATGGGCTATGAACCTCAGAGCACATGTAGATCTCTGCTACTGGTACCCTCTGGCAGAAAATCAAAGAGGCAAAGAAGGGCAACCTCTTCTATCAGCTGTCGCTTGTGTGTGCGATGCCAAAAAGGCACTGGGGTGCATAGAGGGTGGGTGCTGCAAAACGCTTGGTGATCCTGGAATTTTTCTTCCATGTCTACCTGTATCTGTTGTATGACTTGGAGCTAATTTCTTCTTTTTTCCCATTGTTTACCTCGTCCTTCAAACTATAAATTCTTCAGTGCACTTACTGTCTGTTATCAGGTGTCTATGCAGAGCCTAAGACAACCAGCTCCTAATATTCCTGTTCCATCTCAGCCACCAACATCCTGACCTGCAGGTACCAGCAGGGCAGGCAGCAACTCTGTAGCTCTATTGCCTTTATCTCTTTTCCCTCCATACCATGGAGATTAAATACTTGTGACCTGCTGAGGCAGCGAAGGATTGATATATTGAAGAAGTTTAAAATGCAAAGCACACAGAAAACAAACTGCAAAAATAAAAATTAATTTTGGTTCCCAGGACACTATCTTGATACAAACTATAGCATAATGTCCTTCTGCAACCTTTTCTGTGGTGGCTTCTTCAACCATCTGTGCTGTGTACAGTAATTAACATTTGGTGAAAGTCTGCAGGGTAATGTGAAATTAAAAGTCACTCTGACTGGTATGCACTGATGAGAAAAGCTGGTTTTGAATTTCAAATAAAGCTTGTAGAACTACAGAATACTCATATAAGCAATTCCCATATTAGAGGGCATCCTCCAGGAAAGCAATTAACATTCCATCTCCTGTATCTTCATTGCTGGAGAATTTGGATGCTGACAACTGTTGACATTTCCTTACTTACTCCATTTTCCCCTTGCACATCCAGCTCCCAAATATGAGTGCTGTTTCTCAACTCCAGCCCTCTTATTAGTAATAATAACAATGCTTCGGTGAGAGCAATTACAAAGCAGCCTCTTGAGGGACTTGGCAGTCATTTCCCCTCGCGCTAAATATGTCAGGATCTGTGTCAACTACCATTTGACCAAAAAGTAGTTTAAAAACTTCCCCACAGTATGCAATTCTGACTCTATCAATCAGCAGACATCAGGAGAGTGATGGGGAGGCTGCACACAGGCTCAACAGAGCAGCCAGGAACCAAATCTGGCACAGGCTGGCATCAATGTTGGATGGGGACTCTAACAGCTCCTCCCGCAAGAAAAATACTGTGCCTGTGTGCTGGTGGGAAAAGGCAGAGACACTTTCCATAGGTGCTTTCCATATGACACATTTCTAAGAATGATGTCTGTGTCCCACTGTCATACTGAACTTAGATTTTTTAGTGTGATCACTATGCTCATAAAATTAAAAAGATGCACCATATTAGTAATGAAAAGTATGAAATAACCAGTACCTTATTTTTAAAGACTCAACCAACTAACCTCTTATGTTAAACAATGGAAAGAGGGGCAGAAATCATGCATCATATTTCTAAACAGGTGCTTTGACAGACCATACCTTTTTCAGGTTAATGGACAGTTCTGAACAAAAAGTAAGGTGTGGTGCTGAATAACAATTTAATGGTGTCAGAAAGATCTTTCTAAATAGTCAAATGAGTGATGAAAAATACTATTTTAGTTTGTTGAATAAAATTATACAAACCAGTCATGTTTTTCCTGTGTTAGATTCTTAAAAAGAGCTCTGGAATTATTGTCTCAAAAATGTATTGCTAGAAGAAAAAGGATTTAGTTCTCAAATCCTAGGCTATATTACAGATTTATGGGGATACTTGACCAGGACACAGTTATTATTTTGAAAGTAAAATTCATCTTCTCCAGTATTTACCCTTCTTGTTCTAGCAGGGCCTTTCCTTGTCCTTCTCTCCTTTTCCTGTACATACCACCAATCATTTTAATTAAGTTGCCAAGGTTTTTCTCCTTTCTTTCTCTAAATTCTGCTGTGTGAGTGAGCTCACCCAGGATCAGATTAAGCAGCAGTATATGTTTTAGTAAACAGAATTTATTCCCAACCTTCAGCTCCCTATCCACTGTTACAAACCAATCCTTCGCTCCCTTAAGGCAACATCCAAGGAAGAAGCTTCTGTATAAAAGACTTACAACTCATGCAGACTCCAAGGGATAAGCTGTCAAAACAATGTCTTGAAGGGCTACATCCCATAATACCCATGTCTGTTCAAACCACAGTAAGGTTTTAATTCTATGCACTGCTCAAATATCAGTTCTGAATCTTGTTTAGTCTTTCAACAAGTAGAATTTAGGTATTTTAGCTCATTACCTGATAACATTTTAGCTATACAGAAGATGCAATGGTAGAGAAACCCATAAATTTGAATAAGAGGTTTGCAGATGTGTCGGACATCCTTTATCACCTTCAGCAGATCAAGCAGCTTCCACTGAACTTTGTCTCCTTTTCATCTTAAAGATCATAAAAGAAAGGCTACTTGGCTCATGTTTAAAAATAAGACTTTGGCCTTGTTCTTTTCTTACAACTCAGTGCATTGAGGAACGTACAATCCAGAGTGCTACATCTTTTAAGTCAGGACAGAGCTAAATCCCAGGCTTTTGAAACCTCTAGTCAAAAGGAAAGGTGCCAATGAAGCAGAAGCCAGCCCCAGGACAGCTGCAGCCCCTGGTTACCAACATGTTACCAAGTTGTGCAGGCTGCCTCATCATGCCAAGCCCTGGGCCAGGCAATGCTGTCTGTGCTTGCACAGGTCTGCAAGACCCTCTGAAACAGAACTAGACCAGTAGCTTTCCTGTGCCAGCACTATAGACCCCTGAGTCCCTGTAACACCCCAATGCCAGCATTCTCCACGTTCCAGCATCTGTCACTGAAGTTGGAAAATCTGTTTCCTGCCGTGTCACTCTCCCTTCACAGCTCTTAAAAAATTTTTTTTAATCCTGAAGCTTTTATTTATTTGTGCAAAAGGAAGCTGATCTCACTGAGCTGTAGAGTTCCTGGGGGCATATAATGACATCCTGATGACTGCAACCTGGGAAAGTGCCTATACTTGTTTAATTTTAAACACATGACCTGCTCCACTGAAGTCAATGAGACCACACTCCACGCACATTTAAGTGCATCTGCTATTTCAGGGGTAGCTACTACATCTGGAGCATGCACATTCATTTAAGCGAGAGTGCTATTTTTTGTGTGCAGTACCAGTGCAAAGTATCTGGTGTGCCAGTGTGCAAAAAACCACCATTTTTTTTGTAGTGAGTATTTGCAGTTGATCTTTAAGGCTCATTTTTCAATATAACACCAAAGCCCCAAATGGGTGCCAGAAACTTACACCACATTAGGGAAAGAACCAGAAAACAACCATAGTCCTTCTACCATGACTCACTTTGGAGTCTCCACCAACCAGAGAGGTGGAGCTGGGAACATTTTCCATACTCAGATGAATGCAGACATTGTAATTGTTCCTGTAGCTACCAAAAAACCTGCCATATAATTTAAAATAGGATAGTTCAGTTCAATGGATACAAATACCTTTTTCTCTCTGTGCAATAGTATCACTTTTGGAAGAATAAAAAAGTGCTACTGGCGGTAAGTACAAGACTTTGGCTCCTCAACCTTTGCATCATTGCATACTGGCACAATTTGGTACTCTGTATAAGGTCTGAGAAACATTGGAGCAAGATGCAGTTTATACCTTTTGTTGTCACATACCTTTTCCCAGATCTGCTATATGCCATGTCAACATAGTTTCAGTTATCCAAGCTAGATTTTCATCTAAATGGTATAGAAATTGACTATTGTATGCATTTTAAAAATCGAAAGATTAAAATTACTGTATCTGCTAGACACCATTATTGTTCCATTTATCATCCACAAAATTATTTCCAGTTTTACATAATCATTCCACTTTTATGACCCTGCTGCCATTGTAAAAGTAACATATTGATATTTTCTAATATGTATTATTTGTAGCTATATGGAATAAACAGCAGCTAGGTTTTTATTTTCCTGTATCTCTCCTTTCCTATTAACTGTTTTTAAACTTGTACACCAACCCCCTGTCCATTTCTCAGTCACATCCTGAAAAACGGTGTTGGGTTAATTAAGGATACTACAGGCTGAAAAATGCTAGCAATAGAAAACAGCCAGTAAACACAGACGTCACTCCTGCCATAGAAATTTCATGCTCCACTAATACAGATTTCACTAAATGCCCAGGCTAAAAGATCACATCATAAGTGCCAGATTATGTAAGTTTTGAATGTTAATGTCAAACCCCTGCCATCCTGTGCTCCACTGCATGAAGACCTTGCCTTTTGCAATCTTTATGGCCATTCTTTGAGACTTTTCCTGTCTTTGATGTTATCACATGCTTTTCTCGTCTGTACTTATAGTGGGATTTCCCTCACTTTTATTTTATTTTAATTTTGCTCATGAGTGCAGCTCAGGAGAATTTTTGAAAATTTAATTTAAAAAAAATTTCTCCATGTAGTCTGAAGAAAGCTGCATGGTTAGCATGGGATGAGCCAGTTAATGAGAAGCATGGCATGGACAACCTATAACTTAATGAAAACAAGTGGACTTATACCAGAGGGAGACAGATGCACGGCAGTATTCTTGAGCCAGGTTCCTGACTGGGCTAAGCATCCATTATGGGACTCTGTCAGTGGGAGAATACTGGGCTACTTGGATTTTTAATATGGTTTTATTACACCATTTTCATCTACTGCTTCTCCTACTACCCATCCTTTTCCTGTGTTCATTAAATTACGCCTCCTACTTTCACACAGCAGGTCACTTATGTGTAACTTATACCACCATTATACACTTGGCCTATGAATTTGGCTAAGAGAACACCCTGCTTTCCAATCTACTTAATCATGTGCGACACTATACGTCAATTTTTCAGCATATTTGAGGAGAAACAAGAAAATCTCCTTATATATTTTACATGATGATCTGATTTGTATTTGTATGTGTCTGCACCCTATTTAAAGGTGAATATTGCCCTTGTATGTGAGAAAAAGAATAAATGGAGTCTTGGTGGTCCTATTGTCTAGTTAGGCTTCAGCAAAAGAAAAGTGAGCAATTAACCCTCCAAAGAATGTCATTAATAGCCCTGACCATATAAACCATGATTAGCAAACTGACAGCTCCAGCCACTCTTCTTTACTTTCTTGTAGTGTATACTCAGAATATCTTTAAACACATTAATTACCTGTACTTTTTACCATCGACAGATTCTCTGTTTGCCACAGGATTTTCTCACCTAGCAGACCTAAATCCAAAGAACTATGAACAGCTGAAAATAGAACAGTATGGGGAAAAAACCCCAACACACTATGCTGAGAGCACTTTGGGACTATTAGCACATCATTATGAAACTCAGCTAAACAAATAGCCAAACATAAAGCATCAGCTATTTTGGGGGGGTTGTGGGTTTGTATTTTTTGTTGTTTATTTTTTTGGTGTTAAAAAATAATTTTTCTCAAGATGGACAAAACACAAAGAGAGAAATTGGGAAGATGGAAGCACAAAATGTGAGATCAGGGAAGCAAGATGTAATGTATTTTACATAATATATAAGATATTGTAGTCTGTCTGATGTGGACTTCTGAAAGAGTTTTGGCGGTATGAGGAACCACACTAGCCTGGAGAAAAAAGGCTGAGCTGAAGGCCAAATGTAAAATAATCATTGACTGTGCACGCACTTAGTGTAATCAAGCAGCTGCAATCTATCCTTGTATTAAAGAGCTGAGCCCTATTAGATGTACGAGCAAAGCAAAAAGGTCAAAACATTGCTCACTGCATGAGCAGCCCTGCTGCACCCAAGGTGGTTTTGGTCTTTAACCTGTCTCATGAAGAAACTGAATAAGCAGGTGAAAAAAAGCCTTTCAGCAAAGAGACAGAAATTTAAGCCTTGGCAATGGAGACATAACAGACAGAAAAGTCCCATGCACACTACCAGGCAACATTACCTAAAAATATGTATAACAAGAATAAACACCAATATTCTGATTCTTGTAAGCTGCCACAAGCCAAGGCACAGGAGCACAAATTGCTCTCTTAGATCCACTGTCAGGAAGAAAGAGAAGGAATGTTTCAAATCCTTCACATCTGCAAAACAGTTGGCTGTGGATCAGTTGGTTATGAAGAAAGGTTAGGTCAAAGCCCTCTACCCCCTTCATTTTTGTGATACAGCCACTGAATGAAGCGTTCTCTTGATGTTCCCAGGAAAAAAGTGTGATCCATTATGGCTATTTGCTGAAACTTATCTTCCCTAAACGTTTGGGGTTTTTTTAGAAATCCAAGGCAAGAGTATGCTAACCCTGCCTGTGCCACACCCTGAGTGAACTTGGCCACAGTATCAGCCAAGCACATATTAAAAATCTGCCAAAAGTCCTGACTAAAGGATGAAGTGTAGTCACATGACAGGAGCAGTGGTGTGTGAGCAGGGCGTGGCTCAAGCGCCTTTGCCACACAACAGCTGGGCTACATGCAGCGTTATGCTCCACCAGCTTCTTCCTTCTAGAGCAGGCATGTTCCCGGCAAAAGCTGTAGATGTTAACATAGAAGCCCATCAGATTAGTCCTGATGCAGTAAAAGAGGCATTACAAGACACATTTAATTTTGTAATAAAACAAATGTCACTAGCTAGGGACAGGAAGCAGAGAGGAACAACACAGAAGGACTAGTTCAAACCTACAAGTTTGCAATGTTGATGTTACGTGGGGACTGAGTTCCCTAAGCATAGACATCTTGTGTAATTTGAGTCACAACAAGATGTATAAAGTGGCCTCGTGGAGCCATCAAATATGCACATATCCTATGGTGCACCAGTGTCCTTCCAGATCAGCTGGAGATCCCATGGGTTGACCCTCAGGCAGCTCAAATGGTGCAGAAGTCTACATCCAAGCATGTGAACTTAGGTGGGCTTTAGGGTGACCTACATGATTGTCTAGTGTGGACTAGACCTCCATTGACCATGGGTGCAGTTTAGACTCATGGCATCTACATGGGGACAAACGTTTCATCCTTTGCTGAACCCCACCAGTACCATTAGGTGAGACAAATCCAGGCATAGAGTCAGTGTATATTGATACATAACATTATTTCAAACTCTCTTGAACAGAAGGCTCACTGCAGCACAATGGAGATGTGGACAAAGACTAAGTGATGGTTTCTCCTCTCAGCTTATATGTCAAGTTTTGAAGATTTAAGATCAAACATACAGCCCTTGATCAGAAAGAGCTAGCTTACAGATCTGCCTTGACAATATAATATACCTTAAGTGGGCTTTGCAGAAGCCCATCAGATACTATTTCTGCTGGTTGCATTCCAGCAAAGCACTACATGGATAAATAGCTCAAAGGAAGCATTGTTCAAAAGGAGTGTTCAGTGCTTTCTACTAATCTTAGCTTTTTTGATACAGTGAAGTGATAAAATGATTAAAGCTAATTGCAATGTTTTAAGATTTAAAAAAAAATCAAGTGACAACAGTTTTCTGTCTTTTACCATTATTCGTTTCCAAACCACATGCTTAGGAGAACTCCTTGTACTTGACAAAAACCCGTTGTTTCTGCTGGCTTGTGAGAAAGCTAGCATCAAGCCCCGTTTAAAGGGGAGTTCTCAGGGTCTCTGTGTGTGTCCTCAGCAACCACAAACCAAATGGCCACAACCTGCTCTACGAACAGTGTACTAAAGGCTAAAGACCACCAACTTAGCATTCCTCTGCTTGCAAGCAAAACAAAACCTCAGTGACTTCTTACAATGAAGTTAGAATTTCCCATATCTTGTTTTTAAACTAGATCTGTTCCCAGGAATGAATGATCTAATCGACAGGATTGAAGAAACCACCTGGAGGATGAACTGGATTGCAGCTGTACTGAGTGTGGAGTCCCTGGTAGTACCTGGATTCCAGAAGCAGAGCGGGAATAATGCTGCTGCTCTGGAAAGGCTCTGAAAATGCTTTCCCTCCAGCACAGTGCACATGCATTAAACACATGTGTACACAGACAGGGGAAGGGGGAAGTGGCTCTGTCAGGCCACCTGAAATGAGAGGCTGCAGGTCAGTTTCTTGCTACCATTTTAAGCCAGATCTGGCTGCTCTGGGGGACACGTGGGTGAGGTCAGCAGACAGTATAGCCCAAGAGAAGCACATCCACTGACCTGCCACCCAGGCTGGACCAGGTCCCAGTCAGTAACTGGGATGTAGGGTGCTCTTATCTACTTTTAACAGATATGATCCAGTTCAGGAAATCTGAGATCACATTAAAGTACAAATCAAAGTGCAGCAAAAGGAGATTATCAGGAGATTGAGTTGAAAAACCCATGCCTGAACTGAATAAAAATTGATATAGAAACACCAATGAGTTACCCCTGTAACTGAGCTCTGTGTGCATGAAGCCATGCCTTGCCCTTAGCCAACAAATATGACTCTTTTTAGATTCTATGTTACTATTAAAAAATTAAAAAGTCATTTTCACAGCAATATTTGCACTAATCTATGTGTACTTTTCAATAGATATTCTATCTGTCCTTGGAGGGTTTCTGCTTTAAACACTGAGTCCAGAACACACCTGGTTATTTTTCTTCTGTGAGGGAAAATTATGATTTCTGTTGAAGCATGGGACTCTTCCTGCAGAGCAGGATGATGATGGAGGACTCCAAATGTCCTGGCTGAGTGGCATGAAGCACAAGCTGGTCCGTGACATGGCAGGGATAGCAGCCAACTGTTCTCTGTGGGGAAGCAGGGAGCATCTGCTTTGCTCCTGGAACAGCTGAGAGACACGGAAAGGGGAGAGCTAGCCAGGGCCCCAGCTGGGGACCCATCAGCACAGAGGGGAAAGCAAATGTCTCTCCTCAGGCCCCAATTAGCACAAGCATGAGGAGGGAGACTACCTCCCCTGCAGGCTGCTGAATACTTGGCCAGAGACAGCAATGAGTGAGCAACAGTGGGAAGAGAGGGGGAGTGATAACACAGGGGGAGAGCTGAGAGGAAGAAGGGAGTGGAAAAGATGGACAGTGGGGCTTGTGTGCTCTGAGATAAAATACCAACCACACTCTGTCAGTAGATGCATTTCAACCTTTCCCAGCACAAAGCTTTAGTCTAATGACTTTTCCAGTAATCTAATACTCCTTACCTTAAGCCACACAGATCTCAACTGAGCAACTCAGCTGTGTCTCACTGGCAAAGAAAGCAAAACCTTGTTGTTGTTGTACTAATAATACAGTCCTCATTTCCATGTGCTTTGCCATCATTTCTCATGTTGAGCCACAAAGAAGTTGATGGTGTGGGGCCAGGCTTCCAACCTGTGCAGTGTACCTCAGGGCTGGCAGTTAAACCCTCAGCAACAAGCAGGACAAATATAGTTCATGTAAGCAGCACACCAGTTTCAAATAGAAGGAAAATCCATATTGACGTGGTAGAAAATGCATTCTTCACTGCAGACACCAGTGCTGGCTTTGAAGGTGGTAAGCCCCATAGAGAAGGTGAGAGGGGACAGATGTGGACCGCAACCTTTGTGTGGTGCCCCCCAAGAGTTGCATTAGTGTTGTTTTTACACTCACCAGCTAGAAACACAAGACCCACACTAGGTAACAGCTCTGCTAGCAGAAGGATTTGGAAGTGCCGCCACTTCAAATTATATGTAAAATTATTTGAGCGTTCATTAAAAATCTTGTCTGTTATCTGTATTTTTTTGTCTGGAAAAGGAAAGACTTTGATCTTCTTTTTTTCCTTGCTCTGTAGAGCAGAATGGAATCGGAAGTTGATTTTGCCAGCTGACATCTTTGCTGATCATCCCTCTTCAGTCTCTAAAATCCATTAACTTAGTGGGGCCACATAGTGACCAATGCACAATGTCAGCCTTTTCAAAGAACAGTGTAGAAGCATAAAAGGCAAAGTGTTGACACTGAAGCTCAAAGATGCAACATAACACTTTGATATGTCATATCCACTTATGTATTCGGTGTTAGGAATGCCTAGACAGTATTAACAAAAAATAAATCTCTCAAGTAAGACAACAGTAATCCAATGTGTGCATATTTTGTCTTTTCAGCTTCTAAAAAGGTTAAACAACTATTAACTTATATTTTACCAATTCATTTACCAGAAATTATTTAAAAATAAAATATTATAATTATTTAAGAGATAAGTTAAGCTCTCTGCAGTATTCATCTCCTTTCAAAAGCCTTTTTAAAGATTCAATGAGCACTGATGTCTTTGGCTAACTTGACAGGATGCAAGCAATTTTTATTTCTTGAGTGATTGTATCTCTGAGCAAACAAACTTGCCTGATACTTTGTGTCCTTATCTCTGACTGAAGCCAGTAGGGACCGGAGCTGTTTATAGCTTAACAGCATTCACTGATACACAGAAGGTCTTTATTTTTTCATGAAAACCTATGAGGACACAATTATTTTTCACTGTCTATAGTGCATCTCTTCACCTGTGCCATGCTCATATAATGTCAGTTGGCTGAAGCAGCAGGCTCAAGAAGGAAGGAAAGAAAAGCCGAGAACATTGTGCTCTGGCAGATGACTTTGGTTTCTCAGCAAGTCTGTGCAAGCATCAAGTGATTCACAAATAGTTCAGCAAATGTTGGCTTTGCTGAAATCAGATAGAGGACAGTTCCAAGCACCACAGGAAAGCATATGAAGCCAGAGCCAGTGCTGGGTTTGCTGGAGCTCTGGTGGGTGCACGGTCCTCAGGGCCCTGCTCTTCTCCCATTCTGTAAAACATCTGCAATGACTGGGCTTTGCTCTTCCAACCTCAGAGTTGAGGTTTAGCTCAGGAGAAGAGACAGTGCCAATCCAAGCTCTGTCCCGTCTTCCCTCACCATGTGTCAGGACTGACCATGCAAGGTGCTGAATGCTGACGGTGCACAGAGGCTCAAGAGAAGACTCCAATTTTGTGTGACCGTGTGTGTCAGTGCCTGGTTACACACTGCCTTCTGCTCCTGGGAAAGGGCTTTAGCTCAGTCTGGGCTGAATGCTCAGTGCTAAAGAATTGGATGGATCAAATTTACTTTGCACTTGGGGTCATCGGGAGTACCACACACATGGTGCACAAACCTCCAGATCAGAAAACTTAATAATTATGGCATTTTGGAAATATTTTTTCCCTGGTAATCCAGAATCATTATCTGGATTGCCATATTATCTGTTCATTCATTACTTAGTACCAGTCTTAAAACAAAGGATCAAGGATTTCAATTAACCTTCATTCTACAGTATACTGCATGACTTGGGTTTGTGTATTAATTCTTATTTTCTTCACTTTCCTAAGACGTTGGACACAGATACTGAATAGGTCAATAGGATAATTAAATACTTTCTTCAGATGTGAAAGGGAAAAAAAATACAGCCTAATCATTAAAATATTTTAAAAGTGATTTTGTTAGGGGGTGAGGTTTTTTGGGGGGGAGGAGGGGCGGTTAGCAAATGGGCTAATGGAGGCCATTTTCTAAGAAGAAATTTAAGGTGATTTTGAAGTTACTACCTGGAGTTACTCTTTAACTTTTAAGAACAAGAAATGGGCTATATTAGGCCTACATTACAGGTCTCCCTCTAAGTTCAGCTGGTACTAAAGTAATAGAGACTTTCTATTCAAAGCCAAAGAAAACAAAACTGAAGCTATTTTTCTCTCCAGTGAAGTCTCACTTTCAGTAGGGATAAATAATTACTTTAGACTGTAAATAAATAACACATCACATTTTTGTACATCAGTTGATTTTAATATTGCTAGAATATCTTTATTTTATGCCTAAAAATGTTCTAGGTAATTTACGCACCAGTTTAATACACAAACAGAATCCTAAAATCTATATAGAAAGTTTAAACAAATGGATCATGGTGAAAATGGAAATGAAATGGTTGTTCAAGAATATCAAATTATCGATTATTAATTTTTCTGACTTATTACCCTTGTTCTGCAAAACCTGACAAGTCTTTATATAATCCTTTCTAACAACACTAATTTTAGCTCTATGCTATAACCTGCTCTGGTCTCACAGCTGACCCTGCTTGGAGTGGGGGGTTGGACTAGAGACCTCCTGAAGCTGCTTCCAGCATGAATTTCCCCCCGATCCTGTGATCTGCACAGACTCCACTTATTCCCTCTCTGAGCTGAAGCCTGTTCATGGGCTATATCTACACTGTCAAATCCCTCAGGTCCTGGGACTGACCCCAGTGCTCATGGTGGAGAGGGGCACCAGAGAGTGAAAGCAGACCACTGTACCCACACCACACCTAGAGCCAATCTACACTCACCCCACACCCCTCTGCTCTGGACTCTTGTGTTACCCCTGAGACATAATTATCATCTGTGTGAGTGGGAGAGGGGTCATTTTGTCCAAAACATCTGTAAAGTGAAGGTCGTGCTTGGTCCAGTCTGAACTATCTGTGCTGGAGACCACATGTTGCCTGCCTGAGGGTGCAGGGTGCAAGAGAAGGAGGGCAGAAGGAGCCAGACCTGGGACAGCCTTGTCCATGCATCCCTTCAGAGTGGCTCTGGAGTGGAATTTCTCTGAGCAGCACCCAGGGGACTTGCCTGTCCCAGAGAAGTGTGACTGGAGGCTTCAAAGCAGAGCCAGTGGAAGAACAAGGAGACAAGAGCTCACCTTCCCTCCCTGACCACCTCACACCTATCAGGTTAAAATCCATTCCTTGATTTAGCTCACCACCACGCAACTGAGGCTCCAGTAGAAACCCAATGGCCCTGGACATCTACTTTAGAAATCCAGGAAACTTTTCCCTTTTTATTTTTCTCTGTAAAAGATATCTTAGTGAGCCTTAAACATATAGGTTAATTTATAGGTTCCTGTACCAGCTGTACTTGCAAAGATGGAAAATAACAAGAAATAGGTAGAAGAATATTTTCTGACAGGTAAATTCCTGGTTGGACACTGAATAGTCATATGGGATGAATGATTAAAATCACCAACACTTGCAGCTCTTTTTTGCTCATTTCTCAACTGGGGTTGAGCATCTTGTTAGCACCTGAGTTAATGTTTGCAGGGCAGAGGGGGAGCTGTTCATGTAAGAAGTCTGGACTGTTGTTTCCCACAAAAGCTTTGCAGTAAGAATAACTGTGTGATCCTGTCCAGAGCAGCTGCTGCAACAGCAGCATGATAAGATCTTACTGAATCTGTAATTTTGTTTATTGTAGCATAAACTTAATGAAGCCTGAATACTGGGGCTTATGTTTATTTGTTTTGTATAGCTTTGGAATTGATATAATTATACAGAACAGCTAAACTATTTTACTCTCTTTATCCAAGAAGTTATTTAATCTTCAGAGTCAATCAGATTAGAAGAAATCTATTATCATTTTCAAGATAAATTCATGTAAATCAAGAATTTGTAATCAGGTCATCCCAAGACTATTGTGAATGCTCTTATGTTGTTATGTGGAATGCAGGCGATGTTGGGGTGAATTTAGAAGGACTCTGAAATGCAAAGGGCAGGACAAGGCCTGATTTCACCATGTGAACAACTGCGTTGGAGAGCCCACCTACTACACAGATGTTACCCAGCTTAGTTAAAACACAACTCTGTAGTGTAACAGAAACTTACTCATCTCCCTAAACCAAAGCTGAAAATTATCAAATAGACTCAGTCCAACTCAGAATAACTATACGTATAGAATTGTTGCATATCACGGTGAATGTCTAGAGAAGGTCAAACAGACAATTAATTAAATTTTTATTGAGGGCTCAGAATTTCATCTATAAGCTCAGATTTATTGCCTGGCCTCACAACTAAATCAGACATGATTTGGCCACATCTACACTGCTTAAGTCACTTGTTAGCCAATGGGATAGTTGGGAATAGCCAAAAGCCTGTGTTAACTCCCAAACTCAGGCAAAGGAAACATAGCCTATCTATTTCCTCTGTACATACATACAGGACAGATTGCAGGCTTCCTTTTAAGCTTGGAAGATACTTGCCTTTTAGGCCTGAATTGTACAAAAGCCCTTAAGAAAGCAACAGGATAAACCATCACACCTTCAGAGGTATAGTGACTGATGACTATTAAATGTAAAGGTTTGTCCTTGGCAGGGGAACTGTCTTGATAAATTAGTTCATTTTCCCATCTAAACTCTGAAAGGAGCTCTTGTATCACCAAACCAAAGGAGACCTGAAAATATCTAGAAGGGGGAAGCAAACAACCTGCAGTGATACATACAAGCACATTTATCAGTTTTCCTAGATTTGCATATTTCTTGTGCCTAAAAAGTAAAAACCAATCACCCTTGGAGTCCTTAGACAGCCTGTATTCCAGCAATCTCCCTTAACTATCACACGTCCATCAAAAACTGAACTACAGACCTGCCTGCTTAGGGATATGGGAAGAATTCTTCGATCTGCAAAGGTATCTCAGCAGTGCGAAGTACTGGCTCCTTCTGTGGAAAAGTGAGATGCAGACTTCATTCGCTAGTAACTCTGCTAGAGAGACCATGCAAGAGCTCTTCTAGTCCTAAATTAATATATAGGATGTACAGATAAAGCATTGTATTTGGTCAGATTCTTCATAGATTTCATAAAGAAAGAGGCTAAAATTTGCAATCATTGATAAGAAAGATTGAGTGATTGATAGCTGAATCTTCATACAGAGTACAAGAAAGCTTTAGGAAGGAAGCATCATGAACTCATCCAATTTGTTATTAAAACCTTAGACAGAAGACAACAGACTTCGTATGTTACACATATCTGCACATTCCAGGTTCTGGCACTGTGCTCCTCAGGTGATATTTGCAGTGTTTTGCTGTTTGACTGACAGACAGACTTTTTTAAACAATAGGAGCTGTGTCCATCATAGATAGTGTCAGACAAATTCATTCAGTTACATTTAAAAGGAGCTCTATGATGGGCAGTGATTTTTCGTGTGTGTTGCCATCTTCCTCACAGTCATTCGGATTTTGAGAAGCTGCCCAGCTCAAAATGCTGCTGGAGCTTAAAAAGTACTGAAAACGTAGAGCATGTCTGCTGCCTTCTCAGAGATCACTATGGTATTTATGGGTTTCTCATACCTGCACAAGGAAGCAGACCTATGCTCAGCTGTGGTGGGAAAGGCTGCAGTACCAAAACTCCCATGACCATTCTCTCAAGGAAAATGTGTCAAAATTTTTGCTTTAATATAAACATTTTGTGTTTACTGACACATCACTTGTTATAAAACATTTAATATACTTCACAGAAAATGGATAAGGAAAATAGGGAACGGGATTTCCAGCAGTTGGTGTCTGAGTGAGGCAACATCTGCATAAGCCGTCTTCATTTGACATTTGAATATCTGAAGACTGCTCTGAACATTGTTCAGTTCCTATGCACCACTAGAATTTTCAAATACAAATATTATCCTATTGTTTGATTTCTGAATTTGAGTCTGTATCATTGAAAATGAAACTGGGAGAGCTTATAACAGCAGGCATGGTAGAAGAGCTGAAGTTTTTAGATATCATATTGTGATTTGAATGAAAATCTCCAGTGAATACCTTGACCAGCATTGAAGGTGAGACTTTTTCAACCTTCCTTGTTTAAATCCTTCTACTTTGCAACAGTAACTAAAAATCCATGCACTTCCTAGGTGCATGAATATTAAGTTATAGAATTAACATCTTCTGCCCACTACCTTCAGTAAATTTCTAATTAGACAAGTAGAATAAAAATGTTTTCAGCTACAGAACCTGAGTGACAATGAACTACAGTACCCACATTATAGCTACTGTGTTGGGAAGCAAGAAATCCAATATCAAAACTTTGCTCCAAATCTGGGAGGGGAAAATGGTCTCACACACTTGCCAGGTGAGTAACCCAACTAGCAGGATATAAATTATATATAACAGACAACAGGCAATCCTCTTTCAGAAGTTCAGTCATCAGTGACCTTTCATATGCTTCCTAATCTGGCCTGTGCACTCTGAGGGAGACCTTGTGTGCAAATTCACAGAGGAATTCATGGAACATAACCATGTGCTGTATCTCTCAGCTATTTGGGCGCATGGATAGACACATAATGTCTTGGCACAGCAAAAGCAAAAACTTTGCAGTGATGTTTTAGACATCTACCAGGCAAAGAGACAGCAGAGAGAATTTTGAGGTGATGTACAGATGCTGAAAGTTCACTAAAACAACAGGGATCTGTATGACTTTAAACGCTTTTTATGGGTTTTAGCTTTTGATTAGGTGAAAGGGTTTTCTAGGACCAAAGCTAACTATATATGAGACTAGTCTCAATGCTGTCTATAAAATGCATAAAGTACTTAAGAAGTGCCCTGACCAATCCCTGTGTTGGGTGAAGTGCCTGTGTATGAGCTTAGCTGGTTTGTAAAGGATTTTGCAATCGCTGAGAGAGGCAATTTTACAACTGCAAGCTATGACTGTGGGAACACTTATCCAACTCATACACAACAGAAGCAACAGTAAGAACCTTTTACTGAGTGCAAAGTTTATTTTAACACATGTACACATGCATTCATTCATAAAGGATTTCAATTCAAAATTAAAGAATCCCCTTCAGGATCAAGAAGAATTGGTCTGGAAGTTAACTTACTTATTTCCTCCAGAGCATCATAGCTGCATTTTACTGCGAAAACTCTGGCTCTTCCCCTCCTTTTATATATCAGTCAATGAATTTGATCCCTCAAACAACATGATAAATAGATCAGTGTTTTTAAATCAAATTCAATCACAACATTTTAACACACACTTAAATACCTTAGGTATCAAACTTGGATTGGATTTTTTATTTTTTCATGTTAGGTATGTCAGAGCTGTATGACAAAGTGGAATTAGTAGGCTCAGACATACTGCAGGGACAAAATAGCATAAAAGGCGAAGAGAGCATGCAATGGCTTGCACTTTCCCCATTGCCACTGCCTGGTGTAATGCATGTTGTATTTGTCCTCCCTTTCATCTCTTACTCTCACTGTGTTATTCCATCACTTTGCTTCTGCTCTTTGTTCTAATAAGGCTCCCCATATGTTGCCATGAATCACTGTGATGTAAATTACCCTGTCCTGTTGAGATCCATGATGGTTGTTCAACCTGGAAAGTGGTATACCTGGGGTTTCCAAAATTCTACTAAAAAATAAAGGCCTCTAATGACAACTGTGAACAGGCTGGATTGATTTTAGGAGGAAGATGTTTTCTGGTTAAGATGCCAATTTGTTAATGAAGTAAACAACCCAAAACTACAAGGGTGGCAAAGGAAGCTAAGCAATCTGTCAGTGGTGGGAGAGGCTAAAAGAGGACAACAGAAGTAACGTGGATCTGCCTCTGCTGTACAGTGCTCAAGTCCGGAGTCTTAAAATTCTGCCTGAAGATGTACAGGCATGCCTATATCTTCTAGTGTGTGAATCTGAATTGGGACTCTCACTGATTTCATGTCTAAGGGCCTGAAATTTCCCCACTGGAGAGATCTGGTTGGAAACTGTTCATTTCCGGATTGTGGCTGCTTTACGTCACCTGAGGGCAGCAAACAGGACACCCAGTGGCACCACTCAGAATGCCACAGCAGGAGCAAACCATGTTCTGATCTGGGCTGCAACACCTGCACCCAGCACCAAGAGCTGCTGCGGGGGAGAAACCTCAGTTCTGGGACACAGCTGTTCTGCTGGTCTCCAAAATGGAAGCGTCCCACTTCTGTTAGGGCTTGAGATCCCCCTTCTCTCTCCTCTTTGTCTTTACTTCCCACTGCCACCACTTCATTTTTGCCCTTTGACCACTGTAAATCAAAGGAGTGTCAATGACACTGGCAATGGGGTAGGAGCAGTGACAGCAATGACCTAAGCTTTGCACACACTGTACTTTTTGCTAACAGTCTCATTGCAGCAGCTCTCAGTTACTGACTTCCCAGTCTCTAGCTGCAGGAAAATGTGCCCCAAACACACCTCTTATTAATACAAACAGAGTAAGCAGTGATTTGTCTTACCCCACATAAAATTAAACTGCTTTGAGTTTAGTGATAACTTTAAATGCCAGCTGACTCAAAGGTGTTTTGAAAAACTCCCCTTCTGTGTGAAAACCCATGGTGTCAGCTTGAGGCTTAGTGTGTGCAGAACTTGTTTCTCTTACCTTTGCCTGATGCATTGATGCCAGAGAGCGACTGATGACAGCTGACAGGCTGAGGGATTGATGCTGCTGCACCCATTTTTATTTCCACTTCATTGTCTGTAAACCTGGGACAGGGACAAAGGTGCTTTGCTTGGGGCTCTCATAATATACTCTGTTTCTCTCTGCTTTCCAGAAAAAAGAAATGCCATGGCTCTCTCTTCTTTGATCATTGTAAGAATGTATCCATAAATGTAAAAGATAATTACAAGAGATAGGAATATAAATATTTCAAAGCATAGAATAATATTTTAAACTGAAATGCATTTAAGTTTTAAAATACATGACTGAAATATATTTAGAATATCATGTAATTGAGCAGCTTGCTCACAATGTTTCCTGACTCTAGGAAGACCCTTCTCCCACTTTAAATGTTGTTGTCATCACCAAGGATTCTCAGGGAAAAGTATCTCACATATCAGGAAAGGCAGCTGAAAATCGTTGTTGCAATTTTTCATTAGAAATTTCTTGTGACATGCACTTTGTGGAAAATCAAAACTCACATCTTCCTTTGTCAGTGAGAATGGAACAAAACAGGCTGAAAATGAAAATATTCCAGCAAAAGTGCCCAGGTTTGTCTTTCAGGCATGCATTCAAAACCAAGGACATTTTAAGAGAAAGGTAAATGTCTCTTCTTTTTTTTTTAAGGATTTAAACCTTTTTTTCATCCAAAACAGTATTTTTTCATTGTTTTTATGTATAAACTCTAAACACAAATCTATTGTCCACTGAGCAAAAATATAGAATATCTGCTTTTGCTAGTGGCTTTTGCATGTGACAAGGAGTGAATAAATAGCCTTGATAAAGAAATTAATCGGAGTTGTTTAATAAGATAACTCTTACTGATACTCACGTGTTCATTTTTCTCATTATTCCAAAGGACTGCAAACAAATTATTTTTTTGGTAAGTTCTGAAAGCTCAGACATACAAGGCACTAGAAATTGGAACAAATACAAATTTAAATGCATGGGGGAATGTAAATATGTGTTATTACATTATGCAGTGCCATAGAACTTTAAAGAAAAGATTGAAGGAAAAAATTCAGACAGATTTGTCAATATAAGAATGAAACTTTAACCTCACAACTAAATTCAGCACATCTATCAGCTTATTGCTCAGATTCATTGTCAGAAGACATTAGTCTTCTCTATATGCCCAGCATCTCATGCAACATTTAAATATGTAATGATATTAGCTACACTCTTACACATCTGTATATGAACTGCTTTAACTAGAAAGTACTCCCCAGTAATTAACTGTGCTTAAACTTTTATTATCATCTCTTAGTTTTTGAGAATATTATTTTTAGGCAAGTCATTATGTGAACCAGCTCTACTTGTTTACCTGTAGAAGAAAAAAAAGGTTCTTTCTCAAAAAATACACTCATTCTACATAATCACAAGAATTTCACTCTAAGTGATCTTAGAGTATGTCATGAATTTCAGTCCTGATTCAGGCAAGCATCATGTCTGAGATCCTCGCTGTGAACAGGCAGTTGTGTGTGTTATAGGCCTTCTGGAGTTCAGACCTACATGCCTAGAAACAAAGATGATGTAAAATTAAGAGGAAAACCAGCAGTAGAACCATGATGGCAAGATAATATTTCTGGGGTTTGTGTTTCTAAGGTGGTCTACACTGAAGAGCTAGACCAAACTCTAACTCTAGGATTGGTTTTAACACTTCCCTTGTCACAATGAGAACCTTGCTGGCAGCAAAGTCATATACCCTGAAACTGCATCATGAGGACAGAGTTCATCTCTCCCTTTGTAAACTTGTTTGCCACAATTTAGTGATTATAAAGATCAAGTATGAATCAATCACCACAAAAGTGTTCTGATGTTATAATCCCCCCGAAGTAACAGACAAACTATACCCAAACCAAATCAAACCAAACCAACAAAAAATACGCATGGAAAACCTTACATATATAAACTGGCTTTTGTTTCCTATGTAAGAAGAAAAGTTATCTATAATTCAGTTATTATTGACCCCAAGAGGAGCTGCATTTCACATGTGATCATGAGTTAAAGTTGAACTGCCCCAGGTGATTAACTATGACTTATATGTCTAATTTTCAGGTGTTTACATTACAACCAATGTCTCTGTCCTGCTACTTCAGAATTGCCAGTCCCAGATGGGAATTCTGCCCCTTTGGAAATCTGCTCTGCGTTTCTGAAGGGCAAAGATTTATAACAAGCAATTCAGATTTAGGCAATTCCACAGCACTTTATTCGTGCACAGCCACAGCTCAGCTGTGGGCCAGGGGCAAATGTCTCCCTGCTGCTGCCGATGACCCAGGAAGGACAGGATGCTGCTAGCACAGCTGGAGGCACAGTTGGAGGCACATCTGTGCTGCCCACCCGGCGTGCCCGGACCCTGCTCCGTCGCTATGCGCTGGAAGCCCGAGCCCCGTCCTTTCCAAACCATTCCAATGGCAAGAATGCCTTTGAGCTCAGCACCCGGCAAGGCCGGGCAGTTAAATCTGCGGGGGCAGGGAGGGAGGCACTGAGACGTGTAAGGGCCGCGAAGGGAGCGGTGCGAGGTGTTGCCCCCGCAAGGGAAGATGCGCTGCGCTGGGGTCTGCCGGGTCAGGCCCTAGAGCAACGCCCCGTCCCCCGGAGGCAGCCCTGGAGAGGATGCTTCTGAGGGGAGCAAACCCCAGAGTGCCCCGCCGTCGGTGCGGGCTCCCCGCGCCCACGGCAAGGATGCGTCCCCGGAGACCCGTCCGCCCCAGCACCGCGGGAGACGGCGGGGGCCGGGCCACTGCCCCCACCAGAGCGGCTCCCTCCCTCTTTCCCTGCCTTCCTGCCGGCCGGGATTGGCTGTGCCCGGCCGGCGGGGCGGGCGGGAGGCGCGGGCGGGACACGCGGCGCCCCGACGGCGCAGCAGAGCGCGGAGATCGGCCCTCGGAGCGCGGAGCCGCTGCCTCCGCGCACAGGCTGCCAGGCTGCCCTCCACCGCTTTCTGGTTTGGTTTTGTTTCCTTTTTTTTTTTTCCTTCCCTCCCTGGGACTGAAAGCAGGATCCGCGTCCCTGAAACTGCTATGCCAGCTGAACTCTCCCGGGCCGTGGGAATGCACGCTATCTCCGACCTGCACTCCTCCCTCCCTCTGCGGCTCCTCAACAAGGGGCCCGAGTACCTCCGCAGGCAGATGGAGGCCGGCAAGCCGGGCAGGAAAAGTGCCGTGGAGAGACTGGCCGCCGATAAGGCCAAGTACGTAAAGAGTCAGCAGGTCATCAGCACCAGGCAAGAGCCCGTCATCTCGCTCAGCTCAGCCTCGGAGAGCAGCAGCGAGACCTGTTCGGTGGAGAGCAAAGCAGTCAGCAGGGACTTGGGCAGAGGGAAGGGCGCGAAGCCCCTGGAGCTGGCCAAGGCGGCGTACTCCTGCCGCGCCCCCTTGCAGCACGGCACCCCCATCGCCAGGCGCAGCACCCACAAGAGGCAGATGCGGCCGGATTCCCTGGTGATTTACCGTCAGAAATGCGAGTTTGGGAGAGGTCAAAACCAGGACAGCTCGCGGGGGAACTTGGTGAGGAGAATCTTCCATGGGTCCATAAAGGAGAAGCAGTTGCCTTCCCCTGAGTTGCCCAGAGTCATGGAGGACACCGCGGGCACCGAGAGCAATGAGCCCCTCTCGGCAAAAGATGGTGACCATGAGCCAAGCGACTGTGCAGTGGAGCAGACTTTCCCTGTGTGCACCGAAGGCCCAGGGGTATGCACAAAAGAGCATGAGAGACCCTCATACCTGAGTATACCTCCTGACGAGGTCAAGGAGGTGAAGAGGAGAGGTCTCCATCGGTCCCAGTCGGACATCAGCTCTCGCTACTCCAAGTCCTTCGCTGAGTTTGATACATTTTTCAAATACTGTGGCCTGGAGCAGGAGGTCATTGAGGACCTTGGAAGAGAGAACTTCTCCGTGGTGTCTGACAATGTCTCCTTCAAGTTCCGCAGCATCAGTGTGGCAACATCCGAGAGTGACTTTACGAGGCACAGTGGAGATGAGGGGCTGCTGGAGGATGAACTCACAGAGCAGGTCCCCAGCAGCACCTCTGTGGTCGAGCGAAATGCTCGGATAATCAAATGGTTGTATACGTGTAAGAAAGCCAAGGAGAATAACAAGGTGATCCAGGAACTGGCGTGATGGCTTCTTTCAGTGTGCATTGCAGCCTGATGAACTCAAGGTGTGTGCAAAGCCTCGCCCTGGTGATTTGTGTATTTTTCTTTCCTCTTTAACGAGCAGTTGGCTTTTCTAAGTTTATATTATCTTTTCATGAAGGGCTGAAGGAAAATGTATTTTGTTTACTATGTGTTCCAAGTATGGCTTTTTTGCAAAGCAGAAATCCATGTTGTTACAAAAGCCAAAATAAAAACAAAGTAATGCTTGCAGCTTGCCACGTTTAGGTCAGACACCCCCCCCCGATGAAATTAAAGATTCAGTGTCTGTGAAGGATGCCTGTACTCTGCAGATTCCTGCTTGCAAATAGCTTGTTTTCTCTGATTTCTGATATATTAAATTCTAGGAAAAAAAACAAACTTAGAAAAGTATTCAACCTTTGGTTACAGTTGCTTGGATAACAGGCTGAACTGAAATTCTTACTCATTAGGAGTACACTATATTTATACTCTACTGCTGAAACTCTTACTCATTAGGAGTACACTGTATTTATACTATACTGCTACAGTTTTCCCCTCCTTACTTTCCTTCACTCTCTCTCCTTCCCCTTACACATAGGTGCCCCCAAGTATCAGGAAAGCAAAACAGAGTCAGTGGTCCTGCTAGCAATCTTATTTCCTCCGCAGCTTTTTGTTGGGGCCAGAAGTTTGTTCCAGGTGACCCCTAGTGTTTCACAGGCTTTGGGTTTTCCTCTGCAGTGGGTTTTGCCATGTGGTTTGGCAGTGGTAGCTGGGAATGGGTTGTGTGGTTTGCCTTGGTCAGAGGGGTACTGTTTAAACTAAAGGTAACTAATACAAATGTGTGGATTCTAGACTTGGAAATCAATTACTTCGCAGACAGAAGCAGAACAAATTCAGCCCTGCTAAAAGCAGATATCCTGGTTTTTAAAAAAGCGGTGTTTATTTTGCATATGATCTCCTGAAAAAGAACTGGAGCCCTTGGTATTGATCTAGGAGATAACAGTTTTTCTCCTTCCAGTACATAATGCCCTTAGGATAAGTGCCACAGCTTACAGTGTGGTATTTAAAAATTGCATGAATAGGCCTTGATATGAAGGATTACATGTATGTATTCTGACAGTTCGTAATTGGTGCGTGAGAAGAACATCACTTGGTGTAGACACAGGTGTTGATGGAGCATGTGGGCCTTACGAATGTGGAGAAATGTAGTGCTTGAGTCTCTTTCCTGCAAGGATGTGGGCCTGTCACTCTCAATTCCTTTAATCCATATAATACAATAATCCACTTACTTCATTGAAATTGGTTTTAATTATGTGAAATTTGGTTCACTTTTAGAATAGAACTTTTCTCAAAAGCCTATTTTCTTCCTGCAAGAGGAGGAAGAGGGAGAGAGAGCCATTTTCACACAAACATTTCAAGCCCTTGCAGATAGGAATGCTTGTCAGATGTCTGGCTGACAACTTAAAGAAGTGTTGTTATGTAACAGATCCTTTCCCAAACTACCTTAGAGAGAAGAAAGGGCTCTCCTGAATTAATTATTTCTCCTTGCTCATCCTTCTGTGTAAAAGGCCAGAGAGATATGCAAAATGAAATGAGGAAGGCGGTCATTTTGTGAAGCTCCTTGCAGCTGCCAGCCTTGTTAAACACAGAGGATGGGAGGCAGATTACAGCAAGCATGAACCACTCAAGAAAAACAACCACACAAAAGCTTGCTTTTCTCCTGAATGCCCTTGCTGGCCAGAAGACCACAGAAGGAGCAGTTGGCCCTTTCCCCATCCATTTGCATGGTGGTAGGATGTCCAATGCTGCAGCTGAGGCAGGAGATGCTGGTGAGCACCCCAGGGAACTTGCAGTCTGTAGAGGAGGTGCTGCACCAGGGCAAAGGCAAGGGCAGGAGGGGAGAAGCACTTTTCTAGAGGCTGAACCACTATAAACTTGCATGGGTTTGGTCAATGGCTTTTTGTTTTTAGCATAGAAAATAAAATGGTAGTTCATAGCACATATCCTAAGAGGCTGGTGAAAAGATCTCCATGAAGTAAACGGCAAGTTTATTCAAGTCAGTCTGCGGTCATTCTGCAATAACTTTAATGCCTAGAACAAGGGAGCACTTTACGCTGGCAGCAATTGCCTTTGACACCAACATTTTTGACAGCCTAGGAAACACTAATTCATAGGGTCCTTATTACAAACTTAATTTTAAGGATACTAGGGCTGATATGCTGCTGACAGATCTCAGCAGAAGGGTAATTTCTGAAAACTGAGAACATACTTATCATTTAGGCCATAGAAGCAGGAAGTTCAGAGGGGTCAACTAAAACTACCTGTACACAGCACCC
This sequence comes from Neopelma chrysocephalum, assembly GCF_003984885.1. Classification (NCBI taxonomy): domain Eukaryota; kingdom Metazoa; phylum Chordata; class Aves; order Passeriformes; family Pipridae; genus Neopelma; species Neopelma chrysocephalum. Next base: position 11,461,244 of record NW_020897742.1, read on the forward strand.
AGAATAAAGGACAAAGGTCATTAAGAATTACCATAAGTTAAATATTACATCCACTGGCAAGATTTTAAGGAGAGAGTTATTATCACCATGTGATTGCAAGATAAATCTTTTAGTTCTGATAAAAATTTTCATTCAGTCCTACACTTTCTTTGATAATACAGCATCAGGTTGGATATCTATGTTTTCAAAATATCCAAGTATTTGGCTCTGTTTAGTTTGCTTACTGATTATTAATGGGCAGTGGACTCCTGTGCAGCACTGGGGAGCACTGTACTCTTCCTGGCTCTCCCAAGCGCATCCTTGGAAGTTCCTTGTTTTATACAGAGGCTTGAAAATTGTTGCATCTTCTTTGGACAAGGGAGCAGGAACCTGTTTTCTGAAATCCCGACATTCATTATGTATAAAACCTTTCAAGAACTGCAGGGCTTTTATGGGCCAGTGATCATTGCATTCATATTTTATGTTCTCAATTTAATTTTTCATGAGCTCTCCAGGACCTGGTGGAGCACCATGTAAATAACAGAGCTATTTGAAGGATCAGGTTCTTTAACATGTTTCATCAGAGTGGTGATTGCAAAGTCTGACTGTGGGTTGTGAGCTTCAGAAAACCGAGTTCTTTAGCAAGATGGGCATTGCTGTTTCATGGCTGTAGTTCAGCCTGTAGTTCAGCTCCTCCCCCTGTCAGTCCTGCTTGATTCTAAGAAGACAGGAGGCTCATTCTGAGTTGAATCAAGATTATTCAACCTTGAGTTTCTGCATCCTTCTTAAATGGATGGGCATTATTCAAGTAGAAATCTCCTGAGTGGGGAATTCGCTATGTTGGCAATAGCCATAAGCAGCTGAATAAAAGCTTTAGAGTATCACCTTATGCTTGTCTGATGTGATAAATAACAAATGACACTTTTTTTCTTCTTTCTTCAGAATACTTGACTTGGAAGTTGAACAAAACCAGACACAGGAAGAAACTCTTCCCTCATCTGACTTATGACTACTTTGTCCAAATTTAGTATTTTATTATTGCCTCCTACCCTCACCCCCATCCCTTGGAAGCCTCACTCTTGTCAAGCCCAAGGGTGTCGAAGACTGCAATGACAAGTGGAGGTTGTGAACTGTGCCCCAGCAAGACAGCACAAAATTAAAGCCCCTGGAAAAGTGAAGTGTGGCAGCAGCTTCCATCCACAATAACATTCAACATCAGCTCACTGCCTCAGGATGCCAGTCCAGGCTGTGACAGAAGGTCTGTGTTGTGCACTCATCTCCTTCTAGCAATGAATTTGTCAACAGGGATATGGGGAGAAAGCGGGAATGAAGTGGCAATGACCTCTGGGTCAGGCATTTCCTTGCGGACAGACACACTCCACCTGCACGTTCAAAGGCTGTGTCTTACCAGGGCTATATGACCAGAGCTCTTCCTGTCGTCATTCAAAATCATCTTCTTGGCTGGTGAGGACTGACTGCGGCAACTTTGTCTGGGATACAACAAACATGTTGTAGGCTAAATCCCTGCCAAACCTCTCTTTCTCTGCGAGTATTCAAACCAAATTGGTGTACCTAGTTTGCTCTTGCTAGTTTGTCACACAGCCTGCTCAGCCATTGGGAAAGAATAGCCCCAAATACTTCCAGGAGCATGGTTCCAAGAAACAGGTATTGAGGGAGGGTTATGCATTGTTTCTGCTTCCAGAACAGTACAATTTGTTTGCAATGTGTACCCAACTCTGACATTGCAAACATTGCAAACTTTGGTAGCTTGTGGTTTAACACGTTTAATTGTGAGTGATCAGGTGGCTTACAGAATCACATTAGGAAATTGTATCCCAGGCTGCATAAAGCCAAACTTCCCTAGCAATAGGGCTATGCAAGACAGCATCTCTGCCTTGCAAGGCAAAAAGGCATATTAGGGCACAGCCGGGCCAGGTAATGCCCTGATGACACTCAGTGTAGACAACACCTTACTCAATATCATCAGTAAAATGCTTCATTTGGGCTGGCTGAGCTAAATGTGTTTTAAAAGCTGATACTTTGGATCATCAGTGTAGTGAATGAGGCCTCTGCAACAACTCATGGAATTTGCTGGCTGTTCCTCAAACATCCCAATCTGTCATTGCTCACTAGCAAATGTCTTGCACCAAAGCATTTCTATGTGGACATTACAAACCACAAAACAATGCAAAAAGAAAAACCCAAAGCTAGTTTCCCTTTAATTTGCATGGATGGCCATCTGTGATAACTGCACCACTGGCACAGTGGGGACTTGAACTGGGGGTCCTGCAGATGTTAAAAGTTTACTTTGTGTTACCATGGATGTGGAAGAGTTGTTCTTCAAGAGCTCATTGAGTGACATAGTTGATATCAGCTAAAAATCATCTGAGTTGCACTTCCATATGTTTTAAATGTGCTTGTCAGTCCCTGGATGGTTGGTTCTCAATTACAGCAACAGTTCGGGAATGCAGGGCATTTGTCTTGTTTCTAGTTTACGTACTAAAGTCTGCATGTCTGAAGTTCTCAAGATAACTGGATAACAATTCCAGATAAAATAATTGTTGAAGCCACTTTTTACTTGGGAGAAAACTAACTAGTTTTTATGAGTGAGCTCCCGCAGACTTAGAGGGAAGGTAGTACAGGCAGATATTTTTTTAAATAATGGAATTTCTATGTGTATTTGTTACATTATTATGAAAGGATGCTTCTCAGAAAACTCCAAGATGCTGCTAATATAGTAAGAATTATGCACTTAAGATGCAGGTTTTTAAGGCTCGAGTTTAGGTTTATTAGTCAGGGACACAACCTGACATATCTGTTCTGTTCATGCTCAATTTGCAAGGTGCCTTACCACATATATGTTTATATACAGTTGTCAGAGCTAAGGATTGCTTTTCTTTGAAAATACGGATGCCTGCAGACAGCTCAGACTGCAGGAAAAATCTTTTGCATTACAATTCAGTGCCCCACCGCAAGAGAAGAGAATTATTTTGTTTTGTTTCCAAGGAAATATTTGGTTTCATTTTCAAACTTCTGTTTGCTTTTGCTGTTTTAGTTGAGCAGCTCTCAAAAGTTAAGATGAAAGATGTATTGCTCACGAGTTTTCAAAGTTAGGAAGGAACATGTTTAATTTGCTTGAAAATAGTGAACATCAGCCATTCTCAAAACTGATGAAAGTTTTATGGTAGAGGTTAGTGAAATCAGAACTGGCCCCATTCTGAATATTTTTTTAATCCCCCTTTTTGTCTTTGTGAATAGTTTGGGGGAGTTGGAGTTCCACACTGATATGTGGCAAAATTTCTCTGGCTTTGTTCAAACTCTGTAGGAATCCAAGCTCTCCCAGGTATCATTTACTTCAGAGATGATGTGGACCTGTCTAAGATCTTTCTCTGATAAGCTATAGATTCCCTTTATTTAATAATACCTCTGGGGAAGCTAATAATTTACACTTCCCAGTATGTCAGAACAACAACAGACAACGATCTTTCTTTCTCCATACACATTGGAAATGGGTAATTCAGTGCTTTTTCCAAATGGTGGGAGCTCTAGTCTTCATTCAGCTCCTGTTACTGTTGCGTGTACAGGCTTTTCCTTTTTTCTGCTGAGTCTTTCAGATATATCCCTCAAAATAAGAAAAACTTGCTAATGTTAGTCACTACCTGTCTTTTTCTCAAAAAATTATCCAGATTGTTTTGTTGTTTTTGTTTTGTTTTTGACTATTTGATTATAAAAGATATGCTTCGGAAGGGGTTGGATTTTTCAGCTTTAGCGATAAGCTATGGTAAAGTGGGCCATTGCAGTTTGGACAGAAGTTTTAGCAGTGGAGTTGGTTTTCCAGGTTTCTGGGGAGCTTAAACTGAGGCTGAGGACAAAGGCAAGTCATAAATTGAATGATTTTTTTTTACTAGAACTATGTAAACAAAAATAGTCAAATGGTGTGCGAGTGTGCAGAGTGAACTGCTGTTTACACCCAAGTGTTTCAAGGTGCTCCAATGCTATGACAAGGGACAATGTCCGCGGCTATAGCATAACAGGAGAGAGGTACAAAGTCTGGGGTTTGTGGTCTGGGAGCAAGTATTCGCAATCAGATAGCGACTGAAACCTTTGCAATATGTTGTAAATATTACTGTACAGAAATCTATAAGTAAGAAATACAGATTGTTCTATAATGTGTATATTACTTTTCTAAGGGATATAAGTCTTCATGTTTTTTGAAATTGGCCAAGTATTACATTGATGGGGATTAAGCAGAAACTTTCTTCTGGGAGCAAGTTGTCCTGTCATTGCCTCCAATGGAGTTTCTTGGATCTGCTTTTGAATCCTTTGAAATGGAGTACTGGTCACACCTGGTATGGATGTTTCTTGGTTGCCATGTTTATATTACTGTGAAAGAACATGTGTGCTATTGAGTGCATACAAATAAAACTACCACTCTGAAAGTTAACGTTTGGTTTTTTTAAAGTATACTTTTATTTTCCTGTCTCCATTAAGGTACTATTATTTTAAAGTTGGAATCCCGTTAGGGAATTAACTTCTCTATGAGTGAGGCTGATACTAGACTGTGACTATCTGAAAGCGCAGTACTTCCCTGGGCCATGCCCAGACCCCTGGCTGAGCTTAGACAGGGAGCCTTGCAAGGAGCTGGCACAATAGCTGTTAGCTCTCAATATCAGTAAATTTGAAATATATGAGGCTAGGGCTGTTCTTTTCATTTCAGAATATGGCTGAAAAGATAGAGAGTTTATTTCTGAAGGGTACTATTTTTTCCAAAAAATAGTATTATTAGTATATACTAATATATACTAGTATATAAATATTAGTATTATATTTGGTTTTGCTCACTGTCAAAAGCTACAGTGTGCTGCAGGCAATATCACATTCTTCACAACCAGTGTCCAAAGTGGTAGGGAGTTTGAAGTTCTGCTTGGAAAAAATACTGTCTCCAGAATCTTGTCAACAAGCGGTTGTTTGAGTGTTCTTTCCACAGGAAGAATTCAATATATGATGCTAAGTCCTTATTCATTTATTTTTTGAAGAAAGCAGCAGAAATAATGGTTGCATACAGTGAGCTTTTACCAGAGACCAATGCAATCCCATTTCCTAGTTATCATTTTGGTATGATCTAACCTGCTCAGACACAAGTGTTTCACCAGCCAGCATTTGAACACAACTGGAGGTTGTGAGAGCTAAATGATGGTTGCTGTGCAGATTAGGCTCTTCCACAAACACCCAAGAGCAACTTTATCATCATTGACATGTAACCTTCCTCTCACAAGCCCTGTTTGACCCATATCAGTGCAAGGTACAAAGCAAGTATGGAAAGGGGTGACAATTTGTGTATCCCCCTTTCTATGGAAGTTAATCTCCATAGCAAGCCTTTGCTCATCTTGCTGCCTAAGAGAGGAAGGAGCCATCATAACCTGTGAATAACCTGTGGCTACGTTTAGGAATATCGTTCTTACATTATTTTCCACATAGCACCTTTGTACCATATTTTATGAAGTCCAGAAATAAGGTTTTATAAGATCTCATTCTTGGACTGATACAAGCGGCCTCTAAAAGTCCACAGCTTACTGATTCACTGCTTCTCTTCTAATTCATCTCTGAGTAGTAAATAAGTGTTGGAAAGAAACAGAAAAAGGCTTTTCAGGTGTATTGTAGATGTTGGTGCATTCTGAACACAGAACTGTAAAAGTACTTAATATCTCCAAGAACTTTTGCCAAAGAACAGCCTATGTCAACAGGCAAATAAGCAAATACAGGATTTGGCTTTACTCTGCAAAGAGATGCCTTCAAATTTTGAGGAGGTTTGGCGGTTGGACCATATTTATCCTGTGGGACAAGAGGGGACTATATCAATTCACTTAAGTATAATGTTGCAGAGAGAGTGGTAGATGCCCCATCCTCAGAAATAAAATGGGCTTAGAAAGGGCTACTCAGCTCATTTGCAGACAACGATGTAACAGCAGCTTAGTCTGTGGAGGTCTCCATGACAGAAGGTGTTGAGAATTTTGATCACTTGCACTTGCCAATAAAATTTGGGATATAGCAGAAGAAGAAACAGTATCAGAAAAAAACAGCCTCCAGATGAAAGTCAGTTAAATATATCCACCTCCAGGAATCAGTCTAGCTACTGAAAGAACAGGAAATCCTGTAAAATTAGCTTGTACATTTGTATGGGAGTTGAGTTGCTTCAGCAGCTATGATTAAAAATATCTAAGAGCTATGATTGTCTGGGTTTCCAAGTTTTCCTCAGTTGTCAAGAGCTCCACAGGAGTACCCATTTTTATGTTCTTTTTCATAGGGGGTAGCAAGGACCTCTCAGAGGGTAGCAATCACCAACAGTTACCCACAAAAACACGAGATTATTGGTCAGGTGATGACGGACATAAAAGTGTTGAACCAACCAGCACCGAGATTTAGACTTGTGCACAAAGAGACAGACACAGCTGAACACACTGAGGGGAATGCTGCCCTTACTCCTTTCTGTTAGCCCAACCTCTTCTTACATCACTGCTTTTCTCTTTGGTGAGCAGGAAGTCTTAACCACTTCCACAGTTATTCATCAGCGTATTCATCTTACGCCCTCTCTGACAGTCCCTTTATGTGTTTACATTTCCAATGAACTCATTTGTGTGCCAATCATTACAAAAGGCACTATTGTCCTCACCTCATTCTTGTAATCTTGTTTTCTGAATAATGCTTCCAGTTAGGTTTTATATCCTTCTGCTCAATCTTTTTCTGTCTTTACCCATGGAAACTAAGAACTAACCATGCAAAAAAGTCAAGAAATTAATGTGTTGTGTAGTTAAGCAGAGGCTTACAAGATCAGAGACCAAGTCTCTAGTCCTTTTTCATGTACATAGCTCTTCCTGCATAACTTAGCATATAATTTTTGCTCTTTGATACCTGTTTGTAACATCATCTTTGGCTTGGTTTATACCTTCTAGATGATAAGTGGTGACACTTTGTCTCAAAGAGCCCTGAGTACAGCTACTGCAAAGTCAAATGCCAAATCACAAGTCTTCTCCTGGTGTAGTGTAGCTTATACCTTGTAGAAAGCTCAGTGTGGCCAAATAAGAACATTACGCCAGTGAAAGCGAATTGGGCAAGCTTTGCAGCAACAGGACTGAAAAAGAAATGCACCCGAATCAGTTCTACGTGGGACTCAGGACAGCGAGGTATCTCTTGAGCTTGTTGGAAAGATGCAGTTTGCCACTTTTTTCTTGAGAACCAGTTTTCACTCAACATTTAATCCTTGCAGGAAGAACCCTATCACATGCAAAAGTCAACCAACATCAAACAGTGATGTAGTCTCTTGGGTTCACTTGCAAATACAAGCTGAGGTGACTCCCTAGGCATCTCTTGGGCTTAAATTGAGCATCTGCAGAGCTGTCTCCATTTACTGTGACAGCAGTAAGAATAGATCTCCGTTCTTTCTCCCTGTTGTAGAAAAGAATTCAATTCCTTGATTTCAATTACTATAAAGAGGCTGAAATTTGTTTTACTTCTGAGAACAGACCTTCAATGTAACCTTCCAGAACAGGCTAGTAGTCTGGAAGCTCCAATTTTCCTAGATTTTCAGTTATTTAGATTGGTATATTTTTATTATCCTACAGTTGGTGGAAGAAAGACCATCTCACACCTCCAGATCACGAGACATTTACAGATCATCTTATATTGCTCTAAAACCATTGTGGAAACAAAGCGATGGGATGGTAAGAGGACTTCTCTGCCCTCTGATCATAGAATCATAGAATATCCTGAGTTTGAAGCTACCCGCAAGGATCATCGAGTCCATCTCCTGACTCTGCACAGGACACCACCAAGAATCCCAGCATGTGCCTGAGTGTCTTATCATGCACTATCCAAGAGGATGGTTTTCTTCCATGGCCACTTTGTCTAAAATCCCCATTTACCTATGCTTGATCTCAAACTGTCACAAATAAATTCCCCTGATGTTCAAATATTTAAAACATAAATCAGTGTGGTTTGTATTATTTTAGCATCCTGTTTTACCTGAGGACAGAGGCCAATAGTAGCAGCAATCCTCATATGTAAAACATTTGTACAAATGCTGGAGTACATAAAAATCTCAAATCTGCTGATTAGACCACAGTAAACAGCATAATCTGTCAGATTTGTTGTGGGAAAAATGAATATGATGCAGTAAAAAAAACCGTCCTGCAAAATTCAAGGAAACAAGAAAAATAATTTGGAGGAATACTTAACTCCTAAAGTTATATAATTTGAGGTATTTTCTGTCTTTCCTCAGAGTACCCTAAGAGATGCATTTACAGTATATCTAATGGTTCAGCAGAGCTGCAAGATCTGGGGAGATTGCAGTAAATTGCAAAAGACATGTTTCCTCACAGAATAGAACTCGAGTTCTGCCTGCAGTTGGGAGGCACAGGAAGTTGTTGTTTTAATTAAAAGTATGGATTTAAATCTATTTATATTACTTTAATTGTAAAATGAAATTGATTTAAAAGTGTTGCAAATCTCCATGTGCCCGACTGTCCTTCAGTAGTCCTCTCTCTGTTTAGTTCCATTCAGCTTGCCACAGGGCTCAGCTGAACAGAAAAAACTGAAACGATTTGAAACTGAAACATTCATTTAGATAAGATGTGGCCCCCAAATGAGATCCTGCTATCAAATGCTATTGAGTTAGTTACCATCCCTCAACTGCAAAACTGGCCTCCAATGTGTGCTGAAGTACACAATAAACAAATCTGACCACCTCCAGTCCCCCTTTAGGGATGTGGCACATCTGGGAATCTTCTCAAGTTATTGTCCATGTGGCAGGAGGTGGTGGAGGAATGGGGACTGATGGGAAAGGAGGCCTGCTAGGAAGAAGAAATGGTTGACCCAGACTCTAAAACCACTTGCCAGAGTTCATCCTCTCAGTAGCTGTCTCAGCTTCAAGACCCATTTCTACTGAGTTAGTAGAATATGTACCAGTAAGTTAAACAAATAGGACACAGTTTATTTTCATCTAAATGAATGTCTACCATTTCAAGTAATCCTATATTTTTCCTTCTAAATAGATTGCAAATATATATTTCCAGCTTGAGCCCAGCTTAAAATGATTTAGCTCATTCCTAAATTAAAACAAGCACTGACCAAGGACTGCTGTACTTGTTCTCTGTTGATTTTACTCAACATTCTTCCACAAAGGTATCTTTTCAAGGTATATATAGGTATATTTCTTTTCAAATAAAAACTTTTCGTGGTTCTATAAACACAGTTGTGATCCAGATCAAAACCATCCAAATATTTAGGACTATTCAGTTACTAAATGTGAATGAGAAACAGAAGGACACCAATTTTACACTTTACATTTTGCTACGAACCTCATCTGCATCGAAGTTTACAGTTCAGCGGAGGAGGCAGGAGTGTCAGAGGAATGTACGGTATGTAGTGTGTCTGGTCATGGGTAAGTGCTGTGTTTTGTTGTAGGTGTATAGCATGTAGCGTGATAAGGTCCTGGACATGACTGCAAAACATAAACATTGCCCAGTACAAATATTTCCAATATCAAGAACCCTGTGATGTCCATTTCCCATAGCCTTCCCAGACTTCCCTAGTGTTTCTACTTGTTGTGACTAACCTCAAAGACATAGCTGGAGACAAACCAATGGTGTCTGCACAGTCAGGATTACACCTTTGTGACTATGATCAAGGATGAAATGTAAAGCAAAGACAACAAGTTTCATCCAAGCAGGAAATAAAGAAGGCTGGTTCTGAGTGAAATGAAATGGGATGGTGCAAATGGAAACACAAAATATTCAATCACAAGTTGATGTATTTCATAGGAAGAAGCGTGCTACACAGCGACAAGTCCATCAGAAGTAAGAGAAAAGCCAGTGTAGCTGAAAAAGGAGGTGAAAATGAAATCAGTTCAAGAAAGATTTTTAAAACATGAGGAACAAGGTAAACTAGAAAGCTCCCAGACTGTGGAAAGAAAATGTAGCTGTGATGATGGGGTTTTCATCAGAAATAAAGTGAGAGATCATGTAGACTATTTGGGTTCCTTATAAACAGTTGGGATGGGTCCACAATTCTGTTTGAATCTGATGAGTTTCTAAGGTAAAAGAAAGCTGATGTGAAAATAATTTTAATGAAGTTATAGGGACTAGATTATGGCTTTATACAATGTTTTGCTTTCCAGCCAGAAAGAGCCATGTGACACTGCAGTCAAGAAGAGGGGGTGCTGAGATATTTGATCATAGCTTGAGGTATTTGAAATGGTGTAACATTTGAAAAGCACTCACAACCTTTCCAAATTATAATTCTCTTTATCAGAAGTATCTCGGAGTCAGTTTTGCAAACAGATGCTGGTACTAAGGGTTCAGCCACATGACTCAGCTACGGCAGCTGAACCTGCCAGCACTTGTCCTGTGAGCTGCCGTGACTGTCCGTGACTGTCCGGGTGTGTGCTCCTACCCTGCTCCAAATGGGGGGTGCTGCAGCCTAGCCTGGAGGTATTTTACAGCTAAGGCTATTGCTTTGTTCTGAAGGCAGGCTAACAGAAACAGTATCCAGCAGCACAGTAGATCTCACCTCACTGCCCACCCTAGCAATATCCCTCTGCAGTCAGTGAGTCATCCCACCTTCAGGTAGACCTGGCTACGAGTAATGAATCACTTCTGGAGCTATCTACAGTTCACCGCTGACTACGGAGGGTGACTAGGTGACTAATTGAGGCTAGACTACTAACCTTTGGCCAGCAAAATTTAGACAAGCAATCCCACCCTCAACTGATGTTCATAACCTGTTCATAACCTGATTTCTGAAAATCCCCACCAGGTGTGGCTGGAAGAAGCTTCAGCTTGGTGAACCCCAAATTTGTCAAAACTGAGGCTCCCCAGAAGATATGCTGCAGAGCCAACAAGGTCATATGCAGAAAGTCCAAATGGGGCAAAGAATGTCAGGTGCCTCCAGGCTAGGTGGGGCTCTGGAAATGTGACACCACAGTGGTACCCTAAAGAAGTAAGTGTAAAAGATGTGCTTACTTATCTAGGAACAGGCAAGTTATTGAAAGGTAAACTTAAAATCTGGCACATTAATTAACTTCCATGGAATGCAGCTGTCTAGAACAAGTTCTTCATTGTCTCTTCCCTTTAATCTCTTTTCTGAAGGTTATTTTAGACTCTCAAACTGCAGGTTAAAGTGGTGCTAACTGAACTGTGGTGAGATTTGGTATATCTCTTTGCTTGAGAGTAACACAGGAGATAAATCTGAAAAATCAACAGGTGTTTTGCTATTTAAGAAAAGAGCTGTGTCTTTAGCCAAGAAATTAAGCAGCTGTTGGAAAGGTAAGGAAAATCAAGGCAAGGATTGATACGACTGTCTTTGTATTATTTTCTGAATGAAAGAGGAAAGAACAGTTTGTGAAAACAATAGCAAGGGTGTTGCAAATCAGTGGGGAAAGGGGGAAGGAGATGTGAGTCATTAGTGTACATAAATTTAGATACTTAAATGGTAAGACTGGTCAAAAAATTTCCAAGAAAAGTATTTCATAATGAAATTTTACTTTCATGGAGTTCATATTTTTCATGAAAGTACTGAATGAATATCCCAGCCCCCCCAGCCCACCGAAAAAAAAATTTTTACTCTTCAATAAAATTAGAATCTCTGAAAATAAATATATTTTTGCCAGAATGAACAGCCTAGGTCAAAGCAAAACATCATATATATAGTAGAGGAAGCAGTATGCCCAGAGCATCTGGTATACTCAGAAATAGGTTCGTTTTCAGTTTGGGGTTTGGGTTCTTTTTTATGGAGAGGGGATCATGGAAAAGTTGAATACAATTAATTAATAATTGTTCAGCGGAACTGTAAGCAGGAAGAAATGATTTGAAAAGTGCATTCAATGTGTAACAACATTTTTTATTGTTGTTGTTGTTTTAAGTCACTGCTGTGACAAGAGAGAGCTCTGTTTTAGAGAGCTCTCAATATACCATTAATGCAAAATTCTGTACTAGCACTACTGAGTGTAGGCACTGTACATCCTTAATCGTAAAATTTCAATATATACATATAGTTTCTGAAGTCCATTAATATTAAAGTTAAATATTCATTAGCATTCCAGTGAAACAATATATTCCAGACCATTAGAGTGCAATATAAGGATTCATTACTTTTTCCAGAAAAGTCGTATACACTTATTTCAGTGACAATACACTGAAAAGCAAGTTTTCATTTGAACTCTAAAACTGGATGCTGTCTTAACATGTGAGTGTACAACTGTTGAAGCTGTTAATGTGTAACTAAGTGAAAGATACTTTGGAACAATACCTTGAGTCTCTGCAGTTTTGTCAGTTATGTAACTGTCAAAAACTTGTGATTTACATGTCCAGTGATAAAATATTTTGTATTTAATAAGTATAGTTTGCAGCAGAGAGGAAAATAAAGGTAATTTCACTTCTACTATTTTTTTCTAAAGATATATGTCCTCTCACTAGAAATTGCTTTATCCCTACTTTTATGAAAAGCAAGTCTGTTGTGAAACACTCTTAAATCATCCAGGAGGTCTTGTAGCATCCTTTCAGACTATTTTGCAATGATATTTTTATTTCCAAGTGGAAAACTGAAGCAAAAAGAAATGAAAATTCCATCAAAATTAAGAAATCATATGCTGATGCTAGAGGGAAAAATTATTCTCTCTGAAAGAGAACTATAAAGGAAAAATAGGAAAAAATAAAAG